>NC_056744.1:405660373-406377873 GCF_019279795.1 Protopterus annectens | reverse complement strand
ATCTTTTATATATACCTGTCCCTCCAAAGAGGGACTGAGTATTTCTGATGCCATTTGACTTTCTGATGTGCAGTAAATCCATCAATAATGGGTTAGAGGATGACTTGTATGTCAGACTCAAGTCACCTCTTAGCAGTCTGTAGGATAGAGTATAGTGAAAGAGCTTTAAGTCTGTCCATGTAGGACATGTTTAGGCTTTTTATCCTTTTAAGTTAGGTATCTCTCTGATCGTTCAACTTGTTGCATGTGTCTAGATAAATACGTGACAGAAGGGGGTATAATGGTCAATAATTGGCCTAATGAGGCTGAGTAAAAGGGGGGGGGACAATGATCTCCCTAGATCTAGACACAATCCCCTTGTTTATAAGCTGTGCATTATTGAAAAACTTTCTGACAACAATGGACATATTGGTCAAAATTTAGGTCACTGTCCACACAAGTTCCCAAATCCAGAACAACTGAGTCAACTCTCATGGGGGTGTTGTCAGTGTAGTAGTTCCCCTGGGGTAGATGACTTCCAAAATGATACACTAATGCATATGTTCTTCGTGTTTCACTGTTGCAGTCATTACATTTGGGTAATCGGCTGGCAGGTTGCCCTCAGTCGGCCTGAATAACAAAGTCTTGGGGCCTGCGTCGGTTGCTGTCTCCTCTTCCATGACGTCAGGTCCGACGCCATTTTAATCAGTCTTTCTTGCAGCGTGGTGCCCGAAGCAGAAGCAGTTCGCAAGTGCCGGTCGGCCAACTCCTGAAATTTTCGTTTTCGAGTTTCAGAACCAAAGTCTTCAAACTAAAGCGAAGTACCCCCGTTGAGGAAACTTTTTCTTGCTCCTTACCGATGTCAGTAAAAGTTAATTGTATTACTTGTGGGAAGCAAATACCTCCTAAGGATTTTCATTTGTACTGTATTCCTTGCCTAGGCCCTGACCACAACGTTCCTTGCTGTCAGTTTTGTGCTAAATTTAACCAACGCACTATTAAGCGTTGGTATATTTTTGCTTCTACATACTTTGGCTCAAGATTTAACTATCCTGAAATGTCATCTGTTAGCAATCCGTCTACCGGAATTCACAAAAAAATGCAAAGAAAAAGACAGAGACAGGCCGAGGTCCAAAACAGACAAAACTTCTCCTAAGCCAGTCGCCGGTTCGCCTGTACTCAGTGAGGCGCTTTCGCAGCCCCTGATGCCCGCTACTTTTGATTCTCAGGCCTCTACCGAGACCCATTCGGAGTCCGGTGTGCCGCGAGATTCTTCAAGTATTGAACCAGCGGATGTCTCTCCCTTGGATGGGTCCAGAGCCGCAGCGCAGGCACCGGCTTCTGGGGGTGTTTTCAGGCCTAAAGATTTCTATATTAAACCAATGGCATGATCAAAAACAAGGCCAAAACCAACTACTATGTCTAAAAATCTGACGCATGAGCCACGTATTCAGGCCCCTATGCCTAAAAAACAAATGATCAAAAAGGCAGAGGATTTAATTACCTTGATCAGGAGTTCCGAACCCCCTCCTGCTAAGAGGCCTAGGCAAGGCACTGATTATGAATCTTCAGATCAGGTTTCCATTTCTTCTGATTCCTCTTCTGATCAGGAATTTTCTATTCCCCCTTATGAGGACTCTGATGCAGAAGAATCCATCCCTTCTGCTTCTACTCCTGAGGATTTTTCTTTTGGAGAAACTTTGCATACCTTAAGGGAACATTTTCATTGGGAGAGTCAGGATTTTTCAGAATCCAAAAAGAGACTGGGATTTTCTTCTTCTTCCTCAGCATAGGCCTTTGGCTATACCTCCTGTTTTAGACATTGTTGATGATGTTTTCTCAGAATCCAGCATGGCTCCTGATTCCCTGCCTCCGGCTCCTAGTAAGCCAGACAGATATTACAGGGTTCCTGACTCCCAGAAGTTTCTTTTCAAAAATCCTACTGCTGACCCTGAAACAATTTCTCAGGGTCCCAAGGGTGTTAAGGCTTCTTCTGCTAAAAAGCCTACCCCTTCTGATAGAGATTCCAGGGCGCTGGATAGATGGGGTAAGAAGGTTTATACGTCCCTGGCAGTCAAGGCTTTAAACTATCAATTTCATATGCTTAAATATCAACAGCATGTCATGGGCTTACTTAAACAGAAAATGATGTTGATTTCTGATTGTGTGGAAAGTAGAGTTACAGGATTTATTGCATTCAGCTGAACAAGTTGGAAAGCATACTTTGCAGTGTGGTTTTGATTCCTTGGAGACCTCTTGTAGAGCCGCCGTAGCTGGATCTGTGATAAGAAGGCATGCTTGGCTCAAGGAGCAAAATCTGCCTGATCATGTTAAAGCTAAATTGTCGGATGCTCCTTTACAACAGGACAGTCTGTTTGGCAATAAGGCAGAAAGTCTTGAAAAAGATGGAAGACCAAGCTAAATCTATGCAAACTGTAAAAGATTTCTTGCAAGTGCAGCCACCCAGGTTCAGTAGGCACTGGCCTACTAAGAATTGGTCCTTTCCAGTACCCAACAGAACCGCTCAGGTCAAACCCAGACACTCCAAAGGCTCCAGGTTTCAGTCACAAGGAACTTACAGGACAAAACAATGGGGTCCCTCCACCTCCAAATCTGGAAGTAGCAAAGCAACCCCTACGGTAAACAGTCTCAATGACTTTCCTCTGCCATTTCCAAGCACTTAGCTTTTGGCAGCCCTTTTGGGGGGAACACTAGCACTTCATGCTCAAAATTGGCATCTAATTACCCAGGACAAGTGGGTCTTAAATATAGTATCCCAGGGATACAGATTTCATTTCCACATGTTGCCAATTCCTAACGGATGGCCAGATCTGCCTCCAAATCAGTGGGCAGAGGCCCAGAAACAAGTCATGTCCCTCATGGTTACGGGGGCTATTCAACCAGTACCAGAAAAGAAAAAAGCCAAGGTTTTTATTCAAGACTTTTCCTGGTACCCAGAAAAGACAAATAATGGCGTCAAATTCTGGACTTATCCATTCTAAATACCTTCCTGGGCATTCCAAATTTCAAGATGCTGACTCTACAACAGTTACTGCCTATGCTAGGCAAGGATGGCTGGTCGGTAACTCTAGACTTAAGAGGCTTACCTGCATATCCCAATCAGGAAATCTTGCAGAAGATACCTCCACTTCAAAGCAGGCTATTTACATTACCAGTTATCTGCACTGCCCTTTGGCTTATCTACTACGCCCCGGGTCTTCACAAAGAGCCTGGCACTAGTGATTGCATTTTGCAGACAGAGAAACATTCAAATTTATCCTTATCTGGACGATTGTCTAATTCAGGCAGAAAACAAGGACACACTCTTCTACAACATCTGGTGTTTGTAAAAAGGCTTCTAACATGCCTAGGGTACACCATAAACGAAAAGAAATCACAACTGGTACCCTCTCAAATAATTAAATTCCTGGGTGCAAGCTTGAATACAACCGCCCAGATGGCTTACCTCACGCCAGACAAATTCAGTTTGATAACATACTTCAAACAAGTGGCCACAAAAACCCAGCTGTCTGCAAGACTAATTCTACAGGCTTTGGGGTTCATGGCATCCTGCATTCTACTAATTCCATATGCAAGACTGCATATGAGGAAACTTCAATGGTTCCTAAAAAGCTTATGGAGTCAACATTGTCACAGCCTAGAAACAATGATTCCTCTCATTCCTTGCCTGCAACAGGAGTTCCTATGGTGGGCAGAGGCCTGTCACCAAAACAAGGGACTGTAATTCATTCTACCCCCTGCCACCCAAACCCTGACTATAGACGTATCAGACTATGCTTGGGGGGCCCATCTGGCAGGGAGATGCATTCATAGTGAATGGTGACCAAATCAAATGCACCTACATATCAACCAGAAAGAAATGCTAGCTGTACAGAATGCTCTGACAGCCTTCAAGGACTTCCTTCATCCAGGACAACTACTGATAGATGGACAACACCACAGTTATGTGGTACATAAACAAACAGGGGGGGTTCCCACTCCTACCCTCTTTGCAGACTAGCCATGGCCTTGTGGAACACAGCCTTGACTTATCGAATGCATCTACAAGCTCAGTTCCTGCCAAGAAAGCAAAATACTCTGGCAGACGAACTAAGCAGGAATCGTATGGACCCACACAAATGGAAACTAGTTCCACAAATCTTCAGCATGTTGACATGAAAATGGGGGAGCCCAGACATAGATCTTTTTGCCTCTCCCCAAAACTATCAGTTAAACAAATTCTTCACAAGAATTCATCACAAAAAAGCTTGGAAAGTGGATGCTCTATCCTTCAGCTGGAAAAACCTATCAGTCTATGCCTTTCCCCCTCTGCCTCTGTTCTCCAAGGTTTTACTAAAAGTCAGACGGGAAAAACCAAAAATGATTCTGATTGCTCCAGACTGGCTTTGCCAACACTGGTACCCACTTCTAAGGAATATGTCACACCTTCCTCCGTGTACTTGCCTCAGACACCTCATCTATTGTCTCAGCAGAACTATGAAATTCTGCATACCCGGCTCCAAGCTCTGAATCTTGCAGCATGGCTAATCAACTAATTTCACTAGTCACATCTGTCAGTAAACCTGTGATGGATGTCATTTTGGAGGCTAGAAGGCCTAGTACTAGAAAATCTTATGCTGATAAATGGAAGAGATTCTGTGCCTGGAGCCAAGCACAAGAAATAAACACAGCAATGCCCAATATTCCTCAGATTCTGCAATGTTTAACTGAGATGCTTCACAAGGGCCTATCTTTTTCTTCTATAAAAATCCATGCCTCTGCCATCACGGCTCATTACAACACAGAGCCTCCTCTCTTGTCTCATCCCCTGCTAAAGCAGTACCTCAGAGGCGCCAAAAATTTAAGACCTCCCAGGAGAGCACCAACTCCTGCATGGGACCTCAATTTTGTGCTGGAAAAACTCACCCTACCTCCTTTTGAACCAGCTGCTACTGCTGACATAAAATTTCTTTCTTGGAAGACCGCCTTCCTTTTAGCAGTCACTTCAGCTAGAAGGATTTCAGAACTACAGGCTCTCATGGCAGTGGAGCCTTTCATTATTTTTTATCCGGACAGGGTGGCCCTCAGGACCAATCCATCCTTTATGCCTAAGGTGGTATCCAGTGTGGCTCTTAACCAGACCATTCATCTGCCAACTTTTTTCCCAAATCCGCAGAACAAGGCAGAGCGGATTCTGCATTCATTGGATGTACACAGACAACTAAGATTCTTCTTAAACAGAACAAAATCTCTAAGAAAGTCTGAGCTAACTACTGGTGGCATTTGCTACAGGGGCAGAGGAGAAGGCTATTTCAAAGCAGACTACTTCAGAATGGATAAGCCATTGTACTCATTTCTGCTACATGCACCATGGTAAACCTGTCCCCAAGGGGATCAGATCCCATTCCACCAGGGCTACATCTACCTCTGCAGCTTTTCTCAGAGAGGTTCCTACCAGAGACATTCTAGAAGCTGCTACTTGGAGCTCAGTACATACATTATCATTTACCTCTCTTTTCTAAATCCAGGGCAAGCTTTGCCACTGCTGTCCTGCAGAGCCTTATAGCTGCTCCTAATGCTGTATAGTTCCATCCTCCCATCCATAGCTTTGGGATTCTACCCAAATGTAATGACTGCAACAGTGAAACACGAAGAACATAGTACAGTTGTGTACACGTAACATAAATGTAGATGTTCGAGTGTATTCACTGTTGCGGTCCGGGTTACCCACCCGCCAGCCCCCTTTTTTCTCTCTTATTATACCTCTTCTTTCCTTCACTATGCTCAAAAGCCTTTTTGGTGTATTTGCTTTTAGTTGGAGGTAATTTTTTTGTGTTCTAAATTACATTTATATGTGTGTGTGTGTGTATGTGTGTGTGTGTGTGTGTGTGTATATATATATATATATATATATATATATATATGTATATGTATGTATGTACACATGTATATATGTGTATATATATATATATATATATATATATGTATGCATATATGTGTATGTATATGTATGTATATATGTGTATATATATATATGTATATATGTGTGTATATATATATATATATATATATATGTATATATGTGTGTGTGTATGTGTATATATATATATATATATATATATATATATATATATACACACACACACAGATATATATAATTTTTGCTCCCCATTTGGGGGGCACCTGACATCTGGGGCAAGAAAAATTGATTAAAATGGTGTCGGCTGCATGTTTTATACCCCTGACGTCATGGAAGAGGAGACTGCAACCGACGCTTGACCCAAGACTTTGTTATCCAGGCCGACTGAGGGCAACCTGCCAGCAGATTACCCAAATGTAATGACTGCAACAGTGAATAAACTCTTAACATCTACATTTATGGTAAGTGTACACAACTGTACTTTTTTGGCATTTAGTTTCATTAAGCGATTTTGGCGCTAGTTATTTGAGACCAACTTTCCCCTGTGACGGCAAAGTCATTTGGGGATTCAGTGATTGCTCTTAGCTTGCAGTCCTCTGCAAACTTAGCCAAAGCCCTTTAGTATTAGCTTTTACTTCAGAAAAGTAGATGCTAAACAGGAGAGGTTTCAGCACAGAACTGTTCCATTACTGGGATTTGTCCATTCCATCCACCTCCCACTCTGCATGTTGCAGTTTATTAAATATTATTTTTATATAATTTTTTAGACTACTGTCCACAAAAAGTTCTGTTTTCTCTTTACCATTTATATCCAGTTATGTTTGATTGTCTTGTGTCCCTTGCTAGTGCCTGGAAACCCCTGCCTAACTCCTCTTGTATGGCTAAAAGCTTTAGATAGCTCACTACCACACTTCACCCTCGCTTAAATTCTTTTGTAAATATTATTGTCCATGTTTATGGAAACCCAAATGCCTAAACAATCACTTCATAAATTCCTAAATAACTGTCAAGACATTTTTCATCATCCAGACCTGTTTACATTAGCATATTGTTGTCCATAGTGTCATTTTGAAAAATTATTTTGTTAATATTGGTAAATGTTTGTCTGCTCTTTATAAAACCCCCTACTGATCTAGGTCTTTGATTCTCAGCAATATTGTTGCTTTTTGGGGTTTTTTTCGGAATCATTGTAAACATGGTCAAGAGTCATAATCTAAGTGAGTCTGCATGACCCTGGATCAAAAGGATTGTTCCCCTCCTTCGGTATAACTACTCCTGCTCCTTTCCAAGTCAGCGGCACATCCCTACACACAAAAATATTGTTAAAAAGTACTGGCCAGACATTTATGTCCTGCCCCTTCTTTTTCCACACTTGAGAATCCTGTCATTACCTAAACCTTTCCTTGTGTTCTTGTTCCTCACTGTTGCTTTAATTTCAGTGTCCTCTATTTTTGATGTTAGTACCACACGTGTTACTTCTGTTAACTGAGAAATTTGTAGTATATTACCATTTGCTGTATATTGCTCTCAACCTCTACTTTTGTGTCTTGTATAATGTACTATAATAATTTGTCATTATACTTGTAATTTTTTCCTGGGTCCACTTCTGTCTTCCATTCTCACAAGTTGGGATTCTAGTTGTCCTTTCAGTATTTGTTTCCTCAGGCACTGAACCAATAGTTTGGTAGCAGTAGGATTATTGTCAAAAATTAATTGTTTTAAAACCATTGTTCTATAGCCATTCATATTTTAAGTACTTGAGTATAGAGACTTTAGCTTCTTTCATTTGCTTTTCAATCTGTTACACTTTGATTTTCAAAAGTGAAAAAGAATCTTACTGTAAGACATCTAGATGCATAGTGTGACTGCTATTCCATAGTTCATTTGCTGTCGTAACATTTTTGACGGCAATATATGCGTCAACCATCAAATTAAACTCTCTTCATTACTTGTTGTCCCACATTTTTCAGTTAGATCCAACCTCACTGTTCTTTGCTACCTAGAAAGCTTAGCTAAGATGACTGACACATTATTACCATTATTATTATTTTATGAACATATTTATTACATTTCCTTTGTTTGCCTATATGCTTCCCTATTAAGAAAGGCAGCCTCTAATCTGCAGTCCAGACTTCCACTTTGCTTATCCTACTCTTATATTTTCCTTTGTAATTATTTGCTCCCAGTACCTTATTTCTTTTGCTAATTTTCCCCCATTTGATTCCAGACCCCTCTTGGCTGTTTTCTATGTCATTACTTGCTGACACCCCCATTGGTAAAAATCTCCTTTCTCCATTTCCATGTTGGATTGGTTCTTATAGTATTTTCTATTGTTCTCCTTAAGGCCTACATCTAAAATACTGCTGTCCTTGTTTTAACCCTCCCCCCACTCCGTTTCATCATCATCCCTGTACACTTTTTATAACAGTCTGCTTATATTTGACGCTTAACTGCATAGCTGTTAAGCATCCATTCAAATCAGTTAATCCTAAATACCCTTGTTCTATGAGGAGAAATAACTCATCCCACTTAACTCTTGCCCTCTTCCCCTTCCAGGTATGTTCTTCCATTCTTTCTTAATGATACCCCACAGCATGTCTTCTGGTTGATAAAAAAAATATGCCTGACCCATATATAAAACTAAAGGGACTTTGCAACATTTTCACTTCTTGCATCTTGCTTTCCTTATCCATAATCAAGAGCTTCCAGTTTTGTTGTTCATAGGTTCATACTAGGCTATCTGCCCTAGGGCATTTATAAGCCTAGCCAGAGTGTGTTTGGCTTTTGCCACCCATTTTAAATGAATTTTGCTATGTCCTTTTTCGAGGTTAGTATACTGTGCCTCTGTCTAACAGTGACACAGAAGTGATACCCGAGGTAAACCTACGATCTCCCATCCACTCATCAAGACTCCTCTTGAAGAGAGTCAATGAAGGACTCTGCCTAACCTGGACTGGGATTTTATTCCAGAGTGAAGGGAGCCTCTGGGTTATGAATCTGTCCCTCCAGCATGTCCTATTTATTTCATTGCTGAGGTTCAAGTCTTTCGAGCGTGTAGCTCGATGGGATTTGGATTTTTTGAGGTGCAGCATGTCCCTTAATTCCGGGTTGGACATGGCCTTATACGTCAGGCACAGGTCACCTCTGAACAGGCGGTATGCCACTGAGTAGAGCTGGAGTTTCTTTAACCGGGCAGCATATGGCATCTGTTTGAGCCCTTTGATCCACTTGGTGAGGTACTTTTGGGGTCTTTCCAGTTGCTGCAGGTGTTTGGTAAGGTACATCCCAAAAGGGGCATTGTACTCGATTATGGGCTTGAGGGATGAGTAAAGAGGCACGATGACCTCCCCTAATCTAGATGTGAATCCCTTCATGATTAGGTTGGCTATATAAAATCTTTTTCTAACCAATTTGGCCACGTGGTTGTCAAATGAGAGATTGCTATCAACTTGGGTCCCCAGGTCCCCAATTACTTCTTCTGTACTTAATGGATTACCACCTATGTGGTAATTTGTGGGCACTTTGTTTTTGCCAAAGGGGATGACTTTACACTTTATGGCGTTTAGCTTGAGGCCATGGCTCTGGCACCAGTTGTCTGTTTCTATGAGGCCCTTTTGGAGGATGCTTGTGTCGGCTGGAGAGTCGATTATGGCGCCCAGTTTGCAGTCATCTGCGAACTTGGTCAGCCACAGTCCTTCTGTGTTGGCCTGTACCTCCGAAAAATATATACCAAACAAGAGTGGTCCCAGGACTGAGCCTTGTGGGACGCCACTTGTAACTGATTTGCAGTCTGACATGGCTCCAGCAATTCTAACCATGTGGGTTCTGTCCTTGAGCCAGTTTGCAACCCATCTTGTGACATAGGGGTTTATATTTAAGCTGGTGAGCTTATCTATAATGCCCTAGTGGGGTATTGTATCGAAGGCTTTTGCGAGGTCCAGATAGGCTGTGTGGACCACCTTCCCTTCATCAATGGCCTTTGTGACTGTTTCAAAGAAGTCAACCAGGTTTAAGAGGCAGGATCTGCCCTTAACAAAGCCGAACTGGGTAGGATCCAGTGTCTGTAGGTCCCCAATATCTTTATTTATGAGGTCCATGATGATCCTTTCCATAGCTTTGCAGACCAAGCTAGTCAGGCTTATGGGGCGATAGTTTCCAGGCTCCGTTGAGGCACCACCTTTGTGGAGAGGGACCACTGTTACTGTACGCCACTCTTTGGGTACATATCCTGTAGTAAGGCTGAGATTGAACAGTAGTTTTATGTTTGGGTTTAGCTCTTCTTGGAGTTCATGTAGGACGCAGCCTGGGACACCGTCTGGTCCCATTGATGCTGTGTTTTTTGCTTTGGAGAGGGCGGCTCCCACCTGAACATCTTGAGATGTCAGGGGGGGCAGCACTCTGCTGGGATAGATATTTGCCCTTTTGGTGGGGAGGGGTGGGAGAAGTTTGCGCTGATCCTGTCAGCTAGGATGTTGGCAATGTCTGTGGGTTCGGTGTATTTTTTGTCATTTTGGACTAATTCTGAGCATATCTGGGAATTCCCACCCAAGTTCCTAACATAACTAAAGAAAGCCTTGTGATTATCCTTAGTGTCCTGTGCAATTTTTCTCTCGAAGCTGGCCTTTGATGATTTTATGAGTGCCCTTAGTTTTTTGCTAATACTGATCAGAGATGCCTTCCCTTTTTGGGATTTTGCTCTATCATGTAGTAGCTTCCTCCTTCTATTGTATAGTTTGTTTATGGCTGGGGTCCACCAGACAGGTCATCTGCCTTTGGAGGATTGGGTCTTGGTTTTATTTGGGATTGCATGATCCATGCATTCCTGAAGGTGTTCATAGAATGCATTTATAAAGGATTCTGCGGTCTGGGCCGTATTTTCCACAGGCCCGGGGTCTTTGAAGGATTGGTTTTGAGGAGAGTGAAATTTGCTTTAGAGAAGTTTTTTTTCACTGTGGTTTTCTGGGCAGGGGCTGGGGTCGGGATGTGAATATCCAGTGAGATCAGTTTATGGTCTGATCTTACCAGTGAGGGATACACTTCTGGTCTGGAGCATAGAGTCCCCATGTTGGTGATGATCATGTCCAGTATGTTTTCCCCTCTTGTGGGAGTGGTAACAAGTTGTTCCATAACATTTGAGTTTATGAATTCTAGGAACCTTTGGGCAAGGGTGTTGGAGCTAGAGTAATGCTCCCAATCTGTTTGGGTAGTTGAAGTCGCCCAATATAATGGTGTTCGGAGAGACCTTCATATTTTCCAGTGTTCTCAGGAAGGCTGAGTGGGCTTCCTGGGTTTGGGAGGGTGGTCTGTAGCAGGCTATAAACTGGAAGGCAGTTTTACCCACTGTTAGTTGCACATGGATAGTCTCTGATGCTTCGTGCTTTGCCACCAACCTGGAGGTGTGGGTATCTTTGATGAATATCGATACTCCCCCTCCTTTTGTGGTTCGGTCCAAGTTTTGGGGCCGAAAAGCATGGTATGAGGTATAACCTGGTAGTGCTGGGGTGCTCTCGGGAGTCCTGAAACAGGTTTCTGTTACTGCACAGATATCGATGTTCTCCATGTTAAGGAGAGTTTCGAGTGCGTGCATCTTGACGTTTAGACTTCTGGCGTTGAGTAGCATTACTCTTAGTTTCTTATCCCTTGTGATACCTTAGGAGGTGGGTTTGTCTTTTGAGCCTTGCTTAAAAAAGGCACTATGGGGGTAGCAAGAGCCTTTACCAATATCCGAAAGCCCAGGGGTGACAGGTGCTAGCTGTCCCTAGCAAAGCATCGTGGCTTGTCGTGCATATCATCCCAAGCTGACAGGCATTGGATCCCCTTTGAATGACACCAATACTTAAGCCAATTGTTGAAATTGATCATCTTGTTTTCATATTGTGGCATCATTCTTGGTGAGGGTAAGATGCTACTCAAGGTCAGCGTCATACCAGCCTGGGCTACATGCTCAGAGAGCTCCTCTGTCTCTTTTCATGTAGTCCAGGGAGGTACGTCTCAGGTCATTCACACCAGCATGGACAATGACTGAGTCATATTTGTACTTGCCTTGGAGTGACCTGAGTGCTTGTGTTATGTGGCGGATCCTAGCGCCAGACAGGCTGCTCACCGTGACCTTCTCCTTGTTCAGCCTGGTGAGCGGGACGTCAGTGTGCCTGACGATAGAGTCACCTATTACAAATGTATCAGGTGTGTTGTTTAGCCTTAAGGGCTGTGACTGTTCGGCACACTGGCTTTGTGAGATATGTGTTGCACGTGTTTTGTTTTGGGGTAGCGGTTGCTTGGGTGTCTGCTTTGGAGGTCTCTGCTGCTTAGGCAGATCTTTATTTAGAGCCTCCGAGTATGTTTTTGTGTGATTATGTGTTTGGTTTGCTGTTGTGGTAGGTCTATGTGAGACTGGAATTGTAGTGAGTGTGGTTTCCTTCTCCTCCTGACTGGTTATGCCAGTACTGAGTTGAGAGAGCTTAGCCTCCAGTTTGGCTATATGGTTGCATCTCTCACATGTGTTGGAATTTGTTGGGAGGAGGAGAGGGTTGTCTGTGTACATGAGGCAGTTGTAACATTGCCTCAAGATTCCCATATTTACCAGCTGGACCGGAGAGGAGATTGACTACTGACCTTTGGACATGTTAGAATAATATTGGGAATTCCTTTATAATTGAAAACAAGGGCCAATGGGGAGCGAGGGTGTAGTGCTTTTAATTTTTAGTGCTGACTTATAATTGCTTTAGTGAGCAAGTGCCAGGTAACAAGCGCAATGTGTTACAGGTAACTTAAATGCAAAAACGACAAACAGTAACTTTCTTTCAAGCGAAGCAAGGAAATAAGTACAGTAAGCAATGCAGATATCACTAGGGATCCACAGAAGCGCTGAGAAGCCGCTTTTTAGGTGGAATTAGCATTCCAGGGAAATAAGCATACAAACAAAGCTAGATTCAGCAGGCCTGGATCTAGTCTATGCTACAGCAAACAAGGTGTACCAATTTCAGTAAGATACAGTTCAAATATTCAGGCACTATAAACCTTTAACCAGAAATTCCCAGCTCAGAAGGGCAGAGTCCAGCCTCTCCTCCCACAAGAGTGCAGACCACGAACCTTCCTAATGTAAAATAACTGGCCTGAAGCCCAAGTGCTTTAACCAGAGCTAATACACTTTAAGAATAACAGACACTGAGCTCTCAATCCGCAGTTCCCAACTTAGAAGGATGAAAGCTACCTGTCCTGCCACCACAGTGCATGCCACAAACCTTCCTAATGTATAACAACTAGTCTGAAGCCCAAGTGCTTAATCCAAAAGACTTAGAATGATAGCTACTCTTTAACCAAGTTACTACCAAGCAGTAATAAATACAACTGAATACTTTAAATAATGCCTGGATTAGTGCTCAAGTTTTACAAACAAAGCTAGATTCAGCAGGCCTGGATCTAGTCTATGCTACAGCAAACAAGGTGTACCAATTTCAGTAAGAAGAAATTCAGATATGCATGCACTATAAGCCTTCAACCAGAAATTCCCAGCTCAGAAGGGCAGAGTCCAGCCTCTCCTCCCACAAGAGTGCAGACCACGAACCCTCTTAATGTAAAATAACTGGCCTGAAAGCCCAAGTGCTTAAACCAGAATTAATATACTTTTAGAATAACAGACACTGAGCCCTCAATCAGCAGTTCCCAACTTAGAAGGATGTAAGCTACCTGTTCTGCCACTACAGTGCAGACTACAAACCCTCTCAATGTAAAACAACTGGTCTGAAGCCCAAGTGTTTAAACTAAAAGGCTTAGAATGAGTTACACCAAGCAGTAATAAATACAATTGAGAACTTTTAAGATGACGCAAAAGCAAAATAAAGTAGGAAGAAACACAAGTACAGTAAAAGCAGAAGAATTTTTTTTTTTTTTTTTTTTTTTCAGAAAAGTAGCAAAAGCAGTAGTAAATACAATTCTCATGCAGTGCAAGCTGGCACACTTGAATATATAGCAATATTAGTCCACACACAGTTTGAAAAAATGTAATTAAATTAAAAAGGACTAAAAGCAAGTGCAGAAAGGGTTTATTAGGTAGAATGCGGTAAAGAGATGTCCTGAGGGAGTGTCTTAGAGCAAATCTACAGTGGGGCGGGCATTGCAAAAGCCACCAAATTTAAACTACAACCAAGAATAGGGAGGGGGGGTGGGGGAACAGTTTCAACACAGATGTAAGGAATGTGCAAATTATAAAAAAATATATACTGTTTTCTATATATTTGCAGAGCAGTAAGACACAGATATCAAGCAGACAATTTAGCTCTATAATACAGAATAACACAGAAAATATACTCAGCTCTATATACTTGAAGATAGTTCTGTAAGGCTCTCTCTCAAGCTAAGGTTCCAGTTTGAATACAGGTTGTTAATTAAAAGGAGAGACAGCACTCGCTAAATTACATCAGCTGAAAGACAAGGCAGGAAATGAGGGGGGTGGGGAAACAGTTTCAACACAGATGTAAGGAATGTGCAAATTATAAAAAAATATATACTGTTTTCTATATATTTGCAGAGCAGTAAGACACAGATATCAAGCAGACAATTTAGCTCTATAATACAGAATAACACAGAAAATATACTCAGCTCTATATACTTGAAGATAGTTCTGTAAGGCTGTCTCTCAAACTAAGGTTCCAGTTTGAATACAGGTTGTTGGTCTGTTGCCACATATTTTAGCTGCCATAGTAGAGTCTTTTTTAATGTATACATCTAAATACTTCATCTTTTGATCTCTATAGATATGGGCATTGCTGAATTAACTTGTGGATAAATTATTTACCATTATAGGCTTTATTTTTTTAAGCATCTTTATTAAACCACAATTGCAATGGTTACACATGCATTAATAGAAAAGAAAGTGACTTTGCATTGTATTTATGCAGGATACATTTTTAAGTTATTCACTTCAGCATTGCATAAATTGCTCATTTCTTTCCATCCCATAAAACTAGCTACTCCTGAATATTATGTATTCTTCCCGCAAAGATTTTTATTTCCATTTTCTAGTAATTGCTTTTTGGCATTTTCTTGGTTACAACAAATTGCTTCCCCCAACATTACTGATGTTCTATAATAGTGAGTGTTTTTAAATCTGCCAAGTCATTGAACTCACAAAAATCATGTTCCCAATTACCCCTCTTTATCTCTTCCTTTGATACCTCCAACATTTGCTGTCTGCCTGAGGAAACATTCTCTGAATTCTGTTCAGGGTATAAAAATATCTCTGTAAACACTTCAAACCAAAATGCTAAACCTTTTGAGACTTGGCGTTTTATCTTTGTAAGTTCCATTTCCAGTCTCTGTTCCTAATATTTTCTAATTTCCTCGGAGCGATTATCATAATTATTATACAGTGTTTTATATGCCCACAAATTATTAGACTCCGCTTAGAAAATCTACCAGAGCTGGTCTTTCAATTTGCATTCTCCTATCTTTTTATTTGCCTATACTGTGATAGTAATTGTTGGTAGGGAAGGCAATGTTTATCCTCCAATCCAAACTTCTGATTGGCTTCATTCCTTCATAGTTATTTGCTCCCAGTGCCTTGGTTCCTTGTTAATTTTGTCCAGTAAATTCCCGCCCTATCGTCCCTATTTCCTCTACTTTACTTGCAGTCACCCCTATTGCCAACATCTCCAATTCTGTATTGACTTATTTTTTAGAATATTTTCTGCTGTTTGAGTGCAGTATTTTGTATGGTGGTCCTTAATGGCCTGCTTCCAAAATTGTATCTTGCTCCTTGTTTCCCAGCACTCCCCATTTCATCATCACCATCATCCCTTTCCACTTTAGTTTATGACATTCGCTCGACTTAAACGTTGCAGTGGTGCAGCAGTTAACATTGTTGCCTCACAGCAAGAGGTTCTCCAGTTCAATTCTTGGGTGGGGTGCCTTCTGTGCTGAGTCTGCATTCTTGCGGGTTTCCTCTGGTTTTCTCTCACATTCCAAAGACGTGTCTAGAGAATTTCTCCCTGGGCCTCTGCTGAAAATAAGCTCTGCCCCAGTCAGACTTTCCTGGTAAACAAATGTTAAATAAATAAATCTCAGGTATCATTTCAACTCAAGTTATCCTAAACCACTTTGTTCTACGGATATATAACTCTTGTCCTCGTCCCCTCCCAAATAAATTCCTTCAGTTAGTTATCCACAAGTTCTTCTTTGGTTGTTGAGCATGTGTCTGACCTGTATATAAAACAAATAGGACTAAAACATTTTCATTGCCTATATCCTACTGTCTGTGAGTAAGAGGTTCCAACTTTAACATTTGCTGTTCTCTATTGTTTAGTGTCATTCACATATCCTTAGCTGTCATAATATAATCCTTTTTATTCCATACACTTAAATAGTTCTTATATTCCAGTAAATATGAACATTGCTGAATCAGTTTGTGTGGGTACATAGTTTACTGCCACACCTTTTGTTTTATCTTTATTTTGTATCTTGAACAGACTTGAGACTGTCAGAATGTTTGACACCACCAAAATATCCTCTATTGAGTACAAAATATAACTTGTAAATAAAGCTAACTTTTCCCTATTCCCATAGCAGTCATATCTTTGAATATGAGTGTTCCTTATTTTCTTCAGGACTTCATTTTTCTGACCTTTTTGCAGTTGCCTGTTTTCTGGCTTCTGCCATTCTGGTGAAATTTACTGCTTAAGATTTTTTCCCTAGTTGCACATATCCCAAGAAAGGGTCTACTTAGTGTCATTTCGCTGTAGACGAGGTCCTTTCCTAACATATCCTTGGCATGGTACACCGCCTCCAATATCTAGAGTTTAGCACCATCTGTTCTGTAAAATCCTGTATTTGGGACTTCTGCACACTTGTACCACTGCACTCTGTCACAAAAGTCTACTGTTCTCTTTGCTGTTCACAAGCACTGGCATTGCCTGTGTTTTGGTATGGTTATAACCTCGACAGCTGTCAAGTGTCAGTTGCGCAAGCTCACCTACTGAAGACCCTCCTGTAAATCCAGAGCAGTGAAAAGTTGGCAGTAGTTTTGCAGACAGTGTGAAGCTTTGGAATACTTGTGTAAGAAACTGTACTGCTTTTGCCTTGTCAGTGTCCTTGATCTTGAAGTATTCATCTCACTGTGTATGTATTTGCCCCCAAACCATCAGTAGGGTTCCTTTCACAGATGATATACATCTGCTGTCTAAACTCAAGAACAGTTCTTGCTGGCTTCATTGTTTGAATTCAGTCCCAAACAGCGAAAACCTGAGTGATGGGAGCTGATAGAACTACACTTGCATAACCAAGAATACAGCACTGTGGAGCACGTAGCCTGAAGGGCTAACTCTATACACTTTGATAACCAAGAAGACAGCACTGAGGAGCACTTAGCCTGAAGGGCTAACTCTATAACTGTGGGAAAGGAAGCAGCAACAGCTTTAAAAGGCAGTGACCCAAACCTTAATGCTGAAGAGGAGTAGACTGGATCATAGCCAGAGCCAGCAGGTTAGATGCCTAGTGGTACAGGTAAGCCATTTACCCACCCCAGAGAGATGGATTGGCAAACAATCCCCATCCCAACCGGAGAAAAAAAATAGCCTGTCAATCCCAGAATACAGCTACCTGAAAGGAGGAGCCCATGCCCCCTTGAAGGGGGATGGTAAGTAGCCTACCCAGTGAGACAGGGACATCTGAACTGCCAGACCTCTGTCTCATTATCTGCCACTGAGTAGGTGTGGGACATCCTGTAGGTTTGTTGTTGTACAGATACTGTACAGCAGGTGTCCAGCATCTCTCATAAGCCTGCAGAAGCTGACCATGATGGTGGAAAATGCAACTCCATCTCACTCTTTTCAAGAGACGCCGCAGTAAACTGAGATCTGGAGGAGAAGAACCTTGGGCATTCTCACAAGGGGAGCCTGAAGATCCTGCTGTATGTACGTTTTGGAGGTATCCCTAACCATGCCCAGGGCAGGCTTTTTAAGCCATCCAAAGGCCTGAGCAGTCTTATTTCTAGCTCTAGCCACCAGAAGGTTATGTACTTGCATGTGTTACATTCTTGAACACTGTGAAAAGGCCATGGACTCTTAGTAAGAACCTCCAACTCCAGGAGGCAACACAGCACACCAGTTCACTGCATTTAATATCGACAGGTAGACTGCTTTTGGGGATCTGTTGTATTGAAAACTAGGTCCTGAACCAGTCAGAGGTCCATTATTTCCGGCACACACCTATACCACTGCATTATTGTACATCAGACACTGGAGGCATCAACGGATGGCCTTAGACTAGACAGGGGGTCCACTGAAACAAAGTGAAATTGCAGTCCTCCATCCTAAGTACAGTCTGTGAAGGGGATGAGCGAAAGCCAAGACCTGACCAGAGTGGCATAAGTGCAGACCCGGAAACTTCCAGTGTAGCATGGCTGCATGAATATTAAGTTTAAAAAAAAAAATGTCTCAGAATAGGAAATGAAACAACTAAAAGCCATTACTTGCTATTTTCTGTCTGTCAGAGATGTAATCTGAATGTCTTCAAAATGAAAAACCAAGCAGACCAGATCACTGCTCTTGATGTAGGAATGGCATCTAACTCACTGAAAAACGGATGAAATGTTGACAGAAATGTTTAAAATAAGTAGGACAGTGGAGAAATGTATCGGGTCGAATAAGATGGGCAAGGAAATTGAAAAAGTATTGAATAGGCAGTCAGATGACCTGGTAAGAATATAGAAACTAGAAAATTGGAATGAAGAATGACAAACAGTAACACAAGAAGATATGAAGCAAAAGCTGCTGGAGTTGGAAGACCAATTAGAAAGTGAGTGAGATTTCTGGCCATTACAGGGTGGAGGGAGCTACTTCGAGTCAGCTGGAAACACTGAGATGGACATGTGTACACAGTCTGGGAGGGCTTGACCAAAGAGAGAAGGCTTATCCTACACTTTTTAGATGGTCTGTCCAGTGCAGAAGTCAGCGCAGGGTTTCACCCACTTCTAAGAAAGGCATTAAACTGACTACAACCCTTGTCTGAAAAGCCAGCCCTTTTGGAGGGAGGGTTGACGAGGTCATCTTTCGGGGGTTACATAACATACAGTTCTCTGCACGCATGTAGCTTTACTTATTGCTCTTGCCATAGCATCCACCACAAATATTGACAGCTTTTAAGTTGGGGGGGGGGCATTAGCATACCATTCAGTAAGGTCAGGGTGAGATCTTCCTTCATCCCAGACTGCTGAAGGGCCTCAAAACACTGTAATCGGCAATTCAACAAGGACTGGACTTAGATGGGGGGGGGGGCATTAATAATCTTAACCTCTGAAGTTTACCGAGTGGTGAAGCTTGCCAGCCCTCTCTGCCTGTTGGACCACCCCCTCCATCTGCTTGGAAAGAAGTGTGATGTCTGGCAATGTACGAACAGCCTAGTTAAAAATCAAACTTGGAATGTATTTATCATAGCTATTCCGATCTGCAAGTGGCCTTATAACACACTGGCACTTGGCTGCCATAGCAGAGTTTTGCCTCCAGAACTCTCTGATAACCTTTGCAAAGGCTGCTTTCATGGAGGAGGGTGTTCTTTTCTCTGATGAGAGGTCTGTGCAAGTGCCAAAGGTCACACATAAGGTGGAGTGGCCTGCATTAGGAATATAGTTGTTATTGTCATAGATCCAAAAGGTAAAATGCCATATTTGCAGTTCAAATTCCCACCAAAAATTGAAATCCTATGTTGTGTCTTGCATATCAGCTATGGATCCTGAAACAGGCTTATTGTGCAGTTTCATCTCCACAAGGGCTGACCAGTTAAGTCAGGCTGTAGGAGAGTTTGCTAAAAACAGCCTTAGTCCCAGGTCTGAGATTGGTGAATGTCGGGGACCACTTCCCTTATTCAGGTTGGGGACCACTTCCCTTATTTAGGTTGGGTGGGCTCCACTAAACTGGGTAGGAGGAGGAAAGGTGGCATAAAGCAGCTCTGGAGGCATCTCCA
Source organism: Protopterus annectens (assembly GCF_019279795.1). NCBI lineage: Eukaryota > Metazoa > Chordata > Ceratodontiformes > Protopteridae > Protopterus > Protopterus annectens. The sequence continues at coordinate 406,358,021 of NC_056744.1, read as the reverse complement.
TAGTGAGAGATGTGTGCCTCTTCCAAGGCTCATTTTTTTCCACAGAAATGGAAGATGAAAAATGGGTTCAAGTCCCTACTAACTGAGGACAGTCTCTCCTAAGATACCCTGGAAGAATCAGGCATTGCAGACTTGCCTCTAGGGAGATTGTGCCCTGCTTCTCCTCCTTGTGAAAGATGCCAGAACTCTGGCCCACCCATCCTGCTTAAGACCTTCCTTCCAATGCCAGAAAGGCCAAAACTAGGACATGTTTCTGCTGTGATAGAAACTGCAGAAAAATACTTCAGAATTGAAAATGACAATCCTCATAATTTTTGTTGCATCTCTTTTTCATTAAGGGACCTCACTGCTTTGGTATCTTTATCCATAGGATTGAGGATGGCATGAACTTGATGTTCCATGTTTGAAATTCCCCTTCCACACACCACCTTTATTCCAGATGTGTGTATGTGGACCCTTGTCAGATATGACATCGCCGGGTATCCCTTGTTTGAAGATGGTTGACTTTAGTGTATTAATCAGACTGTCTGGTAATTTGATTAATTTAGAGTTGAGTAATTCACACACACTAGATGTGCTGCACTTGTAAACTGGAACAGTTCTGTATCCGGTTAGCTCCATGTGTTAATCTGTAACTAAGTGTGCGGGCGTGTACTGTTTGGAGTGTCTTAGTATGGACTTGCAGATGGCACAGCTTTTGTATTGCATGTTCTGAGTAGATGCTCCTGCCTGAAATATTTGTGACTCTTGATCTTTGCACTTCACTGTTCCCAGATGCAATTCGGGTATCTTCCCCAGCATTCCTTTTCACATTTTTGACTGGAAAATGCTATTTTCTCAGCTTTGAGCGTCAAGCTCTAAGCACAGCTTATTTCTTCCTTAAATAAAAAAAAAAGACAGAACAACTTTCCTAATGCTCCCTCAACCAGCATTTTTCATTGTAGTAGTTGCGTCTGAGTCAGTATCAGTACACCTCTGAAAGCCCTGCTTTTTCAGTAATTGGTGATTGCAGTATTACCGGGATGATATCTAGTTTTAGCACTTGTTCGTTCTCTGTTAAACAAGGCCTTACTTGATGTATCTGCTTTTAGTTCCTTGCTTGGTTTGTATGTTTGTTTGATAACCTAATTGTTTGCAATCTGAGAAGTGCCTTCTACAAATAATTTTAATGTTTTGAAATGGTGTGTGGTACTTTCTCCACCTTAAAGAGCGTGTATTTTCACATGTTCGTTATTGATCGGTTTATTTTCTCTGAACCTAGTACTTTGGCATTTTATAGCATAGGTTGGAGTCAGACTCTTCTAATCTTGACTGTTTGGTATCACTTAAGCACTAAAACCAGTTCTTCACTGAGATACTGAAATATGAAAATCAAGAGCAAACCAAGCGATCACCAAGGTTACTAGCTTTAAAAACTTTAACGAAAAACAGAGGATAAGCGCTTTCACACACACACTGTGCTTCTTCATATCCATAGCATTAAAGTAAGTAAAAACCATTATATAATGAAACTCGTAATAAGCAGCCAATTAAAAAGCCTTTTCAATTACTGATGTATACTTTGTTTCTTAAGGATGGGTTTTAAAGGTACAGCTGCATTAATGCCAGGCAGCTGATCTGCCTGCAGTCTAGCTATCCATTTAGTCCCGGCAATCTCACGTTTATTGTTAAAATCGCCCCCCTTTTATTCATATGCACAAGTTGTAATACAATGAATTCAAAGCTGTGTCCAGGTTGTAAAGATACATGCTTAGCCAGGGCGGTAAGTAAATTCTTACGTCTAATGTCACTTAAATGCTGCAAAATCTGCATTTAGGTGACATTGACGTAAGAATTTACGTATGAATAAAGGGGGGGTGATTTTAACAATATAATTGAGATTGCTTAGACTAAATGGAAAGTTAGACTGCAGGCAGATAAGCTGCCTGGCATTAATGCAGGTTGTGCCTTTAAAACCTATCCTTCAGAAACAAAGTATACATCAGTAATTGAGAAGGCTTTTTAATTGGCTGCTTATTATCTGTTTCATTATATAATGTTTGTTTCTTATTTTAATGCTATGGATCTGAAGAAGCACACTGTGTGAAAGCACTTATCCTCTGTTTTTCATTAAAGTTTTTAAAGATAGTAGCTTGGGTGGACGCCTGGTTTGTTTTTGATTTTCTTATTACATTTTTTCTGCTGGGTGACTTTTGGCCTGTTTGGATATATTTTTCATTTTGAAGATACTGAAATATCTGAGGCATCCATTGCTTCCAATGAGCTACAAGTGCCTGTTTTTGTTATAATATTGCACTTTTAATTTGCATTTGCATTCCACTGTCTGAATTGTCTGAACTATGTTTCATATTTTACTGTACTAATTCAGCTGTAGCACTGCCCAATTCTAAGTCTGCTATTTCTTGGCTTTGTTTTGTAACTTCTGAGTATCAGCTTCAAGCCACCTTTGTTGGTGAAGGCCCTTCTGCACCATCGTGCGAGTAGAGTGCTGTCTTGGTCCCATCTAATCGAGGGTGATTGGATTAGAGCTCAGAGAGAGGGTTCTTATTGACTAGTTTTAGCTAAAAAGGTAGCGGTCGTTACAGTTGGTGGTTGTACACGCAAACGTTTTGTTAAATTTTCCCTTAGCACTTTGCTTGTGGTTCTCCAGAGGTTTCTCGCGGCCATGCTATATTGTCAGGTGGATCACTAAGCCTAGCCTCAGAGGTACCAACACACCTCTCACCTATTAGCCACTCCTAAATGTGACCTTTTTTCCTAATAATTTAAATTTACCTGTCACTACGGACAATTTCCCACAGTTTCTCCAGCCATGTCAGTCGACATGGGCATCCTGAGGCAGTGTAACAATTGCCTCATGTTCACCGACAACCCTTTACTCCTTGTTCACCCAAACAGAGTGCAAGAGATGCAACTATATTAAAAATCCTTAAATCCATGCTCTCTCACACACCACTTAGTACATATGACAATGAACGGTTTGCCAGCATGCACACCTCACCTCCTACTCCATGCAAACCTACCTCACACATACCTACATATGCAGAGGTCTTCACCAGAGACCTCCCAAACACAAGCACACTACACACAATACTTCCCATTGCAGAACACATTACACATAATAGCTCGCACACCAGTGTTTCACCTGTTAAACCCTTAAGGCAAAGCACAAAATCAAATACGTTAGTCATAGGAGATTCCATCATGAGACACTTGTGTCCCTCTCACCAGGCTGTATAAGGAAAAGGTCAGCTGTCAGGTGCCAGGATACGCTATATCACACACACTCTCAGGTCTCTCAACAACAGGTACTGTTATGACTCCCATCATAGTCAATGTTGGTGTGAAATATTTGAGAAGTACCTATATGGACTATATGAAGAGAGAAGCGACTGAGCTCTCAGACTGTGTCTCAGGCAGGTATGCCCTAGCCTTAAGCAGCATTTTACTTTCACCTAGGATGATGCCTCAGTACAAGCAGAAAATGATTGACTTCCGTAATTGACTTAGCTTCTGGTATCATTCTAAGGGAATCCACTGTCAGCCTATGATGACATGATTGATAGACCTCAATGCCTTTCCACAGATGCTCTTAATCTGTCATCCCTAGGATTTCAGCTACTGGCTAAGGCTCTTTCCACGCCCATAGTGCCTTTTTTTAGGTAGTGTCTCAAGGACAAAATTCCCAGTGTAAAAACTCCATCTAAAAACAACCCCCAGGTTATGCTGCTAAACGCTAGGAGTCTCAACACAAAACTGCACTCACTGAAATCTGTCCTCACCTAGGAACTTAAACATTTGTGCAGTCACAGAGACCTGGTTCAAGGTTGTGGAGAGCACCCCAGCCATACTGGGTTACACCTCCTTCCACACGTTCAGACCTCAAACTAAAGGCGTGAAAACTAAAGAAGGCGGTTTATCAATATTCATTAAAGATGAATACACCTCTAGATTGGTTAAATGGTAGGACTCCCTGGAAGACACTTCAGGTGCAATTAACTTTTGGTAGGATACCTGTTCAAGTCATTGCCAGCTACAGGACACTCTCCATGAATCAGGACTCCCATGCTGCCTATTTGGATCTACTTATCGAGATGCATCCAAATACCATGGTTTTGGACAACTTTTACCCATCCATTGACTGGGTGAATTAATTGTGCTCAAACTCACTTGCCCAAAGGTTCCTCGACTTTAACTCCAGTGCTCTGGACAAGCTGGTTGACACTCCCACAAGAGGTGCCAACATCCTAGATTTGGTGCTTACCAATATGGCAGATCACTGTAGCACTCCGGTCCTCCCTGATGAGATCTGACCAGAAGTCAGTCTCATTCAAAGTAAATATAACACCTGACACCCCCCCCCCCCAATAGCAGCAACTAAACTAAAAAAAACTCTCCAAAACAGATTGACCTCTTACAGGATGATATAAATAACTTCACTGATCCTTCTCCCTCAGCTGGAACTGGCAACTATGCCGAGCGCTACACCAGTGCTTTATACGAACACCTGTATACCTGCATTGATTCTGCCATACCTGATAGGATCAAAACAAGCTCCTCAAGGAAAAGCAAACCTGCCTGGTGGACAACTGCCATTAGCAGGCTTTACAATAAGAGGAAGAAATTGCTAAGAGGGAGTGAGCCCTCCTAAACTGGAAACACTCCCTCCGCTTAAACAAGACAGTAAGATTTCTTGTGAAGTCCTCCAAAGCAAACTACAAGTCTCCATGTCACATGTACCCCGTGACATCCCTACCACCTGTCCCCTACCTTGTATCTCTAAAGAGCAGGTTGTAAATGCCCTCTATAAGGCCAAATACACAGCATCTATGGGACCTGATAACATCCCAGGCTGTGTCCTACATGGGCTCCAACATGAATTAGCAACACCATTGGCTACTCTTTTCAGTCATAGTCTAAGCACTGGCTTACCAGCTGAATGGAAAACAGCCACTGTTATTCCCTTGCATAAAGGTGGTGCTTCCACTAACCCCAGGAACTGTAGACCTATTAGCCTGACTTTCCTTATCTGCAAGATCATGGAGTAAATCATCATGGACCTTATCAACAAAGATATAGGTAATCTTCAAACACTTGACCCTACTCAGTTTGGATTTGTCAAAGGGACATCATGCCTGTTAAACCTGGTGGACTTATTCCAAACAGTCACCAAGGTCCTGGATGAATACATATCTGTGCATACAGCCTACCTGGACTTAGCCATTGCAATGCATTTGACACTGTCCCCCACTCAGGCATCATTGACAAATTCACCCAGCTAGGTATCGACCCTTGTATCTCTAGATGGGTCGCTAACTTGCTCACTGATAGAACTTGTATAGTCAAACTGGGGGAATCCACCTCCAACAGCAGACCTGCAACCAGTGGTGTTCCACAGGGATCAGTCTTGGGACCTCTACTGTTTGGCATCTATTTCTCCGAAGTAAGAAAATCATGAAAAACCAAAACTTCCAAAACCAAAAAGCACAGCACAATGGGGCCGGAACCTCGGAAAAAATCCACCAACGTTGAAAAGTCCAAGCTTTAATATTGTTGTAATAAAAACATACCAGTACAATCCACAATACGTAAGCGCTTTCGTTTGGCCTCTGCCAAACTTTTTCAAACAGTTACCATACAGTTTTTTCATTCTATATATAAAAACACGGCGTGTCAATTAATCAATTTAGGTTACGTTCTTTTTGAATTACGTTCTTTTTAAAGCTATATGTTAAAAAATTTTTTACATTAAACAATAACGTAGTTTAATACTATGAAAACAAAAGTGCTTTTCATATAAAATAGTTTACATACAGAATAGTACTGTAACGTGTGATATAACCAAAAAATTGTTTGTGTATGTATGTATATACTAAACTGAAGTGTCCGAGTGTGTTTACGTGCCTTCCCTTATAATGTCAAAATGCAATATTGTTTCTCTGAAGTACAAGCAAAAACTATAGCTCTGTGGCTGATAGTTTGCTGATGACTGCAAACTGGGAGCCATCATAGAATCCCCAGATGTTAACATACTACAAGAGTCTTACACAAACAAATGATTGGTGCCAAAGTCATGGCCGTAAATTCAGTGCAGAAAAATGTATCATTCCTTTTGGTAAAAGTGATGTTCCTGCTAACTACCACATCAACAGCAACACCTTAAGTATGCATTCAGTTGTGAGAGGCCTGGGTGCACAGGTTGACAACAGCCTTACCCTTTGACCACCATGTCTCCACAATTGCAAGAAGGGCATTCTGTATTGCTCATCTCTTAAGTAAAGGTATTGCCTCCAGAAAATAAAAAGTTATAACCTCCCTGTACTCTGCCCTCATCAGGCCAATAATTGAGTATGACGCCTCTTTTGGTATGTACATTTCCAAGCACCTGTAGCAAGTGAAGAAACCAGAAAGGTTCCTCACAAGGAGAATATTCATGGTCTTCAGCATCTCTCTTGTTGGAATCGTCTGAAATTACTGTCATTTTATTCTGTTTCATACAGACTACATAGAGGTGAACTCTGCCATGCATACAAGGCTGTCTCTAACCCTACTTTATTGGAAATGCCGTATATCTGTCAAATGGTACATGGGTTACTCGCACTAAAGACCGTAAACCTGGTATGTCATATTAATAAAACCTGCTGGAGGGACAGTTTTGTCTCCCAGAGGTTACCACACCTTTGGAACAGACTACCACTTTATATCAGAGTACCTCTTTGGCCCTCTTCAAACAATCTGGACAGTTGGATGGGTGATTGTAAATTCACCCCAGGGCTTCCACCTATGTTGGAAGGGGGCTATATATGCTGATTGTGGAAATAAGGGTAAGAACTTGGCTAGACTTGTAAGCGCCCTAGTGCCGTTAGCCTAGTAGCTTCCTATGAGCCTATGAAACTGTAACTATTTTTCTGTAAAGAATGACCATTTATTATCGCAACACATTTGCACAAAAAAGCAATTAATGAAAACCAGTATTGTGTGATTATATTACAAATTTGCACTTGTTCTTTATTTGATGTTCATCGTGTTTCACTGTTGCAGTCATGACTGTAGGGTTCTCCCCTGCCGGCAGGCAGTCCTCGGTCGGCCACTTCAGCTGCCTTTCTCAGGGGAGTTCCTACCAAAGACATTTTGGAAGCTGCAACTTGGAGTTCAGTGCATACTTTTTCAAAGCACTACAATCTACCTCTCTACTCTTAAGTCTAGGGCAGGCTTTGCTTCTGCAGTCTTGCAGGGCCTTTTAGCCGCCCCTTCTACTTTATGACCACCTCCCTTTCATTCTGCTTTGGGATTCTACCCTACAGTCATGACTGCAACAGTGAAACATGATGAACATAGTACAGTTGTGTACACTTACCATAAATGTAGATGTTCGAGTGTCTTCACTGTTGCAGTCTGGGTTTCCCTCCCCCCTGTCCCCTCTTATTTTTACTTTTGTGTGGTTCCTTTTTTCACCATTCTTCTGAGGTGTATTTGCAAAGGGTATGGGACCTTACTCATTTTGGGACTCCTGACATCTGGGGCAAGAAAAACTGGAGAACATGGCGTCAGCTGTCAGCTTTGTACTCCTGGCACTCTGACGTCAGGGAGCATGGCTGAACAGCCGACGCCGGACCCAGACTTTGGGATTCTGGCCGACCGAGGACTGTTAAGTTGAGAGAGGCCTGTGCAAGGAGCCACATTAAGTAGTTGTGTGAGCCTTGTGCAAAAGGGCCACATTTAGTAGTAGTGTAAGCTTTGTGCAAGGTGCCACATTAAGTAGTCCTGCACAACACTTGAGGTTACTGAATGACTTCAAGTGGGGTATCTTTTACACAGTATTCTTAACATAACTCTGGAAGTCCAGTTGAAATTTTTCTTTTATACATGTTTCAGACCTAATTAATATGGAAAAAAGTTTGATCAAAGCCAGTAGTAAGCATGAAGAAGGCAGCCTACAAAAATAAATACCAGGTCTAATCCAAATTACTATCAAAATGATCACATCTCTAGTACATAATGCTTAAGTGGTGGTCTGTCATTGTTTTGCTTTGTTTATTGGCACTAGTACTGCTCTGTATTCATTTCTTGTCCTTAATCCTTCCATTTCCTTGGTGTTTCCCCTTTCCAACCACCCAGCATTAAAACAGTAGTCTCTCTCTGGTACTTTCTGTCAACCAAGCTTCCATGCTGTCCTCCATCCTAGAAAGGTAAAATTCCGGTGTTTTTCTTACCGTCCTCTTGTAGAATTCTTTCCACTCTGCAAATGCTTTACTCAACAGCTCTGCCTAAGATTGCTTCACATAAGCAGGTGATCTTTATCCCTGCACTTCCAGCACTCATTCCTCATTGTCCATCTTGCTTTCAGTTTTAAATTTTATTGTACATCTATACCACTTGTACAGTAGCTGTATGTGGTGATCATCCTGACCTTTCTATCCTTATTCTTTCTAAACCAGCTATTTTTCAACTTTTCATAGCCTTGCCTTTCTCTCCAAGTCACTCTAGAGTATCTCTATCTCTGCCCTTTTTTTGCTATAAAAGATCCAGTAAATCTCAGTATTTTTTGAGTGGTTTGGCTACATTTGTTTAGCAAAATGGTAGAAATTCAAATGAGGCAGTGTGAATCATCCTCTTTCACATACTTATTGTGAATCTTGATGAGCTTGCAATGGCATGTGATCAGGAGTGCTACTAAGGATCAATTCCAGTGATCAGGAGCAGTACTAAGGATCAATTACAAGGATCAGAAGCAGTACTAAGGATCAATTCCAAGGATTAGGTGCACTACTAAGGATCAATTCCAAGGATTAGGTGCTGTACTAAAGATCAATTCCAAGGATTAGGTGCACTACTAAGGATCAATTCCAAGGATTAGGTGCTGTACTAAAGATCAATTCCAAGGATTAGATGCAGTACAAAGTATCAGTTCCAAGGATTAAGAGCACTACTAAGGATCAGTTCTAGGAACGAAAGCACTAGTAAGAATGGAAGCAGGACGATTTGACCCCAACGCAGTTGTGTACACTTTCATGTTTAAATTTACATTTATTGTCTATGAGAATAGTTAGTGGACTGTTTGACCCCAATTATATAAAAAAAGTTGTTAAAGTTTTATGAAAGTATTTTATTGCTTAATATTTCAATCATGATTTTTTTCATAGGAAATTTAACTTTTATATGTAAATGTTTAACATTTTAATTTGTAAATATAATTAATAGTTTAACTTGATAACTTTAAAATCAATTATTTAACATTGTAAACATTTTAAATTAACATTAATATATGCATTTCAAATGTAAATGTTTTAAAGACTTTAAGATATATATATATATATATATATATATATATATATATATATGTATATACATGACGACTTTTCTCTTTTGGAAATAATCTGACATTTTCTCAGTAACTTTGTTGATGCACAATAAGCTGTATATAAAGTTTTTTTTTTCTTTTTCAAATTGTCTGTGGTTTATTTTTTCTTGCCTTACCATTTCAGTGGGGTCAAACCGTCCCATACCAGTAAAGATAGATCCCAAGGACTTGGGAGTTCTAGTAAGAATCGATTCCAAGGATCGAGAGCACTAGTAAGGATAGATTCCAAGGATCAGGAGCACTAGTAAGGATAGATTCCAAGGATCGGGAGCGCTAAGGACCAGTTAGAAACGGGCTTCTAAAGTCTTTCAATTTTTGTAGCATTCTGGAATGTTTTTTTATTCCCCAGTAAGCATGTCAGTGTACGTCAGTATATAGTGTATTAGTTCACATTCTCAGTAGGCCTTCTGCATAGGGTTGAGGAATGCACATCTTGCTTTGAACAGACATTGCAACTTGCTCAATAAATGCAGCATATTCACATAGTTTGTTGACTGATTTCTTCCCAGCAGTTTGATGTTTAAGGCTAATGTCAATCCCATGACATGAATAAGAAATGTCAGGCTGTCTAAATGTCATCTTGGAAAGTGGTATATTTGAATTGTTTTTTGATGAAGGATTGTAGTTTACTGTGCAACTTCCCTGGTCTGGCTAGTGTGGCTGCCCTAAATTCTTACTATGCTCCAATTTTAGTTCCTCAAGAAAGGTTTGAAAACGTTTATAAATCGGACCATCTTTTCAAGAGTTTGGACACACAGGTTTTAGCAGGGGCATGATCATAGAACTCGCAACTCCATTTTCCTAGTCATAGTTAGTTGTAGCTTTATCACAGTCTGGTGGTGGTTTGATTTCTGTAGCAACCTGTTCTGCACAGTATTAAGCTGTCAAAAATGTGTTACACCTTAAAAAAAAAAAATCTGTCGTACTTTGAGTCAAGATCTATTTTTTGTTTTCTCCTTTTCTAATAACATTTCATCCTTCAGTGTTAGTGAGCAAAACTGTTTCCAAAGCACATTATGCTGCCATTTATGATCTAAGGCTCTTTTCTAGTGGTGGTAACCAATCCCCTCTCTTAAAGGATAACTGGAAAAGGTAAACGTAATATCCCTTTTTTTTTTTTTTTTTGCATACTTTGCTATGCCCTGTGACCCCCTCCTTAATGGTCAGGTGACATAAGTTCATCAGTAATTTATTACTATGTAGGTGAGTTTTTAATCTTTGATATTTAGTTCATGTCCTGACTTGGCCTTCATACTAGATGACATAAGTCCCATGCAGTCTAGATTTCCTAACCTGCACACCCTTTAAGAGCAATTTCTGCTCAAACCAACTTGGTGTAATTGTCCGTGCTTGGGTACCTGTCCATTGAGCTGGGCTACGTATCATAGCCTTATTGTTTGGCTCTAGTAGTGTGTGCATCATTGCCTACCTTCGAGTAGTTCATATAAATTTTTAAAGCACTTAGAAGTGTCATCTTTCAGACAGCTGTTTAGAACGATCATCTCTTTATTTCCTTGTACTGAGGTACTATGCTCCCGTATTACTTTACCGTGGTATAACATCCTCGGGCCATTTGTCGGTCCCCTCAGGCAGGGGTACTTGTGGGTCTGCTACTCCTTTTCTTAGAATCACTTTTGCATAGTGGTATGTTTGCCGCAGCTTTGCAATTCTTAGATATACTACTTTTTGCAGCCACATGGGCCAAAATTATGCATAATAGCAGATATTTTAGTTTCAGCTTTACTTTCCATCCTGTGTTCTTCACGATGACCTGTTGACCTTTGTGACCCTTTAATGAGCAACCCTTGTAACTATGACATACCAGGTTGTTAATTGGAAGCATGTGTTTGAAATTACACTGCATCATCATTATTTGCCTGCAATCATGGCTGTGTTTCTAAAATATGTTGAAATTCTCGCTTTATTTCTTCTCATTTGAGATTGGGTTATCAGTTTGCAGACTGGCTTTGTTTCTGCCACCCTTATGTGTATGGCACATATCTGAACTCATTAGTTGTCACCTTTTCTGGATAACTGTTATATTTTTAGAGCTGTAACTATTGCTTGCTCAACTTATGCTTGTGTACAGATGGCCAGCAGTGTTGGCTATACTTTATACCTCCAGCTAGGCAATTGCCAGCTAACATGCACAGTCTAGTCCGTCTGTTTTGCTTTTCCAGTGGTAGTTCCGGAAATGTGGTCATTTCCCAGTAGTGTATTCTGGGATGCAGTTTAATTGTGTTATATAGCCAGTGTTTCATATTCCTACACTTTGGTAATGTAGATCTGATTTCCAAATGATGGCTATCCACCAGCGATGTGAACATTGGCTCTTGATGATGGTCACTGTCTGTGTGACATCCTCACCCCATGAACAAAATGAGGAAAAACGTGTTTGATGTCATTGGTATTATCTTTCAAGTCTTGGGTTGTGAGGGACATGATCCATAGAGAAGCCATCTGGAGGAGGTCAGTTGTGGGGTGCCATCCCGAAGTTGATGAAAATGAAACTCAAGATCAATCTTAAGGCATAAAGTTGTGTATTTACTGTAGTTCTAGATGTGGATTAACAGTCCTGTCTTAATTGCCGTACCTTCCCAATCCCCCATGCCTTTTACTTCTCGGACTCCTAGTTTAGATTTGTTATACATTTCTCTTTCAGTTTCTCACTTTGACTTTGTGCAGACTTCCAGAAATCTGGACAAAGGTTCTTCATCTCAACACATTATGGGTTAAATGGGAAGGGCCAAGTGGCCTGGGAAAGTTTTCAATGACAAACTGCCTTAAGGTCCTGCCAGCACTGAAGATGATGAATATGGAGCAGTCATAGTGCTATCTTTGTAGTACAGTATTCATGCATGACCTCTAGAATTTGAGCTTACTGCTTACATGTGAGGAGACAATAGCTAATGTCACAAAAATCCTTTTTCCTCTATATACCTTGTTTGAGTGATACTTAAAATCTGTTTGATACCATGATTTAAGGCACACGTGTATTTCTTGCTCTACCTGTAGCAAGCTTGTTAGGCTCTCTTTAGGCCATTGTTAATACTTTAAAAGTAGACCACATCACAGATTCATCCTTCACGTTGGCCACACAGTCCACACCTCCTAGACTTACTGGTGAATTCATCACGGACAACATCTACCTCCTTGTCTTATGCTGTTTACTTTATAAAGAAACTGTGCTGAGTTCACCTGTGAATTACTAAGATGCTCTTTCAGTATTTTATTCTTGTGCAGAGCTCAGTGTCATGTCTCCTTGGTTGTAAAGCACTGTATCCTCATTGTTATCCATCGTGGCTATGAAATTTGAGAGTTTACCATTAATGTTTTAATTTTTCACTGCCATAGCTGCAGTATTGGCAGTGACATCTACACCTTCTTCAGTAACACTAGCTTCCATTTTAACTTCCACCTCATAGGTGGCTGAAACTTCCAGGTAATTTAAGCCAAAAGACTGTTTGCCACTCCTCCTTACTTTCCAAGCTCAAAGTATGATTTAAACACCGTTTTATTGGCTTTTTTCTTTAATATGCAGCTGTGGTGTGGAACTGAAGCACTTCAAGACGCCCCTCCCCCCAGTACATATTGCAGTGAGTTTTTATAATTTGTCTTAATACACCTTGTATTGAATGATGGCATTAAGTCAGAAATTTAAGCATGACAGTTCTCTCTACTGTAGGGGCAGGGTGTCTGTTTAGGCAAATGAGCTCAGGCGAGTCATTGCTAAAATGTGGGTTTTTTTCTTTTGTTGAAAACCTAAGTAACTTTTCAACTGATTTGATTTTTTTTTTCTTATTCTTTCCTTAAAGGTGAAGGGAGCAGTAGTGCTGCTGAATCATCCTGCGAGCCAACCAGAGAGCAGGCTTCATCAACCAGTGAAAGGCCATCATCTCGCCCACCTCAGTCACCTAGAAGGCCACCTCACCCTCTTCCACCACGCCTGACTATCCACGCACCACCACAGGAGCTGGGAACATCCTCACAGGTGCAGAAGAAAAACTATTTTCCATGAAAATGTTGAGACAGCAAAAATATCTACTTAACATTTGTAAAAGCAAGCTTAAGTATATAACTAATTTCATCTGACCAAAAAAATCACTGAACACTTCTGGTGTAATCTGATCAAAGGAGCATATTTTGACTCAGTGTGTGTTGGGAGGGTATTTCTTTTCAGCTTGCTAGGAAGGTACTGGGAGAGAAAAAATGTGTTTGTAGCAATTTGTCAAAGTAAGACTCTGTCTTGTTTACAAGCAAGGCATTTGATTTATAACGTAATGAATTTGCCAGCTTGCACATACTTTTCTATTTAAAAGAAATTGTGGTAAGAGTTAATAAAAATGGAAATATAGCCACTAGTCTATTTTTTAAGGTTAAGCACACTTAACACAGTCGCTCCTGAGGTACTCCTACCATATAATTTAATCCTTTGCAAAAATGCAAGTAATATCTTTCATTTAAATGTAACAGCTCTGGTTATTGAGGGAAGTCTCATTACATAGTTAGCCGCAGCTTTTGTTGACTAAGCAGCTCTGACTTGAAGGACCCTTCTTGTCAGCACATCTGAGTGTATTCTTACCACCAATTAGAAGTCGGTGTTGTTTTCCATGAGTTACTGTGCTGGGAGATGGCTGGTGTGCCTGTGATACTGCTTGGCACAATATCACAGAGTGACTTTGTAAGTGCATTCATCCCTGTGCTCACCACTTTTTTTTTTAACCACTTGCATAATTTGAATCTGATGCTTTCTTTTGCTGGTAAAAAAAAGTTTTGCATTTAAATATCCTAATTTTATTTGAATGTTTCTCCATTTGAAAATATCATAATAAAGTTGTTCGGAACATTGGAAAAATTCTGTCATGTGAGTGCTTTTGCAGTGTAAGCACTACTTCATCAAACTAAATTAGCAAGCACTCATAACAGCTTAAATAATGGGAGTAAAGCCCTATAACCAGTCATCATTCTCCACATAAAGTGCATGCACTCATATAATACATATATAAATACCAATGCAAAATCTTCATTGTAAAAATGAACTTCTAAGATCTTACATAAAAAAGCATATTTAAACATCCTTAAAAACACCATTAAAACTAAAAAGGGGTAACCAAAGGTTTTAGTAATCACCTTTAAAGATCCCTTTGTTTTAAAAAGGGTTTAAGTGAAAATTTTTCATTGAGACCTTTGCCCCCATCGGCTCGTAGCCTCAACACCCACCTAACTCCCTGTGCTTCAATAAAATTCTCAAAATCACCACCCCTATTGTTAACATGGACTTTTCTGTATAACCATAAATTTAAGTCCATGGGTAGGGCCAAAACGAACAATATGTTTGGCCAATGCATTGTTATCGGACTCATTATAGATATCATACATGTGCTCTCGAATGTGGTCCCTCAACCGCTGGTTGGTCTTGCCAACATAGAAACAATGACACGCTTGGCAAAATGCTAAATATACCAGATTGACAGAATTGCAGTCTGTCCAACTCTTAAAAGTAAAAGTTTTCCCAGTGTCAGGATGCGTGAAAGTGCCAGAGGTGTCTATATAACCACAGAACCTACAATTATTACAAGGTCGTGTGGTGGCTTGTGTACATTCAGGATCTGCTCTCTTATCCTGGTAGCACAACATGTTCCTGAGAGACCTTTTGTTCTTAAATGAAATACTGGGACAGTCACCCACTATTCTAATGTCACTGTTACTAGTGAGGACTGGCCAGTATTTCTTGACTACATCTCTAAAACTGTTAACATTGCAACCATAATATAATGGCATGCCTATGATATTATGCTCTGATGTAATGTGATCTTATCTCGCCTACATTCTTGACAGATGGGTTCGGAGCCGATCCTTGGCTCCGACTCTGCAGCTATACAATAGAACGCAGTCTCTTATTGGCTGAGTTACCTCGTATCCCAGGATGCACCACTACTGCTTCCCCAGATCTCGTTTGCCGCTTCTGAAGCATAGACGTGGTCTCGGACTTGGCTGAGCTAAGTGCCTCTTAGTCAGATTATTTCTGTCTAGTTTTGTGCTAAAACTTACCCAAAAGCTGTTTTAACAGATACTTGTTGTTGTGTGACTGCGTATTTGAACTTTTTTGTGGAAAAATTTGTATTTTTTTGTGGCAAGTGTTCCCGTTTAAGTTAGAGGGGCCTTGCCCTATCCTAGGCGTTTTAGTTAGAGTCTAGGCTGTCGTTTGTGTAGTTTTTTTGAAGTTTAGTGTATTTGAATTAGATAGCCATGTCGAAGGAACATAGACCATCAGGTTTTAAAAAATGTTCCAAATGTAATTATAAAATGTCCATTACGGACGACCATTCTTTGTGAGTCTATTGTCTGGGCCCGAAGCACCTCCAGGAATCCTGTAGCGTTTGCCACGCTTTTTCCTCTCGCGTCCTCCAAGAGAGGAAAAATAAGTTGATTCTGAAAGGGCTTATTACCCCTTCTTTTGAGGAAGCCCTATCTTCTTCTTCTTCCCCTTCGAGGAAGAAAAAATCTTCGGCTCCGACCAGCCCGTCGGATCCGGCAGCTAAAAAGTCACGGCAGGCTTCTCCGTCGGCTCCACGGACTTCGGAGCCGAGGGCGGAACGGTATGCCTTGATGTCTCCAGCCTCGACTCCTCTGGCTTCGGAGTAGAGAGCTCGGGCGTCGAGAGGCGAGTCATCTCCATCGGCTCCACTGCCTTCGGAGCCGATGAGGGTTGCCCGCTCAGACTCTTCCCCTTCAGTGCCGAAGTCCCCATCGGCTCAGAGGGAAATTGCAGTGGTAGTGGAATCTCCCTCGGCGCCGATACTTCTCGAACCCATACGGAGCCGGTCCCCCAGTCCTTCGGAACTGGCGGAGAAGTCGACTCTGACCCGGTCGGTCCCTTCTCGGTCGTCGAGGATGTCTGATTCTGATGTAGACAGGGTGCTTCAAAGGCTTTTTCAGTCTCCGGTCTTTGCAAAATTGATCTCTGCTCCAGCCCAGTCGGCTCCGGAGCCGATTTCCCATCCTGCTATCTTGGTTCCTCCTCCAACAGCTTTGGCGCCGTTGGAGTCAGTGTTGGTGGAGCCGGTGGAGGTTGTCGGATCAGTTCCGACCCTAACTCCAACCCCGCCTTGGTCGGGTTCGCACGGACCTCCTCTGTCAGCCCCGGGGGGGATGCTTTGGGACCGATCCTTTCAGCTCCGAGCCTCCCTCTCAGTGAGTCGGCTGCGGGAGTTCCGACTGCTGTTGTGGCCTTGGGGGTTGAACCATCCCAGGACTCTGGGGGTCCTGCCTTCAAGGCCATGAGGAGTGCCTTGGCCAAATCCTCTCTGGCCACTTCTATCATCTCACCACCACTTTCCCTTGGCACGGAGACTGGCTCCTTTGCAATCCCCCTGTCTCACGACAGCGGAGCCCTTGGGCCTGAGGTTACCCCCATTGGGGGTTCCCTTCTTCCTGGAGGTCCCTCCAAAATGCTTTCGGAGGAACCTCCGAGGAAGAAACAGTGCAAGAGGAAGCACGTCGACTCCCTTGATGAGTCTCTCACCTCGGATACCGACCTCGATGATGCGGAAGGGTCCCCCAAGTCGTCCTCGGATGATGTATCCTTTGCGGACATCTTGGAGGTCCTTAAGCAACGAGGCGACTGACAGTCCAAACCCCCTTCTGCTGAGGAGTCGGTTTTCCTCAAGGCCTTCGGGGCTCAGCCCTCCACCTCCTGGGTGTCTCCGCCTTTCGATGAGCTTCTGGATTTGATCTCTCGAAGGGCATGGGAACACCCGGATTCTGTTGAACCGGTGCCAGCTCGCCCCAATAAATTCCTTCGCTCCCCTGATAAGGACTTTCTTTCGAAAGGTGTGGCTGTAGATGCCTTGGTGGTGGCATCTGCCACCCAGCAAGATGTGGCAGAGGCTTCAACGTCCGTCCATCCTCCTAATAAGGAGTCTAGGAGCATGGATCGGTACGGGAAGCGTACCCTTGCTTCAGTGACCTTTACATTAAGGTCTCTGAACTACTTGACGCATTTCACGAGACTGCAGAGGGATCTGGTCAAGGAGTTTTCGGATACCCTCTCTGGTAACTTACCTGAGCAGTTGGCCCAGACGGTTAACTCCCCGTTTGCTACCCTGTCCTCGTTATCCAACTCGTCCATGAGGCTCATTTCTTATGCAGCCGAAGGAGCGAGCAGAGCGGCGGGAACAGGTGTTGCTCTACGGAGACAAGCCTGGCTACGCCTGTGTCACTTTGCGGAGGCCTTTAAGTCTTCCTTTGCCGACGCCCCCTTTGATGGGTCCTCACTGTTTGGACCCAAGGTAAAGGACACTTTGACTCGCTGCGAACAGGAGGGTAAGACTTTAACTGCCGTAGGGGCCCGGTTTTCCACTCCCTTTAGACCTTATCCCAAGGCTCGAAGAGGAGGGAAAATGTGGTTCCGTAAGTCTCAAAAGCCTTACTCGTCGCAGCAGAGCGATTCCCCTTCTAGAGGCAGAGGAGGGGGAAATTTTTCAGGGAGACGCCGTCCCAGAGGCGGTGGAGGCCCCCGCAACACTGGGGACCGCGAGTTCTTTCGTGGCTCCTCCTCCTTCCAGCATCCCTGAAGGAGTACCCGACTGTGCAGCTCTGGAGCCAGTCGGGGGTCATTTTTCGAGGCACCTAAAGGCCTGGGAAAATATCACTCAGGACCAATGGGTGCTCCGAATCATCGCCGGAGGTTACACCATTCCCTTCTCTCAACCCCCCCCCACCATCCCAAAGAATCCCGGACCCGCCACCCAGTCAACGGGATCTTGCAGCCAGCGAAATATCGAAGCTGCTTCAAAAAGGAGTCATCCAACCTGTCCCCGCAGATCAGGCCGGATCAGGGACTTGAGATTCTTTTTGGTACCAAAAAAGACCGGGGACTTGAGGCCCATTTTGGATCTCAGCAAGTTAAACCGATTAGTGAAAAAGTCCAAATTCCGGATGGTCACCTTGCAATCCATTCTCCCGCTTTTGGAGAAAGGTGTTTGGATGTGCTCCATAGATCTCAAAGACGCCTATTATCACATTCTGATAGATGAGGCGTCGAGGAGACACTTGCGCTTCAGCCTGGGAGACAGTCATTTCCAGTTCCGTGCACTGCCCTTTGGTCTCACCACAGCCCCCAGGGTGTTCACCAAATGTTTGGCGGTGGTGACTGCTCACCTGAGAAGTCTAGGATTCCAGGTGTTTCCATACCTAGACGACTGGCTCCTAACTGCCACCTCCAGGCATCTACTCTTGAAAACTCTAGTAGCCACTATCTCTCTAGGCAACTCCTTAGGAATCACCTTCAATTGGACAAAATCCGTATTGCTGCCATCGCAGCGTATTCTGTTTATTGGTGCAGAAATAGACTCAAGGAAGATGCAAGTCTATCTTCCTGCGGAAAGGATAGCAACGCTGCAGTCTCAGGTTCGGGCATTACTCCTCAGACGTCGCGCTCCAGCGAGAATGGTCCTGCAGCTGTTGGGTTCCATATCAGCCACCATTCTTCTGGTCCCCTTGGCAAGGTTGCATATGAGGATACTCCAGTGGCTCCTATCAGTCCAGTGGTCTTCTCAAGACCTTCCCCTCAGTCACCACATATTGATCACAGAGACGTGCAAACAGGATCTTCGTTGGTGGCTTCTTTCCTCCAACCTGAATCTAGGGCGACACTTCGTTCCCCCACTTCCCTCGGCCACGTTGACTACGGACGCCTCCCAGACAGGGTGGGGGGGGACATTATCTGGACAGGTCGGTCCAAGGCACGTGGCACACCGACGAGAGTCTTCTCCACATCAATATCCTGGAAATGAGGGCGGTGCTTTTAACGTTGCAAGCACTGCACGATCACCTCCCCCAGGGTACGATTGCCATTCAGTCCGACAACATGTCGGTAGTCTGGTACTTAAACAAGCAAGGAGGGACCAGGTCTTACCCCCTTTGCAGAGAGGCCATGAAGGTATGGGATTGGGCGATTGCTACCAAACGTTTCCTAGTGGCAACACACATTCCGGGGAGATCCAACGTGATAGCCGACAGACTGAGCAGAACTATTCTCTCCCCTCACGAGTGGTCCTTGAACGACAGAGTGGTAACACAGATTTTCACGAGATGGGGAGCTCCTTGTTGCGATCCTTTCGCAACTCCCCTCAACGTGAAATGCCAGCAGTTCTTCTCTCTCACCCCAGTTCCAGGGGAGATCCCCAAGGATGCTCTATTCCAAGCTTGGCCCCACGGTCTGCTATACGCTTTTCCACCGGTTCCCCTTCTCCCCAAGGTGATTCAGAAGGCGATTCGCTTGGAAAGCAAAATGATTCTAATCGCCCCATACTGGCCTCGTCAAGTCTGGTTCCCCTTTCTTCACAAATATGCATGGGAGGGACCCTGGTTCCTGGACCAAGTTCCGGACCTCTTGACGCATCAGTCAGGACAGCTCCATCAGTCCCTCCATTCATTGAAGTTAGCAGCTTGGCTACTCCTCTTCCGACCATAGTTAGGAGCCATTCTTTCGACCCTGAAGTCTTGCATATTTTGTCCTCGGCCCACAAGACTTCTACTAAAAAGATGTATAGCAATAAATGGAAGAGGTTTGCTATTTGGGCCCAACTCCGAGGATTAGACCCTATGACAGCCTCGGTGTCAGAGGTTCTGAAGTTTTTAGCTTCCCTGTTCAACCAAGGTTGTTTGGTGTCTACCATCAAAGTTCAGTTGGCTGCTATTTCCAGTTTTCACGAGAACGTAGCCTTTAATGAGCAACAAGTTGTGCAAAGCTTTTATTAAAGGAGCTTGGCTCCTACGGCCCCCTATATCTCATCCTGCACCACCGTGGGGCCTTAACGTGGTGTTAGGTGCATTAACCTCATCTCCCTTTGAGCCGGCAGCAACCTGTGACTTAAAATTTCTTTCTTGGAAGACTGCTCTTCTAGTTGCTATTACTTCAGCCAGGCGAGTTTCAGAACTTCAAGCCCTATGTGTCAAACCACCATACCTGGTATTTCACAAGGATAGAGTATCTCTTAGACCAAACCCATCCTTTATACCAAAGGTTTGTTCTAACTTTTGTTTGCAACAATCACTGGAATTACAGTTTTTTTTCCCCTAAGTATTCAAACAGAGCTGAATATACCTTTCACAGCTTAGACGTGCACAGGCAATTACGTTTCTATTTGGACAGGACACACCAAGCACGAAAATCAGATCAACTGTTTGTGTCCTTTTCAGATAGTAAATTGGGCAAAGCCGTCAAGAAAGTCACTATTGCCAAGTGGATCAGAGACTGTATCAGTCATATTTATCTCATTTCAAATAAGGAGCTTATAGTTCCAGTGAAAGCTCATTCTACCAGGGCTATGGCCACTTCGGCAGCCTTTCATTCCAAGCTCTCTATTAGTGACATTTGTGCGGCTGCTACGTGGTCTTCTCTACACACCTTTATTTCTCATTACAAATTGGATGTGGCGTCTAGGGGTCGAGCTTCCTTCGGATCCACGGTTCTCAGGAGCGTTTTCCAGTGAGCCACCCAGGAATTAGGTGCTAGGGATGCTGTCCCATCTGTAGAGAATGTAGGCGAGATAGGATCACATTACATCTTTTAGTTATGTACTTACCATAACTTTAGATGTATGGGATCCATCTCGCCTACATTCCTAATAACCCACCCTCCTTCCCCCTGCCTCATAGACAAGAAGAGACCGGACGATCCGAATTCAACTTCTTCCTCTCTTGAAACACCTGGCAATGTTATAACAACAGTCTATGTGTGTGTGCATGTGTGCGGAAAAACAAGATCTGGGGAAGCAGTAGTGGTGCATCCTGGGATACGAGGTAACTCAGCCAATAAGAGACTGCGTTCTATTGTATAGCTGCCGAGTCGGAGCCGAGGATCGGCTCCGAACCCATCTGTCCCATCTGTAGAGAATGTAGGCGAGATGGATCCCATACATCTAAAGTTATGGTAAGTACATAACTAAAAGTTCTTGGTGCTGACATATCTCTATTGTTTGCTGCAAAATACAGCTTAACTGTCGTGGTACATAAACCTTTAATATTGAGTATGATCAACCTCGCGTTTATGGTAGCCTCTTTCTTGAAGCCTGTCTTTTAAGTCACTTAAATCAGCTTCGAGAACTGTTTGTTCAGGAATTAACCTGGACATCAGTGTCCAATTTTATCTTGAGATTCTGCTTGGGGAATTGTCTGGAGACCAGTACCTTCTAGATCTAGGGCTTCAGCTGTATTTCCTTCCTGAGGAGCAGATGTTTTTCTTACACTTCTGTTCTCTTTTCACGGGAATCTTTGTTGCTTCACCCAGGGCACACCCAAGTCCCACCCCTAGGGATGCTTCAAAGTGTATATACCGCTTTCCCCCATTCTTATTGCCTTTGTTCTTTGCCTTTTTTGTCAGATTGTGGGAGACTGTACAGTTTGTCATATTTTGTTGGGCTGGGATTACTTTAGACTGAGGCTTCTTCTTTTTGGGCTGCCACTACAACCTATCTGGATGTGGTCAGAGTAGAGGAGATATTGCATGGTGAGCCCACACTATAGTCTGTGGCTCTGTCAGGAGAGAACAGGTCATTTTTCAACCCTCAGTGGAGCCTGAAGTTGAAGGGTGCAAGACTTCCTCTTTAGGAATTCCAGTTTAATTTAGTGCCTGGCTTAGTGTAGGCCTCTTTCCACTATTGCTTTGATACTCAGGCTTTACCGGTCTTTTCTTAGCATGCTGATAGTGCACTTCCGCAAGTTCTGGTACAGTCGTCTTCCTAGACTGTGCAAAGGTTGTTCAGATTTTCCTGTTCTATTGGTTATCTAGGGAAGACTTCATTTCTGAAACATTCACAGTCCCTAAGTTTATCCGATTTGTGACTGGAGAAGGCTACTTTTACGGAGATCGGTTAAGAGTTTGGAGTTCTCCTTATACCCAAGCCTAAATTAAGCTGTTGAGGTTGTTACCCTTCTCATAGAACACGTTTTTTGTTGTTGTTGAGATCAGAAGCATGTCCACTCTACTGCCCCCGAAGAACTGCTGTTGCCTTCTCTTGTCCTTGCATTACACTTGATTTGATGGCAGGAGAAGACGTTCTTTTTCAGGGGTACCAGCCTTTTTTATACCAAGGCAGTCATAACAAAATTAATGTTTGACAGCAGCACTTGCACATTATTACATCATTGGAAGTGCTAATTCACCATAATCATCAGCTAAATTAATAACAGTCTTACCACAAAAATACAGGACAGTAAGGGAAATGAAGGGAAGAAATCACATGCTATCATGGAAGCACTGAATAGCGAAAACTGTAAAGCAATTAAGACAGTGTCACTTTTAAGGCATATAGAAGAGGGAACAGATCATTAGAAGTACTTAGATGTGATAAAAGCAATGCACATTATTCGAACAGACCAGGATCTATCATAAGCTATTGCAAATAGTAAACTAAGCATATCAGCACAGGCAGAAAAACTGAGAATATATGCAGCTAAATATAAAGGAAACGTACAGCATAAGTAGTTCAGTGATGACCCAAAAAATTTCATAGAGAATTGGGAAACAAAGCAAAAGGAATAGACGCCACCAAAAAAAATATCAACACATTTTGGAGAAATATCTGTGAAGACCCTGTGGAACATAATAAAGCTGCTGAATGAATAGAAAAAGTAAAAGAAAAAACGGTAAGAAATTAAAATGTACAGTATTTGAAATGGGATTAAGTAACGGCCGTAGAAATTGAAACAAAATTTAAAAAGGTCCTAATTGGAAAACTCCATGTCTGGATGCAGTACCTAACTTCTGGCTAAAAAATATTAACATCTTTACACAAAGATTTAGCCCTGATTAAGACTGTTTATAAGCGCACTCCAAACAGACACCAACCTGGTTAACAGGAAAAGCAAAACTTCTTAAGGGTGAACCTGCAAGCTATCCTAAAGACTATAGACCAATAACTTGACTTCCGGTGATATTTAAACTGTACACTGGAATTGATGCCAGCAGAGTTTAATAGTCACTTAGAAGAAAATTCATTCATGGCAGCAAAACAAAAGTGAACAAAAGAAAGTCATTCATTTGCTGTTAGTCGTAATAGAGAATTGTAAAAAGGGCAAGAATCTAAGTATGGCATGGATCGGTTGCAAAACACATTTGACAGCATCCCACATTCATGGGTAAAGGAGTGCTTACATTGATCAGTTACATTACAGTAAGCATAAAACAGTGGCAGATCCCTTTACAGCTAAGCCATGATAAAGGGCAAATTATTATCCCAGGGATAAAAGTTCAAAGGAGGATATTCCAAGGTGACCATCGCTGTTGCTCTTTTTGCCCTTAACCAGTTAAGCTGTTTACGTAACAGGTTAGGTCATGATTACAATTTGGCTCCCAGAAAACAACAAAGTTTAAAGACTTCTCATCTTTTTGTGGATTATTTAAAACTATAGATGTCCTTCAAGGATGCATCTGCAGTCCTAACATATGGGTTGTCCTGCCTCAGGCAGCCCTTCGGTCGGCCGGATTCCAAAGTCTGGGTCTGGCCTCGGCTGATGTCGCACTTCACCCGACGTCATAGCTGCTGTTTATTGGGTATAAAGGCATCAGCCGACGCCCTTTTCCTCAGTCTTTCTTGCCGCATGGTGCCCGAAGCAGAAGCTGTTCGCAAGTGCTGGTCGGTCAGATCCAGAGATTTCTACTACCGAATACTTCAAAAAAGCTAAGTACCCCGTTGGGGACTCTTTCTTGCCTCAGCCGATGTCAGACAAAGTAAATAATTGTTTAACTTGTGGGAAACCAATACCTCATAAGGATTTCCACTCTTACTGCCTTCCTTGCTTAGGCCCAGACCACGACGTATCAGCTTGTGTAGCCTGTGCTTCCTTCAACTGACGGACTCTTAGACGTCGGTCGGAGTTTGCAGAGGAGTTTTTTGGTCCCGCTTTTGCATACAAAATGCCGTCGGAGATGCCGACTACGCAATTAGCTAAAAAGCGCAAGGAAAAGGACCGACATTCGCGGCCCGCGGTTTCGGCTGAAACCACGGTTAGGCCAACCGCGAATGTCTCTGTTTCGGTTGAAACCGAACCCCCGGTTCTTCCTTCGACCGAAAGCATGCTTCCGATAGCTGAGGCCTCACAGAGCATGGCCGAATCTGCTACTGAATTTACTGCTACAGAAGCAGCCACCCAGGATTTATCAGACACTTCCTTTAAATAACTACCCCTGCACGTGGGGCTGCTAGACCCCCTGCTTCCATGTCTATCAAGGCTTTTGCCAGGGCTAAGGCAGCTAAATCGTCTAAGGCCTTGCCTGCCAAAACACCTTCACATAGGCCTACCTCTAGTTCCCAAATACTCAGCCTGGCTGAGGATCTCATTTCTTTGATCAGAGGATCCCAACCTCACCCAGACAGGGCCTCTCAACCTCCTCCAGACAAGAGGCCTAGGACTGAACCCCCCGAACCTGTGTCTACAGATTATTCCTCGGATGACTCAGACCTTTCAGACCCTCACGAAGGCCCATATTCTCCTTATGAGGATTCTGATGCAGAAGACTCCATTCCTTCTGCTTCTCCTCCTGAAGAATTTTCCTTTGGGGAAACCTTGCATGCTATGAGGGAACACTTCCAATGGCAGGGCCAGGATTTTTCAGATTCAAGGAAAAGGCTAAGGGCTTTTTTATACTTACCACAGCATAGGCCTTTAGCCATTCCGCCAGTACTAACAGTTGTTGATGATGCATATAATGATGCCTGTACTGCTCCTGACTCTCTTCCTCTGGCCCCTGCCAAGCCAGACAGATATTACAGGGTCCCGGACACACACTACCATTTGTATAAGGCTCCTGTTGCAGACCCTGAAACCATTTCACAGGTCCCTAAAGGTGTGGCAGCTGCCTCTGCCAAAAACCCTCTTCCCTCTGAAAGGGAATCTAGAGCATTAGAGAGATGGGGTAAAAAGGTTTATACTTCTGCTACTCTTTCGACCAGGGCCTTGAACTGTCAATTTCACATGATTCAGTATCAGGAATTTTTGTTGGACCAGCTAAATAAAAAAACTATCTTCGCCTGAACCTATAGACCGCAAGTCCCTTCAGGATTTGGTACATAACTCTCAGCAGGTCAGTAACCATTTCTTAAAATGTGGCTATGATGCACTGGAGGCTTCTTTTAGATCAGCGGTAACTGGAACAGTGATTCGAAGACATGCCTGGTTAAAAGAACAATCCTTACCAGACCATGTTAAGTCAAAACTCCTAGATGCTCCCATCGAGAAACAAAGTTTGTTTGGCTCCCCTGCACAGGAGGTTCTAAAAAAGGTGGAAGAAAAAGCAAAATCTGTCCAAACAGTCAAGGATTTCTTACAGGTCCAACCGCCGAGGTTTAGCAGAAATTGGCCTTCGAAAAATTGGTCCTTTCCAGACAACTCCAGAGCGCAGAGAGGCAGAAATAGACGCCCAAGAGGCAGGGGCCAATCTAGGGGTGCCTACAGGGGACATCAGTGGCAACCTACCAACCAGAGAAGTACTGCCACAGAATCAACTACAACCACTTCTACAGGGCAGACACAATGACTTGGTTCTAGTTCCGCCTACCAGGGAACAACTGGAAGCACCCTTGGGCGGAAAACTAGCCTTATTCTCCGACAACTGGCATTACATTACAGGAGACAAATGGACTTTACAAACAATAGACAAGGGATACAGGTTTCACTTCCATACTCTACCAAAAAAGAGAGGAATGCCAAACCTACCACCAAGCCAAAAAACAGACGCTCTAAGACAAATCAACAACTTACTAAGGATGAGAGCTATAGAAGAGGTGCCACCGATGGAACAATGCCAAGAATTTTACTCCAGGCTTTTCCTTGTACCAAGAAAAGAAAATCAATGGAGACCTATTCTAGATTTGTCTGCACTGAACACATACCTCATTGTTCCAAAATTCAAAATGCTGACCCTCCAGCAACTTCTTCCCATGCTGGGCAAGGAGTTTTGGCTGATGACTCCAGATCTCAAGGAGGCATACCTGCACGTCCCTATACGACCAGATTGCAGAAGACACCTCAGATTTCTTGCAGGATCAGAGCATTATCAATTCTCAGCATTGCCTTTTGGCTTATCTACTGCGCCCAGAGTATTCACGAAATGCCTGGCATCAGTAATTGTTCATTGCAGACTTCAGGGAATTCAGATTTACCCATACCTGGACGACTGCCTAATACAAGCGGACAACAAGACAAAGTTAACAAAAGATTTGGAAAATGTCATACAACTGTTGCAAGCCTTGGGATACACATGCAAAAGTCAAGACTAGTACCATCCCAAAGGATAACATTCTTGGGTGCAGAATTAGACACATCAACTCAGATGGCTTTTCTCACAGAAGAAAAACAAAAGCAACTACCAGTCTACTTCATGACATTAACAACACAAACTCAGCTTACTGCAAGGAAAATCCTGCAAGCTCTGGGTTACATGGCATCCTGCATAATATTGGTTCCGCATGCCAGGCTGCATATGAAAAAGCTACAATGGTATTTAAGGAATGTATGGTCTCAACACAAGCACAGTCTAG
The DNA here is from genome assembly GCF_019279795.1 of Protopterus annectens. Taxonomy (NCBI): domain Eukaryota; kingdom Metazoa; phylum Chordata; order Ceratodontiformes; family Protopteridae; genus Protopterus; species Protopterus annectens. The sequence goes on along the minus strand of NC_056744.1, from coordinate 406,331,114 downwards.
AAGCCCAGATTCCAGTAATACCATGCCTGAAGCAAGAATTCCTGTGGTGGGCTCAGGCCTGTCAGTTGAACAGAGGCTTGCCTTTCCACAAACCTCAGCCAAGCCAGACCATCACCACGGACGCCTCAGACCTAGGATGGGGGGCACACATGGTGGACAAGTGTATACAAGGCCTATGGACCCAAGACCAGCTGAATCTACACATAAATCTAAAGGAGATGCTGGCAGTGAAACATGCGATCCAGGCACTCAGACCACTCCTTCAACAGGGTCATCTGCTGATAAGGACGGACAATACCACAGTCATGTGGTACATCAACAAACAGGGAGGTACACATTCATACCCTCTATGCCGGATGGCAATGGACCTGTGGAATGTGGCCCTGAACCTCAACATTCAACTTCAGGCCAGATTTGTACCAGGAAAAGAAAATTCTCTAGCAGACACCTTAAGCAGAACTACCACGGATGCTCACGAATGGATGCTGCATCCAGATATCTTCAAAGCTATAACAAAGAAATGGGGACTACCACAGATAGACCTGTTTGCCTCCCCACACAATCACCAATTGAAGAAATTCTGCACAAGAGCATACCACCCACTTGCTTGGAGGGTGGACTTCCTTTCCTTCAGCTGGAAAAACCTGACAGCATATGCATTTCCACCTCTTCCCTTGATGTACAAAGTTCTACTGAAGATCAGAGAGGATCAGCCAAGGGTAATTCTGATAGCTCCAGACTGGCCGAGGCAACATTGGTACCCGCTACTGAGAAGCATGTCTCGGACACACGCATGGCATCTACCTCTATGTCCCTTACTACTAACACAGGACAACTACAAGATCCTACATCCAAACTTGAAAACACTGCAGCTAGCTGCTTGGAATATTGCATAAAACAAAATAACCCAGGTTTATCTGAGAGGGTTAAGGACATTATCCTGGAGGCACGTAGACCCTCCACAAGGAAGACTTATTCAGCCAAGTGGAAAAGATACCTCATTGGAGTGCAGCAAAGGGAGAAAATGTCTCATTGGCAAACATAGCACACATCCTGGAATATTTAGCAGAGCTGTTCCACAATGGCCTGTCTTACTCCTCCATTAACATTCATGCATCAGCAATTTCAGCAGAATACAACATGGATCCTCCTGTCTTCTCTCATCCACTTCTCAGGCAGTTCTTGAGAGGAATCAAAAATGTAAAGCCTCCAAGGAAACCACCTTTACCTACATGGGATCTCAACTTTGTGCTGGAAAAGTTAACAGTTCCTCCTTTTGAACCAGCAGCAACAGCAGAATTACAATTCTTGTCTTGGAAAACTGCTTTCCTGCTAGCAATTACTTCCGCAAGAAGGGTATCTGAGTTACAGGCATTAATGGCAGTACAACCCTTCCTTATCTTCCATCACCCAACCCACAGAACAGGGGGGAAAGACTGCTACATACCTTGGATGTACACAGACAATTACGCTACTATCTGGACAGAACTAAGACCAGCAGAAAAACTGACCAGCTTCTGGTAGCATATGCAACAGGAATGCAAGGAAAAGCAATTTCAAAACAGACAATTTCAAAATGGATAGGAAATTGCATTCGATTTTGCTACTCTGTTCATGGAAAGACAACTCCTGATAATATCAGACCACATTCCACAAGAGCTACAGCCACCACTACAGCTTTCCTACGAGGAGTGGCTACAAAGACATCTTAGAAGCTGCTACTTGGAGCTCCATGCATACATTTGCCAAGCATTACAATCTTCCCTTATACTCTAGATCCCGAGCAGGTTTTGCAACTGCTGTTTTGCAAGGGATCTTAATTACACCATCTTTATCTTAGTGCCTCCTCCCCCAGTTTGGCTATGGTATTCTACCCATATGTTAGGACTGCAGATGCATCCTTGAAGGACATAGTACAGTTTTGTACCTACCATAAATGTAGATGTCCTATAGGTATGCATCTGCAGTCAGGATTACCCACCCTCCTTCCCCTCTGTGGTATTCCTAGGGTATTTACCCCCCCTTGTAGCTAGCTGGGGGAATCTATTATGGTGTATTTGTTTGTATATATGTATATATATATATATATATATATATTTCTTTATATGGTTTGCTCTCTACTGTTTGGAATTATTTGCATTTATCCAAATTTAGCTTTACTAGAGGGCACCTGGCATCTGGGGCAAGAGACACTGAGGAAAATGGCGTCGGCTGATGCCTTTATACCCAATAAACAGCAGCTATGACGTCGGGTGAAGTGCGACATCAGCCGAGGCCAGACCCAGACTTTGGAATCCGGCCGACCGAAGGGCTGCCTGAGGCAGGACAACCCATATGTTAGGACTGCAGATGCATACCTATCAGACATCTACATTTATGGTAGGTACAAAACTGTACTTTCATCAGGTGAGTAGCTGAAAGCACAACTGCAAGGCGCAAATCTTTCTCAGATGAAAGAAGAATGTCATTTAGTCTTGATAAATTTGCAAAAGTAACATTTAAAGTAGAAAAGCTGCAGCACCAGAGTTATCAGTCTGGGACAGGAATGTTATATAAAGGAACTTGAGCAGGAGGGAGTGTATAAATATTTGGGAATTGATGAAGGATCAGTAATAAAACATGATAGAATGCGCGAAAAATAGAAGACTAAAATTAGTATTGAAAACAGCCCTGACATCTAGGAACAAAGCCCAAGGTATAAACCAAACTGCTCTTCCTGTTCTTACTTAGTTTTGGGGTGGTTGACTGGCCTCACAAGGTACTGGATCAGTTGGACAGGAAAACAAAAAATGCTTCATGCTTATCAAATGATATATAAAAATCAGTGTATACCAAGATTGTGTTCCTCATTCTGAAGGAGGTATGGGCCTCCTCAAAATTGATTACATGTATAGATCTGCAGTAGTAGGACTACATACATATCTGCTTACCTCATCAGATCCAAACATAGTGAAAGCTTTGAAACATGAAGAGAACATGCCCAGGATGACTTCCCTGCTTAGTTCAGCAGAAGCATATCAGTGTCGAGCAGGAATGGAAACCAAACCAGAAGTAGACCAGAATCAGGCAGAAACTGAATGTGCCAAAACACGAGAGAGAGAATATAAGGAGAAGGATCAAATGAGAAAAGAAGGCAAGAATTGTGGCAAAGGCATAAGTATAGGCACAAGTGTAGAAACCTTTTGGAACAACCTCATTGATCTGAATCTAGTGCAGGAATGGTCAAGGAGAGGTGAATTTAAACCAAAAGATGAAAGGTTAATAATGGTGGTCCAGGATATGGACTTATGTACACATTGGTTTACAAAGTCCATTGAGCATGTGGGAGAAACAGACAAGTATAGGTTCTGTAAAACAGAATTCGAACAATCTCACATATTTCCGGGTGCGGTACACTAATGGCAGAGGGTCTGTACACTGAAAGACATAATAATGTGGCAACCAGTAGTTAAAAAAAAAAAAAAAAAAAAAAAGTGCAAGAAATTCAGATGTAATAGTCCGTGAAAAAAGATAAAAGCACTCATTATTGAAATCACTACACCCAGTGATTGCAGTGTCTTATGTACAGAGAGAGATGGTCATAAAATGCCAATATTTGCAGGTAGAAACAAGGGGATTTTTTATTTTATTTATTTATTTTACATTTGTTGACCTGGCTAGTCTAGCTGGGTATATGTACATTTTGAGTAGAGGCCTGGGGAGATGAGCTCCAAACAGTTCAAATAAAGTTCACATCTACAGCAGTACATATTTAAAATGCAAATACATTCACCATAAAGAAAAAAAAAATTTAGGTGGTCACACATTTGTAAAGTATAAAAAAAATGCAAAATATTTGACTAGACTTAGTACAATTACTAATGAAGTTACAATTAAATGTTCAGAAAGAATAACAGCTAAAAAGTACAGCATAAATGTAGATAAAGGGAAGATAAAAAGAAGGTAATATGGCGTAGCAGTTGAGTAATACAGCTAGTAGTACAACCTGTCACTTTTTTGAGAATGCAGTAATAAGTAAGAGTATGATGGAGAGGTAGAATAGTAGTTGTTAAGATGAAATTGTACCAGAGATGAGAAGGTAAGGTTGAATCAAGTCACAAGAGCATGTTGGTCAGTCAGGTTTAGTACAGGGGCACATCCAATGTGTTTTGAGGAAGAGCTTAAGTTTATTTTTGAACAGAATAATAGAGGGAAGTGTGGAAAGTTCGGAGGGAAGTAGATTCAAGATTTTTCCAACAGTATTAGAGAAGAGAGAGTCTCCAGCTCTATTGTTTGATTTATTGATATTTACAAGAAGTTTTTGTGACTATCTTAGGGACTTCAGGTTATAGTCGGGGTGAATAAGGTTAGATAGGACGGGTGTCTTGGCAGGTTGATAAAGTATTTTATGGGTGATGGCAAGTTGATTAAATTTCAGCTGCTGCTGTAGTTCAAGCCACCCTAGATGCTTTAGATTAATACAGTGGTGTGTTCTGTAAGGGTTACCTGTGGCAAATCTGGCTATATTATTGTAGGAGTTTTCTAGTTTCTTAAGGTTATTTTTCGACAGATTAGTAAATATGGATGAGGCATAAAGAAGGATAGAGATTAGATGGGTGTGGGCAATAGGCATTCTAGTTGCAGGAGTGAGGAAGGGTTTTATCCTATAAAGAGAGACTATTTTTTTATTAGTAGTTTTCAAAGTGTTGTTGATGTGGGTGTCAAAGTTCAGGTTGTTGCCTATGGTGATACCTAGCAGTTTGGTAGTAAGATCTTGGGATACAAGAGTACCATTATTGGATGTTACACTGAAGTCTATTGGGGGAGATTTACTGGTAGGTGTAAAAAGGAGGAGTTTAGTTTTTTTAGGGTTTAGTAGGAGACAGCGTTTTGTAAACCACAGTTCTAGAGAGTTAAATACGTCTTGTGTATGGGAGTGAAGTTCAGATACAGAAGTGGCTGAGCATATAAGTGTAGAGTCATTTGTGCATTGTATACATGTAGCTTGGGGAACTACTTGGTGAAAGTTCATTGATGAATATAGAAAACAGGAGAGGGCCCAGTATGGACCCTTGAGGGACACTGATATTAACAGTTAGATGGGTTGAAAGAGTGGTGTTCCAGAGCACGGCTTGATGTCTGTCATTTAAGTAGGACTGGAACCATTTTATAGCTAGTATGTCAAGTGCCAGAGATTTGAGAATGTTTGAGTATATTGTGATTTACCATGTTGAAAGCCTTGGGACAGGTCAATGAAAAGTGCAGAGGAATGCATGTTAAGGTTACGTTTTTTGTTGATGGTGTCTATAAAGGAGAGGAGGGCAGTAGTAGTGCTATGGGAAGGTCTGAAACCATGTTGGGAGTTGGAAAGCAGGTTATGATGGAGAAGGTGGTCTAGCAATTGCCTGTGGATACATCTTTCCATAATCTTAGATAAAGGAGAAAGTAGGGCTATGGGACAATAGTTGGAGAGTTCACTGGAGTCTCCCCCCTTATGAAGGGGAATAATATGAGACTTTCCAAATTTTGGGGATATATCCTTCAGTGATGGTTCTATTGATGAGAATGGAGATGGGGTAAGCAATAGATTTGGCTGCTAATTGTAAGTAAGCAGAGGGAGTGCATGGATTGAGTTTTCGGATATGGGTGAGAAGAAATGCTGTTGGGACAGGTTGGAAGAGAAATGGAGGTGGTGGGTTAGTGTCAGAATTAGATATAGTTACGTTTTGAGGAGAGAGCTGACTGGCAAGAGTTTGAATTGCTTTGGTGAAAAAGGTATTAAAGGCATCAGCAGGTTGTCCTTAGTGCCTTGTAACCACTACCTTTCTTTCCACTCCACTAACTACCTTGATTATAGCAAACTCAGATGCTCATAAGCCTAGTACTTATTATACAGCAGGAACTTCTCATTGTAACATTTGTTAATGTCTGTTCTGTAGTTCACTGATAAAGATTCTAGTTGTCTACTGATGTACTATGTTCTTCATCTGTAAATATGTTGTAAGTAATTGCTATGTTAAATTGTTAATCGCTATGTAATTCAGTGTAACTACTGTCTGTTTATTTTACTGTGAAGCTTTTCTCCACGGGCCTCCGCTGAAAATGGACCTACGTCCAGTCGGATACTTCCGGTCAACAAATTTAAATAAATAAATAAAAATAAATAGATTGTAGGTTAGGTGTGATAGATTGACCGGGATGTAATAATTGATTAATACTTGCCCAGAACTTTTGTGGTTTATTATGGTGGGTCTGTTGAGAATGTAGGTAATAGTTTTGTTTATCGGACAGTATAGCTTTTTTTTTTGTTTCATTTCTCAGTTTGTAGTTTTGAAGGTCAGCAGGGTTTTTAGTTAAGCGTGATTTATTCCAGTATTTATTTCTGAGATGGATTTTTGGCTTAGTTTCCTTAGAAAGCCAAGGAGCGGATTTAGTTCTTATCCTAATAGAGCGGGTAGGAGCATGGTGGTTGAGTATGGCTAGGAAAATAGCATTAAAGTAATCAACAGCTTCATCTAGAGAAAGGTGTTTTAAGGGGGACCAATTACATGCTCCAAGTTCACTTAGGAATAGATCCAAGTTGAAGTTTTTCTTGGTTCTAATTGTCCTAAATATGGGTTGAATGGATGGATTGGTTTTGAGCTTGATAATGTAGGTTAGTGAGTCGTCGCTTATGTCATCAGGGAGGGTTCCGGATTCATAAGTCTGGGGTTGATTATTGAGTATCCAATCTAAGGTGCTTTCTTTCTTAGTCTTGTTTATTCTAGTAGGGGAGGTAATAGTTTGGGTAAACCCATAGAGATTAATATGGCTAGTAGGGTAGTTGTTGTTGCAACATTTCCAATCAATGTTAAAATCAACTAAGATTTTGGTTTCTTGGGGAAGGTTTTGAGATAACCAATAAAAGATGTTTTCAATGGTAGTAATGTTATTGCCTGGAGGAACATAGATGCAGATAATATAGATGGATTTGACTGAGTTTAGCTGAAGCTTGGTAATAAGTATCTCAGCATTAGAGTCTTGAGGAGGTTTTTGATTGAAGATGGTTATTTGAAAAGCAGATTTGAATAGAACTGCTACTCCACCATCTTTCTTGGCTACACGGTCAAGACGTAGGATGTTGTAACCAGGTGGGATAACTTCATTGTCTTTAGTTGCAGGTTTTAACCAAGTTTCTGTTAGACAAATAATATCAACGGAGTAGAGTTCCAAGAGAGCATGGAGTTGTGTTTTTATTATTAATGCTACGCATGTTGAGGTGAGCTGTTAAGAGTGAGTTGGGTGTTTTTTTAAGTAGGTGGATGGCAGAGGGGTTTGGGTTGATGAGTTGAGTGGTAGTGGAGGTGTTAGGACCAGGGTTTGGGTGAATATCTCCATCCTTTAGGGAGAGGAATAGTGTTAGATGTCTAGTATTAGTATATTTACTGAGAAGAAATGGATATCTCCTGTTCATAGGTTCATACTAGGCTATCTGCCCTAGGGCATTTACAAGCCTAGCCAGAGCGTGTTTGGCTTTCACCACCCATTTTAAATTAATTTTGCTATGCCCTTTTTCGATGTTAGTATACTGTGCCTCTGTCTAACAGTGACACAGAAGTGATACCTTGGGTAAACCTGCGATCTCCCATCCACTCATCAAGATTCCTCTTGAAGAGAGTCAATGAGGGACTCTGCCTAACCTGGACTGGGATTTTATTCCAGAGTGAAGGGAGCCTCTGGGTTATGAATCTGTCCCTCCAGCATGTCCTATTTATTTCAGTGCTGAGGTTCAAGTCTCTCTAGCGCGTAGCTCGATGGGATTTGGATTTTCTGAGGTGCAGCATGTCCATTAATTCCGGGTTGGACAAGGCTTTATACGTCAAGCACAGATCGCCTCTGAGCAGGTGGTATGCCACTGAGTAGAGCTGGAGTTTCTTTAACCGGGCAGCATATGGCATCTGTTTGAGCCCTTTGATCCTCTTGGTGAGGTACTTTTGGGGTCTTTCCAGTTGCTGCAGGTGTCTGGTAAAGTACATCCCAAAAGGGGCATTGTACTCAATTATGGGCCTGATGAGGGATGAGTAAAGAGGCACGATGACCTCCCCTGATCTAGATGTGAATCCCTTCATGATTAGGTGGGCTATATAAAATGTTTTTCTAACCACTTTGGCCACGTGGTTGTCGAATGAGAGATTGCTATCAACTTGGGTTGTTAGGGAAGTTATATCTAATATTGAGTGTCCTATGGTATTTAGGTAGTAGATAGCTGTGTGTGGAAGTAATGTTGAAATGGTCAGTGTGAGAGGCTAGTGAAGAAGAGGTAGATTGTTTAGTAGGGTAGAAAAAGTGTGAATATATTGGGTGCTCATAGGAGGTTAGCAAGTATGCTAGAGTTAAAGGAGGTAGAAGTGTGAGTATGAGTAGCTTCTGTAAGAGGACTAGGGTGGAGGGTTTATTCATTGCCATGGTAGATATAAATTATTACTATAGGTACAGAGGTAAAGTAGGTGTGATAAGGAAAGGCAAAAGGGTGTGGTGGGAGAGATGGGAAGTGGTGGAAGAGAGGCGGGAAAATAGAGAAGATTGTTTAATGGAACTGTGATGGTGATTGGTGGAATGGAGAAGGGGTGTGGTTTGATAGGTATAAGAGTAGGACTACTGGGGGTGGGTGGGATTTGGAGGTAGGGGATCGGAGTGAGCCCGCAGGGCGAACGGAGCGGGTTGAGACAGTTTCTTCTCCAGCTTCTCCTTCAGTTATCAGAAATGCAGGTAGCTAGAGGTAAGTAAGGTAGGACATGAGTGGGAAAGGTCTGAAATAATACAGGAGTCTAACAAACATAAGATACAGGAGGGTAGATACTGTTTCAGCACAAGGTGAGTAAGGGAAGGAGCAGGTCAAGAACTTAAGGAATATAGTGAAGTTACAGAGGTAAAACAAGGAGAAAGGCAGTGAAAAATGGATAGAATGAGGGTGAAGAAAGATAAGTCAGAAATATAGTGAAGTTACAGAGGTAAAACAGAGAGAGAGAGAAAGGCAGTGAATAATGGGTAGGAAAAGGGTGCCACCTAGTGGGCAAATCTAGTATTGTAGGAAAGTATGTGAGGGGGCTAACTGGTGAAGAACTGTGGAAGATGAGATAGTAAGAGAGGGTTAGTGTAAGTGAAGGTATGTTGGCTGTTGGGTAGATAGAAGGGATGGATTGTGAAAGAAGGCTAGATACCCAGTTACGGTAGTAGTAGGAACAATGGGTCTCATTAAAAAGAATGTATAGTCTTTAGATATGCTACCAATGCATGCAACTCTTTATGAATTGTAGGAGGCGACAATTCTGGGCACACTGTTAGTGCTGTGAAGAGCACTTGGCTAACATCAAAGATTGAAACAGTACTACTTTCACAAACTTTAATCATATTTAGGAATGGGGTCCATTCTCATCATGGTAATAGAAACCCAGAAGACTTGAAGGAATTACACTGGATGAAATCGCAGCATATAGTAACTGGTTATTTGAGACAGATGCTGTTTTACAGACATGCTCATGACAAGCAGCTATAACTCTGTGTACATAATTACAAGTACTTCATCTGCTTTAGTTCTTATAAGAAAATATCCATTATTTCTCTTTCTTTAGCATCCAATGCAGGACATAGACTTTGCTGGAGGTCTGTGTACTTTGTGGGTGTGGCTAATTGAATTAGGCCAGAGGGTCTTGAGGTGGACAGGTCTGTGGGAGCCATGAAGTTTTAAATTATGTATGTTGTATGTCATAACTTTTTTCTTAACCTTTTGATCCATTGTGATGTGCCCCTTATCACTGGGTTTCTGATGAATATTTCAGTTTTATGGCCTTATTTTAAATTATTTATGCTCCAGTAAACCTGTTTGTGTGTTGCAAATTTTCAGATAGACAACTGAGGCTGACCAGAGTGAACAAAAATGGCGTAAATTACTTGTACACATACTGATTATACAGACAATGCAATCTAAGCTTGCTGATTTATATACCCCTGATGACTGCAAAAGGTTATTTAAGGGCTTTCTGACAGTCCTACAAAAATTAAAAATAAATATATAAATATATATATATATATATATATATATATATATATATAAATAATATGTGTGTGTGTGTGCTTTTTCTAGTTATGCGTCTATGCCTTACAATATTGATTATTTTTTAAATGTATTTTCGTTTTTAGTTTTTTATGTAATGTCTTTAGGGGAAAAATTATTTTCTCTGTTAAACGGAGCTTTTCTCCCCGTGCCTCCACTGAAAATGAGCTCTTGTGACCCAGTCTGACTTTCCTGGTAAACAAATATCAGTAAATAAATAAAATACACACCAAGGATAATTTCTCTGTGATCTTTGAGTAGGGACATGTTTGGTATTCCCCATTTCTGTCATGCCAGGTGGTAGACATGCTGGGCCGAGAGGTGGGTCGACTTGGCAAGATGCAGCAGCCTCTGCCATACTGGAGCTTCGGGCCTCCATCTCACCTGACCCAAGGTTGGAATATGTGTACATGCTTTCGGAGTCTAGGATCAGGCGCAGTTTAATGGAGATTGCTGTGCTGCTACAGGCTCCCCTTTTTAAATGTGTTGTGGATGCTCTGACTTGAAATGTTTACAAGGGTGTTTGCATGTATCGATTTGGCTGTTTTTTGCCCCTCCATGTGTTTGACAAGTCTGTTCAAGGAAGTTCTACAGTCCTTTCTTTTAATGCTATCTCAATTACTAGTTCATTTCTGCCTGGGGTACCACCCTGCCAGATTATCTCTACTTTTGTAGATGGAAAAGGAGACCATGCAGGTGTGCTACACCCAGGGCCAGATACCCCTGCTTGGTCCCTTCCGTGTTAGCTGGTGATTGATTTACATATTTCTGGTTTAGACTTCTCACCTCACTCTTCTTTATTATAGGTGAGGGTTTTGAGGCAGTTCTTCAGGGTTCTCTGGAGCCATTTCCTTGACCTTTGTGAGACAGGCCGTCTTGGTGGGGGGGGGGTGCTTTAATGATGGGCAGAGCCCATACTTTCCTATTTGTTTGGACGGATTGTCTTCTCAGAATCAGCAGTACCATCACATAGTATTGACTAAACAGCCGTCATGTTACAGCTTTTTCAGGTCTCTGCCATTAGCAGTGGATTCCTTCATATTTTCCCATGGTGGTAGAGTTGTTCTGCTTTTGTTTGAATTCCTGGGTAAAGGTAGTGGTTTATCGATAACTCCTCTTGGTTCTCTTAGGAGTGCTTCTTCTGACACTGGGTACATCTGTGTACCTTGCCTTGAGGTTTGCTACTTTTAAGGAGGCTGGCTAATGGATACCTCTTTAAGAGAAATGCCTTGCCTAGGCCTTCTGCCCCAGAGTGGCTTGTGGTTGAAGATCTTTGAACCTGAGCTAAGTTGTCTTTTAGGTTGTGGTATCCTTGTTTTGCCATTGGTTTAGGTGTGGAGGCTTATCTTCCTTCCTCATGTTCAGGCTGTTCAGTATTAGATTAAATGGTGGTCCACTGAGTTTGTAGTGAACGTTCTTCCCGAGGCCTTCCCACAGGAGGCAGGTGTGAATGAGTATGCATTATTTAATTTCCATTTCCCTTCCCTCTTTTTTCAGGAGGAATTCTAGACAAGCTACTTCTGTTTGTAGAGTTTTCTATGCTGGTTTTCTGTAGTCCTGCATAGTGTGTGTTGTTGTGTGTGTGTGGGGGGGGGTCATTTCAAGATTTCATGGGAGATTGTGGTGTGCATTCTCTTTCTTGGTTGGAAGGTTGGGATTCCCTAGAACTTGTGGTTCTTGTGAAGTTGTTCACTACAGTTCTCTTGTTGGTGAATCAGACCCTGGAGCTAACCTTCCTTAAGCTCTCTAGCCTTTTGGTTTTGGAGAGAGGCAGTCTTTGATTCAGTCTGTAAGTTGGTTGGGTCACTTGGAAAATTAATCTTGTGTCTTTCAAAACGTGGCCTGCTGCCATTCCCACTGATACAGTGAGACTAAAGGAGGAACCGTGCTGCTCTTCATGTGGTTTCCTACTCATTGCTCTTCTACACCCTAATGCTTTGTCTTGTCCTTAATGTCTCAGGCGTCACCTTATGGTGTATAATACAAGTAGTTTCTTCCTTTTATTAAGGAAGACTTGGCTTGCATCTGTTTTTAGATCCTGGTCTGCCAGGCAGTTTCTGGCTGAGGTCAGGCAGGAGGAGCTGACAACTGCTGGAGAGCTTCTAATTTGTGCTAAAGTAGGATCAGTTCTCCATGTGAGTGGCTAGTACATGGTACTACCTGCCTATTGAACTACTGTCATCCGTGATTCTGAACATTTATCGCTGAATCCTGTACTCAAAAGTCTGTCCCTTAATCCCAGGTGCGGAGGTAATATGGTCCTGGTGTACTTTTGGTAACCAGGCTTGCTGAGGGCTTCCCAGTTTTTTGTGGAGATCCTACTCTCATGTGGTCTTTAACTTCTAGGTTGAATGGCATGCCGTTTGACTAACCTGCTTCTATGAAGTAGTAGTTGGTCTGGGACGTAGTTTAAATTCTGGTAACTTTGACTGTTTTTTGGTGTCTCCAGTAATGTGGAACCAGAGGTGAACAAGACTTGGTGTGTCATCACCTGTTTTTTTCCTACCTCCTTTTAAAAATGTGGTTCTCACCAGTGGTCAAAGGATTGGAATCTAAAAGGGAATACAGTATCCTAATTGCTGTTCATACATACTTCCTACATATATGGATTAGCAGAATTGGCACATATCCCCAGTGACTCCAGATTTGTGAAAAGTTTGGAAGTAATCCAGTTAAAGGTGAGGTGTCCATCTGAACCTTCTGCCAAAATCTGAGCTCATCCTTCGGGAGACTTTTTTTTCCCATGTCTTCATCCTGTGTGATTACCCTTGGCAACAAGATGTTTTTTGGTAGTGAATCCACTTAACATAACCTGGATGTTATGGCCCTTGTTGCAAAGAGGTTTATCAAAATCACCCCCCCCAAGGAACTGGACTTCGTGGTCGCAGATCCCCTGAATTTGACTGTCACTGAGGCTGTGCTCGAAAGAAGGTTCCAGTCCTGCAATATCCAGCTGTTTGCCAGCCTTACAAGGAGGCATGTGCATTAGACATGTGAGAGAAGCACCTTTACATCTGCTCTGCTTTTGATGTGGGGTCCATGAGGTATGTGAATGCTGCACTTCTAAGTAAGAGCTGTTCTTTGAAATATACCTGTCTCTGGAAGATGTGTGATAGATATAAAGCATAGGCTTCAGACCGAGATCTCATCCCTTTTGTCTGTTGCAAACCTCAACATTCACTTGGCGTATAATACAGCATCTGATCTGGCTAGAGCGGCATGCACTATTTTTATATGCTCCCCTCCCTCTTTCTACCAACTATCAAGCCTCCCATAACTTTGGGGAGTTGGGCAGACATCCTGGTAGACATATAGGGACTTCATGTGCCCTTTTCAGCATCACTGCAGTTAGTTTTTAATTAAATCCTTGGCCTTCCTTTTCGAGGGGTATGCATGTGACCTGCATCACCATGCATAGGTCAGTGTCTCCTCATGCGCACTTTTTTATGCATCTGCTGAGGAAGACTACCACATTCACAAGTTGTTGAGCTAAGCACATGCCCCAAGACAGTCCACAAACATTGCTCCTTCTCCAAGTGCACAGAATGTCCCTTTTTTGCCTTTTGTCCTGCGGGATAGGCACATGCTTTCTTCCCATGCTAACTGTAGCATATGCCTAAGCTGCTAATTGTCCACAGGTTCTTTCTGTCATAATCAGGGCTTTTTACTGTTTGTGCCAGCAGAGCTGCCTGTGGCAGGTACTAGTTTGGCAGTATGACATCATGCCTGGCTCTGTATTACTGACTTTGCCAATGACACCAAGGCCAACTTTGACAACCTTCTTTTTGGTGGGACTCCTGTGTGGTCCTTACTTGAGAAACAGAACAAGGTTGTACCTGTCAGGGTCAAGCTGAATCTCTTCAGTACATGTTCTCATTGATGCAGCAAAGCTCATTTTGACTTTTTCAGCACTACCACTGACCGTTCTGTTCATAGGTAACACCAGGCTAGCTGCCCTTGCAGGCCATTTTAAGCCTAGCCAGTTTTCCCTTATTGTGCTGTAATTAAACTATCCCATTTGGTTAGAGATTGGACTTACCCATTCCATGGTTGTTAATTGTATATTACCCCAATGAGAATAACCAGGGTCATACCATATGCAGATAATTTGAGGTCCCCATGCATGGGATATAACATTTAGGAGGTGCTTCTGTCCATTAGTAGTACAGGGGACAGTCCTGTTCCCTCCCCCATGGATATATCCAGGTTGCTTAAATATGGACAGGGATGAACAGTGTTTTATGCAGATGGGGAGTCTGTCTCAAAGGAATAGTATTTTCTGTAAGATGTACCTGTCCCTCCAATCCATTCTGTTGATGTTGCAAAAGAAGCTTAGATCCCTAGACCGAGTACAATGCCATTTGATTTGCTTATGTACAGTAAATCCTTCAGTACTGGGTCAGAGGATGCCTAGTATTGCCAGACACAGGTCACCCCTTAATAGTTTGTAAGGTACAGAGTATAGCGACAGGGCTTTGAGTCTGTCCATGTAGGACATGTTTAGGCCTTGTACACTTTTCTCATTTTCTGACGCTGTTCAGAAACCTCTCAAAAATACCTTCTTTCCCTGTGATTGTCTGCATGGTTTCTCCATTTCCATTCATGGCCAGTGATACTTCCTAACTGGAAAAGATTATTTTTAGCCTGAAACCTGGACAGAAGTCCAGTACTGGGAAGATTGAAAGGGGCAAATGGAGAGAGACTGTTTGGGCCATGGCAGGAGCCTGGTGGCTTTTACTGCCTCAGTCCCCCCCCCTGATCCTTGATCATTTTTGCAGATGTTTGACTTGTGTTTTTCTGTTACAGTTCATTTGACAGTTCTATCCAGTTTCAGGGTTTTAACTCTTATCTTTGCTTCTCAAAATGTTTGCAAGACTTTCTTCTGATGCACTTTTCTTTTACATCTTCCACTTAAAAAGCATAGTCCTCCTTGGATCCCTTCTTTATACTGGATCAACTTCTTCATTCTTGATGCAGGCAGCCTTGACAGACCTGAAATGCATCTCTCTCATGCATTTCTCTCAGAAAATCCTCCCCCTCACATAAGCATTATTATTGCTAAAAGAATTTCAGAGTTGCAAGCATTATGTGTCAACCCTACTTTCAAAGATGGAGAGAGCATATCCTCCTTTCGTGCCCAAGGTAGCTACTGAACTAGTATAAGACACAGATAGTATACAGGAGCTATGTGGGTGTCACTAAGTACTGTAGTAACATGATGCTAAAAGTGGCGGGTGATCTCCACATCGTATTTCAAGCTGCCATCATTAGGAGTATGTTTTCATGAGAGAGCACTCAGGAGGATATTTTTGGGACTCTGGTTTGTAGTTGATGCAGGTGGAGCTTCCCTGTACTAGATGCAGAATCTAATTAATTACTATAACAATAGATTCATATTGGCAATTCCATCTTCATCGCCATGCCTGCCCCTCCCCCCCCTGTCATATTATCAATGGGACCTGGAATGTTGACATTATGCAGTGGTGTGTATTTTATTGTGCCACACCCCTAGCTGAACATAAGCTACCACCAGCTCCTCTCCTCATTCACTGAGTCTTCCAAACCCACTTAGTCTCTCCCACACTCAACCTGATCCCTGTCCTGGGCCACTTAGGTTGGCAAGGACACTGGCACAGCATCATATTGCCGTCAGGGAGTATGTCATCGAGTCATAAAATGTACAAGGTAACTGGGCCATGTTGCTATTTCTGCTTTTCTAGTACCCACCCTTACACTTTGGCTATTACTCCTTGAAAAAAGAAGGAAGACATACCGGGGGGGGAGGGCGGGGGTGAATTTATGAATACTCTTTCAGTTTTCTACTTACTTAAAGGAAGATAGCATGTCACATTGCTTGAGCTACAGTAGAAGTTTATTGCGGAGAAGGGGTAGCTATTGTGTGACATATCTGTATCCACTGTGATTTTATTTTTGTAGAAGCAGGTTTGGATCTCTGGTCCTAGCGCTCACTGTTCAGTTTGATTTATGGAGAAATGAGAGGTCTTGGACTGTTGGATTCCTAATGGCGTGCAAGGCACATATCATTAAGGAGTCTATAGAACACTGAATACATTGGTAATGCCCACAGCCTGTCTTGCTAGCTTAGGTCTTTCAGTCCCATGATCTTTTGTCATAGGAACCTATGGAGTCTCTCCAGCTACTTGATAAATTTAGTAAGATGCATCCCAAAGGGGTAATCATATTTGATGACTGGGCATAAGTGTAGAACATAGAAGGGTACGGACAACTTTGGATCTAGAGGAAATACCCTTACTGATCAGCTGTGCCTTACAGAAGGATTTCCTGACAACTTTCTGACTTGACCTGTGGAAGGGGATGCCAGACAGTGCATATAGATGTTACTTTTATAAGGACCATGCCAAGTATATTTTTATCCTGTAGTGGGCTGCTTTGACAATTTCATCCATGGAATTCTTGTTTATGAATTTGGGGAGCTTTGAGGCATAACTTGCATTTAAGTTATAGGTTTCCCAGTGTATTAATAGGTAGTCAGTCTGTCAGGATGGTGAAGTTTTTGTAATTGATGTTCATCAAATATATTTGAGAAATGGGCATGCTTTGTGGGGGTCATCAAGGGAGTACTGTAACATGGTATGATCTGATAGCTGGTTTTATTTAGAGTGAGTTGAATCTTGATGAATCCACTTTGAGAGTCTCTGGGAATATGCCTGAAGGTAATGTGGTCTTCAACAAGGATGGATACTCCACCACAGTTCCTAGTGGGTCTAAAGGCATGGTAGGTGCAAAACTGTAGTGTAGAGGGGGTTCTTGCTTGAACCTTTGAACAGAGTTTCTGTAATAATGCTCCACAAATGTGTTCCAAATGCAGGAGGACTTCAAGGTATGGCAGTTTAGTGTCCTTGCACTGAGCAGTACCATCTTGATACTGTCATTTCCTTTGTTTTTTGTTTAGAAGATCCAACTTAGAAGCTGGACTCTACCTAAATAAGGCACTTTGGGGGGGGGGGGGACTGGAATGAGAAGTATAAGCCATCCTTGGCAGAGTAAGCAGGCCTCTGCAGCAGTTCATCCCACACTAACACATACCAGATCCCCTGCGAATGGCAACAGTTATTTAGCCAATTGTTGAATCGGTTGTCTTTTTCTTCTATTTCAGCATCATTCTTGGCGAACGTAGGAGTCTTCTCAGTACCAGAGTCTTTTCTGCATTTTTGATATGCATGAATAGCTTAGAAATCTCTCTCGCTACATGTTTCTTGGGGATTTATGTGCAAGGCCATTTACACCTGCATAGATCACCACCATGTCATAGTCATACTTGTTTATCTTAAGGGTTTTGAGGGTCCTTAAGACAAATGGAATCTTGGCACCTGAAAGACATCTCACTGTCCCTCCATTTTTGTCCAGCATCATAGGAGTAGAGTCCGTCTTAGTATGGATTTAGTTTTGTTAGTAGTGGTAATAAACATACTTGGTCCGTTGTTTCTTTTTTCCCCCTGATGACTTTCTGTTATGGATGTGGCAATATGTGTTGTATTTTTATTTCTTTTGAGACCTAGATTTATTTGATCTTGGAGGCTTAGACAATGACTTTGCATCCTTAGCATATGATAATTTTCCACGTATTATTGTGGATTGCTGTGATGCTCACAGTCTGTTCTTTTGTAAGAGTAATGCCTCCATCTTAGTTATATTTGCGTCTCACAAGTAGTTTGTGATGGTTTTTAGTAATAGTGATGTCTGTGAGCACCATGCGGTTGCTACACAGCCCAACTTTGCCTAGTGTTGAGGCTGGAATATGAAGGAGGGCAAGATGGCTGACCTTCCTTTTAGTCCAAGACTGTAGAAACTTATGGATATAAGATTTGTATAGTATTTAGTTTGCTAAAAAACGTATTTAATGAAGCCGAGTACAAAATAGTCTTCTTTTTCGTTTGATAAGCACTTGAGTATAGCATATTATTTATTAGAGAGTAGCTTAAAATGATAGTAATAAAATAGTTTACCATTGGAGGTGCTTTAGTAAAGCCGAAATGGTTTACAGTAACTTGATTCTAAATAGAGGTGGTGGATTTATACGTTACTAGGCTAATAGCCCTAGGACCTTTACAAGCCTAGCCATATTATACCCATGTTCCCTAATTGACCTTGGTTAGATGGTCGTTATTCGCAGAGTGAGTCTATAATCAGCACTGACTCCTGCTGTCCATGAGGGATGTAGGTACCACCTCCAGGGTGAATTTACGGTCTTCCATCCAGTTGTCTAGATTACACTTGAATAGGGTCATTGAGTATCTTCTCTTCATGTGACTTGGGAGTTTGTTCATAGGTTCATGGGTGTGTACTGGGCTAATGGCCCTGCAGCCTTTACAAGCCTAGCCCATAGGATTTACCCTGGCATCGTACCACCTGACCTTAGTTCCCATTGCCTCTGTCGAGTAGAGCCACTGGAGTGATCCCCAGGGCGAATTTTCTATTTCCAATCCACTCATCAAGATTTCTGTTGGAGGGTCAGTGAGGTGCTCTGTTTGATGTGTATGGGAAGTCTGTTCATAGCATAGGCAGTCTGTGGGTTATGAATCCGTTCCTCCAGCACATTCTGTTGATTGTGGCAATGAGGTTGAGGTCTCTGGAGCCGTGTGGTGCTTAGGGATTGGGATTTCTTTAGATGTAGCATTTCTAACAGAACTGGGTCAGATATGGCTTTGTAAGTCAAGCAGAGATCGCCTCTAAGTAGGTGATGTGAGACAGAATAGTTGGGGTTTTTTGACTCTGTCCATATAGGACAAGTTTTTAAGGCCTAGGATCCTCTTTGTGAGGTACTTTTGCGGCCTGTCCAGTTGTCGCAGGTGTCTAGTGAGGTACATGCCAAATGGGGCATTGTACTCTATGATTGGCCTAATAAGGGAAGAGTAGGGTGCAACAATGACCTCTTTCTTCTTGGATGCAAAATCCTTAGTAATGAGGTGTGCCACACAGAAGGACTTTCTGACCACCATGACAATGTGGTGGTCAAAAGAGAGGTTGCTGTCAACCTGTGTTCACAGATTTCTTATAACCCTTTCTGTGTTCAGTGGACTACCATCGATGTGGTAATTCATGGGAACAGGGTTTTTCCCAAAGGGGATGATGCCATTTTTTGGCATGGGCTTAAGGCCATGGTTCTGACACCAGTCGGTCTCAGTGAGGCATTTCTGTAGGATATCATCCTCACTTGGGGAGTTAATAATAGCTCCTAACTTGCAATCGTCTACGAACTGTGTCAGCCAGAGTCTCTTCGTGTTGGCCTGGACTTCAGAGAAGTAGATACCAAACAGGAGAGGACCCAGGACCGAACCCTGTGGAACTCCACTCATGACTGGTCGGCAGTCTGACTTGGAGTCAGCTACTTTCACACTGGGTTCTGAGCCAGTTTGCAACCCACCTAGTGATACAGGGGTTGATGCCTAGCTTAGTGAGTTTTCCTATGATTCCTGAGTGGGGAATGGTATGAAAGGCCTTGGCCAGATCAAGGTAGCCTGTATGAACCACCTTGCTTTCATCCTCAGCTCGGGTGACTGACTCAAAGAAGTTGACCAAGTTGAGCAGGCATGAGCTACCCTTCACAAAACCAAACTGTGTGGGATCCAGAGTTTGGAGATTCCCTATATCCTTGTTTATTAGGTCCATGATGATGTGTTCCATAGCTTTGCATTTCAGTATCATCAGGCTAATGGGGCTATAGTTCCCAGGGTCTGTAGTTGCTCCTCCTTTGTCGAGAGGGATGACTGAAGCAGTGTGCCATTCCGTAGGGGCAAAGCCTGAGGTGAGGCTGTGATTGAACATGACACACAGGTGAGATGCCAGTTCACTCTGTAGTTCATGTAGAACACAGCTAGGGATATCGTCAGGTCCCATAGAAGTTGTACTCTTGGCCTTGGACAGTGCTGTTTTAACCTGTGCAGCAGTAATACTGGGTGCCTGACAATTTACTGTTGTGATTGGTCCTTGGGGAGGGGGGGGGGGGTAAATTTGGCACTGAATCTCTCGGCCAGTATATTGGCAATATCTGTTGGCTCGGTATAGGAGGTACCAGTGTGCAGTAGCTCAGAGCAAATCTGGGTATTGCCGTGGAGATTCTTTGCATAACTATAGAAGGCCTTGTGGTTGTGTTCACTATTTGCTGCAATTCTGTTTTCATACCTAGCTTTAAAGGATTTGATGAGGGTCTCGAGCTTTTTGTTGAGGCTGATAAGGGAGCTTTTCCATTCTTGGACTTCACCTTATTCCACATCAGATTTCTACTACTGTTGTAGAGTTTGTTTATGGCAGGGGACCACCAGATTGGCTTCTTTTTTTGGAGGAGGGCGTCTTGGTTCTATTGGGTATGGCGAGATCCATGCATTTGTGTACGTGTTTGTACAGTGAACTGGTGTATGATTCTGCAGTCATGCAACTATTCTCTATTTGCATGGGTGTCGTGAAGTTAGCCATCTCTGTTTTTAGGAGCCTAAAGTTAGCTTTGGGGAAGTTTTTCATGGTGTTTACCTTTTGGGGGGGGTGCATTTCCAAGCTTTATTAGTTAGTGGTCTGATCTTACCAGGGAGGAGTTAACTATTGATAAAGAGCAATGGTTGCCCATGTTAGTACTGACCAGGTCAAGGATGTTGCTACCTCTAGTAGGGGTAAGAACGAGCTGTTCCAGGGCATTGGAATTGATGAATTCCCGGAAATGGGCAAGTGTATTGGTACATGAGTAGCTTTCCCATTTAATGGAGGGGTAGTTGAAGTCGCCCAGTATGAGAGTGTTAGGTTGGAACCTAATGTTCTCCAGGGTGATTAGGAATGTGGAGTGCGAGTCTTGGGACATCGGTGGGAACCTATAGCAGGCTGCGACCTGAATCGCTGTCTTTCCCAATGTTATCTGCACCTGAAGTATCTCTGAGCATTATGATGGCCTACCAGTCTGAAGGTATGCGCATCCTTTATGAATATGGAAACACCCACTGCCTTTGGAGCTTTCATCTAAGTTCTGGGGCAGAAAGGTGTGGAATGAGCTATTGCCTGGTAGTGCAGGGGTGCTTTCTGCTGCCTTGAACCAGGTCTCTGTTACAGCATAAATGTCGATGTTCTCCATTTTAAGGAGTGCTTTGAGTGAGTGCATTTTGAGATTTAGACTTCTAGCTTTGAGCCGCATGACCCTAAGATTGCATTTGTTTGGAGCTTTTATAGTGGTAATTTGGTCTTTGGAACACCGCCTAAAAAAAAGACACTATAGGATACAGAGTACACTGACAGGGCTTTCAGTCTTTCCATGTAGGTTATGTTTTGGACACCCTGAATTTTCCTGGTGAGAAACCTCTTTGGTCTCTACAGTTGCTGCAGGTGTCTGGTGGGGTAAATGCAAAGGGAAGCATTGTACCCTATATTAGTGGTCTGATGAGGGTCGAGTACAGTGGAGTTGTAACATCCTTAGCTTTGAATGCGATGCCGTTATGAGATGAGCGATGTAGAAGCCTTCCTTGCCACTGTGGACACTCAGCAATTAAAGTTTAGATTGCTGTCAGCCTGTCTTCCTAAATCTCGCACAACTGGGTTTGAGCTTGGCGTGGGAGGTGCTGTCAGTAGGGTCTATATTATATTCTCGAATGTCGACAATGTCGAATTTGACATTGTTTACACGAGAATATCGAGCACTCTGAATCTCGAGCGTGTAAGCGGAAATGTCTGTAAGAGGAGATATCCATTTACTGCAATGTGGTGCGGTTTTGGAGTTGGTATATTTAAGTAGCGGGGGGGCTGCCCCCCACGTGGGAGGTACAGGGGAGCTTGCCATTAGGGTACTTTTTTCTTTTTTTGCTTTTGTTTTTTTAAACGCTCAAGATTTTGAGCGTTCGATATTCTCATGTTGACAATGTCATATTCGACATTCGAGAATATAATATAGACCCTGTCAATATTGTAATTTTCAGGGACTTCCTCTTTGCCAAAGGGGATGATGAAGCACTGTTTTGCATTTAGTTTTTTTCTGTGGCTTTGGCACCAGTCATTTCTGTGTTAGCCCCTTTTGTAATATCTTAACCTTGTTTGTGGATTGCTCCCAGTTTGAATAATCAGCGAATTTAGTAAGCCACAGGCCATCTACTTTCACCTGGACTTCCGAGAAATAGATTCCAAACAGTAGAGGGCCCAGAACAGATCCTTGTGGTATGGCATTGGTAAATGGTCTACTGGTAGAGGTGGAATCCCCAGCTTTGACAGTAAGCTTGGTCAGTGAGCCAGTTGGCTACCTACCCAGTGACATATGGGTTGATCTCCAGCTGGGAGATTTTCTCATTGATACCTGAGTGGGAGATTGTGTCAAAAGCCTTGGCTAAGTCAAGATAGGCAGTATGTACCGTTTTGCCTTCATCCAGGGCTTTAGTGACATTCTCGAAGTCCACCAGGTTCAGTAAGGATGATCTACCTTTAACAAGGCCAAACTGGGTCGAATCAAGAGTCTGAAATTCGCCTGTGTCCTTGTTAAGGTCCATGATGGTTCTTTCCATGGCCTTGCAGATGAGGCTCGTTAGGCTTATGGGTGTATTTGTTCCTAGGGTCGGTTGATGGACCCCTTTTGTGCAAGGGAATTACTGTTTCTGTTCTCCACTCTGCTGGAACAAAGCCAGTGCTCAGGCTGAGGTTAGTGCATGCCAAGTGGTTCTGCTAGGTCATGATGTCCTTCAAGAATGCAACTGCAGTCATAACATATAGGTTGTCCTGCCTCAGGCAGCCCTCGGTCGGCCGGATTCCAAAGTCTGGGTCCGACGTCGGCTGAGCATTTCTCTCTGACGTCATCGGCTGGAGTATATAAGCATCAGCCGACGCCATCTTCTTCAGTCTTTCTTGCCGCGCGGTGCCCGAAGCAGAAGCAGTTCGCAAGTGCCGGTCGGTCAGCTCCTGTATTCTTCGAAACCGAAGACATCAAAAAAGCTAAGTACCCCGTTGGGGACCTTTTCTTGCCTCAGCCGATGTCAGAATTAACTGAAAAAGTAAATAATTGTTTGTCTTGTGGTAAACAAATATCTCATAAGGATTTCCATTCTTACTGCCTCCCTTGCCTTCGCCCAGACCACGACGTCTCGGCCTGTGCCGCCTGTACTCGCTTCAATAAGCGCACTCAGGCGCCGGGCGGAGTTCGCTGAAGACTTTTTTGGCGAAAAGTTTGCTTACATTATGCCATCGGAACAACCGGCTACACATATTTCAAAAAAACGGAAGGACCGGGACCGACCTCCTCGGCCCGCGTCTTCCTCCGGCTCCACGCCAAAACTTACCGCGAGTGCCCCGGTTCCCTCTGAGGCGGTTATTCCACCGCTTGTAACCGAAGACACTGCACTACCGATACCTCCGACACCGGAGGCCACACCGACACCAATTATTGATTTTCCTCCGGATACTGTAACCAAGGAAATGCCCGAGACCAATGCTGTGGATAAGGTTACCCCTGCACGTGGGGCTGCCAGGCCTCCCATGTCTGTCTATCAAGGCCTACACACGTGCTAAAGCAGCAAGCCAGGCCAAGCCTGCTAGCCAGGTCAAGCATCACTCTGCTAAAACCTTGCCTCAGCCTAACCCTGAAGCTCAAATTATGTCCTTGGCCGCAGATCTTATTTCTATGATCAGAGGCTCCCAGGCTCATCCTGAGAGAGGATCCCAGCCTCCTCTTGTTAAGAGGCCCAGGGTTGAACCATGACCCCCTTTCTTCAGATGAAGATTCTGGGGCCTCTGTACTTTCCGAATCCCAGGAACCCCCTTTTCAGACTTTCGAGGATTCGGATGCAGAGGACTCCATTCCTTCGGCCTCTCCTCCTGAAGATATTTCTTTTGGGGAAGTTCTGCATTCCATGAGGGAGCATTTCCAGTGGCAAGGTCAGGAATTTTCTGAATCCAGGAAGCGCCTTCGAACTTTCCTTAAAAAGCCACAACTCAGACCCTTAGCTATTCCTCCTGTGCTTGATGTGTTGGATGACCTTTACTCTGACTCCAGTGCTACCCCTGATTCTCTGCCCCCGGCTCCTGTCAAGCCTGACAGATACTATAGGGTCCCTGAAACCCATTCTCATTTCTTTAGGGCCCATGCTGTAGACTTAGAAACTAATTCCCAGGGGCCTAAGGGGGTTTCTGCTACCACTTCCAAAAATCCTTTGCCTTCCGACAGAGAGGCAAGGTCCTTAGAGAGATGGGGGAAGAAGGTTTACAACCCTACTACCTTAACTATGAGAGCTCTCAATTGTCTAATTCATATGTTTCAATATCAGGATTCCCTGTTGGATGATTTACAGAAAAAGTTAGCCTCTCCTGACCCTTTAGATAGGAAGTCTTTGCAGGAGGCTGTCCATAACTCTCAGCAGGTTAGTAATCATTTTCTGCAGTGTGGATATGATGCATTGGAAGCTTCCTGTAGGGCAGCTATGACAGGAGCGGTCATTCGTAGACATGCATGGTTAAAAGAGCAACCCTTACCGGATCATGTTAAGGCAAAGCTACTGGATGCTCCCTTGGAAAAGAACAAACTTTTTGGTGATAATGCTAAAGATGTGTTAAAGACCATTGAAGAAAAAGCCAAGTCAGTTCAGACAGTCAAAGATTTTCTCCAGGTTCAGCCCCCCAGGTTCAGCAGGAACTGGCCTTCTAAAAACTGGTCATTCCCAAATCCTGAAAAATGTCATAGGGGCAAGAACAGGCGTGCCCGTGGCAGAGGTCAATTATAGAGGATCCTACAGGGGACGCCAATGGCAACCTACAAACCAAAGAGGTGACACAGGGGTTTCCCCGGTCACTCAGGGACAATCTCAATGACTTGACTCTAACTTCTCCGACCAAGGAGCAAAAACAAGCCCCTTTGGGAGGAAAGTTATCTCTGTTCTCAGAAAATTGGCACAAACTGATAAAAGACAAATGGATATTGGACATTATAGATCATGGTTACAGGTTCTATTTTCACACCTTACCAAGACAACAAGGCATGCCAGATCTTCCACAAAATCAAAAGGCAGAGGCTATCAAGCAAATTTCTCTGCTGGCTCTGATCAAAGCAATAGAAAAAGTGCCTCAACAAGAACAAGGTCAGGGGTTGTACTCAAGACTGTTCCTTCTTCCAAGAAAACAAAATCAATGGAGACCGATACTGGACTTGTCCGCTTTAAACACTTTTCTAATAGTACCAAAATTCAAAATGCTGACCTTACAGCAGCTCCTTCCCATGCTGGGCAAGGGGTCTTGGCTGATTACTCTGGACCTCAAGGAGGCATACCTGCATGTCCCTATCAGACACAGCTGCAGAAGATACCTCAGATTTCTTGCAGGGCCAGAGCATTATCAATTCTCAGCATTGCCTTTTGGCTTATCTACTGTGCCCAGAGTATTCATGAAATGCCTGGCATCAGTAATTGCTCATTGCAGACTCCAGGGGATTCAAATCTACTCCTACCTGGACGATTGCCTCATACAAGCGGACAACGAACTAACCTTGACAAAAAACTTGAATTATGTCATACACTTGCTACAGGCTTTGGGATACACAGTCAACTTTCAAAAGTCAAGACTTCTACCATCCCAGCAAATAACTTTCTTAGGAGCCAAACTAGACACAGCCTCTCAAATGGCCTACTTGACAGAAGACAAGCAAGAGCAGTTAACTCATTACTTCAAAAGTTTAGCAAAACTCTCCCAGATGACTGCAAGGAGATTCCTACAGGCCCTGGGGTTCATGGCATCTTGCATTCTCCTGGTCCCACTAGCAAGACTACACATGAGAAAACTTCAATGGTATCTAAAGAGCTTATGGTCTCAGCACAACAACAACCTAGAAGCAATTATCCCACTCATTCCTTGTCTTCAAAAGGAATTTCTATGGTGGGCCTCAGCAAGTCAGTCAAATACAGGCATGCTGTTCAAAAAACCTCGGACAACACAGACCATTACCACAGATGCCTCAGACCATGGATGGGGGGCGCACATGGAAGGCAGATGTATTCAAGGACAATGGAATCCAAAGGAAGAACATCTGCATATCAACCAAAAAGAAATGCTGGCAGTAATGCATGCCATTGAGGCCTTTGGACATCAACTTCATCAAGGCCACCTTCTAATAAGGACGGACAACACCACTGTGATGTGGTACATAAACAAGCAGGGAGGTACTCACTCTTACCCCCTTTGCAGGCTAACAATGAATCTTTGGGAAAAATCACTGAGTCTGAACATACAGCTACAGTCCCAATTTGTTCCAGGCAGAGACAATGTTCTGGCGGACAGTCTAAGCAGGGATTTCCTAGACCCACACGAATGGAGGTTACATCCAGACATCTTTGCACAACTAACCTCGGCATGGGGCAGGCCAGACGTAGACCTATTTGCCTCCCAACACAATCATCAGCTACAAAAGTTCTGCTCAAGGACAAATCATCCACAAGCATGGAAGATAGATGCTGTCTCATTCAACTGGAGCTCCCTAGTCATCTATGCATTTCCACCTCTGCCACTGATGACCACAGTGTTACTAAAGATCAAAGCAGAGCAGCCAAAGGGAATCCTAATAGCTCCGAACTGGCCGAGACAACACTGGTACCCACTAGTACGGAGCATATGTCACAACAAACCGTGGGCCCTTCCCAAATGGCCTCAACTGTTGACTCAACACAACTTCAGGACAGCTCATCCCAATCTCCAGACTCTACAGCTAACAGCTTGGAAGATCACATAAATAACCTCAATTTATCTCTCTCCAATGAAGTTCAGCGGATACTAACAGAAGCACGCAGACCATCCACCAGAAGGGCTTACTCAGCCAAATGGAAGCGTTTCAGCATTTGGAATACCAACAAGGGTCAAGATGCATCAGTACTGAGCATTCCACTCATTCTGGAGTACTTGGCAGAATTGCTAAATAAGGGACTTTTATACTCTTCCATAAAAATACATGCTTCAGCTATCTCAGCTAGATACAACACTGACCCACCTGTGTTCTCCCATTCTTTGCTAAGGCAATTTCTTAGAGGGATCAAGAATATAAAACCTCCAAGAAAGGCACCAGTACCAGCTTGGGATCTCAATTTTGTTAGAAAAATTGACTCTACCTCCCTTCGAGCCAGCAGCTTCAGCGGATTTACAATTTCTTTCCTGGAAGACAGCTTTCCTGCTGGCCATTACCTCAGCTAGAAGGGTTTCAGAATTACAGGCACTAATGACAATACCACCCTTCATAATCTTCCACCGAGACAGGGTCTCCTTACGAACCAATCCTTCCTTTCTGCCAAAAGTTGTATCTAGGGTCTCTCTAAATCAGGCAATTCACCTGCCTACTTTCTTCCCCAATCCTGAAAACAAAGGGGAAAGACTGTTGCATACCTTGGACATAGACAACTTCGCTACTATCTAGACAGAACCAAGATCAGTAGGAAGTCCGATCAGCTATTTGTAGCTTACGCTCCTGGAGTACAGGGAAAAGCAATTTCCAAACAGACAATTTCAAAATGGATTGGACATTGCATCAGATATTGTTATTCCTTCCATGGAAAGAGTGTGCCAGCCAATATCAGACCACACTCTACCAGAGCTACAGCCACCTCCACAGCCTTCTTAAGAGGGGTGCCTACAAAGGATATTCTAGACGCTGCTACATGGAGCTCCTTGCATACATTTTCCAAACACTACAACCTCCCTTTATTTTCCAGATCCAGAGCAGGCTTTGCTTCGGCAATCCTGCAGGGATTGCTAGCTACACCATCCTTTTCCTAGAGCATACCACCACCCCCAGCTAAGCTATGGCATTCAACCCATATGTTATGACTGCAGTTGCATTCTTGAAGGACATATTACAGTTTTGTACCTACCATAAATGTAGATGTCAGATAGATATGCAACTGCAGTCGGGTTTTCCCTCCCTCCTTCCCCTCTATGCCTTGGGTCCACTCCTCTCCCTGTTATTCTTAGCTGGGGATATCTGTTATGGTGTATCTGTTTATTGCTTACTTGTTTGCCTGGAAACCTATTTTTGATTTACAAATTTGATTTTAGCCTTCCTTGGAGGGCACCTGGCATCTGGGGCAAGAAACACTGAAGAAGATGGCGTCGGCTGATGCTTATATACTCCAGCCGCTCTGACGTCGGAGAGAAATGCGACATCAGCCGACGGCGGGCCCAGACTTTGGAATCCGGCCGACCGAGGTCTGCCTGAGGCAGGACAACCCATATGTTATGACTGCAGTTGCATATCTATCGGACATCTACATTTATGGTAGGTACAAAACTGTACTTTTTTAGGTTTAGTAAGCAGCCTGGGATGTTACCTGGTCCTGTAGAGGCCATGTTTTTTAGCCTTGGAGAGTGCGAATATGACCTGCTCTTTGGAGATACTAGGTAGAGGACTGGTGTCAGGTATGCTTTGGGGTGTGGTTGGTGGGAATGGAGGTGAAGTTTGCACCAAATCTGTCAACTAGTAGGTTGGCAGTTCCCTCAGGTTCATTATGAGGGGTACCATCCACTGTAAGTTCGGCACAAACTTAGGCATTCCTTTTTAGATTTTGGTGGACGTGGTTAAAGAATGCCTTATGATTATCCTTAGCTAGGGGATGCTAACTTAGTTTTGTAACTAGCTTTAGAAGACTTTACGAGATATCTGATTTACTTGTTCAAGCTATGGAGGGTATTTTTCTGCTGAGTAAGTCCCCTCTTGTTCTTAGACATCAATTTCTTCATTTTGTTAAATAACCTATTTATATTTGAGCTCCCATCAGGGTGGTCATTTTTGATCCTGTCAGATACAGCTGAGTCTGTACAGTTGTTTAGGTGGTTATACAGGCCATTTGTTCACTCATCTGCATCGGAGTTATTGTTGGTTGTATTAGCAGGGGATTTGAAATTTTTTGTACCATTGCCTAGTAGGCTGTAATTTGCTTTGGAGAAATTTTTGGGTTTTTTTTGCTCCTATGTGGGTGTCCAGTCTGATACTTTGAACGAGACAGATTTATGGTCTGACGTTACCAGGGAGGGCAACACAATCTAGAACATTTAAGCCCCTTGTGGGGATGCAGACTAGCTGATGTTCTTCGTGTTTCACTGTTGCAGTCATCACATTTGGGTTTTCCCTGCCAAGGTAGCCCTCAGCTGTCCCAAATACCAGAGACTTGGTATTTCTGCGTCGGTTGCTGTCGCTTGAGGACTGACGCCAGGTCATCAGTGGTATAATGTAAGGCAGCTGACGCCACTACATCAGTCTTTCTTGCCTTGGAGCCCAAAGCAGAAGCCGCTACCTGAGTTTTCATTTCCGAATTGAAGTTGAAGTCTTCTAAAGCTAAGTGCCCTGTTAGGGATCCTTTTTTCTTGCTCTAACCAATGTCGGAAAAAGTTAATAATTGTCTCGCCTGTGGAAAGCAAATACCACACCAAAACCTCCACTCTTAGTGCGTCACCTGCCTAGGCCCAGACCACGACGTCCCCCATTATTGCTTCTGTGCTTTAACGCCAGAACTCTCCGTTGTCGGGCCTTTATTGTAGCCAGATATTTTCATTTACAGTCCTCTAATTCCAATATGGCTTTGGTAAACCATCCGACAGCAGATCTTCCGAAAAAACTTAAAGATAAAGACAGAGACAGACTGCACAGGTCCAAACCTTCAGATGACGCTTCCGTTAACCTAGTTGTCAGTCCTCCAGTACTCAGTGAGGTGCTTTTGCAGCCCCTGATGCCTGCTTCAGTTGATTTGCAGGCTGCTTCTGATACCCTTTCGTTGTCCGGTATGCCACAAAAGTCTCCTTCGTCTAAGGATCCTGCGGTCATCTGTACCTTGGATGGGTCTGGAGCCGCTGAGCAGGCACCAGCTTCCGAGGAGTCCTTCGCACCCCCAAATCTCGGCACAAACAGATGTCTTCTTTTGCGACTACCGTTCTTTCACAAACAACCGAGTTCCTTAGGCCCAGGGTTCGAATCACACCCAAGAAACTGACTACACACTGTCAGGCACCTGCTGCCCTGCCTCACTCTCAAATGCTTAAAATGGCAGAACACCTTATGCTGATCAGGGGAAGTCAAGCTACCCTGTCAAAAAGGAAGAGAGATCTGTCCCCAGTAGTTTTGTCTGAACAAGAGTCTGATGTATCTGACTAGGAAGACATGCAACCCCTCTCATCTTATGAGGATTCTGATGCAGAGGAATCCATTCCTTCAGCCTCTCCCCAAGAGGATTTTTCCTTTGGGGAAGCCCTGCATACTTGAAGGGAGCATTTCCAATGGGAGAGTCAGGACTACCCTCAGTCTAAAAAGATATTCTGATAATTCCTAGATCTTCTGCAACACAGGCCACACCCCCCCCCACCCAGTCCTGGATGTGGTGGATGATGTTTTCCTTGAATCCAGCTTGACTGCTAATGCCCTACCTCCTCCTCCCAGAAAACCAGACCGGTACTACAGAGTCACTGACTCACCCAAATATCTTTTTAAAAATCCAACAGCTGACCCTGAGGTCATTTCTCAAGGGCCAAAATGGATTAAAGAAGATTAAAGAAACCTCTGCTTAAGAATCCAACCCCCTCAGACAGGGATTCCCGAGCATTGCACAGATGGGGTAAAAAAACTATACACCTCAGCTACTTTTGCTATCGGGGCATTAAATTGTAATTTCCATATGCTTAAATGTCAGCAGCATACATTGGAAATCCTTAAACAAAAACATGTCCTCCTTTCCTGCTTGGGCAGAATCTAAAGATTTACAGGACTTGATGTATTCTGCAAATCAAGTAACTAAACCCACCATACACTGTGGTTTTGAATCCCTGGAAGCTTCTTGCAGGGCAGCAGTCACTGGATCTGTCATTAGAAGATATGCATGGCTTAAGGAACAACTCCTTCCAGACCTTGTTGAATCTAAATTGTTGGATGCACCCTTGCACAAAGATAACTTATTTGGCACTAAGGCAGAAGAGCTCTTAAAAAAATGGAAGAAAAAGCAAAATCTATGCAAACAGATTTCTTACAGGTCCAGCAGGCATGTTCCCTCCAAACCACTGGTCCTTTCCTGCTCCAAGTAAACAGACCCAGTGTAGGACCCACGAAAACAGTCCCCCCCCCCCCAGACAGCAGCCCCAGGGAATGCAGAGATCTAAGCAGTGGACTACCTCCACTTCAAAACCAGGGAGTACTAACCACCCACTTATGGTAAGAACTCCCAATGATCTCCCCTCCTACCAACTTCCCCTCTTCCCTCCTTCACTTACCCCTAGGAGGAAAACTCTACTTTCACTCAAGCACCTGGGCCACCATTACCAAGGACCAATGGGTTCTGAACATTGTGTCTCAGGGATACAAATTCTCCTTCCAGACCCTTCCAACCCCAAAAGGGTTCCCAGATTAACCGCCAAATCAGTGGGCAGAGGCTCAAAAGCAAATCCATTCCCTGCTCTCTCTGAGGGCAGTAGAGCACATTCCTGCAGAACACATAGGCCAAGGCTTCTACTCAAGACTTTTTCTGGTGCCCAGAAAAAAGGGCACCTGGCGCCCCATCCTCGATCTGTCCCTTCTAAACACCTTCCTGATTATCCCAAAATTCAAAATGCTAACCCTCCAGCAGCTGCAACCCATGCTGTCCAAGGACGCTTGGCTATCCACCCTGGATCTAAAAGAGGCCTACCTCCACATTCCTGTCAGGGAATCGTGCAGAAAATATCTCAACACTTTCAGTTCTCTGTGCTTCCCCTTGGCTTATCTACTGCTCCCAGAGTTTTCACAAAATGCCTGGCTCCGACCATTGCCTTTTGCAGACAAAGAAATATTCAAATTTACCCCTATGTAGACGACTGCCTTATTAAGGCAGACAGCCAGGAAAAGCTGCTCAAACACCTGGCCTTTGTAAAAAGTCTACAAACCTCCCTAGGGTAAACAATCAACAAAAAGAAATCAAAACAGGTGCCCATTGAAAGGATAGTCTTCCTGGGAGCAAGTTTGGACACAGCATCCTAGATGGCATACCTTACACCAGCGAAACAAATTTTCTTGTCAGCCTACTTCTCTCAAGGCCCCAGCTTTCTGGAGGGAAAATTATGCAAGCTCTGGGGTTCATGGCATCTTGCATACTCCTCATTCCATATACCAGACTCCATATGAGGACACTTCAGTGGTACCTAAAGAGCCTTTGGTATCAATACTCTCAAGACCTGGAAAACGCTTCTACCTATAATTCCTTGCCTCAGACAGGAATTTCTTTGGTGGGCAACAGCATGCTCCCACAACAAGGGGCTGCCTTTCTCCCCACCCACCGCCGCCCAGACCCTCACCACAGACGCATCAGACTACACTTGGGGTGCACACCTGGACAGCAAGTGCATACAGGGCCAATGGAGCCCACAGCAAATCCCCCTGCACATCACTCAGAAAGGGATGATGGCTGTGCAGCATACCTTGATAGCTTTCAAACCCCTTCTCTCTCCAGGGGTTCTCCTAATCAAAACAGACACCACTGTGATGTGGTACATCAACAAGCAGGGAGGGACTCACTCCTACCCTCTATGCAGGCTGGCCATGACCCTCTGGCTCACATCTTCTTCTATGCAAATACACCTGTTAGCACAATACCTACCAGGCTCTCTCAACTCCCTGGCAGACCAGTTAAGCAGAAACCTTTTGGACCCACATGAGTGGCAGCTCAACAGAAATACTTTCTTCGTAATAGCTCAGAAATGGGGAACCTCATTGCCTCCCACACCCAACCATCAGCTCAGCAAATTATGCACCAGGGAGCATCACTGCATGGCTTGGAAAGTGGATGCCCTGTCCTTCCCCTTGGTCAACCTCTGTCTATGCCTTTCCTCCCCTACCTCTCATCCCCAGGGTACAGCTCAAAATAAGGGAGGAAAAACCAAGGACCATTCTTATAGCTCCAGACTGGCCCCGGCAGCACTGGTACCCCTTGCTGCACAGCCTGTCTCCGCAGCCTCCATGGCATCTTCCTCAGATTCCAAACCTTCTAACCCAGAGAGAAGGGGAATTCATGCATCCCCAATTGCAGACACTTAATTTGGCAGCTTGGCTTATTCCCTAACCCCGAACCAATCTGACATCCTCAGTAAACAGGTTCTGGATGTTATCCGTGAGGCCAGACACCCTAGCACCCGAAAGTCTTGTGCAGATAACTGGATCCAAGCTAAGGGGACCAGTACGCCACAGTCCTCCATCCCTCTCATCCTGGATTATTTAGCTGACCTACTACACAGTGGTCTCTGTTTCTCCTCTATAAAAATTCATGCCTCTGCTATTTCTGCTCATTTTCCCACTGAACAGCCCCTTTTTCTCACACCCTTTGATCAAACAGTTCCTCAAAGGGGTTTGTAAGCCCCCAGAAGGACTCCAACACCAGCTTGGGACCTTAAATTTTGTCTTGGAAAAGCTCACTCTGCCTCCTTTCGAACCAGCTTCTTCTGCAGAGCTAAAATTTCTCTCTTGGAAGACAGCCTTCCTTCTGGCCATCACTTCCGCCAGAATAGTCTCTGAGCTGCAAGCACTCATGGCTGTGGAACTCTTCATCAACTTCCATGCAGACCAGGTATCCCATAGAACTAACCCATCCTTCATGCCCAAGGTGGTGTCCAGTATGGCTCTCAACCTATCCATTCATTTGCCCACCTTCTTTCCTAACCCCCAGAACAAGGGTGAAAGGATTCTTCACTCTTGAGATGTGCATAGACAGCTCAGATTCCATCTGGACAGGACTAAACCCTTCAGAAAGTCTGATCAATTGCTGGTTAGCTTTGCTACAGGGGCAGAAGGCAGAGTCATCTCCAAGCAAACCATTTCCAAATGGATAGCACACTGCATCCATTTCTGCTACAAACCTCATGGAAATCCTCAACCCAAGGGAGTCAGGACACACCCCACCAGAGCAGCCCCCACCTCTGCAGCTTTCTTCAGAGGAGTCCCCACCAAGGACATCCTGGGGGCTACCACCAGGACATCTGTTCACATTTTCACCAAGCATTACCACCTGCCTCTCTTCTCCAGATCCAGGACAGGGTTTGCCTCTGCAGTCTTGCAGGGCATCCTAGCCAGCCACTAGTTTCCTTGACTGTCTCAACCATTTCCTCAGCATTGGGAATCTACCCAAATGTGATGACGGCAAAAAGAGACAAAAAACATAGTACAGTTTTGTACACTTACCATAAATGTAGATGTTTAAGTGTATTCACTGTTGCAGTCCTGGATGTCCTTGTTTCACTGTTGCAGTCATCACACTTGGGTTATCTGCCTGCAAGTAGCCCTCAGTTGGTCCGAATACCAGAGACTTAGTATTTCTGCGTAGGTTGCCGTTGCTCCAGGACTGACGTCAGGTCGTCACTGGTATAAAAACAGGCAGCCAGTGCCATTACATCAGTCTTTCTTGCTGAGGAGCCTGAAGCAGAAGCAGTTCGCACGAGTGCTGGTCGGCCGCTACCTGAGTTTCCCTTTCCGAATTGAATCATCCTGAAGTCTTCTAAAGCTAAGTACCCCATTGGGGATCCTTTTTTCTTGCTCTAACCGATGTCAGAAAACAATTGTCTCGACTGTGGAAAGCAAATACCACACTGAGATTTCCATTCTTACTCTGTCACCTGTTTAGGCCCAAACCACGATGTACCTCGCTGTCAGTTTTGTGCTTTGTTCAATGCGCAAACTATTCGTCGCCTGGCCCTTATTGTCACTAAATATTTTCGCTCTCTATCTCCGTATTCTGAAGCTTCAGTAAGCCATCCGACTTCCGATCTTCCGAAAAAACATAAGGATAAAGCCAGACCGTACAGGTCCAAAACTGCCAACGACACTTCCATTAAGCTAGTCGCCAGTTCACCGGTACTCAGAGAGGCATTTTCACAGCCCCTGATGCCCACTTTGATGGATTTGCAGGCCGCTACTGAGACCTGTTCGGAGACCGGTATGTCACGAGACTCTTCTTTGACTACGGAACCTGCAGATGTCTCTACCTTGGATGGGTCCGGAACCGGTGTGCAGGCACTGGCTTCCGAGGAATTTCTTTGCACTACCTATATTCGACACAAACCGACAACTTCTTTCGTGTCGTCAGTTCTGACTAAAACTACTGAGTTTCTAAGGGCAAGAGTATGGGCTACACCTAAAAAACAGGCGACCCAAGCTCAAGTACCTGCTTCCTTGCCACAACATGAAATGCTTGAAATGGCAGAAGACCTGATTATGTTGATTAGGGGAAGCCAGCCTTGCCCTGCTAAGAGAAAGAGACTTGTTCCCAGCAGCTCTAACAGATCAAGAGTCCAACGACTGAGGTTTCTGAATATGAACACATGCCTTTATCTATTTATGAGGATTCATATGCAGAGGAATCCATTTCCTCTGCTTCCCCTCCAGAGGATTTTTCTTTTGGTGAAACTCTGCATACTTTGGCAGCCTTTCCACTGGGAATGCCAAGACTATTCACAGTCCAAAAAGAGACTCAGACAATTTTTAGATTTGCCACAACATAGACCTTTAGCAATACCTCCAGTTCTAGATGTGGATGATGTCTTTATGGAATCCAGTCTTACTCCTGATGCTTTACCCCCTGCTCCAAGGAAACCAGACAGGTACTAGAGTCCCTAACTCTCTCATTTCTTTTCAAAAATCCTAATGGTGACCCAGAGGTAATTTCACAGGAGCCTAAAGGTATAAAAGCAACTACAGCTAAGAATCCCACCCCTTCGGACAGGGATTCCCGAGCTTTAGACAGATGGGGTAAAAAAAGTATACACCTATGCAACTCTTGCCATTAGGGCATAGAATTGCCAGTTTCATATGCTGAAATACCAGCAACATATTATGGAACTTAAGCAAAAATTATCTACCTTTACAAACTGTGCAGAAAGTAGAGTACAAGAGCTTATGCATTCTGCAAGCCAGGTCAGCAAGCATCCTTTGCAATGCGGCTTTGACGCACTAGAAGCATCTTGCAGGGCAGCAGTCACTGGTTCTGTACTGAGAAGGCATGCTTGACTTAAGGAACAGACCTTGCCAGACCATGTCAAATCAAAATTACTACACGCTCCTTTGAATAAGGACAATCTGTTTGACACCAAAGCAGAAGAGGTTCTAAAAGAGATGGAAGAAAAAGCTAAATCTATGCAGACAGTCAAAGATTTCTTTACAAGTGCAGCCTCCTAGGCTCAGTAGGCATTGCCCCTTGAAACATTGGTCCTTTCCAGCCCCCTCAAGGCGATCTCAAACTAGACCCAGGGGAAACAGACCCCCCCCCCCCAGATTACAGTCTCAGGGTATGCAGAGTTCTAGGCAATGGAGTGCCTCCACTTCAAAAACAGCGAGTGCTAAGCCACTCCCTTTCAGAAATAATTCACAATGACTTCTCAACTCCACTCCTCACCTTTGCCCAACTGCTCATACCCTTATGAGGAAAACTTGCTCATCATGCAAAAAACTGGACCTTCATCACCAAAGACCGATGGGTCCTCAACACTGTATCCCAGGGGTACAAATTTTACTTCCACTCACTGCCAACCCCAAAAGGGTTCCCATACCTTCCTCCAAACCAGTGGGCAGAGACACCAAACCAAGTTCAATCCCTGCTCTCCATAAGGGCAATTCAACCTGTTCCTGCAGCACAGATAGGTCAAGGGTTCTATTCCAGACTTTTCCTGGTACCCATAAAAGAGGGCACTTGGCGCCCATTCCTAGAGCTTTCCATTCTAAGCACCTTCAATGCAGTACCAAAATTCAAAATGCTCACCCTTCAGCAGCTTCTTCCAATGCTATCCAAGGATGCCTGGTTAGCCGCCCTAGACCTAAACGAAGCCTATCTGCACATCCCTATCAGGGACTCATGCAGGAAATGCCTACGTTTCAGGGCAAGATCTACATATTATCAGTTCTCTGCACTTCCTGTGGCTTATCCACTGCTCCCAGAGTCCATGCTTTGGAACAAAATTCCTATCTACATTAGGCAGAGCCCCTCACTAACACGCTTCAAGAGAAACCTTGACGAGTGGATGGGTAACAGAAAATACACCCCTGGGATCACTTCATTGGCTCTGCTTGACAGAGGCTCAGTTAATTAATCAATGGGGTGGCGAAAGCCGACACACACTAGCTAGGCTTATAAATGCCCTCGGGCAGATAGCCTAGTACCTACCTATGAACCTATAAAATGTCTGGGTCCAGCCATTGCTTGTTGCAGACAGAGAAAAATTCAAATTTACCATACATGGACAATTGCTTGATTCAGGTAGACAGTCAGGAAAAAATTATTGCAGCACCTGACATTTGTAAAGAACCTTCTAACCTCCCTGGGGTACACCATCAACGGAAAGAAATCAAAACTAGTCCCCAGTCAAAATATTGTATTCCTGGGAGCAAGCTTGGACCCAGCATCCCAGATGGAATTCCTTACTCCAGAAAAACAAGCCTGTCCGACAGGTTGCTTCACTCAAATGGCCACCAGAACCCAGTTATCCACAAGGAAAATCCTGCAGGCCCTACGGTTCGTGGCCTCTTGCATTCTACTATTTCCATATGCCAGACTGCATATGAGGAAACGTCAATGGTACTTTAAACGTCTTTGCCAATATTCTCAGGACCTGGAAACAGTCATATCTATCATACCTTGTCTAAGGACAGTGCGTCTTTGGTGGGCAGCAGCATGCAGCCACAACAAGGGACTTCTCTTTACTTAACCCCATCCCGCCCAAACCCTAACCATAGATGCATCAGACTATGCCTGCAGGGCACAGCTGGACGGCAAGTGCATTTAGGGCCACTGGATCCCAAATCAAATTCATCTGCACATCAACCAAAAAGAGATGCAAGCTGTTCAGCTCGCTCCGACAGCTTTCAGATCTCTACTCTCACCAGGACCCCTGCTAATAAAAACAGCACCGCAGTTTAACTTGAGGGTTCCAGTCTTGGAGAAGCTGAAGTGCCTCTCCAGGCATTTACCCTGCTTTTGTTAGCCCACTTGAAGTCAGCAGCAGAATAGTATTTCCATTTGAGAGCTAGACTTTGATGGTTTTGGCAAGTGTGGCATATCCAGATGCAGTTCATAGACATCCAAAGGGACACTGGCTGCTTTTACTAAGATTCTAGTGAATCTTCCTCTGATTTAATACATCATTTCTGACTTTCTTAGCATTATAATATATATTCATCTTATGGTGCATCTGCTCACATTATTAGGTTTTTTTACTACTATTAAAAAGGCCTCTGGCGTTTTTGACTCCCAGAACACTGGATGCTTGAACCTGTGATGCAAACTGCACAGATGTCTGCATCAGTTTCTACTCAGTTTTACAACTGGAGGTTTGGGCACGTGCAAGTTCTATATGAGCAAAGAACCACACATCTTCACTTACTCAACGTATTTTACCATTGGCTTTAAGGAATACTTCACTGCAGAAAAGAAGTACCTCTCATCAGAAGGGCTGACTGACCTGGAAAACATAGACTTGGCTTACTGTGACCAGATCCCCTGTCCCCTGGACTGTCACACTGATGATGATTTATCAGGTCTCCGTCCATCCACTGTCTGCTTTGGTGAGACTGACTTAAAAAGTACTATTTTAAGTTTGGGTTGGAAGTAAACGTGGTGCCAAAGAAGATATAAAGTTTACTACTTGTGGATGTCAGTCTTTTAGTCAGACATCCCTAGTATTATGTGCAAAATTATCTCCCATGCCAAGGAAGTTATAGCTCTTTGATGATACCTGATTAAAACCAGGCTCCTCGTCCATCTGCAGTCTAAAATGCCTGGCACGTTTGCAGATGCTTGTACAAAAAAAAAAAAAAACAGACTCCGCACTTGTGTTTTTTGTGTCTAGGGCATCCTGAATGGTACTAAGGTCCAATAATTTCTGTAATGACAGGGAGAGTAGAATCTGAATGCAAGGATGAAGGGTATCATCACTGACCTCTCTATGTTCTGTACTGTACCAGATTCATAGGATGTTACTAGGTTATTGACCAGAGAGGGTCTTTACAAGCCTAGCCCTTAAATCCCAATATAATACTAGATGAGCGATGTCATCTGTGCCTAAGGTTTTTCTAGCAAAGACTACCCATGTCGAGGAGAGAAGCTGGGGCAGTGCCCCCAGCAGTTGATAGCTGAAGCAGCTACAGAAAGGCCACAGTAGCGATTTGCATAGCTACTTATACCTAGCTATCTCCTTGTTCAGCCTGCCTCTTTGCTCATCCTTGGAGCAGTTCTGGACAGCATGATCTGTACGTTATCTGTACCTCGAGATTTTTCCTAATGAGCCATGTCATTGTTTTTTTAATTTGTCAGCATGGTGAGCCCACTGAACAGTCCTCTCTTTTCCTGGATAACCCAGGAACACTGTCTGGTTAAGTGACTTGCTCTGAGTTTCACACTTAGCAGGTAGAAATTGAAAAAAATCAAACTCAGCGGTTCACAGTTAAACTTATTGACAGTTCATAAGCTTAACCTTGTGGGCTGAACAACCAGACATTCCTGAAGGCTACTCAGGATGCTTTCTTAACAGCATGATGTTCTTAAAGACCTTGGGATTTTTATCCACATCCATTCTAATGGCCCTCATGTAAGCTTTACATATGAGGAACATTGATGCCATGAGAGCCTCAGGGTCCAGTACAGTGATGATGCCCTTTTCCAGAGTGGAATTGTTGTGGTAGTCTCCTAGCTCAGCACTAAACCAGGCCCCCTGTTCTCCATTCTAGGACTAAGTCAGATGTCACTTTAAGGCTGACAGCTTGGATGACCTAGAACTTATCCCAGTTTAGAGACAAATTCAGAAGGCATGCTAAATATTGTTAGGGAGGCTAGGAAACCTGATGCAAGGAAATCCTGTTTAGCAAAAAGGAAAATTCGCCCTTTAGTTCCTTGCCAGAAACTAGGCCCCAGATTTGTCACAAGTATGCCTGACCTCGCATATCTTTCAGGTCTTTACAGAATGGGACTGCCTTTTGCCTTTCTGAAGGTGCACAGATCAGCTATTTCTGCTTGCCTGTCAGCATATCCCTTCTTACTTTACTCTTACCATTTAAACAGTTCCTGAAGGGGGTGTTAGATATTAGACTACCAAAGTGAAACATTACTCAACCACTCAACCATGGAACCTCAACTGTATCTTAGAAGAGCTAACATTACCACGCCTTGAACCAGCTGTTTCCAAATCCCTTGGATACCTTTCTTGAAAACTGCATTTTGGCGGGTGTTACTTTGTTAGGAGGATTTCAGCATTACAGTCCCTTAAATGCAGAGAACCATTTCTAATTTTTCACAAGGACAGAGTCATGATGCAAAACAATCCTACCGTCATACCTAAAGTAATAACACAACTTCCCCTAAACCAGTGCATTCACTTCCCTGTTATTTTTGAATCCCCAGAACTAGAGGAATATTTGCATTCTTTGGATATGCTTAGGCAACTGAGATTTTACTTTGACAGGACTGAACAGGTAAGAAATATTAGCAAAAGGCAGGGAGAGGAAGCCTATGAATAAGCAGACCATATCTAAAGGGATATGCCACTGCATCTGATGTTCATCATATTTCACTGTTGCAATCATTACTCTTGGGTTATCCTGTTGGCAGGCTACCCTCAGTCGGCCAGAATTCCTAAGTCTAGGTCCGACGTCTGTTGCTGTCACCTCGTCCCTGACATCAATGCGCCAGGGGTATAAAAGATGCAGCCGATGCCATTTTCTTCAGTCTTTCTTGCTGCGCAGTGCCCGAAGTAAAAGCAGTTTGCAAGTGCCAGTCGGCCGACTCTTGAGATTTTCAAATCCGAATTTCAGAACCAAAGTCTTCCTTAAAGCCAAGTACCCCGTTGGGGAAACTTTTATCTTGCTCCAGACCGATGTCAGATAAAGTTAACAATTGTAGTTCTTGTGGGAAGCAAATACCTCACAAGGACTTTCACTATTACTGTATTCCTTGCCTAGGCCCTGATCACAACTTTGCTAGCTGTTGGTTTTGTGCTAGATTTAACCAACGGACTATCAAGCGTCTGTTCGATTTTGTATGTCATTACTTTGGCCGAAGATTTAATTATATAATGCCATCGGACCAGACGACAACCGGAGTTTACAAAAAACACAAGGACAAGGATAGGCATCCACGGTCCAAAACCGACGACGAAGCCTCTGCTAGGCCAGTCGCCGGTTCACAGTGAGGCACTTTTGCAGCCCCTGGCACCCGCTACCTCAGAGCCACAGGCCGCTACTGACTCCCACGTGGAGCCGACTGGACCTCTGGATACTCAAGGTATTGGACACTCGGAAATCATTCCCTCAGATGGGTCCGGAGCCACTGAGCAGGCATTGGCTTCTGAGGGTGTCTTCAGACTTACACAACTATATATTAAGCTATCTTCAGCTTCAAAGACAATGACTAAAGCAGCTCTAAAGACAAAGAAACAAGCACAGCATTCTCCTACCCAGACTTCGATGCCTAAAAAACAGATGCTCAAAATGGCCGAAGACCTAATTACTTCGATCAGGGGCTCCCTTCGCCCTCCTGATAAGAGGCCTAGGCAAGAGACAGAGTATGATTCTTCTGATCAGGTATCTATTTCCTCTGATTCTTAGACATTGTAGAGGATGTATTTTCAGAGTCCGTCCTGTCCCCTGACTTTTTACCCCCTGCACCTGCTAAGCCAGACAGATACTACAGGGTCCCGGATTCTCATAAATTCCTATATAAAAACCCTGCTGCTGACCCAGAAACTATATCTCAGGGTCCCAAAGGGGTTAAAGCTTACACTGCAAAAAACCCTGTCCCCCCTGATAGGGATTCTAGGGCTCTAGACAGATGGGGGGGAAAAAGTCTACACTTCTGCTGCCCTGGCTCTAAGGGCTGTAAATTATCAGTTTCATATGCTTAAATATCAGCAATATTTAATGTCCCTGCTTAAACAGAAATTGTTGACAAATACTGAATGTTCAGAGAACAAGGAATTGCAGGATTTATTGTATGCAACTGAACAGGTGGGAAGGTATACTTTGCAATGTGGTTATGATTCACTGGAGGCCTCTTGCAGGGCCGCTGTTAAAGGTTCTGTTATTAGAAGACATGCTTGGTTAAAGGAACAGAATCTGCC
This sequence comes from Protopterus annectens, assembly GCF_019279795.1. Taxonomy (NCBI): domain Eukaryota; kingdom Metazoa; phylum Chordata; order Ceratodontiformes; family Protopteridae; genus Protopterus; species Protopterus annectens. The sequence continues at coordinate 406,288,981 of NC_056744.1, read as the reverse complement.
TGATCATGTTAAAGCAAAATTATTAGATGCACCATTACAGCATGATACTTTGGTACTAAAGCAGAAGAGATGTTGAAAAAGATGGAGGATAAAGCAAAATCCATGCAGTCAAGGATTTCTTACAGGTACAGCCACCCAGGTTTAGCAGGAACTGGCCTTCTAAAAATTGGTCCTGTCCAGTGTCAGACTGACCACAAAGAGGCAGATACAGGCGTCCCAGAGGCAGATCTCAGCCCCAAGGCTCATACAGGCCTAAACAATGGGGTGCTCCTACCTTCAAAAGCAGAGAAGACAAATCACAACCTTACAGGAAACCGTTCCAGTGACTTTCCTCTACCAGATCCAAGCATTTTTCTTTTGACAGCCCCCTTAGGGGGAAAACTAGCACTTTTTCATCAAATTGGCAAATGGTTACCAAAGACAAATGGGTCCTGAACATAGTGTCCCAAGGCTACAGGTTCCATTTTCACACTCTACCAAGGTCAAAGGGCATGCCAGACCTGCCAGACAATCAATGGGCAGAGGCACAAAAACAAATTACAGCCCTCCTGGACATGAGGGCCATTCAGCAAGTACCACAACAAGAGCAGGGGCAAGGATTTTACTCCAGACTTTTCCTAGTACCCAGAAAGGAGAGAACCTGGAGACCAGTACTGGACCTGTCTATACTAAATACATTTCTGGAAGTTACAAAATTCAAGATGTTGGCTCTACACAGCTACTGCCCATGCTGGGCAAGAGGGCTTGGCTCGTAACTTTGGACCTAAAAGAGGCATACCTGCATGTCCCAATCAGACAATCTTGCAGAAGATACCTCAGATTCATAGCTGGCTCAATGCATTACCAATTCTCTGCACTGCCCTTTGGCTTATCTACTGCGCCCAGGATCTTCACAAAATGCCTGGCACTAGTAATTATGTTTTGCAGACAGAGGAATTCAAATATATCCCTACTTGGACAACTGCCTTAATTCAAGCAGAGAACAAAGACATTCTTCTAAAGCATCTGGTGTTTGTAAAAAGATTACTAATTGGCCTAGGGTGCACAGTAAACGAAAAGAAATCAAAACTAGTGCCCTCTCAAGAGATAATATTCCTGGGTGCGAGCTTAAATACAACTGCCCAGATGGCTTATCTCACACCAGACAAGCAAAAGCAACTGACTACTTACTTCAAGAAATTGATAACAAAAACCCACTTATCTGCAAGGAAAATCCTGCAGGCCTTTGGTTTCTTGGCATCCTGCATACTACTAATTCCATATGCCAGACTGCATACGAGGAAACTACAATGGTATCTAAAAAGTGTTTGGACTCAGCATTGCCACAGCCTGGAGACAGTAATTGCACTCATTCCCTGCCTACAACAGGAGTTTCGATGGTGGGCAGAAGCCTGTCACCACAACAAGGGTCTGCCATTCAGTTTACCCACAGCCAGACAGACCCTGACAATGGATGCATCAGATTATGCCTGGGGGGGGGGGTCCATATGGCAGGAAAATGTATTCAGGGCACATGGCCCGCAAACCAGATGCATCTTTACATCAATCAAAAAGAGATGCTAGCTGTTCAAAATGCCCAGACAGCTTTCAAGGACCTGCTTCATCCAGGACAGTTACTGATAAAGACAGACAGCACTACGGTCATGTAGTACATAAACAAGCAGGGAGGTACACATTCCTACCCCCTCTGCAGACAAGCAATGACCTTATGCGACACAGCACTGGCTTTTCAAGTTCACCTGCAAGCACAATTCCTGCCAGGAAAAACAAATACTGTGGCAGACAAACTAAGCAGAAACCTCATGGATCCTTACGAATGGAAACTGGATCCACAAGTCTTCAGCATGATAATAAGGCAATGGGGATGCCCAGACATAGATCTACTTGCCTCCCCTCACAACTGCCAATTGCAGAAATTTTGCACAAGGGTTTATCACAAGCAAGCATGGAAAGTGGACGCCCTATCATTCAGCTGGAAAAATCTAACAGTATATGCTTTTCCCCCACTGCCTCTCCTTCCCAGAGTACTCCTAAAGGTCAGACAAGAGAAGCCAAAAATGATACTGATTGCACCAGACTGGCCACGCCAGCACTGCTACCCAATCCTAAAGAGCTTGTCTCAAGGTCCAGCATGGATATTGCCTCAAACTTTTCACTTGCTGACCCAACAAAACAATCAGATCCCGCACAGCCAACTCGGGACCTTAAATCTGGCAGCAATGCGGATAATGTAGACATTCAGAACACTCCTCTTTCAAAAGCTGTTATGGATGTTATCTTGGCGGCCAGGAGGCCCAGTACCAGAAAAATGGAAGAGATTCTGTGCTTGGAACAAGGCACTGACACGTGTACCAAATATCCCTCAGATATTATAATACCTAACTGAGCTGCTGAACAAAGGCCTTTCTTTCTCTTCAGTTAAGATTCATGCCTGTGCCATTTCAGCCCATTACAATACGGAACCACCTATCTTTTCTCATCCGTTAATAAGGCAGTACCTCAGAGGGGCCAAAAACATTAGGCCTCCAAGGAGAGCACCAATTCCGGCCTGGGACCTCAATTATGTTTTAGAAAAACTCACACTGCCTCCTTTCAAGCCAGCATCAACAGCAGAGATAAAATTCTTATCCTGGAAAACAGCTCTGCTCCTAGCAATAACCTCTGCAAGGCGAGTCTCGGAGTTACAAGCACTCATGGCTGTGGAACCTTTCATCATTTTTCATCCAGACAGGGTTTCTCCGAGGACAAATCCTACATTTATGCCTAAGGTGGTGTCCAGTGTGGCCCTCAATCAAACCATTCACTTGCCTACCTTTTACCCAAATCCACAGAACAAGGGTGAGAAAATTCTGCATTCTTTGGACATAACACAGGCAGTTACGCTTCTACTTGGACAGAACTAAAGCTTTCAGAAAGACTGAGCAACTTTTAGTGTCATATGCTGCAGGATCACAAGGAAAGGCCATCTCAAAACAGACTATTTCTAAATGGATAGGCCATTGCATCCGTTTCTGCTATTTTCAACATGGCAAATCAGTGCTTAAGGGCATTAGGCCTCATTCCACCAGAGAAGCAGCCACTTCAGCAGCCTTCCTCAGAGGAGTACCAACCAAAGTTATCTTAGAGGCTGCAACTTGGAGTTCAGTGCACACCTTTACAAAGCTCTAACACTTGCCTCTTTACTAAGTCCAGAGCAGGCTTTGCCACTGCAGTTCTGCAGGGCCTCATAGCCTCTCCTAATCCTATTTAGCCCAGCCACCCCATCCTCAGCTTTGGGATTCTACCTAAGAGTAATGACTACAACAGTGAAGCACGAACATAGTACAGTTGTGTACCTACCATAAATGTAGATGTTCGAGTGTATTCACTGTTGCAGTCCAGGTTACCCACCCACCATCCCCCTTTTTCTTTGCTGGGACTTATCTGCACTTTGTCCTATACACCCTTTTTGGTATATTTGCTTGTAGATGAAGGAAATGTTATTTTTGTGCATACATTTCTTATTAGCATATTTTTCAGCCTACCAATTTGGGGGCACCTGACATCTGGGGCAAGAAAAACGGAAGAAAATGACGTGTGCTGCATCTTTTATACCCATGGTGCACTGACATCAGGGAAGAGGCGACAGCAACCGACGCTGGACCTAGACTTTGGAATTCTGGCGGACTGAGGGTAGCCTGCCAGCAGGATAACCCAAGAGTAATGACTGCAAAAGTGAATACACTCGAACGTCTACATTTATGGTAGGTACACAACTGTACTTTTTTGCTACTCCTTTCTTGGCAAAGCTATTCATGTCCATGTTAACATCCATTCCACTAGAGCCGCTATACCTACCATGGCATTCCATTTTGGAAGCATTTTAACTTGTTAGTCCACACCTTCTCCAAGCACTGCAGTCTAGGATAGGGCTTCTCACAGCATTTATTCAGAGTCTGTTCTCTTCAAACCTTCTCATGGCCAGCCACTTACTGGTCTTTGGATTCTGGGTGTCTTACCAGATGTCATTATGGCAGTAGTGAGTGTTATGATGAGCATAATGCATTGGAGTTCACCATAATGGAAGATGTTAGAGTGTATGCATTGTTGCAATCTTTATTCCCTACAGCCATCCTTCTCTCTATTTTTATGTTTCCTCCCTCTGGGCATCCTAGGTTGGATTGGGTAAACTATTTACTTCAGCCTCTGCTTCCCTTTGTCACTTGCCAAGCACTCTCCATCCTTTGGACTCCTCTAAAACCTGAAGAGGTGGATTTGTGCTTTGTGTTTGGGTCACTTTCCCTAGGGTTAACTTGTCATGTTCACTTGTGCCTTGGCATCTCTACACAAGTTTACTGGTTCAAGCATTTCATGAAAGCTCTAAAGATGATATCTGCTTGTGCCCTTCTCATAGTTTCATAGGTAATTACTAGGCTAGCTGACCTTACATTCCATTTTAATCCTAGCCAATTTCCTTTTGCTTGCAAAATAACCTGTCCCATATGGTTAGAGATTGGCCTTGCCCATCCCATGGTTGATTATTAAATTAGCCCAATGGGAATAATTGGATCATATTATAGATGATTTGAGGGGGGCTATGCATGTGATAAACCACTTAGGAGCAGGGGGCAGTCCTGGGGTAAATTTTCTGTTTCCCATCCATAGATGTAAGTTGTGCTTGAATACGGTTGGGGAAGAACTTTGTTGTATGTGGGTGGGGAGTCTCTTCCAGAGCAGCCGCACCACTCTGAGATGCACCTGTCCTTCCAACCCATTTTGTTGGTGTTGCAGAAGAGGTTTAGATTCCTAGTCAGAATATTTCTGCTGCAGTTTGACTTGCTGCTGTGCAGTAAATCCATCAGTAATGGGTCGGAGGATACCTTGTATCCCAGACACAGGTCATCTCTTAGCAGTCTTTAGGATGCCTAGTATAGAGACAGGGCTTTGAGCCAGTCCATGTAGGAGATCTTGTTTAGTCCTTGTATCTTTTTAGTAAGGTATCTCTCTGGGTTTTCCAGTTGTTTCCTGGTGTGTCTGGACAAATGTGCCAAAGGGGACATATTCAATGATTGGCCTAATGTGGGTTGAGTAAATGGGGACAGTGACATCCCTGTATCTGGACACAATCCCTTTGTTTATAAGCTTTGCCATATAGAAGGACTTTCTTAAAAAAACAGACTTATGTTGGACAAAAGTTGTCACTGTCCACATAAGTTCCCAAATCCAGAATGACTGGGTCAGCTCTTGGGGGCGTATCATCGGTATGGTAGTTCCCTGGGGTACATGACTTCCCAAAGGATACAATAATGCATGTTTTGACATCACATTCAGTCCAAGATTTTGGCACCAGTTATTTGGAACATAACTTCCTGCAGCTTAGGTAAGTCTTTGGAGGATTCAGTGACTGCTCCTAGCTTGCAGTCTTCTGCATACTTAGTCGGCCAGAACTATTTGGTTTGGCTTTTACTTCAGAAAAGTAGATGCCCAACAGAAGAGGTCCCAGCACAATATGCTGCGGGGACTCCAGTGGTGACTGATCTCTCTTGCAGGTAACTTCCCCTATTCTGATTTTGTTGTAACTTTTTTTTTGTGTGCGTGTTAAACAAGAAATATTTTTATTAAACCATCACAGCATAGGTAATCACGCATTTATATAAATGAAAACAAACCACACCGACACAATCCTAGTTGCAAGCATTTTAACATCACAAGCCATACAATCATTTTCCGTCAAGCATTACATAGCTCATTTAAGTCCTGCCTTCTTTTAAACCTCATTTCTCCACTGTATGTATAGTTCCCACAATTTCACATTTTTCCTATGTGGTTTGCTCCCGCCCTATTCTAAAGATCTCATTTCCAGTTATTTTATCTTTACTACAGTCACTACTTGCAGTATAGTTGGTTTGGATTTTGATCTCCATTTTCTAGTAACTGCTTGTTTGGCAACAACCATGATTAGACTCAGCAAGGCCTTACCATGTCTAGGCAATTCCAATTCTGTGTTCTTGCTCAGAAAACTTATCTCCCTGTTCACACCAGTCTGCCCACCCAGCATCTCTGACACTGCATCCCACAAGGAATCTTTGAAGTCCACCAACTCACCACAATCCCAGAAAATGTTCCCAGTTACCCTTCTCTCTCCTCTGTCACACCTCCATTTGCTGTCTACCTGAGGAAAAATTCTCAAGTCTACTTGGGGTATAAAATATCTATGTAAACATTTCCAAGCAAAAAAACGTATATCATTTAGATTTTTGTTGCATATTTGGAAGACATACATATATCCTCCCATTGTTTCTTTGTGAATTGGCTATCCTGTCTCTCTTCCCAATCCTTTTTATCCTCCTCTGATTGATTCCTGTAGTTATGTAATATTTTATGTGCTCTACTAATTATTCCTTTTTTAATGAGAGCTTCTGTTCTAGATTTTACAAAAAGCTTTACCAGTGTTGGTCTTTCATTTAGGACCCCCCCCCCATTTCTTTCTGTTTGCCTATACTCTTGATTTCAATCCGTAATAGGGAAGGCAAACTCTAACCTGCAGTCCAAATAAATTCTTGGCGTCTTCCCATTCTGTCATCTTTCTCTCTCTAGTTATATGTTCCCAATACCTAGATTCATTTGCCAGTTTTCTCCAATAAATTCCAGCCACCTTTTACCTATTGTCTATATCCCTAATTGCAGTCATCCCTATTGGCAGAATCTCCTTTTAGTATTCCCTTGTTGGCTTAGTTCTTAGGATACTTTCTGCTACTTTAGATATAATATTCTGTATGATTATTGTTCTCCTTAAAGGCCTGCATCCCAAAATCACAGTATCTCCTTGTTTCTTGTTCTTCCCCGTGTTTCATCATCATACTTTTCCACTCTGAATTATAGTTTTCTGCTTGTACTATATATAGGAAGCTTAACTGTGTAGCTCTGAAATACCCCTTCAAATTGGGTAATCTCAGTCTGCCCTGTTCTACTGTAAGAACCAGCTTATCCCATTTGACTCTTACCGTCTTCCTCTCCCAGATAAAGTCCTTCAGCTCTCTCTTAATTGCTATCCACAACTTCTCCTCTGGTTGATAAAAAAATGTGCCTGACCTGTGTAAAAGACTAATGGGACTAAAAACATTTTAATTGCTTGTATCTTAGTATCCGTAGACATTTAACAAAGTTTCCATTTTCTCAGTTCTTGTTCATAGGTTCATAGATTATTACTAGGCTAATTGCCCTTGTGGGTCATTTTAAGCCTAGCCAAACTACCCCATGTGAGAATCAAACCCTACACCTTCTATTTGCAAGGTAAACACCTTAACCATTTTGCCAGCCTCCCACCCCATTGTATTATCTTTTGTTTAGTCTTTTCCCACAGATCCTTAGCTGCCCCACCAGAATCATTTTTAATAAATACTTCATTTTATCATGTCCCCATAAATATGGATATTGCTGAACCAATACATATGTGTGGGTACAGTGGATATGAAAAGAGTACTCACCCCTTTTAAAATGCCATATAAAAAGTGTACACACCCCTGTTAAAATTTTGTGATGTAAAAAATGAGACCACAATAAATCATTTCAAAACTTTCCCCGCCTTTAATGTGACCTATAACCTGTACAATTCAATTGAAAAACAAGCAAATCTGTTGGGGGGAAAAATATTAAAAATAAAAAAGTACAATAAGCTGGTTGCATAAGTGTGCACACCCTTAAACTAATATTTTGTTGAAGCACCTTTTAATTTAATTACAGCATTCAGTCTTCTTGGGTAGGAGTCTATCAGCATGGCACATCTTGACTTGGCAATATTTGCCCACTCTTCCCTTGCAAAGGCTCTCCAAATCTGTCAGATTGCAAAGGCATCTCTTGTACACAGCCGTCTTCAGGTCACCCCACAGATTTTCTGTTGGATTTGTATCCACTGTACATAATTTACTGCTGTGCTATTGCCTTTGTTTTAGCTTCATTAATTTTGTATCCTGAAAAAGATTCAAAACTATCTAAAATGTTCCACAACACTATAGTCTTTTTTTTCCATGTATAAAATAATAATATCTGCTAATAGTGCCATCTTTTCTTGACTACCATACCAGTTATATTCATGAATTTCTCAGTCCCTTATTTTCTTTGCTAGTGGTTCTAAATATAATGCAGATAATAAAGGGGAAAGAGGACATCCCTGCCTGGTTCCTCTGTTCAAGCAGAAATTATCAGGGAGGGCCCCACCCACTTTAATTTTAGCTTCTGTTACCTCATATATCCTCCTAATAAACCTTATAAATTTATTCAGGAAATGCAAATGCTTCCATTGCCCTGCGCATAAAGTCCCAGCTTACTGTGTCAAATGCTTTGTCTGCATCAAGACCCACCAACAACAGTAGTATTTTCTTACTTTCTGCTTCCCTCTGGATCATCAGTGTTCTGATGTCAAATGTTTGCCTCCCCTCCACAAAACCACATTGATTCATATCTATCAATTTTGGCATTACTTTTGCCATTCTTTTAGTCATTATAGACTTGAGCACTTTATAATCATGGTTTTGTATTGAAATGGGCCTGCATGAAGCTGGATCTGATGGATGTTTACCCTCTTTAGGTGTTACAGCTAACGCTGCTTTTTTCCAGGGTGTTGGTACTTCTCTTCTTAAAATACTGTTAAGCAAAACAGATATGTCATTTTTCTCACTCCTGGCTTCCAAACTTTCACAGGAATACCATGTATTCCTAAGGGACTATCCCGTAGATTGGTTATATGTCACAGTTTTTATCTCATCTCCTCCTATCCTGTTTGTAATTGAGCCTCATCTACCTCTATCCTTGGCATATTTAATTCTTCCATAAACATTTCCATTTTTATCTTGATTTCCATATTCCTCTGCTTTATACAGACTTTCATAGAATTTCCTAAATATTTCTAATACCTCTACAGGATCTCGTTACCTTCCTTGTTATAGACTCCCTAAGCTTGGCAACAGCCCTTTCTACTTACCTGAGACATTGTGCTAAAAGTTTTTGTGCTCTAATGTTATCAAAAACAGTTGCTTAATGCTTAACAGCAGTCTTTCTAAACTTGTGTATAATATCGAGGGTAATCCCTTTTCTTCTTAGCATTCTGCAGTTGATCCTCCTCTTGTTTTGTCAGAATTCCTTGTGTTCTGCAATACTTTAATATGTGTCAGTCAGTCCCTTGAAATAATTCTTGTTGCTTCTTAACAGTAGCTCCCTTTTATTTACAACATATTTTTAAACTCCACCTTAATTTTATCCCACTCCCTAGCAGTATTTTCAGAAGTAATTTCTATTCTCTCGAATAGCTCCTGAATAATCTCAGCTGCCCATTCCTTAAATTCCTCTTTTCATCAGATAGGTAGGAAAACACCAGTGTCTCATTTTTATTTCATTACTCTGTATTTTTATTTTAATTTTTATTGGTGCATGATCTGAAGTAGTTATTGGGTGCATATCAAGACTTTCAGTTAAATGCACATATGCCTGTGAAATGTAAATTCCTTTTAGCCTAGCCCAGTTTTTATATCTTTGGGAATAATCTGTAAATTCTCTCTGAACTCCTGTTACTGAATTCACATCTTCCATGCCAAATATTTTCAAAAATCTACCCTCCTTTGTTATACTTTTCCCTTCTGGGCCCCCCAGAGACATCACTGCTAGAAGTCGAATTCCAGTCCCCACCTATAAGTAATATTCCTTGCTGAAAATCATTTCTTCCAGAATTTTCTTAAGCTCCATTATAGCAGTTTTAAATGGAATATAAATACATGCCAGTGTAATCCTCTTCCCTTGCCGGTAGCCCCTGAGCACTATAAATCTACCATTATCTTTTTATTCTGTTTTATCACTGTTGGAGCTTCTCTTGCAATTAAATAAGTACTCTTTCCTTTGTCCCAGATATTCCACTGAGTAACCATCCTGAAAACCTTCTTTTATCAAATTCCCATGTTAAGTTATTTCTAAGTGTGTTTTCTGTAACATAGCTAGTTGGTATGTTATCTGAGAGTCCACTGACATTTAAATACATTACAGAAAGCACCATTGTATTTATTATTCCCACCTTTTGTGTTAAATGTCTAGTTCCAGCTTTTTTGTCACTTGCATACACTGTTTGGCAGGTTAAACTTTATGTAGTGGTTTCTTGTCATATCCATTTGAACCTATGTCATATCTTATAAAACTTTGTTTTATTGAAATTTTCAAAGTCCTCAAAAAAATGACCCCCCTAAAACGTATTAATTTAATACTAACACAGAGAACTATGTACATCTTCAAATATTGAAGTTTTACCCACTTAATGGGAACAAATGTCCCAAACTGAGAGCCACACTCATAGACTTGTGTTAACCTAAAAGAAAGGTTATCCATGCTAAGGCACATGGTGCAGCTTGTGCTTCTAAGTGCTAACTGATTTTGTCTTATCTTTATAGCTCTCCCAGCTGGGAAACCCCTGAATGCTTTCAGAGAACATTATCACCTAGCCAGCTTCAATTGCTTTTAATTCCACAGCCAGTAACTTTTCACCAGATTTTATCGTATTTTCTCCATGGAGACATAAGAACCAGACAGCCAATTTCTCAGATTGTCTCTATGAAGACATGAGAACCAGACGGTCAGTTTCTCCTTATCAGACTGAGGGCCAGATAAAATTGCTGCTAAGCATACCTTCATTTGCTAGAAAAAGCCCTCGTGATATTCATTAATGTTAAGTTGTCTATCTCGCCTTCATTCTTGCTGGATGGGTTCGGAGCCGAACCTCGGCTCCAACTCGGCCTTTTACTAAAGCTCTAGAGCTATTTACTGGCTCAAGGCCTCCCCTTATCCCACAATGCTAGGCGTCAGATACCCAGATCTCGTTTGCCACTTCAGCTGCGAGGTTGCATTTTTTACCAGCTCCAGGTCATATAATTCTTTTATTACATCTTATAGTCAGGATTGTTAAAATTTTTTGATAGTTTTTGATATTAGTTTAATCTAATCTTGTAACCCCTTTAGATCTTCCCCGTCATTACAGAGTCGTCGTCCCCCCCTTCCCTATTTAGGGTAGTGTTAGGCCTTTCTATGTTTACTTATATATTGTATTATATATATACATAGAGAATTGTTGTTAGCGTAACTGTTAGTTATAGTGGCTTTTTGATATCCTTATTCTTATCTAGTGCGTGTATGTGTGTGTTTACTTTTTTAGGGCACTAGTTAAATTTTTTCCTTGGTATTTCTTTGTAATGTCTAAAGATACCAAGGTTTCAGGTTTCAAGAAGTGTGACTCGTGCTGTCAGAAGATGTATCTGACAGACGGTCACACTTCTTGTGTTAATTGTTTGGACCCTCTACACCTGCAGGACTCTTGTTCGGTCTGTCATGCCTTCAGTCCAAGAGTCCTGCAGGAGCGTAAGAATAGGCTCATTTTGAGGGGCTTGTTGAAGCCAGAAGGATCCCCGGCCAAGCCTTCATTGGGGAAATCCTTAAAGCCTGCCAAACCGTCGGCTCCCTGTTCTGAGCCGAGGCCGAGTGGAGCTTCTGCTTCCTCGTTGGTTCCGGACGGAACCGACACTTCGAGGCCTCAGTTGGCTCCAACTCTACTATCAGAGCCTTCTCTGAGTCGAAAACATTCAAGGTCTTCCTCCTTAGAGTCCGTTCGCTCAGCTCCCAGGTCACCATTACTACAGTCGGAGTGGAGCCATAGATCCAATTCCTCTCGGTCCTCCAGGTTATCGGATCATGACTTAGAGAGGGTGGTCAGTAGGCTCCTAAAGTCGCAGGCACTGGCCAAAATGTTGACTAGCCCTTCTCAACAGACTGTGGCTATCCCTGTTGCTTCAACTGTTCCTCCTCCAGCCCTACCAACGTGTTCGGAGCCGGAGCTTGTTGGGGCTCAAATAGTCGGAACGTCGGAGCCTATACCACACCTTTCGGCTCCCTCGTCTGCTCCGATCTCTTCATTGGTTCCGTCCTTGGAGGGATCCGGGCGCCGGGACTGCCTCGTCGGCTCCGAGGGGGCGAGTGGCATCGGACCCTTGTCCGACACTGTTCTCCTTCTCGGGGCCTCGGCGCAGGTGAGCTCGGCCCGACATCGGCCTCGGAGTCATCCCTCTTGGTGCCGGAAGGGGTTCATGTCTTTTCGGAGCGGGGACCATCTTCTTCTGCGCCTTTGAGGTCATGAGGAGCGTGCTGACTCTGGTGTCTGCTCCACGATCGCCCCCTTCGGCTCCTCCCCCCATGGTGCCTGCGTCTGTTTCTGTCCACCCTCCTGACCCCAAGCGTGGAGAACAGGCGCTCCAGGTAACCCCATTGGGGGTATCCTCCTCTTCCGAGGCCTCCCCTGATCATTCAGAGGAGCCCCCTCGGAAGAGAAAATATAAGAGGAAACATGTTGACTCCCCGAGTCAATCACGTCTGACACCGACTTGGAGGATTTGGAAGGCCCCAAGGTCCCCCTCTGAGGATATCTCCTTTTCAGACATCCTTGAGATCCTTAAGCAGAGGGGGGAGCTGGACTGACCTTAACCCTTCCGAGGATGAGTCTGTGTACCTGGACGCATTTGGTTCTCGCCCTTCCACCTCCTGGGTGTCTCCGCCTTTCGACCCGCTCATGGAAGTGGTGGCTCGGAAGGCGTGGACAGCCCCGGACACAGTGGAACCAACTCCCCGCAGGCCCACAAAATTCATCACAGCCCCGTCCGATAAACAGTTTCTTACGAAGGGTGTCCCTGTTGATGCCATGGTGGTTGCAGCAGCCACTAAGAAGGAGCTGGCTGACCCTTCTGTGCCTGTCCATCCACCTAATAAAGAATCTAGGACAATGGACAGGTACAGGAAGCGGATGTTTTCTTCAGCGACCTTTTCCATGCGGTCGCTGAACTATGTGCCATTTCACCCGCCTTCAAAGGGATCTCCTTAAGAAACTGGGTGATACCCTTGAGGATCCATCTGCTGCGGGATCTCAGGAAAAGATGAACTCCCAGCTGACAACCCTTAACTCTTTAGTTAACTCCTCCATGCGGCTCATTTCTTATGCAGCCGATGGGGCGAGTAGGGCTGCAGGCACAGGCGTGGCCTTGAGAAGACATGCCTGGATGTGGCTATGTAACTTTGCTGACCCCTTTAAGGCGTCCTTCACCAATACCTCCTCGATGGTTCGGCTTTGTTTGGACCACAGGTGAAGGATACACTTACCAGGTGTGAGCAGGAAGGCAAGACTATCTCTGCTGTGGGAGTCTGTTTTTCTACTCCCTCTAGACCATACCCTAAAGGTCAGAAGAGTGGAAAAATGTGGTTTCGCAAACCCCAGGTGGTCGTGCCTGACACACGTGGCGAGTTTCCCTCCAGAGGCAGCAGAGGGAACAACAATTGACGCCACCCGAGGGGCAGAGGTGGTCCCCAAAATCAGGGTAGCAGGGAATCCTTCTCTAACAAACCCTTTCAGCACCCCTGAGGGACAGCCCGACTGTCCACCTTCGGAGGCAGTGGGGGGAAAATTGTCACTACCCAGAAGCCTGTCGACTCCTCACACAAGACAAATGGGTGCAGTCGATCATATCCGAGGGTTACAAAATCCCCTTTGTCCACACCCCCGTACAAACAAACAAGTCCATTCCAGATGTTCCACCCGGTCTAAGAGAACAAGCAGTTCTAGAAATTTCAAAACTGCTAGAAAAAAAGAGCCATCCAACCAGTCCCAGCAGACCAGCAAGGATCTGGGATTTGCTCCAAGTTCTTTTTGGTACCAAAAAAAGACAGGGGACTGGAGAACCATTTTGGATCTCAGCAGGTTAAACAAATCTGTTCAAAGAACAAAGTTCCGGATGGTCACGCTTCAGTCCATTCTACCCTTTTTGGGTCAGGACAATTGGATGTGCTCTATAGACCTTCATGATGCGTACTACCGTATCAAAATGGACAGATGCTCCAGAAGGTTTCTCCGCTTCCGGCTGGGAGCCAGTCACTATCAATTCAGAGCCCTGCCCTTTGGTCTCACCACAGCCCCCAGGGTGTTCACCAAATGCATGGCAGTGATTACGGCTCACTTGAGACGGTGAGGATTCCATGTGTTTCCATATTTAGATGACTGGCTCCTAACTGCTTCCACCAGGCATCGGCTAATCCGAGCCAGGGATTATACCATACAAACTTGCTCCGAGCTAGGTATCTCTATAAACTACGAAATGTCTGCATTGTCGCCTTGTCAATCTATAACCTTTATAGGCGCCATTCTAAATACAAAAGAACTGTCGGCAAAACTTCCATTAGAAAGAGTATTAGACATACGCTGACATGTTCAAACATTACTACAGTGCAAAAGAATTCAGGCCAGATTTGTACTGAAAACCTTGGGTCTCATGGCAGCAACAATCACATTACTGCCCCTGGCTCGATTTCACATGCGGATTCTTCAATGGATGCTTTTTACCCAATGGTCCTTCCAACAGTTTCCGATGTCTCACAACATAATAATCACCCAATCATGCAAAGACCATCTCTCTTGGTGGATGGTCTCCCCTCAACTTTTTCAGGGCAGACCATTTGTCCTTCCTCCTCCGGTTGCCACGGTGACGGATGCCTCCCTGATCAAGTGGGGGGGGGGGGCATTTTCAGAGCAGGACTGTCCAGAGCACTTGGCAACCCCTAGAGTACCACCTGCACATAAATGTCTCGGAGATCAGAGTGGTACTTTTAGCGTTGCGAGCTCTTCAGGACTCTCTACCTACCCGGGACTATTGCAGTTCAGACAGACAATATGTCGGTAGTCTGATACATCAACAAGCAGGGCGGAACCAGGTCATATCCCTTATGTCGAGAAGCACTCAGACTCTGGCAGTGGGCGATCTCCTCTCAACGGTTTCTGATAGCAACGCACATCCCCGGGAAATCCACTGTCATAGCGGACAGGCTAAGCAGAGCAATACTTATGCCTCACGAGTGGTCTCTCAGTCAGTCAGTAGCGGAAAAAATTTTCCGCAGATGGGGTCAACCTTGCTGCAACCCCTCTCAACAGCAATTGCAGCAACTTCTTCACTCTCTTTCCCCTCCCAGGCCATTCCCCCAGAGACGCTCTAGTTCACGATTGGCCCAAGGATCTTCTATATGCATTCCCTCCTTTTCCCTTAATTCCAAAACTGATTTGGAAAGCGACTACTTTGGGATCCAGGATGATCCTCATTGCTCCTTACTAGCCTCAACAAATTTGGTTCCCATTCCTGCATCGTTACCTGCTGGAGCAGCCCTGGAATCTGGACCCAGTGCCAGACCTCTCGATCCATCAGTCTGGCGAGCTGCACCAATCCCTTCACTCTCTCAACCTTACAGCTTGGTTGCTCCATTTCCAACCTTAGCCAGGCTTCCAGTACATGAAATCATACTTATTTTGCATTAGTCTTCTACCAGGAAGACTTATGCTAGTAAGTGGAAACGTTTTTCCCTCTGGGCAGAGGCCAGGAATATAGACCCCTTTACAGCCCCTGTCCATAACATGTTGGGATTTTTTGGCGGAACTTTTTCGAGCAGGTTCCTCGTCTGCCACCATTAGGGTCCAATTGGCTGCTATTGCTAATTTTCATGTTGGTCTATCAGAGTCCAGTATCATGTCCCACAAACTGTGTAAGGCCTTTCTTAAGTGGACTATTTTACTTAGACCCCTGGTTAAAGATCCTCCTCCTCCGTGGGATTTGAACTTGATATTAGCTTCATTGATTCTCCCTCCTTTTGAACCTGCGGCTTCTTGTTCCTTAAAGTTACTCTCCTGGAAGACACTCTTCTTAGTTGCCATCACCTCAGCCAGAAGAGTATCGGAACTTCAAGCCCTTTGTATTCGCCCTCATCATCTTATTTTTACAAAGATAGAGTTTCTCTCAGGACTGATCCTTCCTTTTTACCCAAAATACCCTCAGAGACAAATCTCAATCAGGCTATTGATCTTCCTGTCTTTTTTCCCAATAATTCAAACAGAGCTGAGCAAAAGTTACACTATTTGGATGTTCACAGGCAATTGCGCTTTTATTTGGATAGGACCAAGCAGACAAGAAAATCAGATCAACTCTTCCTGTCCTATGCTGAGGGCAAGCAGGGCCTGCCAGTTTCTAAGGTAACCTTGTCCAGGTGGTTGGCCTCTATTATTACCTTGATCTACCAACTGAGACATAAGGAACTCCCTACAAAACCAAAAGCTCATTCCACCAGAGCATTGGCTACGTCGGTAAACTTCTAATGTAATCTATTTGTGCTGCAGCCACATGGGCCACTCCTCATACCTTCATTTCACATTACAAGTTAGATGTGGCCTCCAGGAGTCGAGCTGATTTTGGTTCCACTGTGTTCGAGTCTTTCGATGGGCCTCCCAGGACTAAGGTGCTAGGGACGCTGTGTCCCATCTAGCAAGAATGAAGGCGAGATAGGCAACTTAACATTAAGAAGTTATGTACCTACCATAACGTTCCATGTTAACATCTCGCCTTCCTTCTTGCGTCCCATCCTCCATCCCCCTAGCCTGGTCAGGATGGAGAGGAATCTCTTTTTGAGGCCTTCTTCCTATGGTTGACTTCTTTTTAGGTTACTTCCTCCTCTGCTTGTAGCACTGTAGGTAAACCTTGTGTGGGAATTGGTGTTTGTTCCTTGGTGTTAGCTCTACCTAACGAGATCTGGGTATCTGATGCCTAGCATTGTGGGATAAGGGGAGGCCTCGAGCCGGTAAATAGTTCTCGAGCTTTAGTAAAAGGCCGAGTTGGAGCCGAGATTCGGCTCCGAACCCATCCAGCAAGAAAGAAGGCGAGATGAAGACAACTAACATGGAACGTTATGGTAGGTACATAACTTCTTATTCTTTTTCATTTACTTGCTTTGTCTTAAAACTTGTTACTAAAACAGTCAAAGGTCATTAATCCAGTCATTCCCCCATGCAATAATGAGAAAAAGCACATTCATTTTTCTTTTGTCATGCTGTTTTTAACTAGGCTTTTTTTTGCACATGGCAGTGTCTACATTTCTTAAAACTGAACAAGAAGGGAGAAAGAAAGGGAAAGAAGGAATAGCAGTACCTATTTACAGTCCCCATTGCACTTAAATAACTGAGAAAACTTCACTTTATAGCATGCAAGGAAAGCCATACGCCACAAAACTAGCACTGTTAAGGAAAAAATGTCTTTACTTAACTTTCTTCCCTCTCATCCCCTCCCCAAAGCATTTTTCCAAACATTTAATTGCGCAAAGTAGGGCATGTGCTTGAGTCCCAACAAGTCCAGCACATTCTGAAAACAGTCCAATATTTCCAGATTTTCTTTTTCTGTCATATTTCACAAATTTAATTCACGTGTATAATTCTTGCATTGTAATCCCACATTAGGTTACTGGTTTTATTAATGTTCATCCCAAATCCTGTCTCTGCTTAATTTCCAGTGTACTCTTGCTTCTTCTAGTCAGCTTTGGCGTTCCCTTCCTTCTCTCCAACATTTTCTGTTAAAACAGTGGAAAAAGTTTCACAGGTGCAGTCTCTCTGTGGTCTTTATTACCAGAAGAACAAGAAGCAGAATTTCCTTCTGATTTACAGCTCAGTGTTTGTTGGACAGACTTTTATGTTTCCTGTTTAGCGTTTACTTCAAAAAAAGATTGTGCCCCTCCAGGGAAGAATGCCCTTAAAACAGCTGGGCATAACAGTTTGAATCTCACACCTGCGTCTCAACATTCCCTGAATACTGGAATGAATTTACTCTCTTCCTGCCTGGTGTACACCGAGTAATCATTCTCCACAGACACTATGTTGTCTCCCACTTTTAGTATGTTGTCTGTCTTTCACAATTTTGTCAGAATCAACTCCTGCTTGTGGGATTGCATCTTTACTATTAAAGGTCTAGGTTGCTTTCTCGTAGCCAGGTTTGGAGCATACACACAATGTGCTCTTTCAAGTAACTCCTGCTGTGGAATACCAGTCCATTTGTGTTTTTATGCTTTCATAAAATGAATGTAGTCTGTTCCATCTTCTCTGGTATAGCTGAAAATCTCAGGTTTTCCCTATGTGCTGTGTCCTCCAATTCTATTATTTTTGGAAACATTTCTTCCTGAGCAGTCTCATATTTAGCCAGCCTTTTCTTCATTTCACCCTCTGATTTTTGCAGCTTTCTTGCCTTATCTGAATATCTGTTTAAAGCTTCTTCCTTTTTTCCCAGCCTTTTGTTGTTTGTATTGATATACTCCCATCAGTATTTCATTTATTTTAACCAGGTCTGTATGCATCTGCCTTCTATCTTCATGTAGGTTACTGGAAGTCCTGTCTAGAGGTTGCATTGCTTTTTGCCGAATAGCTGTAATACTTTCCCCAGCCAGTGTGTCTTCCTCACTTTTTGTAGCTGATTTTTTCTCCAGGTGCTGTGTATTTTTTCCTGACATCCAGACAGTACACTTAACTAAGCCAGTTGCTGAAATTTACCCATAAACACGCAGTCTACTGTCCTTCTGTTTTCAGTTTCTGTTTTCATACTGGGAGAGCTAGAGTCAAGCTGTCAATGTGCAACCATCTTAGAAGTCTCGATTTGGTTGTAGCTTGGAGTTTATTGTATGAGACCATAGTGTGTGCCTTAATGTTGTAGTTTGGGATTCCTGTAAGGTTCGCTACTGGGGTAGAAACATGGTGCTCATTTTAAGAGAGGGTGATGAATTTGCATATTTTATTGAACATAAGTTGGAGATGTTTTAGGATTTTGTTTGAGGTTTAGTTGGTTTAAAATGAGAGCATAATCCTGTTTAAAATAGTAGGATTCATTTACCTGTAGCAGATCTAGCTGCACGAGAAAAAGTGTGATGTGTATTTCTTATTCCTAAGTTGTACTTAATCTTGTCCCTGTTTTATTTTCCATTGTTGACTTGAATTTTTAAGTTTTGATCAGGCTAAACGCCAAGGGGTTTAAGGGAGGAAGTTCTCTAGTTGCTGGATGTTAATGGTATTTAATGTGCAATGAGGGTGGAAGAGTGGAGATGTTTTGATTGCCGTTAGAGAGCATGGGTTTGTTTTTTGAAGCGTTTAAATGTTAGTAAAATCCTCACTGAGTTGTCATTTTCTAGCTGGGTTTCATTTTTGAATGGGTGGTATTAAAGTAAGAGAGGGAATTGGGAGAGGGGAAATCAAAGTCTAAATGTGGAGGGGTTAGGCTTAGACTTTGGTGAAGATTCTCCTTGGGCAGGTAGTGGGGACTAATAGTTCTGTGTTGACTTTAAATCTTCTTTTAGAAAACAAGTTAACCAGCTGGAAAGCAATCAGATTAAAGTCTAGTGCTGTCATGGTTTATGCAGGAGAGAGGAATAGACAAAGAATGAAAAAAGTATGCAAATATTAGACCTGTCCGAGGACCTTATTCATGTCAAACAGGATTTCATCTGTCAAAGGCCACAGAGCAATAGTTAAGATCAGTCAAAAAGCTATGTCACTTCACAGTGAGAAGTTAGCTTTATACATATTCTGTTAGTTGGCTGAAAGTCATCTTTTCTATTGTCGTTTGTAAAGTCAGCAGTATTCAGATGGGTCAGAAGTTTGTAGATTCCAGTTGCTTTAGGCAATGCTTGAGCTTCGCGTTATGGCGTATATCTTGTTTGTAAATATGCTGAAGAGTGACTATAATGAAGTCTTTGCAAAACAATGTATACCAGAGATGTTAGCTGGCTGAAACTGCAGTGGCATTTTGGGGAGTTTTTTTTTTTTGGGGGGGGGGTTATGTTCTTGAGTCTGTGTTTGAAGTAGAATTTTCTGTTTACTTGGGGAACATAATGGAGTACATGTAAAGAATGTGCATCTATGAAAAGTTGGAGAATTCTGTTGGTAAAGAAGTCTAAAAAAGTGGGTGAGCCCTGAATGTCATTGTGTTGCTTCTTTTCTTGTAAGCAGCTTAACTTCATTCCTGAGTTGCTTGAAGTTGCTTAAGAGTTTGTTTTTGTTAGTAATTTTATTTGCATCTGCAAACCTCATTTTTGGCAAGGTTGCAAACTGTTTCAAATCTAGTTCATTTGTCATTGCCCAAACTCTGTTTCTACTTGTCAGGCTCCATTTCTTGGACCAAGGAGCACTTATAAGTCCTTCCTTTACCTATTGTTCTTTGATTGAGTTTGTATAGCCTTTTTCCTCTGGGGAAGAATGTATCCTGAACGTTGTAAGAATTTTGGCAAACGCTGCAGTAGTCATTTGGATCTTGGAAACAGTTGGTAACCATTTTGGAATTTCAGGTTTTTAATTTTGTTGGCAGTGAAGCAGAATGTTTTATGGTTATAGGTTCATAGGTTCATACTAGGCTATCTGCCCTAGGGCATTTATAAGCCTAGCCAGAGTGTGTTTGGCTTTCGCCACCCATTTTAAATTAATTTTGCTATGCCCTTTTTCGAGGTTAGTGTACTGTCCTCGTCTAACAGTGACACAGAAGTGATACCCGGGGTAAACCTACAATCTCCCATCCACTCATCAAGATTCCTCTTGAAGAGAGTCAATGAGGGACTCTGCCTAACCTGGACTGGGATTTTATTCCAGAGTGAAGGGAGCCTCTGGGTTATGAATCTGTCCCTCCAGCATGTCCTATTTATTTTAGTGCTGAGGTTCAAGTCTCTCGGCCGTAGCTCGATGGGATTTGGATTTTCTGAGGTGCAGCATGTCCATTAATTCCGGGTTGGACATGGCTTTACACGTCAGGCACAGATCACCTCTGAGCAGGCGGTATGCCACTGAGTAGAGCTGGAGTTTCTTTAACCGGGCAGCATATGGCATCTGTTTGAACCCTTTGATCCTCTTGGTGAGGTACTTTTGGGGTCTTTCCAGTTGCTGCAGGTGTCTGGTAAGGTACATCCCAAAAGGGGCATTGTACTCAATTATGGGCCTGATGAGGGATGAGTAAAGAGGCACGATGACCTCCCCTGATCTAGATGTGAATCCCTTCATGATTAGGTGGGCTATATGAAATGTTTTTCTAACCACTTTGGCCACGTGGTTGTCAAATGAGAGATTGCTATCAACTTGGGTCCCCAGGTCCCAAATTACTTCTTCTGTACTTAATGGATTACCACCTATGTGGTAATTTGCGGGCACTTTGTTTTTGTCAAAGGGGATGACTATACACTTTTTGGTGTTTAGCTTGAGGCCATGGCTCTGGCACCAGTTGTCTGTTTCTATGAGGCCCTTTTGGAGGATGCTTGTGTCGGCTGGATACTCTATTATGGCACCCAGTTTGCAGTCATCTGCGAACTTGGTCAGCCACAGTCCTTCCGTGTTGGCCTGTACCGCCGAGAAATATATACCGAACAAGAGAGGTCCCAGGACTGAACCTCATGGGACGCCACTTGTAACTGGTTTGGAGTCTGACATGGCTCCAGCAATTCTAACCATGTGGGTTCTGTCCTTGAGCCAGTTTGCAACCCATCTAGTGACATAGGGGTTTATATTTAAGCTGGTGAGCTTATCTATAATGCCCGAGTGGGGTATTGTATCGAAGGCTTTTGCGAGGTCCAGGTAGGCTGTGTGGACCACCTTCCCCTCGTCAATGGCCTTGGTGACTGTTTCAAAGAAATCAACCAGGTTTAAGAGGCAGGATCTGCCCTTAACAAAGCTGAACTGGGTAGGATCCAGTGTCTGTAGGTCCCAAAGATCTTTATTTATGAGGTCCATGATGATCCTTTCCATAGCTTTGCAGACTAAGCTAGTCAGGCTTATGGGGCGATAGCTTCCAGGATCTGTTGAGGCACCACCTTTGTGGAGAGGGACCACTGTTGCTGTACGCCACTCTTTAGGTACATATCCTGTAGTAAGGCTGACATTGAACAGTAGTTTTATGTTTGGGTTTAGCTCTTCTTGGAGTTCATATAGGACGCAGCCCGGGACACCGTCTGGTCCCATTGATGCTGTGTTTTTTGCTTTGGAGAGGGTGGCTCTTACCTGAGCATCTGAGATGTCAGGGGGGCAGCACTCTGCTGGGATAGATATTTGCCCTTTTGGTGGGGGGGGGGGGCTGAATCTGTCAGCTAGGATGTTGGCAATGTCTGTGGGTTCGGTGTATTTTTTGTCATTTTGGGCTAATTCTGAGCATATCTGGGAATTCCCACCCAGGTTCCTAACATAACTAAAGAAAGCCTTGTGATTATCCTTGGTGTCCTGTGCAATTTTTCTCTCGAAGCTGGCCTTAGACGATTTTATGACTGCCCTTAGTTTTTTGCTAATACTGATCAGAGATGCCTTCCCTTTTTGGGATTTTGCTCTATCATGTAGTAGCTTCCTCCTTCTATTGTATAGTTTGTTTATGGCTGGGATCCACCAGACAGGACGTCTGCCTGTGGAGGATTGGGTCTTGGTTTTATTTGGGATTGCATGATCCATGCATTCCTGAAGGTGTTCATAGAATGCGTTTATAAAGGATTCTGCAGTCTGGGCTGTATTTTCCACAGGCCCGGGGGCTTTGAAGGATTCCACCTCGGTTTTGAGGTGTGTGAAATTTGCTTTAGAGAAGTTTTTCACTGTGGTTTTCTGGGCAGGGGGTGGGATCGGGATGTTGACTATCCAGTGAGAACTTACCAGTGAGGGATACACTTTTGGTCTGGAGCATAGTCCCCCCATGTTGGTGATGATCAGGTCCAGTATGTTTTCCCCTCTTGTGGGAGTGGTAACAAGTTGTTCCATAGCATTTGAGTTTATAAATTCTAGGAACCTTTGGGCTAGGGTGTTGGAGCTAGAGTAATGCTCCCAGTCTATGTTTGGGTAGTTGAAGTCACCCAATATAATGGTGTTTGGAGAGACCTTCCTATTTTCCAGTGTTCTCAGGAAGGCCGAGTTGGGTTCCTGGGTTTGGGAGGGTGGTCTGTAGCAGGCTATAAACTGGAAGGCAGTTTTACCCACTGTTAGTTGCACATGGATAGTCTCTGATGCTTCGTGCTGTGCCACCAACCTGGAGGTGTGGGTATCTTTGACGAATATTAATACTCCCCCTCCTTTTGTGGCTCGGTCCAAGTTTTGGGGCCGAAAAGCATGGTATGAGGTATAACCTGGAAGTGCTGGGGTGCTCTCGGGAGCCTTGAACCAGGTTTCTGTTACTGCACAGATATCGATGTTCTCCATGCTAAGGAGAGTTTTGAGTGCATGCATCTTGAGATTTAGACTTCTGGCGTTGAGTAGCATTGCTCTTAGTTTCTTATCCCTTGTGATACCTATGGAGGTGGGTTTGTCTTTTGAGCCTTGCCTAAAAAAGGCACTATGGGGGTAGCAAGAGCCTTTGCCAATATCCGAAAGCCCAGGGGTGACAGGTGCAAGCCGTCCCTAGCGAAGCATTGTGGCTTGTCGAGCACGTCATCCCAGGCTGACAGGCATTGGATCCCCTTTGAATGACACCAATACTTAAGCCAATTGTTGAAATTGATCATCTTGTCTTCATATTGTGGCATCATTCTTAGTGAGGGTAGGATGCTACTCAAGGTCAGGGTCATACCGGCCTGGGCTACATGCTCACAGAGCTCCTCTATGTCTCTCTTCATGTAGACCAGGGAAGTATGTCTCAGGTCATTCACACCAGCATGGACAATGACCGAGTCATATTTGTACTTGTCTTGGAGTGACCTGAGTGCTTGTGTTATGTGTTGGATCCTAGCGCCCGACAGGCAGCTCACCGTGACCCTCTCCTTGTTCAGCCTGGTGAGCGAGACGTCAGTGTGCCTAACGATAGTCACCTATTACAAGTGTATCGGGTATGTTGTTTAGCCTTAAGGGCTGTGACTGTTCGGCACACTGGCTTTGTGAGCTATGTGTTGCACATGTTTTGTTTTGGGGTAGCGGTTGCTTGGGGTGTCCGCTTTAGAGGTCTGTGCTGCTTAGGCAGATTTTTATTTAGAGCCTCCAAGTATGTTTTTGTGTGTTTGTGTTTGGTTTGCTGTCGTGGTAGGTCTATGTGAAACTGGAATTGTAGTGAGTGTGGTTTCCTTCTCCTCCTGATTGGTTACGCCAGTACTGAGTTGAGAGAGCTTAGCCTCCAGTTTGGCTATATGGTTGCATCTCTCACATGTGTTGGGATTTGTTGGGGGGAGGAGGAGAGGGTTGTTTGTGTACATGAGGCAGTTGTAACATTGCCTCAAAATTCCCAGATTCACCAGCTGGACCGGAGAGGAGATTGACAACTGACCTTTGGACATGCTAGAATAGTATTGGGAATTCCTTTATAATTGAAAAAAAGGGCCAAACGGGAACAAGATACTCAAGGGGAGTTTGTTAGGGTGTAGTGCTTCTAATTTTTTAGTACTGACTTATATAATTGTTTTAGTGAGCAAGTGCCAGGTAACTTAAATGCAATGTGTTACAGGTAACTTAAATGCAAAAACGACCAACAGTAACTTTCTTTCAAGTGAAACAAGGAAATAAGTACAGTAAGCAATGCAGATATCACTAGGGATCCACAGAAGCGCTGAAAGCCGCGTTTTAGGTGGAATTAGCGTTTCAGGGAAATAACAAACAAACAACAAGGATACAAACAAATCTAGATTCAGCAGGCCTGGATCTAGTCTATGCTACAGCAAACAAGTTGTTAGTCAATTTGAAGGTAATAGTGATCACTAAAGGATGGGGGTTGGTAATGTAGATCTTTTGAGGGAATATTGCTGCTTAAAATGTTTAACAGAGTGGGAAGCCATGTAAATTCTTTAATAGTCTGTGCAAGAACAAGATCAGAAAAGTATTCTATATATTATTGGAGAGCTGACCTTAAAAGTTAAGGTTGAAGTCTCCAAGAATTACCAGGTCATTACAATCATGGTAGCAATATCACATTATAAGAATTGCTGGAACTTTGAAAATGAGAATGGTTGAGATAAGTAGGCAGTTTACATACTTGTTGAGTGTATAGATTATAAAACAATCAGAGGTGGCAGTAACTTGGGCAGCTTTTGATATTTTAGGTTAAGGTTTTAGGCTGCTGTGACCTACTGTTTCACTCTGTCATGCATTAACTGCATAATTGTAACTTACAGAAACATGCATCTGGAGTGTTTCTCCCCAGGCCTCCACTGAAAATTGGCTAGTTCCACGTCGGACTTTCCTGGTTAACAAATGTTAAATAGAAATAAAATAATACTTGGGACGAAATTATACATTCTAGGAATGTAGTTTTTAACCATGATTGTAATCGTAGTTGTGTCTGAAAAATGACAACTTAAAAAGTACAGTTTTGTACCTACCATAAATGTAGATGTTCGAAGATCCACATTGCTGCAGTCCTAACACTTGGGTAGTCCGCTGTCCCTCGGTCGGCCCGAATATCAGAGTATAAGGCTGACGTCGGTCAAGGCGCATTTGACTGACATCAGAACGTCAGGGTACAAATGCGCATGACCGACGCCATATCCTCAGTCTTTTCTTGCCCCAGATGTCAGAAGACCCTAAAAAGAAAGGTCAAAACCCATAGACAACAACTAAACAACCAACCAGCCTAACACCAAAAATATGTACAATATATACAACATATACAATATACACAATATACCTCAGATGGATAACCCAACCCACACAACCACCTCAAACTACAGAGGGGAAGGAGGGAGGGTAAATTGGACTGCAGCAATGTGGATCTTCGAACATCTACATTTATGGTAGGTACAAAACTGTACTATGTTCTTCATCTCACATTGCTGCAGTCCTAACACTTGGGTAGAATCCCAAAGCAGAGGCAAGGGAGGATGGCTAAACTATAATGAAGCAGGAGCTGCCAAAATGCCCTGCAACACAGCAGTGGCAAAACCAGCCCTGGATTTAGAGTACAATGGAAGGTGGTAATGCCTAGAGAAGGTATGCACTGAACTCCAAGTGGCTGCCTCCAAAATATCCTTAGTTGCCACCCCCCTCAAAAAAGCTGTTGAAGTGGCAGTAGCCCTAGTGGAATGAGGCCTAATCCCAGCTGGAATCTCTTTGCCATGATGGGAATAACAGAAAGCAATGCAAAATCCAATCCACTTAGAAATAGTTTGTTTTGACACAGCCTTGCCTTGAGAGCACAAAGCAAAAGAAACTAATAACTGCTGAGATTGTCTGAACCCTTTAGTTCTGTCCAAATAATATCGCAACTGCCTGTGAACATCTAAAGTGTGCAAAATCTTTTCCCCTTTATTTTGGGGATTTGCATAAAAAGTAGGCAAATGAATAGTTTGGTTTAAAGCCACACTAGAAACCACTTTAGGCATAAAGGAAGGATTAGTACGTAAAGATACCCTATCCTTATGGAAAATTAAGAAAGGCTCAACTGCCATAAGGGCCTGCAATTCAGAAACCCTTCTTGCAGAGGTAATGGCCAACAAAAAAGCAGTCTTCCATGATAAATATTTCAACTCAGCAGTAGCTGCAGGCTCAAAAGGTTGTAGAGTGAGTTTCTCCAACACAAAATTGAGATCCCAAGCAGGAGTAGGAGCCCTTCGTGGGGTCTTATATTCTTTGCCCCTCTAAGAAATTGCTTGAACAAAGGATGAGAAAACAATGGTGGGTCACAGTCGTAGTGAGCTGAAATTGCTGCAGCATGAATCATAATAGAAGAGAAGGACAAACCTTTGTCCAACAACTCAGTAAGATATTGAAGAGCCACACTTAAATTAGGCTCAGAAACATCCAAATCCTTAGCTGCACTCCAAAACAAAAATCTCTTCCATTTATCTGCGTACACTTTCCTTGTACTAGGCCTTCTAGCTTCCAAAATCACATTCAAAACTTGTTGTGGAAGTTGAGACCCTCTATGGTCTAAAACAGAATATGCCAGGCTGTTAGGTGAAGAGAGTGAAGTTTGACATTGAGCAAATGACTGTCCTCCTGGGACAACAGATGTGGAATCAAAGGCAAAGGCCATGGAGGCTTCTGTACTAGACTTCTCAGTAATGGGTACCAGTGCTGTCGAGGCCAATCTGGAGCTATCAAAATCATCCTTGGCTTGTCCTGTCTGACCTTCAGAAGTACCTTTGGGAGGAGAGGCAGAGGTGGAAAGGCATACACATGAAGATTTTTCCAACTGAAAGAAAGAGCATCCACTTTCCAAGCTGTGGGATGAAACCTCTTTGTGCAAAACTTTGGCAGCTGGTGGTTTAGTGGAGAAGCGAACAGATCTATGTCTGGAGTTCCCCAGGACACTGTCAATTTCTGAAATACATGAAGATCCAGTTTCCACTCGTGGGGATCCATGATTTGTCTGCTTAACACATCTGCTAAGGAGTTCTGTGCTCGGCAGAAACCTTGCCTGAAGACTTAGTTGTAAACTGAGAGCAGTCTCCCACAAAATCATTGCTTGCCTGCATAGAGGAGAAGAATGTGTTCCCCCTTGCTTGTTGATGTACCACATGACAGTTGTGTTGTCTGTTAGAATCAACACCTGCCCTGGAAGAAGTAAATCCTTGAAAGCTATTAATGCAAACTGGACTGCTAACATCTCCTTCAAGTTGATATGTAGATGCTGTAGTCTGACAGGCCACTTGTCTTGTATCCACTTTCCGCTTAGATGAGCTCCCAAGCTTTGTCCGAGGCATCTGTCGTTAAAATTTGACTCGCCTCTGGCGAGTCACAGAGAGTCCCTTGTTTAGGTGACATTCCTGAGCCCACCACAAAAATTCCTTTTGAATGCAAGGTATTATTGGAATGACAGTGTCCAGATCCTGGCAGTGCTGTGTCCATACATTTTTGAGATACCATTGCAACTTCCTCATATGCAGTTTGGCATTGGGAAGCACCAGAATACAAGATGCCATGAACCCTAAGGCTTGAAGGACTGTCCTTGCAGTCAGCCCGGACTGAAGAGATAGATGATGGAAGTAAAGGGAAAGATTCTTTTGTTTGTCCGGGGTTAGAAAGGCCATCTGGGATGCTGTATTCAGTCTTACACCCAGAAAGCACATGTCTTGAGAGGGTACTAGACTGGACTTTATTTCGTTCACAGAATACCCCAGGCATCTTAGCACTGCTATCACATATTCCAAATGACGAAGGAGCTCGTCCCTTCCTTGAGCCAGAATCAGGCAATCGTCCAAATAAGGATAGATTTGTATTCCTTTCAGCCTGAAGAAAGCTATCACTGGAGCCAGAACTTTCGTAAATACTCTGGGCGCAGTAGATAAGCCAAAGGGCAATGCAGAGAACTGATAGTGAGAAGTCCCAGTCCGAAAACGCAGATACTTCCTGCAACTTAACCTGATAGGAACATGAAGGTAAGCCTCCTTGAGATCCAAAGTTACCATCCAGTGATCCTTGCCCAGCAGCGGTAAAAGCTGTTGTAACGTCAACATTTTGAACTTGGGAATGTGCAGATAAGTGTTGAGGATAGATAAATCCAAAATTGGTCTCCACGTGTTCCCCTTTTTTGGTACAAGGAACAGGCGAGAATAAAATCCTAGGCCCCTTTCTGGCATAGGAACCGGCTGTATGGCCCCTATTTGGAGTAACAGAGAAATTTGCTTGTGAGCCTCTATTCTTTGTTGAGGAGGAATGTCTGGCATGCCTTTGAAAGGAGGCAAGGTATAGAAATAAAACCTGTAACCGTGATGTATGATATCCAATACCCATCTGTCTTGGGTAATCAAACTCCAATTTTCTTTGAAAAGTGCCAACCTTCCTCCCAAAGGTGCTGCCAGGCGAGAAGGTTCTGGCAGCTGAAAAGGTAGGTCATTGGGTCTGTTTACGAAAGGACTGACCCCTGCCCTCACCCGAAGACTGTGCAGGAGAACTCCCTGTTCTAGGCCTGAAAGAGCCCTGACCTCTGCCCCTGCCACGTCTAGATCTACCCCTAGACTGGGAATCATAAGAAGGATATGTCCACCCCTTAGTAGGCCAATTTCTACTAAACTTTGGAGGCTGAACCTGCAAAAAATCCTTAACAGTCTGCATAGACTTAGCCTTGTCTTCCATTTTCTTTAAAACTGCCTCAACAGGAGAACCAAACAAGACATCAGATTGCAAAGGGGCATCCAAAATCCTAGTTTTAACATGGTCAGATAAATTTTGATCCCTCAGCCAGGCATGCCTGCGAAGAACTGACCCAGTGGCAGCCACCCTAGAAGAGGCCTGTACAGCATCAAAACCACATTGCAAAGAATGCTTACCCACCTGTTCAGAAACATGCACTAAATCTTGTAACTCTTTACAATCAATACCTTCCGCCAGAGCATCAACCTTAGATTTCAACTGTGAAAGGAGATAATTTTGATATTTCAACATGTGAAACTGGCAATTCAAAGCTCTCATGGCAAGAGTGGAAGAAGTATAAACTTTCTTTCCCCATCTATCCAAGGCCCTGGCCTCTTTATCTGCAGGAACCGGATTCTTGACAACAGAAGCCTTAACACCCTTAGGCCCCTGGCTAACAGTTTCTGGGTCTGCCCTAGGACTTTTAAAAAGATACTTATGAGCTTCAGGCACCCTGTAATACCTATCTGGTTTAACAGGAGCAGGAGGCAAAGAATCAGGATTAAGAGAAGCCTCTGCAAACACATCTTCCACCACATTCAGAACAGGAGGTATAGCCAAAGGCCTATGCTGGGGTAAAAACAAAAATTCCCTAAGCCTTTTCCTGGAATCAGAGAAGTCCTGACCTTCCCATTTAAAATGCTCTCTCATGGAGTGAAGGGTTTCTGAAAAGAAAAATCCTCAGGAGGAGAAGCAGAAGGAGTAGAATCATCCACATCAGAATCAGAATAATGAGAATACTCCTGCAAGTCTTCAGCCGAAGACTCAGACACATCCGAAGCCTGCTCATAATCCCCCAACACTGGTTCCATCCTAGGCCTCTTATCAGGAGGGGGCATAGAGCCTCTAATTAAAGTAATTAAATCTTCTGCCATTTTAAGCATGTGCTTCTTGGGCACAGAACCCGAAGAACTAGGAGTGACACCCACAGAAGCTAAACTAGACCTGCCTCTAGGAGAAGCCTTGGAAGCAGAAAGAGAGGGCCTAGACCCCTTAGGAAGGGAGGGGAGTACAGTTATCTGAGAAGCCCCTACAGCCTGACCTGCCTCCTGGGAGGCCACATCCTGTAAAATCAAAGTTTCTCCCTGGGACTCCAGAGAGGCCTCCGCCGGAACCACCGGTTCCACTGACGCCTCTAAAGAACCGGCGTCCGGTTCGGACGACTCCTCTAACCTAGGCTTAACTGCCTTGTCCTTGCGCTTCTTTGAGGAAGCCGGCGTCGGAGCATCCGACGGCATATTGTAAGTGCACCGCTTCCCAGAGACCAACCTGGCACAATCCAACCTTCGCTTTATAGTGCGTTTATTGAACCTAGCACAAAAGCGACACCCAACAACGTCGTGCTCAGGTCCCAAACAAGGTATACACAAATTATGGTAATCCCTATGCGGTATCTGTTTCCCACAAGAAATACAGTTATTCACTTTTTCTGACATCCGGTAAACCACTGAGGCAAGAAAAAAACAAAATATTCCCCAACGGGGTACTTAACCAACTCTGACTTCGGTCTAAAACTCCGAATTCGAAAAATTTCAGAACGCCGAACGGCACTTGCAATACTGCTTCTGCATCGGACCATGCGGCAAAAAAGACTGAGGATATGACGTCGGTCATGCGCATTTGTACCCTGACGTTCTGATGTCAGTCAAATGCGCCTTGACTGACGTCAGCCTTATACTCTGATATTCGGGCCGACCGAGGGACAGCGGACTACCCAAGTGTTAGGACTGCAGCAATGTGAGATGAAGAACATCTGCATCAGTTTGTTCATTTGTTTTTTAATGCTCAAAGCTGGTTACAAGGGGGTGAAGTCCTTTCCACTAAACATCAGAAATAGACGGTAAAAGCTCAAGAGTTGCTCAGCATTGACTTAACTCTTCTGTAATAACCATCTGCCTTGCCTTGTGTTAGATTATGAAATGTAATTAATTTGTAGAATTGTGATGTAGAGCAGAACAGTTACATTTTGAACCTAACATGTTTGCAAGTTAAAAGTGGGGAAGGGAATAAGATGTTTCTGTATAAAATAGTGAATTGAGTACAGCGTTTTCAAAATGGAAAAAAGTAAATGAACAACTCAACCCAGAATGTGGCTGCTGGAGTGTTGGATTTTTTTTTAACAATGATCACTGGAAACCGCTAGTTGGGAGAGAGACAAGGAACTTGTGGAACCCAGAACGATTAAGGAGGGAATTCAGAAAAGGCAGCGTACACCTGTTAAGTAGGCTAAACTAATGTCTTTCTGCTTTTTCTGGTTAGGGGTCATCACAGAGGAACTCCAGTGGTGGTGCTGCGGTAGCGTTGTCGCCTCACAGTTAGACGTTGCCCGTTTGATTCTCAGTTAGAGCGTCTTCTGTGTGACTATATGCGTGAACGAGTGTTCCTTCGTTGAAGGTTGTGCGTTAGGCCCGGCAAGCCAGCACATAAAACTCTACTGCCAATCATTAGCGGACCGGAGTTCCGCTGTGGCGACCCCTAACCGGGAAAAGCCGAAAGAGACAAACAAACAGCGGAACTCTAGTCTGCTAATGATTGGCAGTGGATTTTTTACAGTACCGAGTTGCCAGCCCGACGCTTAACCTTCAAAGAAGGCACACCCATTCACGCACACGCCTACCTGCATGTCTTTAAACGTCACTCTAAAGCTAATAATTCAAAAAAGGGTATCTAAGGAACCCTGGGAAAGACGCAGATGGGGAGAGACTGCTTTCCTACAGTATGATACAAAGGGTTACGCATGAAAGTTTAAATTTGCTGTCTGTTACCATCACAACAAGCAAACTAAAACAAGGTTGATGATATAGATGGGTTTTAAGTGCAGTCTTCTGCAGCTGTTATAACTGCCTATGTGATCCTGGGTAGGATTACTAGTTGTGATTATACTGAGTTTTTGAATATTATCTCTTGAGAGGGTACTAGTTTTGATTTTTTTTTTTGTTGACTGTGTACCCTAGGCATGTTAGAAGTCTTTTCACAAATGCCAGATGTTTTGTTTGTTATGCAGCTCCTAGTAGCTGTTTGAGCTGGAAAATGTTTTAACCCTCATTTTGTCTTAATATGTAATACCAGAATGCAAACAGTTCCAGGAAGTGTTACTGACTAGTAACGCAGAACTTGCATGATGATATGCTCCAACATATTTAAAACAGACATTTTGTAATCCTTGTACTGTAGGCAAGTTGGTCCAAGCAGAAGTCAGACAAGGGTCTAATTTCATTATACATGTGTGTTTAAATTGGGTGCTTTTGTTGTGGCAACTGTTGAGAATGCTTGTGTGTTGTAGATGGTGTATTTTTATCAGATAAAGTACTTAATGGTTCTACTAATAAAAGCATTCTTTATCTATACAAAGAACTGGTGACTGTTATTTCTCTTGTTTAGCGAGTTCACATGAGCCGTAGGCAGTCTGTGGGACGAGGCCTTCAGTTAACGCCTGGTATAGGAGGCACAGTAAGTAAAACCTTGTTTCATTTGTTATGTTTCATTTAACACTATAGTAGGAAGTTGTGTATACTAGTGAAGCTTTCTTTGTAATGTTGAAGCTTTCATATTTCTGTAAAGGTTTTCAGCAGAATGTCATGTAGGTCTTTTATTACAGAGCTGCTGCCACAGTCATGTAAAATAATCGTGAGTAAAGTAACAGTAACACTGCCTAAATAATTTTTATTATGGCAAGAACCAGTAGACAATGTTTCAGATTGTCTTTCAGCTCTGGATCATCAGAGCTTTCCCCCTAATTAGATGGAGATCTTCAGCTGTGCATCAGATTTACCTTTGACGAAATTCGCTGTCCTCTAGTATGCAGGAGGAGCACCTGGAAAAGGAAGCTAGACACCCCCTTCCTACCCCATTTTGTTTCCAGTTACCTACAGAAGTAAACTCAGACACACATTAATTTGGTGAGGTTTCTGCTTTATTTTCATTTTTTTTTTTTATTTTCTTACTCATTATAGTTAATAGTTTTGTACATCAGTTTCAGTGAAACTCTGTCATTTCTGAAATCTAATTACCTACTTTGAAGGTTTCATTTTTCAAGAAATTTGGAGCTTTGTTTGGGAGTGATCCCAGACCCAAAAATGTGTCTGGGGCAAAGCAAATATTGTTATAATTTTAATAACAAAAAAGACAGTAGCTAAGAAGTGAAAAACTAGGGACTCCCCTCCCCTCACAGAAGTTTGAAATGTTGTGAGTGTAGTGAATGGTTTGCAGATACCTGGAAAACACTTGGCATAGCTTGATTTTACTGGACAGGAATGAGGCAGGGGAGAGCCCTGGTGTTTGATTTATACCAGCTCAGAAAAGGAGGGAGGTGGACATGAAATAAGGCTAGGATACCAATATAATTGAAATTTTAATAAGTAGACAGTAGGAGGATACGATGTTCTTCGTGTTTCACTGTTGCAGTCATTACACTTGGGTTATCTGCTTGCAGGTAGCCCTCAGTCGGCCTGATTAACAAAGTCTTGGGTCCTGCATTGGTTGCTGTCCCTTCTTCCAGGCCGTCAGGGGTATAAAACATGCAGCCGGCACCATTACATCAGTCTTTCTTGCCGTGCGATGCCCGAAGCAGTTCACAAGTGCTGGTCGGCAGACTCCTGAAATTTTCGTTTTCGAGTTTCAGAACCAAAGTCTTCAACTAAAGCTAAGTACCCTGTTGGGGAAACTTTTTCTTGCTCCTTACCGATGTCAGTAAAAGTTAATAATTGCATTACTTGTGGAAAGCAAATACTTCATAAAGATTTTCATTCATTCTGTATTCCTTGCCTAGGCCCTGACCGCGGTGTACCTTGCTGTCGGTTTTCTGCTTTATTTAATCAGCGCACTATCCGTAGTCGGGTTCTCTGTTTAATTATCCAGAAATGTCGTCTGTTAGCCATCCGACTACTGAGATTCCGAAAAAACTCAGACAGAGACAGGTTGCCGAGGTCCAAAACTGCCGACTACGCTTCTCCTAAGCCAGTCACCAGTTCGCCGGTACTCAGTGAGGTGCTTTCGCAGCCCCTGATACCCACTACTTCTGATTCGCAGACCTCTACTGAGACCCACTCAGAGTCTGGTATGCCATGAGATGCTTCAACTATGGAACCCGCAGATGTCTCTACCTTGGATGGGTCCGGAGCTGCTGTGCAGGCTTCTGCTTCTGAGGGTGTATTCAGGCCTACGGACTTGCATATTAAACCGACGCTTCCTTCTTCCCTTAGGCCTAAATCTCGAACCATGCCTAAGAAAACTGCGCCCAGGCCACATGCTCAGGCCTCTGTGCAAAAAAAAAAACAAATGATAAGAATGGCTGAAGATGTAACAACTCTAATCAGGGGTAGCCAACCCCCCCCCCCTCTTCTAAGAGGCCTAGGACTGAAGTTGTTTAGGAATCTTCTGACCAGGATTCTGTTTTTTTCTGATTATCTGGATTTGCCCTTATCTACGTATGAGGATTCTGATGCAGAGGACTCTATCCCCTCTGCTTCCCCTCCAGAGTATTTTTCTTTTGGTGAAACCTTACATACTCTAAAGGAGCATTTCCACTGGGAAAGGCAGGATTTTTCTGATTCAAAAAAAGAGGCTCAGGGATTTTTTACTCCTGCCTCAGCATAGGCCTTTAGCTATCCCTCCTGTACTAGACATTGTTGATGCTTTTTAGGAATCTAGTTTGGCCCCTGATTCCTTGCCTCCTGCTCCCAGAAATCTTGACTGAGATAGTACAGGGTCCCTGAGTCATACAAGTTCCTTTTTAAAAATCCTATTGCGGATCCAGAGACTATTTCTCAGGGGCCCAAAGGCATTAAGGCTTCTAATGCTAAAAATCCTACCCCTTCTGATACAGACTCAAGTGTGCTGGATAGATGGGGTAAGAAAGTTTACACTTCTGCAACCTTGGCCATTAGGGCTTTAAACTGCCAGTTTCATATGTTAAAGTATCAGCAACATGTTATTGGATTGCTTAAACAGAAAATGATGTTGATTCCTGATTGTGTGGGAAATAAAGAATTACAGGATTTAATGCATTCTGCTGAACAGGTTGGAAAATATACTTTGCAATGTGGTTTTGATTCATTAGGGGCCTCTTGCAGGGCTGCTGTTACTGGGTCTGTGCTCAGAAGGCATGCTTGGCTTAAGGAGCAATCTTTACCTGATCATGTTAAAGCTAAATTGTTGGATGCTCCCTTAAATCAGGACCGCCTGTTTGGCAACAAGGCTGAGGAAGTTCTAAAAAAGAAGGAAGATGAAGCTTAATCTATGCAAACTGTTTAAGATTTCTTACAAGTTCAGCCTCCTAGATTTAGTAGGCACTGGCCTTCTAAAAATTGGTCCTTTCCAGCCCCTTCCAGGTCTTCTCAAGCCAAACCCAGACACAGCAGGAACCCCAAGTTTCAGTCCCAGGGGACACACAGGACTAAGCAGTGGGGGGACTCCACTTCCAAATCTGGGAGTAATAAGACTCCCCCCTATGGTAAACTGTCTCAATGACTTCCTTTTAAAATTTCCAAGCACTTGTCAACTGACTGCCCCTTTGGAGGGAAAGATTGCTCTTCATGCAGAGAACTGGGAGCTCATTACCCAGGACAAATGTGTTTTAAATAGTGTCCCAGGGATACAGATTTCACTTCCACATGTTGCCAACACCAAACGGATGTCCGGACCTACCTCCAAACCAGTGGGCAGAGGCCCCAAAACAAGTACTTTCTCTCTTAAGCATGGGGGCTATTCATTTGGGTACCAGAAGAGGAAAAGGGATGAGGTTTCTACTTGAGACTTTTCCTGGTACCCAGAAAAGACGATTCATGGCGTCTTATCTTGGACCTATCTGCTAAACACCTTTTTTGAGATTCCAAAATTCAAAATGCTGACTCTTCACCAGTTACTTCCTATGCTAGACAAAGATGCCTGGTTGGAAACACTAGATTTAAAAGAAGCATACATGCATGTCCCAATTGGAGAATCTTGCAGAAGATACCTTCGCTTCAAAGCAGGCTACACTATCAGATGTTCCTCATGTTTCACTGTTGCAGTCATTACATTTGGGTAATCCTGCTGGTTGGTTGCCCTCAGCCAGCCTGAATTCCAAAGTCTTGGGTCCTGCGTCGGCTGCTGTTGCCCCTTCCCTGAAGTCAGGTCGTCAGAGGTATAAAAGAAGCAGCCAACACCATTTTCTTCAGTCTTTCCTGCCGCGCGGTACCCGAAGCAGAAGCAGTTTGCAAGTGCTGACCGGCTCCAGAGATTTTTGTGTTTGAGTTTCAGTTCCGAAGTCTTCAATAAAGCTAAGTACCCCATTGGGGAAACTTTTTTCTTGCTCCAGACCAATGTCAGAAAAAGTTAATAATTGCATTTCTTGTGGAAAAGCAAATACCTCATAAGGACTTTCATTCTTACTGTATTCCTTGCCTAGGCCCTGATCACAACGTTTATGGTTGTCAGTTTTGTGCTAGATTTAACCAACGCACTATTAAGCGTCAGTATGATTTTGCTTTAAACTTTTTTGGACGCCTGTTTAATTATCCTGAAATGTCGTCGAACAGCCATCTGACTACCGGAGTTCACAATAAACGCAAAGAAAAGGATAGAGATAAACAACCGAGGCCCAAAACCGACGACAAAGCTTCTCCTAAGCCAGTTGCCGGTTCTCAGGGAGGCGCTTTCGCAGTCACTGACACCCGCTACTTTAGAGTCACAGGCCGCTACCGACTCCCACGTGGAGTCGGCTATGCCGCTTGGATACTCAAGGTTTTGGAGCCTCGGACACTAATCCCTCAGATGGGTCCGGAGCCGCTGAGCAGGCACCGGCTTCTGAGGGTGTATTCAGACCTTAACATCTTTACATTAAAACGACTTCAAAGGCAAAATCTAAAGCACCTTCTAAAGCAAGAAAGCAAGCTCAAGAGACACGTGGACAGGCCTCTATGCCCAAAAAACAGATGCTCAAAATGGCCGAAGACTTGATTACCTTGATCAGGGGTTCCCATCCCCCTCCTGATAAGAGGCCTAGGCAAGAGACTGACTATGAATCTTCAGATCAGGTTTCTATTTCTTCTGATTCCTCTTCTGATCAGGAATACCCCCCCATGAGGATTCTGATGCTGAAGAATCTATATCTTCGACGTCCCCCTCCTGAGGACTATTCTTTTGGGGAAACCTTGCATACCATGAGGGAGCATTTCCACTGGCAGAGCCAAGATTTTTCAGAATCTAAAAAGAGGCTCAAGGATTTCCTTTTATACTACCTCAGCACAGGCCTCTAGCCATTCCACCTGTGTTAGACATTGTAGATGTGTTTTTTTGGAGTCTAGTCTGACCCCTGACTCCTTACCCCCCAGCTCCTGTTAAGCCTGACAGATATTACCGGGTTCCTGACTCTCACAAATTTCTTTTTAAAAATCCTGCTGCTGACCCATAAACTCCAAAGGGAGTTAAGGCTTCCACTGCAAAAAACCCAGCCCCCTCTGACAGAGATTCAAGAGCACTGGATAGATGGAGAAAAAAGGTTTACACATCTGCAACTTTGGCTATAAGGGCCTTAAACTGTCAGTTTCATATGCTCAAATATCAGCAACATGTCATGGGATTGCTTAAACAGAAAATGTTGTTAAACTCTGAATGTGCAGAAATCAAAGAAATGCAGAATTTATTGCATGCAGCTGAAAAAGTTGGAAAGCATACTTTGCAATGTGGGTTTGATTCTTTGGAGGCCTCCTGCAGGGCCGCAGTTATGGGTTCTGTAATTAGGAGGCATGCTTGGTTAAAGGAACAAAATCTACCTGATCATGTTAAAGTTAAATTACTAGATGCACCTTTACAGCATGATACTTTGGTGTTAAGGCAGAAGATGTGTTAAATTAAATGGAGGACAAAGCTAAATCTATGCAAACTGTTAAAGATTTTTTACAAGTACAGCCACCTAGGTTTAGTAGACACTGGCCTACAAAAAAATTGGTCCTTTCCTGTGTCAGGCAGACCTCAAAGGGGCAGATCCAGAAGCCCTAGGGGTAGATCCCAGGTGCAAGGTTCATACAGGTCAAAGCAATGGGGTGCTTCTACCTCCAAAATTGGAGAAGACAAATCACAAACATACAGGAAACCGTCGCATTGACTTCCCCCTGCCTGCACCAGGCACTTATCTACTGGCAGCACCCTTGGGGGGGAAATTAGCACTTTTTTCTCAAAATTGGCACATTATAACCCAGGACAAGTGGGTTCTAAATATAGTGTCAAAAGGCTACAAGTTCCATTTCCATACTCTGCCAAAGGCAAACGGCTGGCCAGATCTTCCAAAAAATTAATGGGCAGAGGCACAAAAACAAGTCTCATTCTTCATGGACATGGGGCCATTCAACAAGTACCAGAGCAAGAGCAGGGACAAGAATTTTACTCAAGTCTGTTCTTGGTACCCAGAAAGGACAAGGCCTGGAGGCCAATACTAGACCTATATATTCTGAACACATTCCTGGATATTCCAAAATTCAAAATGTTATCTTTGCAGCAGCTTCTGCCCATGCTGGGCAAGAATGCTTGGCTTGTGACTTTAGAGCTAAAAGAGGCATACCTGCATGTTCCAGTCAGACAATCATGTAGAAGATACCTCAGATTCAAGGCTGGTTCAATGCATTACCAATTCTCTGCACTGCCCTTTGGCATATCTATTGCGCCCAGGGTCTTTACAAAGTGGCTGGCCCCAGTAATTGCATTCTGCAGACAAAGAAGAATACAAATTTATCCTTACTTGGACGACTGTCTCATTCAAGCAGAGAACAATGACATTCTTCTTCAACATCTGGCATTTGTGAAAGACTTCTAACATGCCTAGGGTACACAGTCAACAAAAAGAAATCAAAACTAGTACCCTCTCAAGAGATAATATTCCTGGGTGCAAGCTTAAATACAACTGCCCAGATGGCTTATCTCACGCCAGACAAAGGCAACTGACTACCTTTTTCAAAATGTTGGCAACAAAGGCCCAGATATCTGCAAGAAAAATTCTGCAGGCTTTGGGCTTCATGGCATCCTACTAATTCTATATGCAAGACTGCATATGAGGAAACTACAATGGTACCTAAAAAGTGTTTGGACTCAACATTGCCACAGCCTGGAAACCATCATTATACTCATTCCCTGCCTGCAACAGTAGTTTTGATGGTGGGCAAAGGCTTGTCACCAGAACAAGGGACAGCCATTCACATTACCCCCAGTCAGGCAGACACTAACAATGGATGCATCAGATTATGCCTGGGGGGCCCACATGGCAGGAAGAGGCATTCAGGGGAACATGGTCCTCAAACCAAATGCATCTACATATCAATCAAAAAGAGATGCTAGCTGTTCAAAATGCCCTGACAGCCTTCAAGGACCTACTTCATCCAGGACAACTACTGATAAAGACAGACAACACCACGGTTATGTGGTATATAAACAAGCAGGGGGGGCACACATTCTTACCCCTTTTGCAGACCAGCCATGACCTTGTGGGACACAGCTTTGACTTACCAAATACATCTGCAGGCACAATTCCTGCCAGGAAAGGAAAATACTCTGGCAGACTAACTAAGCAGAAACCTCATGGATCCCCACGAGTGGAAGCTGGATCCGCAAGTCTTCAGTATGACAAGAAAATGGGGATGCCTGGACATAGACCTTTTTGCTTCCCCTCACAATTGCCATCTAAAAAGAGTCTGCACAAGGACTTATCACAGACAAGCATGGAAAGTGGACGCCCTGTCTTTCAGCTGGGAAAACATATCAGTATATGCCTTTCCCCCACTTCCTCTCCTCCCCAAGGTACTGCTAAAGGTCAGACAGGAGAAGCCAAAGATGATACTTATTGCCCCAGACTGGCCACGCCAGTACTGGTATCCAGTCCTAAGGAACTTGTCATTATACCCAGCTTGGACTTTACCTCAACTACCTCATCTACTGACCCAGCAAAACAATCAGATCCTGCACAGCCAACTCAGGACATTAAACTTGGCAGCATGGCGGAAAAAGTAGTCACAGACAACACCACTCAGTAATGCTGTGATGGATGTCATTCTGGAATCCAGAAGGCCTAGTACTAGAAAGTGTTATGCTGGAAAATGGAAGAGATTCTGTGCTTGGAACCAGGCGCAAGGAACTGAAACAGCTGTCCCAAACATTCCTCAGATTTTGCAATATTTAACTGAGATGCTGGACAAAGGGCTATCGTTTTCATCAATTAAAATTCATGCCTCTGCCATTTTGGCTCATTATAATACAGAGCCACCACTTTTTTTCATCCTTTATTAAAGCAGTAACTCAGAGGGGCCAAAATTTAAGGCCTCCACAGAGATTACCAATACCTGCATGGGACCTCAACTATGTCTTGGAAAAGCTCACCCAGTCTCCTATTGAGCCAGCTGCTACTGCTGATATAAAGTTTTTATCTTGGAAAACAGCTCTGCTCCTAGCAATTACTTCAGCAATAAGAGTTTCAGAGCTACAGGCGCTCATGGCTGTGGAGCCTTTTATCATTTTTCATTCAGACAGCTTCTCCCTGAGAACAAATCCAACATTTATGCCTAAAGTGATGTCCAGTGTGGCTCTAAACCAAACTATTCATCTGCCAACTTTTTACCCAAAACCGCAGAACAAGGGGGAGAGAATTCTGCATTCTTTGGATGTACACAGACAGCTTAGATTCTGCTTGGACAGAACCAAAATTTTCAGAAAGAGCAATTACTAGTGGCATATGCTGCATGATTACAAGGAAAGGCTATCTCAAAGCAGACTATTTCTAAGTGGTTAGACCACTGCATTCATTTCTGCTACTTGCACCATGGCAAGCCAGTGCCCAAGGGCATTAGGTCACATTCCACCAGAGCTGCAGCCACTTCAGCAGCCTTTCTAAGGGGAGCACCAACCAGGGACATTTTAGAGGTGGCTACTTGGAGTTCAGTGCACACCTTTAGAAAGCATTATCATCTGCCACTCTACTCTAAGTACAGGACAGGCTTTGCCCCTGCAGTTCTGCAGGGTCTCGTAGCTGCTCCTACTGCTGTCTAGCTCCAGCCTCCCAACCATAGCTTTGGGACGCTACCCAAATGTAATGACTGCAGCAGTGAAACTCGAAGAACATAGTACAGTTGTGTACACTTACCATAAATGTAGCTGTTCGAGTGTATTCACTGTTGCAGTCCAAGTTACCCACCCGCCTTCCCCCTTTTTTCTTTGCGTATTATCTTTCCTTCACTGATTAATACAACCTATGTGGTGCATTTGCTTATAGATGAAGGTAAAATTTATATTGGTGCATTTCAACATAGATATATATATATATATATATATTGGCTACCCTTTTTGGGGGCACCTGACATCTGGGCCAAGAAAAACTGAAGAAAATGGCATCTGCTGCTTCTTTTATACCCCTGGCGTCAGGGAAGGGGTGACAGCGGCCGACACAGGACCCAAGACTTTGGAATTCAGGCCGGCTGAGGGCAACCTGCCAGCAGGATTACCCAAATGTAATGACTGCAACAGTGAATACACTCAACATGTACATTTATGGTAAGTGTACAAAACTGTACTTTCTCTGCATTGCCCTTTGGCTTATCTACTGCGCCCAGGGTATTCACAAAGTGCCTAGCTCCAGTTCTTGCATTTTGCAGGCAAAGAAATATTCAAATACACCCATACCTGGATGGTTGCCTAATTCAGGCAGAAAGCCAGGACATACTTTTGAATCATCTGGCATTTGTACAAATGGTTCAAACCTGTCTGGTGTACACCATAAACGAAAAGAAATATCACCTGGTACCCTGTCAACAAATTATATTCCTGGGAGCAAGCTTGAATACAACTTTCCAGATGGCTTTACCTGACTCCAGAGAAACAAATTCATTTGACAGCCTACTTCAAACAAGTGGCCACAAAACCCTGCTATCTGCAAGACAAATACTGCAAGCCTTTGGGGTTCATGGCCTCCTGCTTTCTTCTAATTCTATATGCTAGACTGTATATGAGGAAACTGCAGTGGTATCTAAAATGCCTATGGTGTCGACATTCCCAGGATCTAGAAGCAATGATTCCTATTATACCTTGCCTACGCCTAGAGTTCCTTTGGTGGGCAAAGGCCTGCCACCAAAACAATGGACTACCTTTCACATTACCCCCTGCCGCCCAACCCTAACAGATGCATCCGACTATGCATGGGGGGCTCACCTGGCAGGGAAGTGCATTCAGGGCAGATGGAACCCAAGTCAAATGCACCTGCATGTCAATCAAAAAGAAATGTTAGCTGTACAGAATGCTCTGACAGCCTTCAAGAACCACATTCTTCCAGGGCAACTCATGATAAAGACTGACAACACCACTGTTATGTGGTACATAAACAAGCAGTGGGGTACACATTCTTACCCCCTCTGCAGACTAGCCATGGCATTGTGGAACACGACCTTGAGCTACCAAGTGCACCTACAAGCTCATTTCCTGCCAGGAAAATTAAGTGCACTGGAACCAAGGATTTTCAACATGTTGACAAGCAAATGGGGGAGCCCAGATATAGACCTATTTGCCTCTCCCCAGAACTACCAGTTGCACAAATTTTGCACAAGCACTCCCCACAAACAAGCCTGGAAAGCGGATGCTTTGTCCTTCAGCTGGAAAACCTATCAGTCTATGCCTTCCCCCCTCTGCTGCTGCTCTCCAAAGTACTACTAAAAATCAAACAGGACACACCAAGGATGATTTTGATTCCTCAGACTGGCCACACCAACACTGATACCCCCACCTGCGCAGTGTGTCAAAGTTATCCCCATGGCACCTGCCTCAGACGCCTTTCCTGTTGTCCCAGCAGGAGAACCAGATTCTGCACCCTCAGCTTCTAACACTGAACCTTGCAGCCTGGCTAATTACCTAATCTCTCCTTTACCATCCCTCAGTAAACCTGTGATGGATATCATTTTAGAGGCAAGGAGGCCTAGCACTAGAAAATCTTATACTGAAAAATGGAAAAGATTCTGTACCTAGAACCAATCTCAAGGGATGAGCACAGCAGCACCCAGTTTACCTCAGATTTTACAATACTTAACTGAGATGCTTCACAAGGGCCTGTCTTTTTCCTCTATTAAAATCCACGCCTCGGCCATTTCAGCTCATTATAACACACAACCTCCCCTCTTCTCGTCCACTGTTCAAGCAGTTCCTCAGATGGGCTAAAAATATGAGACCACCCAGGAGAGCTCCAACCCCTGCCTGGGACCTTAACTTTGTTTTGGAGAAACTCACTCTACCTCCTTTCGAGCCATCTGCTACTGCAGACTTAATTTCTTTCTTGGAAAACAGCTTTCCTTTTAGCAGTCAATTCAGCTAGAAGGGTATCTAAATTACAGGCCCTTATGGCAGTGGAGCCTTTCATTATCTTTCATGCGGACAGGGTGTCCCTCAGAACCAATCCATCCTTCATGCCCAAGCACCTATTCAGGCATGTCTAAAGGTCAGCTCAAGGTGTTTTCTCCTGTCTACCTGATGAATCTGGGCATCTTGGGACAATGCAGCAATTGCCTCATGTACACAGACAACCCTCTCCTCCTACCACCCAACACTACGACCTGTGAGAGATGCACTCAGCCAAACTGGAAGCAAAGCTCTGTGTACCAAAGACTGGCCTAGACAGTCAAGAGGAGAAGGTAAACAGTTGCACCACACCAAACTCATCACATAGTCCCTCAAAACCTACACCACCAAAACACGCACACAGAACCACAAAACACGCACCTACATTCGCGGAGACACTCCATACTAATCTGCCCAAACAACAAAGACCTCCAAAGCAGAAATGCAAGCAACTCCCCCCCCCCCCCAACACAACCCATATGACATATAGCCCACATACTCAGTGTGCCACTCAACTACAGCCCATAAGGCATAACGTACCCAACACTCTAGTCATAGGTGACTCTATAGTCAGACACATTGAT
Source organism: Protopterus annectens (assembly GCF_019279795.1). Classification (NCBI taxonomy): domain Eukaryota; kingdom Metazoa; phylum Chordata; order Ceratodontiformes; family Protopteridae; genus Protopterus; species Protopterus annectens. The sequence continues at coordinate 406,245,163 of NC_056744.1, read as the reverse complement.
GTTCCACTCACCAGGCTAAACAAGGAAAAAGTTACTGTCAGCTGCCTGTCAGGTGCCAGGATCCGCCACTTAACGCACGCACTCAGGTCACTCCACAACAAGTACAAATATGACTCTGTCATTGCCCATGTTGGTGTGAATAACCCGAGACGTACCTCCCTGGACTACATGAAAAGAGATATGGAGGAGCTCTCTGATCTTGTAGCCCAGGCCGGTATGACCCTAGCCCTGAGTAGCATCCTGCCATCACCCAGAATGACACCACAGTACAAGGACAAAATGATTGACTGTAACAATTGGCTAAGCTTCTGGTGTCATTCTAAGGGAATCCAGTGTCTGTCTGCCTGGTATGACATGATTGACAGACCACGCTGCTTTGCCAGAGATGGCCTGCACCTGTCTCCCTTGGGATTCTGGATACTGGCAAAGGCTCTTGCTGCCCCTGTAGTGCCTTTTTTAGGCAAGGTTCAAATGACAAATTCACCACCGTAACAGGTACAAGCAAGCAAAATCTGAGGGTAATGCTACTCAGTGCTAGAAGTCTAAACCTCAAAATGCACTCACTAGAAGCACTCCTTAAAATGGAGAACATTGACATCTGTGCAGTGACAGAGAACCTGATTCAAAGCTCCAGAGAGAACCCCTGCATTACCAGGCTATAATTTATACCACACCTTTCGACCACCAAACCCGGACCGAAACTCTAAAGGTGGAGGGTGTCCATATTCATAAAGAATATCCACACCTCCAAACTAGTTGCTCAGCATAATGCATCCGAGATTATCCAAGTTCAACTAACTCTGGGCAAAACCGCAATCCAGATTGTAGCTTGCTACAGACCCTCCACCATGCCCCAGGATTCCCACTCCTCTTTTCTTGATACACTGGAAAATGTTAAGGTACAAGTGATTTCAACTACCCTACCATTAACTGAGAAAACTACTAGTGTACCAACTCTTTTGCTCAACGTTTTCTGGAAATCATCAATTCCAACGCTTTGGATCAACTTATCCACACCCCCACCAGAGGCAGCAATATCCTAGACCTGGTCATCACCAACATGGGTAACCGGTGTTCCACACCAGAGGTCAGCTCCTCGGTCAGATCCGACCACAAGCTAATCACCCTAGACATCCACATCCCGCTCCTGCCCCCCATTAGGAAAACAACCATAAAAAATTTCTCCAAAGCCAACTTCACGCTTTTTAAGACAGAAGTGGCAAACTTCATGACACCCATGCAGATGGACAGTAGAGGTACAACTGCTGAATCCTACACAGATGCATTTTATAAGCACTTACAAGAGTGCATGGATCGTGCTATCCCTAACAGAACCAATATGCTATCCTCCAAAAAAATGGAAGCCAATGTGGTGGTCTTCTGCCATAAACAAACTCTACAACAGAAGAACGAAACTGTTGCAAAAGAGTAAAATCCCACGATTGGAGTAACTCCCTGGTCAGCCTCAGTAAGAAGCTGAGATCCCTCATAAAATCCTCCAAAGCTAGTTATGAAAACAAAATTGCCAGTGATTCTAAAGACAACCACAAAGCATTCTATAGCTATGTCAGAAATCTCAATGGCATCACTGAGATCTGCTCTGAGTTACAGCACAATGACACTAAATATACAGAACCAACTGATATTGCCAGCATCCTTGCAGATAGGTTCAGTGCTAACTTTACTTTGCTCTCACCCCCTAAAGGGCCCATCTTTATACCAGAAGAATGCAAAGTTCCTGTAATCACGGCTGCACAGGTAAAAACTTCACACTCCAAAGCCAAGAACACAGCATCCATGGGACCTGACAACATCCCAGGCTGCCTTCTACATGAACTACAGAATGAACTGGCACCCCACCTAAGTACCATGTTCAATCATAGCCTCACCTCAGGCTTTGTGCCCATTGAATGGTGCACTGCGACAGTTATCCCACTCCACAAAGGGGGGGGGGGCCACAACAGACCCCGGGAACTACCGCCCCATTAGCCTGACGAGCCTCGTCTGCAAGGCCATGGAACGTATCATCATGGAACTCATAAACAAAGACATTGGAGATCTCCAAACCCTGGACCCCACACAGTTTGGGTTTGTAAAAGGCAGATCATGTCTTCTAAACCTGGTAGACTTCTTTGAGGTAGTCACCAAAGCCATAGATGAGGGTAAGGTGGATCACACGGCCTATCTAGATCTCGCCAAGGCTTTCAACAGCATCCCCCACTCTGGAATTATAGATAAACTCACTAAACTAGGTATAAATCCCTATGTCACAAGATGGGTTGCCAACTGGCTTACTGAAAGAACCCACACTGTGAAAGTAGCGGACTCCAAATCAGACTTCAGACCAGTGACAAGTGGAGTACCACAGGGTTCAGTCCTGGGTCCTCTCCTGTTTGGTATCTGCTTCTCTGAAGTATAGGCTAACACAGAAGGTCTTTGGCTAACTAAATTCGCAGATGACTGCAAACTAGGAGCCATAATTGAAACTCCTAACGATGTGGACATCTTACAAAACGGCCTCACTGAGACAGATGTCTGGTGTCAAAGACATGGTCTCAAGCTCAATGCCAAAAAGTGCATTGTCATCCCCTTTGGTAAAAATTCTGTACCCATGAACTACCACATGGGCGGTAGTCTACTTAACACTGAAAGTGTGATAAGAGACCTTGGGACACAGGTGAACAGTAGTCTCTCCTTTGATAATCACATCGTCAAACTGGTCAGGAAATCCTTCTACGTGGCACACCTCATCACAAAAGGTTTTTCATCCAGAAAAAAGGTCATTGTTCCCCTCTACTCATCACTCATTAGACACTTTATAGAGTACAACGCCCCTTTTGGTATGTACCTCACAAGACATCTACAACAACTGGAAAGGCCGCAAAAATACCTCACAAAGAGGATTATAGGCCTCAAATAGGTGCCCTACGCAGACAGTCTCAAAAAACGCCAGCTTTACTCCATTGCATATCGCCTACTCAGAGGCGATCTCTGCCTAACATACAAAGCTATGTCAACCCCAGAGCTGTTGGACATGCTCCACTTAAAGAAATCCCAATCCCTCCGAGCTACACGCTCTAGGGACCTAAATCTTGTCACCACAATAAACAGAACATGCTGGAGGGATAGATTCCTGTCCCAGAGTCTTCCCATACTCTGGAACAGACTACCTATCTATATCAAACAGAGCTTCTCATTAGCACTCTTCAAGAAAAATCTTGATGATTGGAAGGATAATAGGAAATTCACCCCAGGCAACACTTCTGTGGTTCTGCTTGACAGGGGCACAGGAAAAGAATTTTCTTAGGTGGCGAAAGCCAGGGTACATTTTTGGCTAGGCTTGTATAGGCCCTAGGGCCAATAGCCTAGTACCTACCTGTGAACCTATGGTATCCAGTTTGGCTCTTAATCAGTCCATTCATTTGCCAACCTTCTTTCCCAAGTCACAGAACAAAGGGGATCGGATACTGCATTCCTTTGATGTGCACAGACAACTTAGATTCTACTTGGACAGGACTAAACATCAAAGGAAATCTGAACAACTGCTGGTGGTATTTGCTGCAGGGGCAGAGGGGAAGGCTATTTCAAAGCAAACCTTTTCTAAATGGATAGGCCATTGCATTCATTTCTGCTATAAGCACTATGGAAAACCTATCCCCAGGGGATCAGACCTCACTCCACCACGGCTTGATCTACCTCTTCAGCCTTTCTCAGAGGTGTCCCTACCAGGGACATCCTAGAAGCTGCTACCTGGAGGTCAGTACATAACTTTCACCAAGCATTATCATTTGCCAATTAATTCTAAATCCAGAGCTTGCTTTGCCACTGCGGTCTCGCAGGGCCTTGTAGCTAGTCCTAATGCTATTTAAATTCCTCCTCCCAACCATAGCTTTGGGAATCTACCCAAATGTAATGATTGCAACAGTGAAACACAAAGAACATAGTACAGTTGTGTACACTTACCATAAATGTAGATAGAGTGTATTCACTGTTGCAGTCCTGGTTACCCTTCCTCCAGCCCCCTAACTTCTTTTGGTTATACAAAAATACACTGAAACACAGCACAAGCAGTTGATGGTGCGAATAATCTTCTTTAATTCATTCAAAGATTATTCGCACCATCAACTGCTTGTGCTGTGTTTCAGTGTATTTTTGCATCTTCTTTCTATGTATTGAGTTTTTCTTTTGGTTATACTTCTACTTTCTTTTACTATTTTTAAAAGCTTTTTGGTGCATTTGCTTTATTGTTGGAGGTGTATCATTGTACTTTTATATTTAATTGCTTCCCATTAGGGGGGCATCTGACATCTGGGGCAAGAAAAAATGATGTAATGGCATCGGCTGCATGTGTTATACCCCCTGATGACCTGATGTCAATGAAGAAGGGACAGCAACCGACGCAGGATCCAAGACTTTGTTAATCAGGCCGACTGAGGGCTACCTGCAAGCAGATAACCCAAATGTAATGACTGCAACAGTGAATACACTCTAACATCTACATTTATGGTAAGTGTACACAACTGTACTTTTGGCAGATGCTATAAAGTTTAGCCCAATAAAATGTGTTTGATTCCAACATAACTTATTCTTTGTCATATGTATTCTGTACAGTCAAGTAATGTTAATATCTTACTTTGAACATTTTAGTTTTAATATGCATTGGTCTGCTAAATGCTCATGAATGTAATAAATGGGTACATTTCGAGATGGTTTCTATACCTTGTTTCATAATGGCAGTAAGTTTGTTTAAATGAAAAAATAAATTTACAGCTTTCAGAATGACCCACAGTCTCTGCCTTTTCTGTAAATTTAGCCAGAAACTGTTTCATTTGGTCCATACGTATTGCTTTGGAAAATCATTTGAAAACTGAATGTCAGGATTTACAAGACTTTAGCAGTATGGTAAAATAGGCTAAGGTGTCTTTGGCTTTTCTATCAGAAACATGATCTTTTTCACTTTCTAGAAAGATTGCCTCTCTTGAGACACTTTGCCAAAAGTGAGAGAGTCATTCTTTCTCCTTAGAAAGCACTCCATGAAAGATGAAATCATGTTGGCCCAGCAATAGATATGAAATCTGAAATCCGCAGCTGTAAGTTTTCCAGCCCCTCATGTAACTTAATCTTTACTAGGGTTGTAATGAGTTTCTGAACACAGTGTTGTGGACACATCAGCAGTACCGTTGAACTGCCGGTAACCATCCTGTTTTTTTTTTTTTAAGACAACGATCCCCTGGCCATTAATGGGTAGTTGGCACACTTTTCCCCTGGCATCTTTCACCACTGGCACCTCTGTAAGTATGGTGGCTCTTTGGTTTCTCTGAAGAATTTGGAATGGGACTAGGTCCTTTCTGAGGCATCCTTATTCATTTCTTCTACAAGATCTTGGTCAGCTTTTAACCAACATGCGTCTGGTTGTAATAAAGTCCTCCTATATTTCACAGCTTATAATCAAAGGGATGGTCTAGATCTAGGGATGTTTTTGTCCCACTTTACACAGACTTCATTAGGACAGCCATTGGCTTGTATCTGTGCAGACGTATGCAACAAATAGGATGCTGAGAGAGAGAGAGACTTTACTAAGAGGATACAAGTCCTAAACATGTTTTGCGTGGACCTGCTCAGAGCTCTGTCACTATACTTGATATCTTACAGGACTGCTAAGAGGTTACCTGTGTCTGGCATACAAGGCATCCTCTGACCCATTATTGATGGATTTTGTGCACATTAGCAAGTCAAATGACATCAGAAATACTCAGTCTTGGGATCTAAACCTCTTCTGCAACATCAGCAGAACATTTTGGAGGGAAAGGTATATTTTGCAGACGATAATGCTGCTGTGGAAAAGACCCTTCGTCCACATAAAACAAAGTTCAGCCCTGTCCATTTTCAAGCACAAGTTAGATCTGTGGATGGGAAACTGAACATGTGCCCCAGGACTGCCCCCTGTACTATTAATGGACAGATGCAGCTCCTGAATGTATTATCTCATGCATGGATTCCCTCAAATTATCTATGGCACAATCATAGTTGTTCAGATTAGGGTTAATACGCAATTATCAGCAGTGGGATTGTTAAGGCCAGTCTGTAACCAAATGGGATAGGATTATTTTGAGCATAGAAAGGAAAACTCAGTAGACTTAAAATGGCTTGCAAGTACAGCTAGCCTAGTACTTGCCTGTGAACCTGTAAGATAACTAGAGGTAGATGTCAGTGGTACTTGGTGACCCAAGTTACTCAGGGGCATCCCAGTCCCTTGATTGTATCCTCCAGGAACTCATTTCTGTCATTGGTAAAGTTTTTGGAGGTTAGCAGAACTTTGGATTTGAAAAGTTGGCTGTCTTGTCAATATTTGTCTTTGTAGAGTGAGAGAAATGACTTGATCATTCTCTAGGGTATATCATGGGGACCCTTGCCCCATTGTTGATATCCGTCACATTTTCAAATTAAAGATTTCTGGGAACAAGACACAACTGCAAATACTAGTGTCCACCAGATGTTGAACGAAGTATGCACTCACTTCCTGTACAGCCGATTATTCAACACCTCATCTGATAAAATATTGATTCACCATTGTAAACAAGCATGCACAATAGATGACTGAATACTGTGACCTTCTGTAAGAGAGTTTTTTTCTGCTCTCCATCATATAAAATCTGAGATTGTCCACTGGGAATGTTTTAGGCTGCCTTCCCAGCCGCGGCTTGTAAGGGTCTGTATTATGTTGTCAAAAGGGCTGTTCATTGAATGCCCTTTCATCAGCATGTAAACATCGAAGTACCAAAACTCTGAATGGCCACGTCAGCAAATTTTTTCTTGAGGAAAAAAAAATCACTTGGCTATCGTCGGGAATTTGCCCTTTCCTCCACTGTAGTGCAATCTCTGAGTTGGTATATTTAGTTAGGGGGATGTTGGGGGGGGGCAAAACCTCCCACTTTGTGGGGCCTGACAGTTTGTTTTGTTCATTGGCCAAGCTGTTTTTTCCGTTGTTCCCCTGTTGACATCAAGGCTCAACTTTTAGATACACCTCTGGATAACAAAAGTCTTTTTGGGATGACTGCTGCTAACTTCAAGTTCCTCCAGGATAAGGATAAGGCTTTGCAGGAACTAAAGCATATTTTTTTTTCCCCTATTCTCAAGCTTCAGAGGAATTATCCTTCCAAGTGCCTTTGTTCGCAGACAGAATTGACCCCCCCCCCCAAGGGTATGAAGGGTTCTAGGCATATTACTTCTAAGTCTACTCAGACTTCTCCTACCCAGAAGCCCTAGTTTCAGGATGAGTCTGGTTTTATTTGAGGTTTGGACATCCCTTCCCCTCAGCCAAGGTCTTTTGTCTCCAGCATTGCTATGCCCTGATGTTCTTCGTGTTTCACTGTTGCAGTCATCAGATTTGTGGTTATCTGCTTGCAGTAGCCCTCAGTCGGCCTGATTATCAAAGTCTTGGGTCCTGCGTCGGTTGCTGTCTTATCTTCCGTGACGCCAGGTAGTCAGGAGTATAAAGCATGCAGCCGACGCCATTACATCAGTCTTTCTTGCCGTGCGGTGCCCGAAGCAGTTCACAAGTGCCGGTCAGCCGTCTCCTGAAATTTTCGTTTTCGAGTTTCAGAACTGAAGTCTTCAACTAAAGCCAAGTACCCCGTTGAGGAACTTTTTCTTGCTCTAAACTGATATCAGTAAAAGTCGATGATTGTATTTCTTGTGGAAAGCAAATACCTCATAAAGATTTTCATTCGTACTGTATTCCTTGCCCTAGGCCCTAACCATGACGTACCTCGCTGTCGGTTTTGTACCTTATTTAAACCATGACCTATTCGTCGTCTGTATATTTTCTCTTCTAAATATTTTGGTACTTTCTTCAATTATCCAGATACGTCTTTGGTAAGCCACCCGACTACCAACATTTCGAAAAAACGCAAAGATAAAGACAGAGACAGGCTGCCTAGGTCCAAAGCTGCCGACAACGCTTCTCCTAAGCTAGTCGCCAGTTCGCCGGTGCTCAGTGAGGCGCTTTCACAGCCCCTGATACCAGCTACTTCAGATTTGCAGGGTTCTACTGAGACCTGTTCGGAGTCTGGTATGCCACGAGATGCTTCACCTGTGGAACCTGCGGATGTCTTTATCTTGGATGGGTCCGGAGCCACTGTGCAGGCACCGGCTTCTGAGGGTTTATTCAGGCCTATTGACATGCATATTAAACCAACACCATCTTCTTCTTCAAGTCCTAAACCTCGAACCATGCCAGGGAAACCGACACCCAGACTGCATGGTCAGGCCTGTATGCCTAAAAACAAATGATAAGAATGGCTGAAGACATTATTACTTTAATCAGGGGAAGCCAACCCCCCAAGAGACCTAGGACCAAATTTGCATATGATACTTCTGACCAGGATTCTGAAATTTCTGTCGTCTCTGATGACCAGGATTTACCCTTATCCACCTATGAGGATTCTGATGCAGAGGACTCTATTCCCTCTGCTTCTCCCCCAGAGGATTTTTCTTTTGGTGAAACCTTGCATACTCTCAGGGAGCATTTTCACTGGGAAAGCCAGTATTACTTTGATTCTAAAAAGAGGCTTAGAGATTTCTTACTCCTGCCTCAACGCATGCTTTTAGCTATCCCTACTGTGCTGGACATTGTTGATGCCTTTTCAGAATCTAGCTTGGCCCCTGACCCTTTACCTCCTATTCCCAGAAAGCCTGACAGATATTACAGGGTTCCTGATTCTCAAAAGTTCCTTTTTAAAAATCCTACTGCGGATCCTGAAACCATTTCACAGGGACCCAAGGGCATTAAGGCTACTACTGCCAAAAATCCTACCCCCTCTGTTAGAGATTCCAGGGCCCTGGATAGATGGGGTTTGCTCCCACTTCCAAATCAGGGAGTAGCAAGACTCCCCCCTCTGGTAAGCTGTCTCAATGACTTAACTTTAAGACTTCCAACCACTTCTCAACTGACTGCTCCTTTAGGAGGAAAGATTGCTCTGCAAGCAAAAACTGGGAACTCATTACCCAGGACAAATGGGTTTTAAATATAGTTTCCCAAGGATACAGATTTCACTTCCACACATTACCAACCCCAAACGGTTGGCCAGATCCTACCCCCAGATCAGTTGGCAGAGGATCAAAAGCAAGTACTGTCTCTCTTAGGATTAAAGGCTATTCAGACTGTACCAGAAGAGGAAAAGGGACAAGGTTTCTACTCAAGACTTTTCCTGGTACCCAGAAAAGACAACTCATGGCATCCTATCCTGGACCTTTCTATCCTAAACAACCTTCTTGGTGATTCCAAAATTCAAGATGCTAACTCTTCACCAGTTGCCTCCCATGATAGGCAAAGATGCCTGATTGGCAACACTGGATTTAAAGGAAGCCTACTTGCACATCCCAGTCGGGGAATCTTGCAGAAGATACCTACGCTTCAAAGCAGGCTGCATGCACTATCAGTTCTCTGCACTGCCCTTTGGCTTATCTACTGCGCCCAGGGTATTCACAAAGTGCCTATCTCCAGTCATTGCATTTTACAGTCACAGAAATATGCAAATATACCCATACCTGGACGATTGTCAAATTCAGGGAGAAAGCCAGGACATACTTTTGAATCATCTGGCATTTGTACAAAAGGTGCTAACTTGTCTGGGATACACCATAAACGAAAAGAAATCACAGCTGGTACCCTTTCAACACATATTCCTGGGAGCAAGCTTGAACACAACTTCCCAGATGGCTTTCCTCATGCCAGAGAAACACATTTATTTGACAACCTACTGCAAACTAGTGGCCACAAAAACCCTGCTATCTGCAAGGCAAATACTGCAAGCCTTGGGGTTCATGGCCTTGTGCATTCTACTAATTCCATATGCAAGACTGCATATGAGGAAACTACAATGGTATCTAAACAGCCTATAGTGTCAACATTCTCAGGATCTAGAAGCAATGATTCCCATCATACCTTGCCTACTGTTAGAATTCCTTTGGTGGGCAGAGGCCTGCCACCAAGACAAGGGACTACCATTCTCTCTACCCCCTGTCGCCCAAACCCTAACAGACGCATCAGACTATGCATGGGGGGCTCACCTGGCAGGGAAGTGCATTCAGGGCAAATGGAACCCAAGTCAAATGCACCTGCATATCAATCAAAAAGAAATGTTAGCAGTACAGAATGCTCGGACGGCCTTCAAGGACCACATTCTTCCAGGACAATTAATGGTAAAGACAGATGACACCACTGTTGTGGTACATAAACAAGCAGGGGGGGTACCCATTCCTACCCCCTCTGCAGACTAGCCATGGCTCTGTGGAACAAAGCCTTGAGCTACCAAGTGCATCTACAGGCTCAGTTCCTGCCAGGAAAACTAAATACACTGGCAGGCGAACTGAGCAGAAATGTCATAGACCCACACGAGTGGAAACTGGAACCAAAGACTTTCAACATGTTGATGAACAAATGGGGGAGCCCAGATTATAGACCTGTTTGCCTCCCCCCAGAACTACCAATTGGACAAATTCTGCAAAAGGACTCCCCACAAACAAGCCTGGAAAGCGGATGCTCTGTCCTTCAGCTGGAAAAATCTATCATTATGCCTCTCCTCCTCTGCTTCCCCTCTCCAAAGTACTACTAAAGATCAAACGGGGCAAACCAAGGATGATACTGATTGCACCAGACTGGCCACACCAACACTGGTACCCCCTCTTGCGCAGTGTGTCACAGCTAGCCCCATGGCTCCTGCCTCAGACCCCTACCCTGCTGTCACAGCAGGAGAGCCAGATTTTGCACCCCCAGCTTCAAACCCTGAACCTGGCACCCTGGCTAATTACCTAATGTCTCCGTTACCATCCCTCAGTAAACAAGTGTTGGATGTCATTTTGGAAGCAAGGAGGCCTAGTACTAGAAAATCTTATGCTGAAAAGTGGAAAAGATTCTGTGCCTGGAACCAAACTCAAGGGATGGCCACAGCAGCGCCCAATTTACCTCAGATTCTTCAGTACTTAACTGAGATGCTTCACAGGGGCCTTTCCTTTTCCTCCATCAAAATTCAGACTTCAGCCATTTGAGCTGATTACAACACAGAACCCACACCTCTTTTCTCACCCACTGCTCAAGCAGTTTCTCAGAGGGGCCAAAAACTTACCACCCAGAAGAGCCCCAACTCCAGCCTGGGACCTTAACTTTGTATTGGAAAAACTCACTCTGCCTCCTTTTGAGCCAGCTGCAAGTGCAGAGTTAAAATTCCTTTCTTGGAAAACAGCTTTCTTTTTAGCAATCACTTCAGCAAGAAGGGTATCTGAATTACAGGCCCTTGGCAGTGGAGCCTTTTATCATCTTTCATGCGGAAATGGTGTCCCTCAGGACCAATCCCTCCTCCATGCCCAAGGGGGTATCCAGTGTGGCTCTTAATCAATCCATTCAATTGCCAACCTTCTTTTCTAATCCACAGAACAAAGGGGAACAATACTGCACTCCTTAGATGTGCACAGACAACTTAGATTTTACTTGGACAGGACTAAACCTCAAAGAAAGTCTGAACAACTGCTGGTTGCATTTGCTGTAAGGGCAGAGGAGAAGGCTATTTCAAAGCAAACCATTTTTAAATGGATATACCATTGCATTAATTATCTGCTATAAGCACCATGGAAAACCTATCCCACAGGGGATTAGACCCTATTCAACCAGGGCTGCATCTACCTCTACAGCCTTTCTCAGGGGTGTCCCTACCAGAGACATCCTAGAAGCTGCTGCTTGGAGTTCTGTACATACCTTCACCAAGCATTACCATTTGCCAATCTTCTCTAAATCCAGAGCTGGCTTTGCCACTGCAGTCTTGCAGGGCCTTGTAGCTGGTCGTAATGCTATCTTAATTCCTCCTCCCATCCTTCGCTTTGGGAATCTACCCAAATGTGATGACTGCAACAGTGAAACACGAAGAACATAGTACAGCTGTGTACACTTGCCATAAATGTAGATGTTCGCATGTATTCACTGTTACAGTCCTGGTTACCCTCCCTCCAGCCCCCTGACTTCTTTTGGCTATACCTCTGTGCTCCTTTACTATGCTTAAAAGCTTTTTGGTGTATTTGCTTTTTTGTTGTAAGTATAACCTTGTGTGTGTGTGTGTGTGTGTGTATGTGTATATATATATATATATATATATATATATTTATATATATATATATATATGTATATATATATTTATGTATGTATTTAATTGCTTCCCATAAGGGGGGCACCTGACATCTGGGCAAGAAAAACTGATGTAATGGCATCGGCTGCATACTTTATACCCTTGACTACCTGACATCATGGAAGATGAGACAGCAACCGACGCAGGACCCAAGACTTTGATAATCAGGCCGACAGAGGGTTACTGCAAGCAGATAACCCAAATGTAATGACTACAACAGTGAATACACTCGAACATCTACATTTATGGTAAGTGTACACAACTGTACTTTCCTCCTCTTCCTTTTCTCAAGCTCGAGCTGCAGTGGTGAATTCATCACCTCGCTTTCAATCTGGGGCTTCCCTTTCAGGCTTCATTTCCATCTCAGGAGCTGTTCACAGGCACCACAGATATGGGGTGGGGAGCTTCTTGTGTCTCCCTAAAGGTATAGGGTCTCTGGCCTCCTCATCAGAGGTCAGATCATATCAGTATAGAAGAGATCAGGGGTCTGCTTTTGGCTATGCAAGCTTTTTTTCCCCCTTGTATCCCTCGCCCCTCAAAGTCTTCACATACAGTACCCCAGTGATGTGGTATGTCAACAATCAGGGATCCTGTTTCCTTGCATGCTAGCTCTTCAGGTCTGGGATTTAGCTATCCAGTATCAAGTGACTCATCAGGTGGTTTATATTCCTTCATTGCACAATCCTGTGGCTGACTCTTTAAAGGTCCAGAACACAGCCTTCTCTAATCCCAAACGGTCCTTCTCCAGGAACCAGAGGGGACAAAAGAAGATGTGATTCCAGAAATCACAGCAGTCCTGTCCCGCTTCGGACCCCTCGTCCTTCAGAGGCAGAGGAGGACAAGGTGGACACCGGCCCATAGGCAGAGGAGGGCCGAGGAATCTCGGGTCCCGAGAACCTTTCTCGGAGAGGCCCGTGCAACAGCCCTGAGGGCTTACCCGGCTGTCCCCCTCTGGAGGCAGTTGGGGGGCGTCTGTCGGAGCACCTCCAAAATTGTGAGTCCATTACTATGGACCGGTGGGTGTGCTCCAAGTTATATCCAGAGGTTTTGCCATTCCCTTTGAGTCTACTCCCTCCTCTGAGACGCCTCCCCGATGTCCCACCGGATCAAAGTGAGACGGCAGCTTCGGAAATTTTGAAGCTGTTAGAAAAAAGGGCCATCCAGCCCGTTCCCCCAGGCCAGTCCGGATTGGGAAATTACTCCAGGTTCTTTTTAGTGCCAAAAAAGACGGGGGAACTAAGGCCTATACTAGACCTCTCATCTCTAAACCCGTTCATTCCCAAGGAGAAATTCCAGATGGTCACCCCTGCAATCTATTCTCCCCTTCCTCCGGGAGAACGACTGGATGTGCTCCATAGACCTCAAGGATGCATACTACCACATTCTAATGGACAGACGATCCAGGAGGTTCCTCCGCTTTCGGCTGGGAGCAAATAATTTTCAGTTCAGGGCTCTTCCGTTCGGCTTCACCTCAGCCCCCAGGGTGTTCACCAAAGTCATGGCGGTGGTCGCAGCCCACCTGAGACTTCAGGGCATTTGGGTCTTTCCGTACCTGGACGACTGGCTCCTCACCACCTCCACCAGGCATCAGCTCTGCTGGGCCAGGGATTATACCCTGACTCTTACTCAGTGTCTAGGTATTTCTGTGAACCTTCAAAAATCATTCCATCATCCTGTGCAGGTTCTGGAATTTATAGGGACCAAAATAGATGCACGTCACTCCAAGACCTTTCTAACAACAGACAGGTTGGCAATTTTCCAGCCCTCAGCCCCACCATGCGGAATTAGTCTTGAGAGCTTTGGGATCCATGGCGGCAGCAGTCGGCCTATCACCCTTTGTGTGCCTGCGTATGAGAATCCTACAATGGACTCTTCAGGTCCAATGGTCACTGTTGCTGCACCCCTTGAGCACCCCGATCCCCCTGAGCAGGGTTTGCAAGGACTCCCTTCTCTGGTGGCTGCACTTTCAGGAGCTACGAGAGGGGAGACCGTTCGTTATGCCTCAGTCCCAAGCCACATTGACCACGGATGCTTCTCGTCTCGGGTGGGGGGGCATGCTATTGGCAGAACCGTCCAAGGCACGTGGGCTCCCTCAGAGACCGTTCTGCATATCAATGTCCTGGAGATGAGGGTGGTGTTTTTGGCGGTGCAAGCCCTACAAGACCTTCTTCTTCCGGGAACTATTGCAATTCAGTCAGACAAACATGGCTGTAGTCTGGTACATCAACAAACAGGGGGGAACCAGATCTTATCCCCTTTGCCGAGAGGCCATGAGAGTTTGGGAATGGGCGATCTCCACCAACCGCTTTCTGGTAGCAATGCACATTCTGGGCTGGGCCAACATCCTAGCGGACAGGCTAAGTTGCCTGATCCTCACACTGTACGAGTGGTCTCTAAACCCGTTGGTAGCGAAACAGATCTTCCTCAAATGGGGTCTACCTTGCTGCGATCTTTTTGCTTCCCTGGCAAACACAAAGTGCAGTGAATATTTCGCTCTAATTCCCCCAATAGGGGAGAGCCCCAGAAGACGCTCTGGTTCATGCTTGGCCCACCGGTCTCCTTTATGCTTATCCCCCGCTTCCGCTCATGACAAAGTTCCTGCAGAAAGCCCATCGATTGGGGAGCAACATAATCCTTATAGCCCCATTCTGGCCTCGCCAGATCTGGTTCCCTTACCTGCGTTCTCACAGTGTAGTTCATCCTTGGATCTTAGATCCCATCCCGGGTCTAATTTCTCACCCTGCGGGATTACAACCTCCAAATCTGGTCGACCTCAAGCTCACGGCTTGGTTGATCTAGTTCCGCTGATAGCAAGGACTCCCGGTATCTCGTCACCAGTGAAAGCCATTCTGGTAGCAGCACACAAACCTTCTACCAGAAGGATCTACAGTAGTAAATGGAAACGCTTTTCCATTTGGGCCAAAGACAGGGGCTTGGATCCCTTTACTGTCCCTATTCCGACTATTCTTGAATTTCTGTCCCATATCTTTCATCAGGGAGCCAGTGCATCTACGATTAAAGTACAGTTGGCAGCCATCTCTCACTTTCATGTGGGAGATGAGGTAGGATCACTGGCTTCCACCAGAATTTGCAAAACCTTTCTAAAAGGCGCTTTCCTGTTAAAACCGCCAGTTAAGTCTGCGGTTCCACCATGGGACTTAACACTGGTCCTGCAGGCTTTGACGGGCCCTCCTTTCGAACCGGCCGCATCAGCTCAGTTGAAATTTTTTATCTTGGAAAACAACCTTCCTGGTTGCAGTAACTTCGGCCAGGAGAGTGTCTGAGCTTCAGGCCCTCTGTATGAAACCCCCTTATCTAATTTTTCATAAGGACAGAGTTTCTCTCAGGACTAATCCTTCTTTCCTCCCTAAAGTAGCCTCTGAGTCGAATATTAATCAGTCTATTAATCTGCCAGTGTTCTTTCCCAATTTCCAGAACAAAGGGGAATACACACTGCACAAATTGGATGTGCATAGACAACTGCGTTTTTATCTGCACAGGACAGCAACTAACTGCAAGTCAAATCAATTGTTTGTGTCCTTTGCCAAGTCTTCTTTAGGCAAACCTATTACCAAAGTGACAGTAGCTAACTGGATTTCACAATTCATCATTCAAGCCTATTTAGCTTCGAACAAACCGGTTCCTTTGGGAATCCAAGCGCATTCAACCCGATCCATAGCTACCTCTGCTGCGTTCTGGTCTAGAGTCCCTATAGACGACATATGTTCAGCAGCTACTTGGTCCTCCTCTCATACATTCATTTCCCATTATAAATTGGATTTGATTTCCAGGAGTAGGGCTTCCTGTGGCTCCGCGGTGCTCCAGAATATTCTTCCTTGAGGGCCACCCAAGGTTTTCTAGGTAGCTGGGGACTCTGTCCCACAGGTTGCAGACCAGATGAAGTTAACCACTTCAGATAAAGAAGTTATGTACTCACCATAACGTTCCATCTGAGTGGGTAACTTCATTTGTTTGCAACCAACCCCCCCTCCATTCCCCCTAACGAGTTTTGTGCTTCTTAACCAGGAGAGGATTGTCCATTCTGTTAGTCAGTAGGTTACTGGCCTCTTTCGAGGGTCTTGTGGAGTCCCTATAGGCAAACTCAGTTTGAGGATGGGGGATGTGTTGCAGGGGATTATGGGTAGGGGGAGGAGGTAGGAGCTCGGATCTTTAGCTAGGTAAAGCTGCCGGCTCTGATCCGAGGTCGGATTCGATACCCCACAGGTTGCAGACAAATGAAGTTACCCACTCAGATGGAACGTTATGGTGAGTACATAACTTTTTTCCTTTGAAGGGAATGTTTCTGTACATTTCCCCCTTCTTTTCTCTGATACCACAAGTTCTACACAAGGTCAAGCAGGACTGTCCCAGAATCTTGTAAGCAACTTGCTTTTGGCCCAGACAGCATTGGTTCCCCCTGCTTTTTCACTTGGCTAGGGGGAATCACCACAAGTTGCATCACTAGGTACATCATCTCACACAAGACAAGGGATCTCTTGTCCATCCTCACCTGTCCATTCTTTAAATGACACTGTGGGTGATAGGGTTTTGATCCATTTCAGGCACCTCTTTTCTGAGGACATGCTCCTGGTCCTGTAGCAGGCCAGGAAACCCACTAGCAGAAAATCATATCCAGCCAAGTGGAAGAGACTTTCTGTCTGGTGCCTCCCTTGCCATAAGGATTCCCTACCTGTGGTGGTTCCTCTGGTTCTCTCATATTGTGTGATGCATTATGGGTTGGCATATTCAGTTAAAAAAGCTTACCTGTGAGCAGTTTCTACTTTGTCCACCCTTGAATCCTCTTCCTCTGGCCTCAAAGTGTCCTTCATATTAGGCCTCCCAAAATGCGTATTCTGCCTTCTTGGGACGAAGCGTATTCTGCCTTCTTGGGACAACAGTTTAGTACTTGAAAAATTGACCCAGGCTAATTTTAAGGCTGCCACTTCAAGTTCCTTACAACATTGTAATTGGAAGACTTCTTTTGGCTCTTACTAATGCAGAGAGAGTGTCTGAACTTCTGGCCGTCATGGCCATTCCTCCCTTTTTAGTTTTAATTAGAGACAGGGTGCCTGTTTATACGAATCCTCATTTCATGCCCAAGGTGGTCAATGAGTCTTTTCATCTCCCTTCCCTTTTTTCATTCACTACAGTCTGTCAGTTAGAAGGTTCTTCCCTCCTTGGATTTGCATAGACAGCTCTGATATTATTTAGATAAAACTAAAGTTCTTTGGAAGTCTGAGCAGCTTTTTGTTGGTTTTCATCCCAGTACTTTAGGTTTGCAGTTTCTTAGTAAGCCATCTCCTCCTGGATTTCTAAGGCCATTTCCTGTTATTTCGAGGCAAAAGTTTTTCCTCTGCTGAAAAGGGACAATGTTAAGTTGTCTATTTCGCCTTCATTCTTGCTGGATGAATTCAGAGCCGATCCTCGGCTCCGACTTGGCCAATACTAAAGCTCGGGAGCTAATTCCACCGGCTCGAGGCTCCCCTATATCTCACAATGCTAGGCGGTAACTACTCAGATCTCGTTTGCCGCTTAGCTGACGAGGTGCTTTTCTACCGGCTCTGGCAGGTTAGTGAAAATTTTCTAAAATTTTTCTAAAATTTCAAATCTTTAGACCCCCTAGTACTTCCTTACTAAAACCTTTAGTTTTAAACCACCTTTTTTCCTGGTTCAAAAAAAAAAAAAAAAAAACCTCAGCATAATCCTTTCCTTTATTCCCCTTAGTTTTAGGCCTTAGGCCCCTTCCCCCTCCTTCTCCTAGTCCTTTAGTGTGACTGGTGTTTTATTTTTCTTTAAGGTGTGTGTGTGTGTGTGTGTGTGTGTGTGTGTGATTCACTCTTAGACCTTTATTATGTCTAAGGAATCTAAGGTCTCAGGCTTCAAGAAGTGTGACTCGTGCTGTCAGAAAATGTGTCTGACAGACGGTCACGCTTCTTGTGTGTATTGCCTGGGACCTTTGCACCTGCAGGACTCCTGTGCTGTATGTCATGGTTTCAGCCCTAGAGTCCTGCAGGAACGCAAGAATAAATTTGATCTTGCGTGGCTTATTAAAGCCTGAAGGCCCCCCGACCCAGTCTGTGTCGGGGAAGCCTTCAAAGACTTCCAAACAGTCGGCTCCGGCTTCTGAGCCGATCTCTGGAACTATAAAGTCTGCTTCAACATCAGCTCCGGCTGGAGCCGATGTTTCCAAGCCTTATACTGTTACCTCGGCTCCGGCCGGAGCCGAGGCTGATAAGACTCAGTTGCCTCCGATACTCTTATCGGAGCAACCTTCGAGGAAGAGATCTAGATCCCCCTCCATCGGCTCCGTTCACTCGGCACCAGGATCCCCTCTTCTTTCGGAACGGAGCCATAGGTCACATTTCTCATGGTCTTCCAGGCTATCTGACCACGATTTGCAAAGGGTAGTGAGTAGACTTCTCAAGTCCAAGGCACTGGCCCAAATGCTGCATAGCCCGACTCAGCAGTCAGTGACTATTCCTGTTCCCCAATGTATTCCTCCTCCGACTCCTTTGAGTTCGGAGCCAGGGCTCGTCGGAGCCATGACTGTCGGTGCGTCGGATCCGATACCTTCCTTTTTTGGCTCCGTCGTCTGCTCCGATCTCCTCTTTGGAGGGATCTCGGTGCTGAGCTTCCCTCGTCGGCTCCGAGGGGGCGAGTGGCATCGGACCCTTGTCCGACCCCGCTTTCCCTCTCGGGGCTTCGGCGCTGGTGAGTTCGGCTCCGACATCAGCCTCAGAGCCATCCCTGTCGGTGCCGGAGGGGTCCTTGTCTCTTCGGAGTGGGGACCTCCGGCCTTGCCTGATAAGGGGGGCCTTCGAGGTCATGCGAAGCGTGCTAGAACCAGGGTCTGCCCCACAGTCTGCTCCGTCAGCCCCTCCATCTTCAGTGCCTGCGGTGATTTCTACCCACCCCCTTGCATCAGACCGCAGAGAGCCAACTCCTCAAGTTTCCCCATTGGGAATTTCCTCCTCTTCCGAGGCCTCTCCTGACCCGGTAGGAGATCCCCCTAGGAAGAGGCAGTGCAAGAGGAAGCACATTGACTCCCCTGAGTCTATCACCTCGGACACTGACTTAGAGGAATCTGAAGGTTCCCCCCGATCCCCCTCTGAGGATGTCTCCTTTGCTGACATCCTTGAGCTCCTGAAACAGAGGGGGAACTGGCCAGCCCTTAACCCTTCAGAGGATGAGTCAGTGTATCTTGAGGTGTTTGGCTCTCGCCCTTCTACCTCCTGGGTGTCCCCTCCCTTTGACCCCCCCCCTTATGGAAGTGGTGGCGAGGAAGGCCTGGACGGCTCCTGATTCAGTGGAACCCACCCCGAGGAGGCCATCTAAGTTTATTACTGCCCCTAGAGATAAAGACTTTTTATCCAAAGGTGTCCCAGTTGATGCCATGGTGGTGGCCGCGGCCACTAAGAAGGAGTTAGCCGATCCTTCGGTTCCTGTCCATCCTCCTAATAAGGAATCTAGGACCATGGACAGGTACGGTAAGCGGATGTTCTCATCAGCGACCTTTTCAATGCGGTCGCTGAACTACTTATGTCACTTCACTCATCTCCAGAGAGATTTACTCAAGGATATGAGTGAAGCGATAAAGGATCCAACAGCTGAGGGGTTCCAAGACACAGTGAACTCCCAGTTGGCAACCCTGAACTCCATCGTTAACTCCTCCATGCGGCTTATCTCATATGCTGTGGATGGGGCGAGTAGAGCCGCAGGCACAGGCGTTGCCTTACGACGTCACGCCTGGATGCGGCTGTGCAACTTTGCGGACCCTTTCAAGGCATCCTTCACCAATTCTCCCTTTGATGGATCATCCTTGTTTGGTCCACAGGTGAAGGATACATTGACTAGGTGTGAGGTAGAAGGTAAGACTCTCTCTGCCGTAGGAGTCAGTTTTTCTACCCCTTCTAGGCCTTATCCCAAAGGTCAAAAGGGAGGAAAGATGTGGTTCCGTAAACAAAACCAGGGAGTCCCATCTGATGCACAAGGTCAATTCCCCTCTAGAGGCAGAGGGGGGAATAACAATAGACACCGCCCTAGAGGCAGAGGAGGTCCGCAAAACCAGGGTAGCAGAGAAACTTTCTCTGATAAACCCTTTCAGCATCCCTGAGGGGCTGCCCACCTTCGGAGGCAGTCGGGGAAGGTTATCCCTGTACCCAAAAGCCTGGCTTTCCCTTACACAAGACAAATGGGTACAGTCGATCATATCCGAGGGTTACAAAATTCCCTTTATTCACATCCCATCCCAACCCAAAGGATCCCTTCCAGACGTTCCACCCAGTCTAAGGGAACAAGCAGCATTAGAAATTTCGAAGCTGCCATCAAAAAGAGATATCCAATCAGTCCCAGCAGACCAGCAAGGATCCGGAATCTACTCCAAATTCTTTTTGGTACCAAAAAAAATGGGACTGGAGACCCATACTGGATCTCAGCAACTTAAACAAGTATGTCAGAAAAACAAAATTCCGGATGGTCACGCTACAGTCCATTCTACCCTTCTTGGGTCAGGACAATTGGATGTGCTCAATAGATCTTCAGGACGCGTATTACCATATCAAGATGAATAGACGCTCCAGGAGATTTCTCCGCTTCAGGCTGGGAGCCAGTCACTACCAGTTCAGAGCCCTGCCCTTTGGTCTCACTACAGCCCCACCCCCCCGAGTGTTTACCAAATGCATGGCAGTGTTAGCGGCTCACTTGAGACGTCAAGGATTCCAGGTGTTTCCATATTTAGACTGGCTCCTTACTGCCACCACCAGACATCAACTTCTTCTATCCAGGGACTTCACTATCCAAACTTGCCAAGCTCTAGGCATTTCAATAAATTTCGAAAAATCTGCCTTGTCAATCTATTACCTTTATAGGCGCCACATTAGACACACTCAATCTTTCAGCCAGACTTACAGAGCAAAGAGTGTCAGACATCCGCAAGCAAGTTTTCCTTCTCTTGCAATGCAACAAAGTCAAAGTCAGACTAGTTTTGAAGGTATTAGGACTCATGGCAGCAGCTATTCCCCTTCTCCCCTTAGCTCTCTTCCACATGAGGATTCTCCAATGGATGCTGTTTACACAATGGTCCTTCCAACAGCTCCCGATGTCCTACTCCATATTGATAACTCAATCATGCAAAAATCAACTGTCTTGGTGGATGACGTCACCTCAGGTTCTCAGAGGAAGACTTTTCACTCATCCCCCCCCAGTCGCCACGTTGACAACAGAAGCCTCCCTGATCGGGTGGGGGGGCATTATCAGGGCAAGACAGTCCAGGGCACGTGGCAACCGTTCGAGTGCCACTTGCACATAAATGTCTTGGAGATGAGAGCAGTGCTTTTAGCGTTGCAAGCCCTTCACGACTCTCTTCCAACAGGGACTATTGCAATTCAGACGGACAACATGTCCGTAGTGTGGTACATCAACAAACAAGGCGGAACCAGATCATACCCCTTATGTCGAGAGGCACTCAGACTTTGGCAATGGGCTATCTCTTCTCAGCGTTTTCTGATAGCAACGCACATTTCCGGGAAATCCAACGTGATTGCAGACAAGTTGAGCAGGGCAATACTCATGCCCCACGAGTGGTCTCTGAAGAAATCAGTTCTGGAAAAAGTATTCCTAAGATGGGGCCAGCCTTGCTGCAATCTTTTTGCTACTCCCCAAAACAGCAAGTGTCACTGCTTCTTCACTCTCTTCCCATTACCAGGCCATCCCACCAGAGACGCTCTAGTCCACGATTGGCCCCGGGGACTTCTATATGCCTTTCCCCGTTTTCTGCTGATAACTCAACTAATTCAGAAAGCCATCGCCTTGAGAGTGACTATGATCCTCATTGCCCCTTACTGGCCTTGACAGATATGGTTTCCGTTTCTTCATCGTTACCTGTTGGAGCAGCCTTGGCATCTGGACCCAGTGCCAGATCTGTTGACCCACCAATCGGGCCAGCTGCACCAATCTCTTCATTCTCTCAACCTCACAGCATGGTTTCTCCGATTCCGACCTTAGCCAGGCTTCCCTCAATATCTCGCTCAGTCCGAGATATCTTGATAGCGTCTCATAAATATTCTACCCGGAAGATTTATTATAGCAAATGGAAACGCTTCTCCTTTTGGGCAACATCAAAAAATATAGATCCCTTCACTGCTCCTATCCAGTCTATTCTAGACTTTCTAGCAGAACTCTTTCATTTAGACTCTTCTTCATCTATCATTAGAGTTCAACTGGCTGCCATATCTAATTATCATGTAGGTGTCTCGGAGTCTAGCATCATGGCTCACAAGCTCTGCAAAGCCTTTTTAAGGGGCATATTTCTTCTTAAACCTCCAATCAAAGATCCCCCGCCTCAATGGGACTTGAACTTGGTTCTGGCATCCTTGATCCTTTCCCCTTCGAACCAGCGGCTTCATGTTCTCTGAAGTTGCTGTCTTGGAAGACACTTTTTCTGGTAGCCATAACTTCAGCGAGAAGGGTATCTGAACTCCATGCTCTGTGAAGTCGTCCTCCTTACTTAGTTTTTCACAAAGATAGAGTTTCCCTCCAATACTAATCCATCCTTTTTACCTAAGGTTTCCTCTCAAACAAACCTAAACCAAATTATTGATCTCCCCATCTTTTTCCCTAACTATTCAAACAGGTCGGAACAAAAGCTACATTTTCTGGATGTTCACCGCCAACTTAGGTATTATTTAGACAGGACTAAACATTTCAGGAAATCTGATCAGCTTTTCCTGTCTTATGCGGAAAGAAAATTGGGCCTTCCAGTTACTAAAGTGTCCCTTTCTAGATGGCTTACCTCTATAATTACCTTCATCTATGAAATCAGACATCAAAAATTGCCTTCAAGACCTAGAGCTCATTCAACTAGGGCATTAGCTACATCTGTAGCCTTTCAGAATAGGCTACCAATAGATTCCATTTGTGCAGCAGCCACCTGGGCTTCTCCTCATACCTTCATTTCACATTACAAATTGGACATGGTCTCCAGAAACCGTGCCAACTTTGGTTCCACTGTTCTCAAGAGTCTGTTCCAATAGGCCACCCAGGATAAGGTGCTAGGGACGCGATCCCATCCAGCAAGAATGAAGGCGAGATAGACAACTTAACATTTAGAAGTTATGTACCTACCATAACGTTCCATGTTAGTTGTCTTTTTCTCACCTTCTTTCTTGCGTCCCACCCTCCTTCCCCCACGCCTGGACAGACCGATAGGAATTCCTTTTTTTTTTGTGATCTTCCTCTGGAAGTTGTCATTCCCACACGTCTTCCACCTCTATTTCCCCTTTTGTTAGGTCTAGGTTGCCTTTCACTCAGGTTTATTTAGAGGTGGGTTACCCTTCTCCATTCTGGAGACTACAATTGCTTGGTCTAGCTATCAAACGAGATCGAAGTAGTTACCGCCTAGCATTGTGGGATATAGGGGAGCCTCGAGCCGGTGGAATTAGCTCTCGAGCTTTAGTATTGGCCGAGTCGGAGCCGAGGATCGGCTCTGAACCCATCCAGCAAGAAAGAAGGCAAGAATGCCAGAAGTCTCAATCTCAAGATGCACGCACTCGAGGCCCTTCTCAATATGGAGAACATCGATGTCTGTGCTGTGACAGAAACCTGGTTCAAGGCTCCTGAGAGCACCCCAGCACTAACAGGTTTCACCTCATATCATGCGTTCCGGCCCCAAAATCCGGACAACACCAAGAAAGGAGGGGGGGTGTCCATATTCATAAAGGACACCCACACCTCAAGGTTGGTGGCAACGCACGATGCATCGGAGACCATCCAGGTGCAATTAACCATAGGCAAGACTGCTCTGCAATTTGTAGCATGTTACAGGCCACCCTCTCAAACTCAGGAACCTCACATGGCCTTCCTGAAAACATTGGAGGGATAAATGTATCTCCAAACACCATCATACTAGGTGACTTCAACTACCCTAATATAGACTGGGAACACTACTCAAGCCCGAACACTCTAACCCAAAGATTCCTGGAGTTCATAAACTCAAATGCCATGGAACAACTAGTCACCATCCCCACAAGAGGAGAAAACATACTTGATCTCATCATCACGAACATGGGATCAAAATGTTCAACACCGGAAGTATACCCCTCACTGGTGAGATCAGATCATAAACTAATCTCGCTGGAGGTCCTCATCCTGCCCCCACCTGAAACAAAAAGACCACAGTGAAAAACTTCTCAAAAGCCGATTTCACACTTCTAAAACTAGTGTGGTCTCCTTTAAGGCCCCTGAGCCAGTGGTAAACATTACTCAAACCGCTGAATCACTTACAAATGCCTTCTACCAGCACCTACAGGACTGCATGGATCAGGCAATCCCAAACAAAACTAAGACTCTCTGTACCAAAGGCAAGCGTCCAGTCTGGTGGACCCCAGCCATAAACAAGCTCTACAACAAAAGGAGGAAGCTACTACAAGATAGAGCAAAATCCTTGAAAGGTAAGACACCTTTGATCATTATAAGTAAAAACTAAGAGCTCTCATAAAATCATCCAAGGCAAATTTTGAGAGAAAAATCGCCAAGGACTCTAAAGAGAATCATAAGGCCTTCTTTAGCTATGTTAGAAACCTAGGAGGAAACTCCCAGATATGCTCAGAATTAGTTCAAAATGATGTGAAAATTACTGAACCTACACACATTGCCAACATACTGGCTGACAGGTTCAGTGCAAACTTCTCCCCTCCCCAAAAGGAGAGAGATATCTATTCCAGAGGATTGTAGCCCCCAAACATCTCCAACGCCCAGGTGAGAACTGCCCTCACTAAGGCAAAAACACAGCATCCATGGGACCGGATGGTGTCCCCGGCTGTGTGCTTCACGAACTCAACGAGGAATTAAACCCACAGTTAGGACAGCTGTTTAATCTTAGCCTCACCTCAGGATACGCACCAAGGAGTGGCGCACGCACTGTGGTCCCACTTCATAAGGCGGTGCCTCCACAGACCCTGGAAATTACCGCCCCATTAGCTTGACAAGCCTTATCTGCAAAGCCATGGAGAGGATCATAATGGAACTCATAAATAAAGACATAGGGAACTTGCAGACTTTGGATCCAACCCAGTTTGGCTTTGTCAAAGGCAGATCCTGCCTCTTAAACTTGGTTGACTTTTTCGAGACTGTCACCAAGGCCATTGATGAGGGAAAGGCAGTCCATACAGCCTACCTCGACCTGGCAAAGGCCTTCGACACAATACCCCACTCAGGTATCATCGAAAAACTCATCAGCTTGAATGTAAACCCATACATCACAAGATGGGTTGCAAACTGGCTAAGTGACAGAACCCACAGGGTCAGAGTTGCTGGAGCCATGTCAGACTCAAAGCCTGTCACAAGTGGTGTCCCACAGGGCTCAGTCCTGGGTCCACTCTTGTTCGGCATCTACTTTTCTGAAGTACAAGCAAACACAGGAGGGTTATGGCTGACAAAGTTTGCAGATGACTGCAAACTGGCCATAGTCGAAAACACATCTGACACAGATATCCTCCAGAAGGGCCTCACAGAAACGGATAACTGGTGCCAGAGCCATGGCCTGAAGTTAAACGCCAAAAATGCATAGTCATACCCTTCGGGAAAAACAAGGTTACCCCTAGCTACCATATAGGTGGCAATCCACTGAGCACAGAAAAAGTCATCAGGGATCTGGGGACCCAGGTTGACAGTAGCCTTCGCTTGACACTCATGTTGCTAAAGTAGTTAGGAAAACCTTCTATATCCCACCTGATCATGAAGGGATTCACATCTAGATCAAGGGAGGTCATCGTCCCCTGTACTCATCACTCATTAGACCTATGATTGAGTACAATGCCCGCTCGGAATGTATCTGACCAGACACCTGCTGCAGCTTGAAAGGCCCCAAAAGTTCCTCACCAAAAGGATAAAGGGTCTCAAAAATATGTCTTATGCTGCCCGACTGAAAGAACTCCAGCTCTATTCAGTGTCATACCGCTTGCTCAGAGGTGACCTGTGCCTGACATATAAGGCCATGTCAAACCCAGATTTGATGAATATGCTTCACCTCAAAAAATCTAGATCCCTCAGAACCACAAGGGCGGAGACTTAAACCTTGACACGGTTATAAATAGAACGTGCTGGAGGGACAGATTCATCACCCAGAGACTCCCTATGCTGTGGAACAAAATCCCGGTACATGTGAGGCAGAGCACCTCTCTGGCCTTGTTCAAGAGGAATCTTGACCAATGGATGGGAGATTGCAGATATACCCCAGGGATTACTTCAGTGTCACTGCTTGACAGAGGCACAGCAAAATGATAGGCATAGTTTTTATTCAAACTAAAGGGGTGGCGAAAGCCACATAACTATGGGCTAGGCTTATAAATGCCCTTGGGCAGATAGCCTAGTATGAACCTATAAGACAACTAACATGGAACGTTATGGTAGGTACATAACTTCTTATTCTGCTAAGGCGGTTGCCTCCTCTGGTGACGTTTGCAAAGGTCTGGATACCAATTCCATTCTTGAAGCTTCCACTTTGTCCTCTGTTCATAGTTTCACCAAACCTTACAAGCTGGATATTTTTTCCAGGACCAGGGCAGGATTTACCAGGGCTATCCTGCATGGGTTTGTGGAGGGCTTTTCTATGCCTTCCTCCTCCCAGGCTTCCTCTTAAGCTCTTGTAGTTTCTCTTGGGTGAAAAATACTGCAACAGTGATATGGAG
Organism: Protopterus annectens; assembly: GCF_019279795.1. Classification (NCBI taxonomy): domain Eukaryota; kingdom Metazoa; phylum Chordata; order Ceratodontiformes; family Protopteridae; genus Protopterus; species Protopterus annectens. The sequence goes on along the minus strand of NC_056744.1, from coordinate 406,218,303 downwards.
TGACACAGTACAGTTGTGTAAAATCTTTCTAGAACAGTAGATGTCTTTCTGTTTCTTTACTGTTGCATTATTCAGTCCCTCCCTCCTTTCCCTCTGTCCCAGTTCTTGTCTTGTATTTTTATTGCCCTCCTGACCAAGGGGCTCCTATACATTTTTCCTTCTCGAATAGCATGTTTTCCTTTGTCCCTGTGAGTATTTTGTTCTTCCTGTAGCTTTTTTCATTTCTGAGCATTTGTGTTCATACATCACCTTAATGCCCTATGTCTTGCACAGGGTTGCATATATGTGACGTAAGGTGCGTATAACACTTAAAGGCTTTGGTATACAGTCGGACATTGGGCTAGCCTTGATAGGAGATTTCTACGGTGAGTAATACTGCAACTGTGAAGAGAAAAACATCAACTATTAAGGTAAGATTTTACACAGCTGTAGTTTCTCAAGGCTATACTTCCCTAAGGAGACATTTCTTTACCTCCTTTTTCCATCCTTACTCTTCCTTCTCTTCCTTCATTTGAAAATTGCAAGGAATCTTACTCTATGCATTCCTGCATGGCAGTCAGTAGCATCAGACTCTTGGGTGCTAAGCACAATAAATCAGAATTACATTGGACGGTGCAGTGGTGTAGCAATAGCATTGTTGCCTCACAGCAAGAGGTTCTCCAGTTCGATTCTCAGTTGGAGTGCCTTCGGTGCGGAGTCTGAATGTCCTCCCTGCATTCGTGTGGGTTTCCTCCGGGTGCTCCGGTTTCCTCCCATGTTACAAAGACATGCGTCTAGAGTGTTTCTCCCTGGGCCTCCGCTGAAAATTGGCTTCATTCCAAGTTAGACTTTCCCGGTTGACACAGTTAAGTAAATAAAAAATACAAACTTCAGTGGGCAATTCCATTCCCTTTCCTTTTGTCCGTAATCCCAGAGTCTTAAAAACACCAGTCTCATCTCATCTGACATTATTATGGAACTTTTACATCTGGTTGTCAGTGTCTTTCCCTTGAGAACAATGAGGAAAGGCTTTCACTGGAGACTTTTCCTTTTTCTCAGGAAAAAGGGAACATGGAAGGCTGTTGTAAAGCTGTCCAAGCTAAACACATTCCTGCTTATTCCAAAATTCAGAATATTGACACTTTGTACTCTTTTTTTTTTCATTCACTTTGTCTTTCTGGTCACTTTAGACCTGAAGGATACTTTACATATCCCCAAGTTACCAAAAGCACAGATTTTTTTTAAAGCTTCTTTACCTTGGGATTATATTAGTCAGTTTACTGTTTTGCTCTTTAGTCTTTTTACCACCCAGAAAGTTTTCACCAAATGCTTTGTTCTAGTATTAGCTCACCACAGACTTAAATATATATATTCCCTGGTTTACTATTAAAATGCAGAATGACTGTTAGACGACTATGGAAATGCCAAAGATTAGTTGACCAATTTCCATATTGGCAACTGTCACTTCTGCGAGTCCCCTGTTCAGCGAATGCCACTGTGCATTTGCTCATACAAGGGCGATGTTTATATTGAGATCATGGGACAGTGCGGATTGGGAGATGTCCACTTTTCCGCACTGTAGTGTTATCTTGGAGTTGGAATATATATATAATATTCCAACCTAATTAATATTCCAAGCATCGAACATGTAAACTGCAGTTTTGATAGCTTTATGTTTACATGTTCGATGTTTTGATGGTAAACCATATTCCTGTATTGAAGCAAGTGCCTGATTTCAACGACAACCAGTCAAGACACAATACCTGCCTGCAGTCATCCATTGGCTCCACTGTCAGATTATTTTTACTGAGATGCTTCCTGGACACAAACATTATGAATGTTTCTTCCTCTAGAAAACAATGCAGCCTTATCAGTACTACTTCATTTTTTTTCTCAGTTTGTTTCTACCGCAAGACAGTTTCTGGGAGGTGTACGTTTCGTGACCTCCGCTCACCTTATTCTAAATGCCAGACTCTACATGAAAAAGAGCAATGTTTTCCCAAATCATTTTTGGCCCAGCGCTCTCACCCTCTGTCTTTCCCAATCCCATACAGACTCCAGTGGGTAGGACAGTTACATCTAACCCAGGAGTCTCTCTCTCGCCTAGCAACCCTCTTGGACAATGGCCACTGATGCTTCTAACTTTGCTTGGGTGCTATGTCTTGTAGAGTCAAAGCTCAGGCAACCACAGTGCAGATGGAGATGCATAAACCTAAAAGAAATGGTGGCTCTGAAACGTCTGAATCAGCTTTGGTATCCAGGGTCTTTCAGTGGTAATGGACATCACCACTGTGGTGTGATACATAAACTGGGAGGAACAAGATCATGCCTCCTTTGCAGACCAGCCTGGGACACTGCACTTTAACCCAACTTGTTTCTGTAGGCAGCTTACATTCCATCAGATGAAAACACAGTAGTAGATACCGAGAGGCTCCAGGATAGATCCTCACAAGTGGATGCTACATCCAGAAGACTTCTGCAGATAGTCCACCAGTTGGCAACCCCTACAAGTAGATCTGTTGGTGTCTTATCAAAGCAGACAGCTGAAACATTCCTCCCTAGAGGCTTAGAAAACAAATGCATTGTTAGTTCCCTGTATTGAGATGTTTCTTGATGCTTTTTGCTTCTTCCCTCTCATTTTGAAAGTCCTTCAAAAGATCAGGAGGGACTTACCAAAGATGCTACTAGTGACTCCTTTTTTTGGCCCAGACAGCACTTGTTCTCCCTTGTCATGCAACTTGTTAAGGGCTGTCACCAAAGCATTCTTCACAGTGGGCTTGCTTACATATGGTAGTTGATCTTACTTCATCTCAAGATTCAAAATATTGGTGTAATTGCATGGATGATGGTGTCTTTTATCCCTTTTAAGCACCTTTTCACTGAGGACATGCAACATGTGTTAAGAAGCAAAAAACTGCTCCCAGGAACTCTTGTAAATCCAAATGGAAGAGATTTTCTTTTTAGGTGCTAAAATAGATGACGGGACCTATGTAAAGATAGTGTGTGTATTCCTGATTCTCCGTTGCCTTTGTGAATTGCTCTATTATGACTAATTCAGTAAACATACTACTTTAGGACATTTCAGGTTGCATGCTACTGGATTCTCCTCTTTCGTCTTTGTCTCAATTCAAACTATTTTTAAAGAGAAGGCTTCTTCTTGGGACTTGAGTTTTGTTGTAAAAAAAGGTAACTTAATCTCCCTTTGAGCTTGCTAAAGTGATATCTGAATTAAAATCCCTTATGCCAGTTTAGCCTTTTTTTAATAAACGCTTTTATTAAATTATCACCTAAGACATAGGTGAGCACACATTAATACAAAGGAAAAACACTAACATTTTTTCATTTACATACATTATACATTACATTTACTTTCTCTTTATAATGACTATCATTCATTCCAACATTGCATATATAGCTCAATTTCTAGCTTCTGTTAAACCCCACTCTGCTTCCTGAACCTTATTCTGCTTGTATTGGTCCCACAAATTCCATTTACTTCTATGTAATCTGCTCATTTCCTTTTCTAAAGATCCCACTTCCAATTCTTCTCTTTTACAGCACACAGTACTTCAAATACAGTTGTTTTAGATTTTTATTTCCATTTTCTATTATTCACTTTTTTGGCCAGTAGAGTTAAACTTAATAAGACCTAACTGTGTCTAGGTAAAAGATCTTTTGTTTTATCTCAAAAGAATAATTCTCTTAGTCATTTACTCCCCTAATATTTCTGACAGAATATAGGGGAGTTTTAAAATCTGCTAACTCATTATACCCCCAAAACATTCTCACTTACCTCTTTCTTCCCCAGCGGACCTGCAACATTTGCTGTCTATTTTTACGTTTATTTTTAAATTCTAAGTCTGCTTGGTGTATTAAAATACCTGTACATACATGTCAAAGCAAAATCCTAAACTTTCTGGACTTTGTTAAATCCTTGGAAGCCATAATATGTTCTCCCATTGTTACTTTGTGCATTGCTTTTCCATTCTGTCTTCAGTCTTTTATAACATACTCTAATCTTTACAGTTATCATGTAGTATATTGTATGCCCTACAAATTATCCAGTTTTAGCAGCATATTCTATTCTAGATTCGACTAAAAACTCAGAGCAGATCTTTAACTTAGGACTCCCCATCCCCACTGTAGGAGGTGGGAGTTGGAATAATGGTTGCAGAATTTATCTCTCAAACACATAGGATAGGATTTCATTCCCAGGTTTGGTCACTGATTGGTTATTGGCTAGGCATATAATAGTCTTCAGACTGATTGTGTAATACAAACCTACCAGATGTGTTTGGGGGAGAGGATTGACATATAATGGTTAAGGTCTTAACCTCACAGATAGTGTATAGGGCTTGATTCTGCCCTCTGGGTATGGGCTAGGCTTGTAGTCTGCAGACTGGTGGCCTAGTATTTACTTATGAGCCTATGAATCCCTTTCTCTTTACTTCATCAATCCTAATTAAGGAAGGCAGGCTGTAACCTGCATTCCAACCTTTTTCATGGCCACATCCCACTCTGTCACCTTTTACTTACTAGTTATTTGCTCCCAATACCTTGGTTCCTTTAACATTTTTCTTCAGTAAATTCCAGCCACATCTTGCCCATTTTCAGTACCTCTACATGCAGTCATCTCCATTGACAGAATCTCCTTTCTCCATTCTCATGTTGGCTTAGTTCTTAGAATACTTTCTGCAACTTTGAGTATAGCATTCATTCATTAAGGATGTGCATCCCAAATTCCTCCCTCTCCTTATTTCTTGAGCCCCCCCACCCCCTCGTATCTGCTTCGTCATCATTCCTTTCTAATTTGAATTATTACCTTCTGCTAGTGCTGTATATAAATAGCTTTAAATCAAGTAAATCTTAAACCGTCTTGTTCTGTTGGAAGGATCAACTTATCCCATTTAACTCTTGCCCTCTTTCCCTGATAAATTCCTTCAACTTCCACAACTTCTCCTGTGGTTGATAAATGTATACCTGACCTGTATATAGAACTAAAGACACTAAGCATTTTCATTGCTTGTATCTTTATTGTCCATATCCATAAACAAGTGCTTCCAGGTTCTGAATTGTGTTATCTTTTGTTTACTCTCTGCCAACATATCCTTAGCTGCCATTACAGAAGCCTTTTTAATCCAAACTCCTAAATACTTTCATCTCATCATATCCCCATAAATATGGGTATTGTTGAACCATTTGGGTGGTGGTACATGATTTACTTCTATAGCCTTTGTTTTATCTTCATTCATTTTATAGCCCTAAAAGACCTGAAGCAGTCTCAAAATGTTCCATTACACAGAAATGTCCTTTTCTGCATTTATCAAGTACAAAATAGTTTCATCTGAAAACAAAGCCACCTTTTCTTGATTGACATACCAATTATATCCTTGACTTTGAGTCCCTTTTTCTTTTTGCCAGTGGCTCTAAATGGGGTAGGGGGACAACAAAGGGAAAAGAAGATGGCTGTGCCTGGTACCTCTGTTCAAACCCGATTTCAGAGAGGAGCTCTCCCACTTTAATTCTTGCTTCTGCTGCTTCATATATCCTAATTAGCCTTATTATTGTATCAGAATAGAACTGCTTCCATTTCCTTATTCATAAAATCACAGATCATTCTTTCAAATGCTTTCCTTAATATAGAGTCTCAAAATAACAGCGATATTGTCTTACATTCTGCTTTCCTTTAGGTAATCGTTGTCCTGTTAATGTCCATTTTTTGCTTCCCCTTCACAAACCATGTTGAATCCATATCTGTCAATTTGGCAACAACTTTGCCAACTGGTTAGCTAGTATAGGGATAATTTATAATCATAAAATATCTGCAACCAGCTACAGTATAAAGTTTAATGTAAAACAGCACTCAAAACTCTCTGGCACCTTGGCACACAGCCTTCCAGGAGTAATGTCCTAGGGTATTACTCCTGGAAGGCTGTGTGCTGAGACGCCAGTGTGTTTTGAGGGCTTTTACATTAAACTTTATACTGTGGCCAGTTGTGGACTGGGTTGTTTTGCTTTGATAATTTATAATCATGTTTTAAAACTGAATGGATCTGTATAAAGCTGGGTCTGACAGGTCCTTAACCTCTTGGGGTAATACAGCCATCAGAGCATTCTGCCAAGATGCTGGCACTACTTTTAAAATACTATTAAACAAAATCTTTATAATTTCTTACCACCTAAGTCCTACAGGAATGCAATCTGCTCCTGGAGACTTCACTGCAAAATTGGTTGTACATCACCATTTTTAGCTCATCTCCTGTTTTAACTATATTAGTTGTTCAGACTCGCCTTACTCTACTCTTGGCATAAATAAGTCTTCCCTAAATATTTCCATTTGTGCTCTTTCTTGTTTTCCACATTCAGGATCTGGTTATTTTTCTGGTCATAAGCGCCCTAAGTTTGGCAACATCCCTTTCTAGTTTCAGTTGTCGTTGTGCTTAAAAATTTTTTGCTGTTAGTAGTTAGCAACTGTTTTACCCAAACCTAAAATTTCACTCTCCTTGTTTATCAGTTTCTGTTTTCACACTAGAAGAGCTGAAATTAAACTGTTGGTCAGTAATCTGCTGTCTTGGAAGTCCCATTCTTTATAGTCTGAGCAGGAGAAGCTTGGCAATTTGTTTCCTGTGCTTTTTATGATGTTGCAGGTGGCTAGTCAAATCCTTTCCTTTTGGATTGCCAGTTGTGTTGTCTTTGGTCATTGTTCTCAAGTGCATGGGGTGCATCTACTTCTTTGTCTCAGAATATATCTGTGGTAGGACTTGCACTGGTAGTCACTTGTTCCTTGATGCATACCTTCACTGAGCACTTCAAATGCATCTTTACTTCAGAAGCCTCCACTTTGATGCTTGTGGGCATATTTTCCTGTAGACTTAGCCTTTCTAGCCCTTGGATGCCCCTTTATGGATATTGCTTGGGATTCTATGAAAGTATTCCTCCTCTTAAGATGCTGAACCATGTAAAATACATGTACAAGTGCTCACAACCCCATTTGGTCTATGATCAGGCCCTGTGCTGTAGGTGATTTATCCTCCCCTCCCCCAGAGCTTTTCGGATATAGTTTGTGGTAGAAAAGACCACTTTATAGGTATTACAAGTTTGTAATTGTGGATTCCTTTTTCTAGTGTTTCTTTGCATTTCCCTCCCCCCTCCGTGCCTGAAGCGTCAGGAACTCTAGAATGAAGGGCTGTATAGGACACTATTCTTGGCATGCGCTAAGGAGATGCCTCTGCACAGAGTGCATGGGATCAAGATTTAAAGAAACAGCGGCTTAGGGCATGTGCTAAGGAGATGCCTCTGCACAGAGTGCACAGGATCAAGATTTAAAGAAACAGCGGCTTAGGGCATGTGCTAAGGAGATGCCTCTGCACAGAGTGCATGGGATCAAGATTTAAAGAAACAGCGGCTTAGGGCATGTGCTACGGAGATGCCTCTGCACAGAGTGCATGGGGTCAAGATTTAAAGAAACAGCGGCTTAGAGCATGTGCTAAGGAGATGCCTCTGCACAGAGTGCACGGGATCAAGATTTAAAGAAACAGCAGCTTAGGGCATGTGCTAAGGAGATGCCTCTGCACAGAGTGCACGGCATCAAGATTTAAAGAAACAGCTGCTTAGAAGACTGGGAAGGATGCACCTACGTTTTCAACCCTTCAGAAGATCTATTGATATGGTAAGTACTGATGTTGGGATAAAGGTTTGCCTTTCTCTTCAGTCCTTCAGAAGTGATGTTTATCTAATGGACAGTCAGTGAAGTAAATTCTAAGCTAATATTTGCTTTTCCTAGCTGCTTCAGTAGTGTAAAGATATGAAGTCCTGACTATGGCCCGGATGACCCTGGTTGAATTAGTACCTCAGGCAGCTGACAGAGTGGCAGGGAGGATGGATGTCCCTTGTGATGATCTCTTATGGAGACTGGGGATGTTACTATGAGGTGGTGGGGTCTAACGGGTATAGCTTGGTAGGAATATCTGAGATGATGCAAAGGCAGGGTGATTCGCTGCATGCCTGCCCCTGATGGCTGTATATGGGAGGGGGATAACAAATAGGGTTGAGTATACAGGGGACAAAAAAAGAAATGGATGGATGACAGCAACCCCCACCCACCCCCTCAGGGTACCTTTATGATCCTTGCTGGCCTTTGCAGGATTGTGCCCTTTGGGCCAGGGGTGATTAGAGAGCTGGTAGTCCAGCAAAGAGCATGTGACATTGGAATGGCTATTAAGTATGACCGGGAGAGAGAGAGAGACACTCATGCAAAAAAAAAAAATGCTTTTCCTGTCAATGTCTTGTCTCATTTTAAACGCCGTAATTGGACCAGTTTGCCCACAGACTACCCCATTCCCCAATCTTTTAGTTTCCTTGGTAGCATTTTTTTAAATAGGGTTTATATCCACTAGGCTTAGCTATGGGAAGCATACCTCGCGACCACTTGGAGCAAGAAATCTGGACAGAGCCATCAATAATTTGGGTGGGGGGGGGCAAAGGCCAAATAAATAGGGATACGTTTTAAATATTGCTCTTACAAACTTAGAAAATTGATAGAAAAACATGTTTTTATTAGCTTGAGTTTTCTGAAGGGTGTGAAGTCTAAAACTCAAATGTCTGTCATTAATTTCTGACTTCCGCCCTCAATAATTTGCCAGAAAACTACAATATTATGAGAAACTGGCCCAAAATATGAAGCAAAAATCTGGACATTTTGCCAAAATCTGTACAGTTAAAGAGGTATGATGTGAAGCCCTCCTCCAAGGAGAAGGTGAGTATTGTTTGACCTGCCTGCATCTAACAAGCTAGTTGAAGGCTTCTTACCACAGCAAAAGTAAGTGGGCTACTCTTCCACTAGCTGGCCAGCAGTTTCATTCTCTAAAGTAAGTGCCTGTAAAACGAGATGCTATCAGAGAGGTAGTATTACTGTAGGTATTTGGTCGACTGGCTTGGTGCTGATTTTCTGAAACAACTGCTTATACAGCTGTGCAAATTGCATTTCATTTTATATTCACAGAAGTTATGGACAATGTAAGGCTTAGAATAATAGCTGATATTTAAGAAACTAAATGTATATATTTTTGTAGCAGCACTTTTTCGATGATGAAGATCGTACAGTTCCAAGCACTCCAACTCTTGTTGTACCGCATCGCACAGATGGTTTTGCAGAAGTAATTCAGTGAGTTAATTGTCTTATTCCATTCCATATGTATATGTTGACGTTTTTCTCCCTGACAGTTGATTTTTCTTTAGCTGTTGTACTGTTAAAGGATTAGCTGACAAACATTCATTATTTCAAGAACACATGTGTTATGAAATCATGTAAAAATGTATGCCACATTACATAGTTATTTTTTCCACTAGTCCCCATGGTCTTGCCCAGCTGCACATGTATACCTTGGGACCATTATCCTTAAGAAATGGTTTCTCTGTCACTATCCATTCTTTCCTGACTTAGTAACACACTTGTTTTAGTTATCAGTCAGTGTTTTATGTGTTTCAGTGTATTTTAAACAGTGGTTTTATACATTCAGAATATAGATGAGTGACACCAAAATTAACTCTAATATAAACATGCAGACCATGTGTTCATTGCCTTAGGTTGTTGGAGGGTAAACATCTCCCTTCCTAGAGATGCAGCAGCCTCTGCTGTGGTTGTAAGTAGAAAGTGCAGGGCAGCAGCAGTTTGCATTTGAGAGAAGACGCCACTAAAGAACACTAACTGAAGACATTGTTGAGTTTAGTCTAATTTTATTTAAATGCCATTGATGACTTGGCCATTATTTAGCTATCCTAGGCTTTTGTCACATTTCTTCTCCAGATGAGGCCAGAAGTTCTGTGTAGAAAAAAAGAAAAGAAATGCTGATGTAGAGATGCCAGAAAATGAATCTTATTTTCTAAAGAATGTAATGAGGTGCACTCGTTAATTATTGATCACAAACTGCTTTCCAAAAAGCCTTGATATGATCAGTCAAATCTGAGAAAAAGTGGCCAGTTTTACAGAAAGAAGCCTGACAGAGCTTAGACAGCAGACTGATTCACATCACGCCACTGAAAATCAGAAAGTTGTGTCGCTAAGCAAAATGTATGTGTCTTTTAATCCTTTGCTTTGCTTTGAAGTGCAGTATATAACATCACAGGTGTGCTACACATATCCATTCAAAGTAGTGCAGTTTGTTTGTAGCACTTTTTAATCAGAATAGTGCTAGATTTACACTTTGAGAAGCAATGTACATGTTGACAATTGGAGACAAGAAATAAATGTACTGCAGTGCCAAGTGCAGTTTTTTGAATTTTAAAATACTGTCTTTGTTATTGAAGTGTAGTATAAAATGTCACAGCTACACTTGACCCCCCCCCCAACACACACACACACTCTCTCTCTCTCTCTCACACACACACACACACACACACACACACACACACACACACACACTCTCTGTCATAACTCCAGTCAAAGAAGTTGTGAAGGCTGCCAGCCTAGCCAGATAGAATTTTATAGATAATTCTATTATTTGTAAATATTAATGCAAGACGCAGGCTTGTTGTCTTAAATGGAAAAAAACTGCTGTTAGATGTGGAACTGCAAAAAATGTAACAACATTGCACTCTGCTGGCAGAAAGCTGACCAAGTAAAACATGTTGTGACCCTTTGATCTAAAGTCGGCACCAGTCTCTCTAGATGAAGACATTCTTTCTATTGTTTTAACCACAAATTAAATTGCTAGATTTAAACATGCAAATGTATTTTTATTGCTCTGCTTCCTGACCAGCTGCAAGATAACACAAGGAGATGTTAAGAATGTAAATGTAGTTTCTGTTAGCCTGGGAACCCAGGGAAGTGTGAAGAATGATGTAATGGGAACCAGAAATGTGATTTTAAAAACAGAGACAATCAGAGATTAAGCATTTTTGTCTTGACCATCCAACTCATCAGCACTCTTGCCTGTTTTCTTATGTAAGTTGTCTTAGACTTGTTTTCTTTTCGAAATAGCTAGGAACTAGAAATAGACTGTTTTTCTGTGATGTCAGAACTGTACTAATGAATTTTCTGTGTGATCTCTGAACTGTTGACTAGCACTGTGTAGTAAGAAGTGTTGTTTTGTGTTTTTATTTATTAAATATTTTAAAACCTTTCAACTGTGGCTGTTTTGTGTAGAGATAATTTAAGCTCTAGAGTACATTGCGTATTTCTAGTGGTTACTGTACCAAATCACTGTAATAAGCCTTGACTGTTTAGTTATACTACCAGTTGGATAGTAATATTGCACAGTAATAATTTGACACCCTTGTAAGGGCCTTTAAATAGCTGATAAGTATTAGCTGGGTGGTGGCAGGTGGTACTACCGTATAGACTGGGTAATAGGGGCACAGCTGGAGAACCTGTGCCAGCCTTTCCCAGGAGTGTCTGTGTGGTTGTATAAACGCTTATCTCAAAGTGTGTGTGTCAGCTACTTGGGCAGGGACACGAAGCACTGGTTGGACAGAGAGGGTGCTGGAGGCTTTAGCTTGCCCAGCTAGGCTGAGATCTGTACCCTATAGCTGTGCTAGTGGGGAGTCTCATTGGGGACCTGGAGAGCAAGGGAGCAACCAGCCCGGACTGACTGTGATCTCTGTGTGCTCTTAAGGGAAATTGCACTTTACTGTGTGTATTTGTTATCCTTTCTTCATATATGAGACTCCCTCTCTGGTGTTAGTGATGAGGATTGAGGTTCCTTGATTGCTGGGCCAGGGCACGGGCATCACAGAAGTTACTTTAAACACACACACACATTCACTATCATCTAGCTAGTTGTAAACATGTAATCTGTAAATTATTAAATAGGGAAGTAGATGACTTTAACAACTGATAAAAAAAAAAAAAAAAAAAAAACTAAAATATCCTTTAAAATACATTAAAAATCTTGACAGAAAAAAAAAAAGATTAAGTGCAATAATGCCACCTTGTGTGTGGGTATTACAGGAGGATAATTTATTTTCCAGGGGTGGAAAGGCTGCCTGCTTTTGCTGTTAAACCTTTCAGTAACCATGAGCAATCCAGTAGTATTTCCCTTTTATTCCCACCCTTTTAAATGATAGTGCTTACCCACCAAATTGTATTGGGAATGTGCACCATAAATGTCTGGATAATGACATTTTAAACATTCCATATGTAACATTTTAAACATTTCGTATGTAACATGCAGATGCTTAATGGGCAAGGTGTAAATACTCGAGAGAACGGTCTAGGTGAAAGGACAAGGTAGTATGGCTCCACTATTTAACTCTCCCTCACACAGTGCAGTAAAAATGACATTACTATCGAACTCTCCCTCACACATTACAGTAAAAAAAAGATATCTGGAAACTGTTCTGCTTACCTGTTGGCTTTGAGTGAAGATTTGGAAATGTGTGAAATCAGCATTTTGTATACTAATGGGGACTCGTTTAAAAGCCTTATGTCAGACGATCCTCATGTTAGCTTACTTCATACTTCGTGTACGACTCACTGTGAGGAAAGTGCAGTGTGTAAGTAACTTAATATAACAGTAGATGCTCGAATAATCACTGCTGCAGTAGCCATGTGGGTTGCATCCTGCAGAGGATACAACAGCAGGCCAACTTACAAAGTTTCAGGGTACCTTTCACACACACCTAAACCATTAGTCTGTTCTTGCTGAGCTCAGTAAAAGGCAGGTTTGTGTGCCAAGTCCTTTAGACTTTTCATGCCACCTGCAAGAGGGCGGCTAAGCCTATGAGAGGGCATTGCTAGGAACAAGAAAAAATAAGTACACAGCCTGGCATCAAAAACACACACACAACAAGGGGAATGGAGGGAGGGAGCAGCTGTTGCAGCAGTGATCATTAGAACATCTACTGTGATGTCCTTCAAGGATGCATCTGCAGTCCTGACAAATGGGTTGTCCTGTCGTCAGGCAGCCCTTCGGTCGGCCGGATTCCAAAGTCTGGGTCTGGCCTCGGCTGGTGTCGCACTTCACCCGACGTCATCTCTCCTGGTCTTCGGGTATAAAGGCATCAGCCGACGCCATTTTCCTCAGTCTTTCTTGCCGCGTGGCGCCCGAAGCAGAAGCTGTTCGCAAGTGTCGGTCGGTCAGATCCAGAGATTACTACTTCGAAGACTTCTAAAAAGCTAAGTACCCCGTTGGGGACTCTTTCTTGCCTCAGCCGATGTCAGAAAAAGTAAATAACTGTTTAACTTGTGGGAAACAAATACCTCATAAAGATTTCCACTCTTACTGCTTACCTTGTTTAGGCCCAGACCACGACGTAGCAGCCTGTTTAGCCTGTAAGTTTACTTGGCACCAACTAGAAAACCTTTTCCATTTGCTTATATATGATTTTCTAGTAACAGGCTTTCTTGCCTCCATTATTACCTGCTGCATGTCCTCAAATAGGTGCCTAAAGAGAATGAAGACCCTATCATCCAGGCAATTAGTTGGTTTACTTACACAACTGTACTGTGTTCATCATATTAATCACTGCTGCATTGTCTAAGCTGTTTGGGTAGATTAACATAGCTTAGAGCATCTGGAAGGTGGAAGTGAATGGTCCCAGCAAAGCTTGACCTAGACTTGGAAAAGGAATCTTAACTTGTACTTTGTAAATGTATGTATAGAGGACAAAGTTGCTGCTTCTAAAATATTTGAGTCCAACCCTTTCCAAAAAGCCATAGAAGAAGCCAAGGCTTTAGTAGTGTATGCATTGACGCTCTGTGGAATAGTTTCACTGTGATGAAAATAATAAAAAGGTAATAACCTGAGACAGCTATTTGGAAATGGTCTGCTTTGACACTGTTGTCCCTTCTTACCTTCACAAGCACTGAACAGCTGATCAGAAGTTTTTGCCATGAGCTTTGAGTTCAGGGAGGATCACAGGGCAATGGATATTGGCTTAACATAAGCTCTGATACCACTTTAGTCATACAAGAATGATTAGTCCTCAAAGAAGCCCTGCCTCTGTGGAAAATGAGATAAGGCTGACCCACCATAAGAGCTTGCAACTCTGATATTCTTCTTGCAGAAGTCAGAACAGTCACTAAAACTGTTTTCCATGGTAAGAACTTCAAGTCAGCGAGATGAACTGGTTCAGGTGGAGCAAGTGTTGGGTTTTTTAAGACAAAATTAAGATACCAATGAGGAGCCATCAGTTTTTTGGAGGTGTCTCATGTAATACCACTTTCAAAACATTTTGACACAAGAATGACTTGAAAGAGGGGGATCCATGGGCAGATGTGCTTAAATAGCCGAGATATGAATCTTGGTAGAGGACATAAGATAGTAACTCACAAATATTGCAAAACCAAAGAAATAGCCCTGAATGAGTGTTGTGTATATAGTTGGGGAAATAGAAAACCTTTTCCATTTTGTTTTTGTGTAATTTTCTAGTACCAGGTTTTCTTTAGGGAGTTAGTTGAAGTTAATTGGGATTAGGATGTATCGAACACCCCTGTTGTTGTGTAAGTAGATCAGTATGTGAGGAAGCTTGTGGTATCGCCCCTGGCCAACTCCAAAAGAAGGGAGAATCACTGTTGCCTGGACCAGGAGGGAGGTACCACAGTGATCTTGGGTGATTTTTTTTTCTTAATCATCAAACGTACCTTTGGTATTGGTAGAAAGGCAAAATGTACCTTGGGTATCGGCAGAAAGGGTAGAAAAGCATACAGGAACATTCCTGTCTGTGGAAAAGGCATCTGTCTTCCAGGACTTGTAGTCTTAGAGCAGAATTTTGACAGCCAATTGCTCAGAGGAGGAGGCATAAATGTCTACTTGGTGAACTTCTGCCGGATCAAATCTTGAAAGACCCCATGATCTAGTTTCCATTCATGAGGGGTCTGCCTTTGTCTTGTTAAGTTAGTCTGCCACACAGTTTTGCTGTTTTGGAATGTAGGATGCCTGTAGAGGTGAGATTATGCTGTAAAGCTATATCCAATGCTAACATGGCTAGTCTGCACAGTGGATAAAATCTGGTTGTTTACTTCATGTGGTGGTGTTTGTAACAAATTAGTCGTCCTGTGGACGAGGTCATTCAAAAAGTTGAGTGCGTTGATAAAAGCAAGCATCTGTTTTGTTTGTGCTTGTATGTCTTTGTTGTCCCAGATACGTAGCATTTTTCTCCATCTTGATATTGCTTGTCAAGCAAAGTCCGAGGTGTCTGTGGTGACTAACTGCTTTGGAACAGGAAGGGAGAAGGGAAGACCTGGATTCAGAGATATTTGATGCGTCCTCTGAGTGATTTCTTTTCTCACAAATTCCACAACTCGAATCTGAAAAGATAATGAGTGCTGGTGCTGTGATGAGAGACTTCACGTGAGAAGGATACAGTGGTATCCAGTCACATGAGAACGATACAGTGGTATCCAGTCACGTGAGAACGATACAGTGGTATCCAGTCACGTGAGAACGATACAGTGGTATCCAGTCACGTGAGAACGATACAGTGGTATCCAGTCACGTGAGAACGATACAGTGGTATCCAGTCACGTGAGAACGATACAGTGGTATCCAGTCACGTGAGAACGATACAGTGGTATCCAGTCACGTGAGAACGATACAGTGGTATCCAGTCACGTGAGAACGATACAGTGGTATCCAGTCACGTGAGAACGATACAGTGGTATCCAGTCACGTGAGAACGATACAGTGGTATCCAGTCACGTGAGAACGATACAGTGGTATCCAGTCACGTGAGAACGATACAGTGGTATCCAGTCACGTGAGAACGATACAGTGGTATCCAGTCACGTGAGAACGATACAGTGGTATCCAGTCACGTGAGAACGATACAGTGGTATCCAGTCACGTGAGAACGATACAGTGGTATCCAGTCACGTGAGAACGATACAGTGGTATCCAGAGTCTTGTAAGAGGCATCATGAGAATACAAATGCCACAAGACAGAGAATTGTGAGGTATTCCCTTGCAGTGACCAAAGTCTGAATGGAAAACCTGTGAAATTTATCTCGATATAGATCTATTTTTTTCCAGTGGAAGAAAAGTTCTTTGTACTGAGGTATCTAGAAGACACCCCAGGAACATGGTCCTGTGTGATGGAGTCAGAAAAAAATGTCTGAATGTTCTTAATGGAATCCCAGCCTGTATTCTTAGCTTAGTATACACCTATGAACCTGACTACCACTAGGGCCTTCATAAGCCTAGCTGTGCAACACAGATGTATCCCACAAGTTATACATTTTACATTTCTCACCCAAGAGAGACAAGGAGATTCCTTACACCTTGAAAGACTCTTCAAAGATAAGAAAATCCATCTAAATATGGAAAATGTGGATGTCCTTTAGCCTACAATGAGCTGTGACAGGGGCTTGACACGTAATGAACACTCTTGGAGCAGTGGACTGACATGATACAGAGACAACCTTAAGAACCCCCTGAAATTTGGGTGAATAGGCATGTAGCATGCATCTTTTAAGACTAATGTTAGCAGAAAATTCAAATGAGGAAGAAAGGGTGCTAGGTTGCAAAGTGACAGCATTTTGAACTTGAGCACTATCACACACTAGTTTAGGAAGGAAGGCTCCAGATCTGGTCTCCAAGCATTTTCTTTTTTTGGCATTAAAGACATTTATGAATAAAAATTTAATATGGAAGATTCCTCCCAAAGGGAGCTTATCTGCCCAGCAGTTAAACAGCGCCAGCCCACCATCAGGCCTTGAAAGCTTGCAGAGGAGCACTCTATTTGGCAGCAGGAAAGCATTGAAGGGCTTTGCATCCAAACCTGTCTTAGCTCAAGCTGATTAATGGTTTGGGCTTGTGAAAGGTGCACTGAAACTTTGGAAGCTGGCCTGCTGTTATATCTTTGGCATGATATAACCCGTATACCTTGGGCTACTGCAACGATGATCAATATGTTGAACATCTCTAGGTATAGTTTACATGTCAGACTGCGTTGATGGAATGTTCAGGAAGCAGTGGATGATGCACAACTGTGTTTGTATTTGAATTTTGTGCTTGAATACTTCAAGCACACATCAAAAGGGCACAATGGTGAACCTCACTAGTATAGTCCGGCTACTTATTTGGCTTCCAGTGGTAAAGTATCTTAAGACTCTCAGTACTGGGTTTGCAACTTCATTTCCAATTTGGCATTTTTCCCTAATGCACCAGTGCTGGTGAGGGAGGAAGCACACCCTACTATGATGCATGCTATATCAGTCCTAGGTCTCAGTTATTTTTTGCTGCTTGCACAGTTTGAATCTAGATCTTGACATTCATGATGGCAGAGTTCCTATATTTGATGTCCATTTTCCTAGGTGACTGTAAAAAGTTCAGTAAGTCAGTTCTAATGTAATGACTGAGGAAACCAGAAGTTATATTTGAAGAAATTATTCTGATACGAGATCATCCCCAACCAGCAGGGTTAAAACCACAGGTTTTCAATAAGCATATAAAGCTTTCCCAAGCTACTAGCCTTTCCTATATACCCATAATGCAGTGCCAGCTAGTTTCATCTCCAGATCTTTTGTGCTGCTTCAGTAGTATGCAGTTCTTTTTGATCTACAAATCAGGCAAGGCCAATGTAATTTATCTTTAGACGTCCTATTCCTATGTTGCAGTATTCTTAGCGTGGGATTCACCACCTCAGGTGACCCAAAAGTTGGTTCCTATAGAAAAGCTTAAGCCTAGCTGCTGGTAGGTGTGTGGGACATCACACATAGAGCAATAAACCAGGTACCTTAAATGTGATGTATAGGTGCCAACGTTCAGGTTGCCTGAGGCAGGGAATCCCACACTAAGAATACTGCAACATGGAAGAGAAGGTCAGCTATGGTTATAGTAAGATTTTACACAACTGTTCTTTTGTTTCCCAGCCATTCTTTAGGATCTGGTGGTGATTTTAATACTTTTTGACACAGCTGTCTCTCTCTCTCATTACTGCTGTCATCATTTAGAAGGCCATTAAGGGTTGTTTGAGACTTTTGCTGGAAGATTTGCTCCTTGCTTGCAGTTGGAGAAACACTGAGGGTGGGATGTGCAGTGGGCTGATCGCAGAGGCTGTTCCCTCATCTTTGTGAGGGATATTCCTGACATTTCCCCTGAATCGCTTAGTCACGTTTCCCTGGTTTCCAGAAAACTCACAGTGCCTTGTGTGTCCCCATATGAATCCACCCCAACACACCCACACTCAGAGAGGAAAGCTGGCCATGCCTCTTCACCCTTCCTCATCCCCTGCCTGGCTTCTCAAGTGTTTGTTTGTTTGTCTTCTCGGCTTTTCTCGGTTAGGGGTCGCCACAGCCGAACTCCGGTCCGCTAATGATTGGCAGTAGATTTTTATGGTGCCAAGTTGCCAGCCCGACTCCAAACCTTCAGCGAAGGCACGTCCATTCACGCATGTCTTTCGGAGGCCACTCGACCGTGAGGAGGACATGCAGACTCCACACAGAAGGCACTTCAGCCGAGAATCGAACAGGAGAACCTCTTGCTGTGAGGCAACAACGCTACCGCTGTATCACTGCGGCTTGTGAAGGTTGCTAATTAAACCCTGCTCACCTTGGTTGTTGTAAGGCTCGATCCCTTTGTATCACAGAACCAGGCTAGACCCCAGTGTGTTTTTTTTTCCTGCACTTTGTCATGTTTATTGCTGTGCAACTGCCTTCTGGCTTATGGTTTTGCTCCATTATAAAATTGGGAAGTTGCATTGCACATTTATTTTTGGCTGTAAATTGTTTGCCCTTTAAACCTCTGCCACTAGTGATTAGTGTGGCTTGTTGTTTGGATCATTTGCCATTCCGAAGTTCATATTTTTCTAATTGCTACTTTGACTTCTGTGTGGATATCCTTTCTACATGTAATGAAGTTGGTGCATTTAAATGTGAAGACAAAAATGCCTTCTCACTGCAAGTATTCACTGACGTTATTGGTCTTTGGGAGGATCATTTGAAGGAAGCCTGTGTAGTATGTCATTCTTTTAGTCCCCAAACTATCTAGTACAGAAAGAACATGTTGATTTTTATATGGTTTGAAAGGCAGCCTCGCATCCACCCTAGCAGGACTTCAGGCACAGCCCTTGGGGTTGACCCTTTGGGCCCCTAGGACTGAGTGCAAGTCTCACCTTCTGTAAATACAGGGAAAATAACTGTGATAGAGACACAAAAACAAAACTGACAGAAGTAATATTTCTAAATATTCTCTCATAACCTAAGAAATGTTGGTTAGAGATAATATCCAACTATTGCTACTACTCATGGAGTCTCCACATTGGCTGTAATTGTTGAATTTTCTCCCTTAGACTAGTGAGACAAAGTGCATCCTCTGTGTTTGATTCAAAAGAATCCTGTACTCCAGTCTACCCATATACCAAGGTAGCTGATTGTGCCCAGTGGGCAATAAATTATGGGAAGATGAGGGATTTTCTAAAGGATCATCAGGAAATGTTTGACTCTTCCCTTTTTGACATCAGGGTAGATAAAAACATTCCATGCCTCCTTTCCTTTGTTTTAATCTCTGTTGTCTTCACCATCCTTTGTTGTGATGCTAGTCTCGGTGAAGCCTGTCATGAACCTGCAGATTTTAAGGGATGTGTAAACTTTGGTTGTAGTCTTTTTCATTGAGGTTGGAGAATTCTGCAATGGCAAAGGCATGGATTTCAGTGGTTCAGTATTGAGGCCCTGTGCCTTGTGGTTAATCTTGGCCCAGACATTGTGAAAGGTTGTTGGTGATCTTGGCTAGGTTATCCTTTGAGGCATTGGCCTCTGGATTTTTAGTGTCCAGCTTTGTCTCATTGGGCTCAACAACCCTGTTCACGGTTGGGCTCAGTTCAACCTCTCACCTCAAACATAGTCATCAGTGGATTTTGGTTTCCAGCATTTGGGAGCAGTAACCTTAGTCCTAGTGTAACATTAATATCAGTTTAATGAATGAAGATGCTAGCATTCCCAAATTATTTGTTCTCTGCAAATGTACCATGTCACATACTGCTTCAACTAGAGGCATTTTATCTGTCTACCCCTTCAGGCACTCATTCATCTAGACAGCATGACAGAGGGTCTGAGAGGCACTTGCAGAATTGTCCATTTCTGTCTGGATTCCATCATGCTACTCCTTCATATTCATATCAGGTCTCTCTGTGGTCAGGTAATTATTGCAGGTGACCATCTCCTGCAGATGACTGCATATTCAAAGAAACTGCTCTGGTGATGAAGCAAAGAGCAAGATGGACTGTAGACCTACATCTGACAGGATCCCACAAGAAGCATGTTGTAACTTCCCGCTGTTCTCTTGGGGGTGGTCCCGTAGCAGACAAGATGGTTCATCCTGTTGTCTGGACTAGTAGAGAAGTACCTGGTGACGTGGCACATTTTCCAAAAGAGGCAGGACAAAATTCTGCGATGTACCAAGGACTGGATTTGTAAGAGGCTTAAAGGCAGATTGTTGCCCTTAAAAAGGCTCCTACGAAAAGCCACTCCAGTAGCATACAAGGATAATGCCGTGACTACTACCTGGTTGACCTGGATTCGATTAGTGGATCAGGAGACTTATAGAGCAGCAGTAGAGAGAGAGCGTTTGTTGATGATGCTTCCTTAATGGA
Source organism: Protopterus annectens (assembly GCF_019279795.1). Classification (NCBI taxonomy): domain Eukaryota; kingdom Metazoa; phylum Chordata; order Ceratodontiformes; family Protopteridae; genus Protopterus; species Protopterus annectens. Next base: position 406,197,798 of record NC_056744.1, on the reverse strand, counting down.
GGAATGGTTCAAAGACAGGAGTTGCCCTCTGATATAATCAAGTATGGGAGGCAGTGCAGGGACTGGGCAGGGAATCTAAATGCCCCTCCCCCAGGATGAAAGCAGAGACAAGCGAAACCCCCAGGATACTGCAAAGATCTACAGTTGGCCTCCAGCAAGAACAGGAGTAAATTGGGGGGTGGAGGCTGGACTGGTACACCAAGAGTGGATGTGGGACATTGGGGGACAGGCTGATGTCCCAAGGGGGGACAAAAAAAACTCAAACCGCAGTGTCCTCTGTCAATCCTCCCAATTAGTAGTCCACAGGAATATGGAGCATGTTTGTCTGTAGTATTCTGTTAGGATAGTGAAATGTTAAATATGTTATGATATCTGTAGGAAGTATCCGATTTGCTAGAGGAGTTGCATGATGGAGGCATCAAGGGCAAGTCTGCAGTATCTGATGGTGACCAGTCCCTCCATGTGACTTACTCATAACTCAGTAGGTTGTGCTTTTAAGCAGCAGGCATCACTATAATTCTTTGCTGACATTCCTGGTTTAAGGCATCCTTTCTTAACATGCCTTTTAATAGGTCTGTCCTGTTTAGATTAAAGGTTACGGAAAAGCCGAAGAGCTGGATAAAAGATGCCTAGACCCTCAGAGTGGTTGTATGAAATTTCAGACTCTTTATTGCCTCTTTTCATGGATGTGAAAGAGTCTACATCCGTTATTTTAGCAATGCGAGCAGCAGCAACAAGGGCATCAGATCTAGGAAAAGTAAACCAATAAACTGGGCATAGAAAATTCCAGAACTAATAACAGTAATAGCTAGGGTACAAGAGGCTCTTTCTGAGGACATCAGTGTGCATTGAGACTGGGAAGGAGTCCAGGAGATTTCTCCTGTGCTTCTATGAGTCAGCTGTCTCATTAGTTTTTGCTTCAGACTTGAGTGTTTTAGCCAAATACACATTCATGTTTGCAGTGAGTAGAAATTTAAGTAGTTGGTGTTTTCATTCCTGGTTGACTGACTCCTTGCTGCACAAGTTGCAGGTCAGGAGTCTCTACCAAGTCTCTTTCAGCCACTGGAATTAACATTGAACACCAAGGTCCCAGATGGAGCCCTTGCAGACATTAATCATCAGTTGATGCACCTTGGACATTGTGTCCTATAACGCACGTCTTTCATTGGATAGAAGTCTTCCTATGTGAAGTATAGTGTATTTGTTTCAATATTTTGGTCATAGTAGTTGTCTGGCTTGGAGCACTGGAACTGATCTTTACTATTTACATGTTGCTTCATACAAGTCTCTCCAGTACAATTCCACAGTGAATACTCAAAAGTACAATAGACTATATCAATAGGTCCAACATCTTTGCTCATGAAGATTTTCAAGGTATGCAGAATGCACTCGCGATGATGGCTGTCCAGTCTGACCCTTACTTTGGGCTGTCACCACTGACGCCTCTGTCCTGTAGTTGGAGGAGGCATTCCGAAGGACAAGACAGTCCAAGGTGTTAAGTCACAAATCTAGGCCAGTCTGAAGGTGAGTATTGTGGAAATGAGGGGTGGTGGTCACTCTACAGGCTCTCCAGGACTGTACCTCAGCATCCACTTTCCAGCCACACTGCCAATGTGGTTTAGTACAAAAATGAGAGAGAATTCACTCCTGCCCCCTACATCAAAAGATGATGAGGGCATTGATGTGGGCTGTGCATCGCATCCAGTCTCAGTCCTGATGAATCCACTTTTGTAGCGGACTAGCTTAATGCTTAATGATGCCTCATGAATGGTCCTGCAACACACCAGCTTTTCTGCCACTGAGGGAAGCCTTGCTGTAACTTGCTTGCATCTCTGCCCACTGTCATGTGCACCACTTCTATTCCATCTTTCTTCTGCTGGGGGCATGGTGCCTTGAATGGCCCCCACGACTCTATCACACTTTCTTCCATTTTCCCTTATTCCAGAGTTCATTCAGAAAGCTAATAAGCAAGTCTTGTCATTATTCTAGTCTCATTTTAGCCTTTCAGATACATGCTAAGTCACTCATCTGGCAATCCTCCCTTAGATGTCTCTAATTCCACTTATGGCCATGGACCCGTCATACCAACCTCAGCTTTTTAAATCCTCACTTCGGCACAGAGACCCAAAACAAGAATGTACAAGAATAAAGACATTTTTGTGAAATTATTTCCAAGTGAACAGATCCCTTTGCAGCCCCACTGACTGCACTTTTAATTTTCACTTTTCTGTAATCTTTGATACAGACCTAAGTTACCGTTATATAAAACTCCACCTTGCAGCCATATCCAACTTCAATGTTTACTTTCCACATCTGACCTTCTGTCAAGGACCCTTCTTTATAGAGTTTTTTTTTTTTTTAAAGAAAAGGTAACATTTCCTCCTCTTTAGCCTCCTTTCTATTGTCAAGGGCAGATAGTCTAAGGTGTTAAATCACAGATCTCGTCAAACTTTCGAGGACTCTAACCCAGCATGCACTTTCCAGCCACACCTTTCTATTAACCATTATTTCTGCAAGAAGAATTTATGAATTACAGGCTTTTATACCAAAGGTTGTAGCTGAGGGGAAAAAAAACTTAACCAATCCCCATATTTGCTTGTATTATTCCCTAACTACTTAAACAGAAGTAAATGTTTATGGATTCCCCCAGAGAGATTTTTTGTGGACAGAACCAAATGAGTTGGAAAAGATTCACAGCTTTGTCTTTGTCTTTTTTTGTAATTAGAAAAAATGATATCCAAAGTTATGAAAGTTTGTCCAAATAACTTACCAGTTATGTCAAGTTCTGTTATGAAAATTTTAACGCACTATCTTCTGTGTATAGGTTCATAGGTTTATACTAGGCTATCTGCCCTAAGGCATTTATAAGCCTAGCCCAAAGTTATGTGGCTTGCGCCACCCCTTATGTTAGAAATAATGTGCCCATTAGTTTGTTGTGCCTCTGTCCAGCAGTGACACAGAGATGATTCCCAGGGTAAACCTACGATCTCCCATCCACCGGTCAAGATTTCTCTTGAACAGAGCCAGCGAGGTGCTCTGCCTCACATGGACCGGGATTTTATTCCACAGCATGGGGAGTCTCTGGGTGATAAATCTATCCCTCCAGCACGTCCTATTTATATCCGTGCTAAGGTTTAAGTCACTTGCTCTAGTGGTTCTGGTGGATTTGGATTTTTTGAGGTGGAGCATGTCCATTAATTCGGGTTGGTCATGGCCTTGTATGTCAGGCACAGGTCACCTCTGAGCAGATGGTATGCAACTGAATAGAGTTGGAGTTTCTTCAGTCTGGCAGTATATGACAGGTTTTGGAGTCCCTTTATCCTTTTGGTGAGGAACTTTTGGGGTCTCTCCAATTGCTGAAGGTGTCGGGTGAGATACATCCCGAATGGGGTATTGTACTCGATCATTGGTCTGATAAGTGAAGAGTACAGGGGAACAATGACCTCACTTGATCTGGATGTGAATCACTTCATGATCAGATGGGCAATGTAGAAGGTCTTTCGAACCACTTTAGCAACGTGAGTGTCAAACGAGAGGCCACTGTCAACCTGGGTACCCAGGTCCCTGATAACCTCTTCTGTGCTTAGTGGGTTGCCACCTATATGGTAGCTTGGGGTTACCTTGTTTTTCCCGAAGGGTATGACTATACACTTTTTTGCGTTTAACTTCAGGCCATGGCTCTGGCACCAGCTATCAGTTTCCGTGAGACCCTTCTGAAGGATGTCTGTGTCCGATGTACTATCCACTATGGCACCCAGTTTGCAGTCATCTGCAAACTTTGTCAGCCATAGTCCTCCTATGTTTGCCTGTACTTCTGAGAAGTAGATGCCGAACAATAGGGGGCCAAGGACTGAGCCCTGTGGGACACCACTTGTAACCGGCTTGGAGTCCGACATGGCTCCAGCAACTCTAACCCTGTGGGTTCTGTCCTTTAGCCAGTTTGCAACCCATCTTGTGACATATGGGTTTACATTTAAGCTGGTAAGTTTCTCTATGATACCCGAGTGGGGTATTGTGTCGAAAGCTTTTGCAAGGTCAAGGTAGGCTGTATGGACTGCCTTTCCCTCATCAATGGCCTTGATAACTGTTTCAAAGAAGTCGACCAGGTTCAAAAGGCAAGATCTGCCCTTGACAAAGCCAAACTGGGTTGGGTCCAAGGTCTGCAAGTCCCCTATGTCCTTGTTTATGAGTTCCATTATGATCCTCTACATAGCTTAGCAGACCAGGCTTGTTAAGCTTATGGGGCGGTAATTACCAGGGTCCGTAGAGGTACCACCTTTGTTGAGTGGGACCACAGTTGCCGTACACCACTCCTTGGGCACATATCCTGTGGTAAGGCTAAGATTAAACAGCTGCCTTATGTGTGGGTTTAGTTCTTCATTGAGTTCATGTAGCACACAGCCGGGGACACCATCCGGTCCCATTGATGCTGTGTTTTTAGCTTTAGAGAGAGCAGCTTTCACCTGCGCATTTGAGATGTCTGGGAGGCTACACTCTGTTGGGATAGTTCTCTCTCCTTTTGGGGGGGTGAAGTTTGCGCTGAACCTGTCTGCCAGTATGTTGGCAATGTCTGTGGGCTCAGTGATTTTTGTATCATTTTGGACTAATTCTGAGCATATCTGGGAGTTTCCACCCAGGTTTCTGACATAGCTGAAGAAGGCCTTATGATTGTCTTTTGAATCTATGGCAATTTTTTTCTCAAAGTTGGCCTTTGATGATTTTATGAGGGATCGTAGTTTCTTGCTAGTACTGATCAAAGATGCCTTCCCTTTTTGGGATTTTGCTCCATCATGTAATAGCTTTCTCCTCTTATTGTAAAGTTTGTTTATGGCTGGGGTCCACCAGACTGGACATTTGCCCTTGGTGGAAAGAGTCTTGGTTTTATTTGGGATTGCCTGATCCATGCAGTCCTGAAGGTGTTCATAGAAGGCATTTGTAAGGGCTTCCGCAGCTTGGGTTGTGGTTTCCATTGGCTCGGGAGCCTTGAAGGATACCACACCTGTCTTGAGTAGTGTGAAGTTTGCTTTAGAGAAGTTCTTCACTGTGGACTTTTTGTTTGGGGTGGGGGCGGGATGTGGATTTCTAGTGAGATTAGTTTATGATCTGATCTCACCAAAGAGGGATATACTTCCGGTGTGGAGCATTTTGTCCCCATGTTTGTGATGATGAGATCTAGTATATTTTCTCCTCTAGTGGGGATGGTGACTAGTTGTTCCATGGCATTTGAATTTATGAACTCCAGGAACCTTTGGGCTAGAAAGTTGGGGCTTGAGTAATGTTCCCAGTTTATATTCGGGTAGTTGAAGTCACCCAATATGATGGTGTTTGGTGATACATTTATACCCTCCAGTGTCTTCAGGAAGGCTGTGTGGGTTTCCTGAGTTTGAGAGGGTGGCCTGTAGCATGCTACAAATTGTAGAGCAGTTTTGCCTATGGTTAATTGCACCTGGATGGTTTCCGATGCTTCGTGTGTAGCCACCAAGCTGGAGGTGTGGGTATCCTTGATGAATATGGATACACCCCCTCCTTTTGTGGTATGGTCCGGGTTTTGGGGCCGGAACGCATGATATGAGGTAAAACCTGATAGTGCTGGGGTGCTCTCAGGAGCCTTGAACCAGGTTTCAGTCACAGCACAGACATCGCTGTTCTCCATACTGAGAAGGGCCTCGAGTGCGTGCATTTTGAGATTTAGACTTCTGGCATTGAGCAGCATTACCCTTAGTTTCTTCCCGTTTTTGTTTTCTAGGGTGGTAGGTTTAGAATTTGATCAGACCATTAGTTACTTATGACATTTTTCAGAACTACATTTTTTGATGATTTTTGCAACCGCAATATGGGTTTTTCAGAATGCTTTCACAGGCCACTGTAAGCTGGAGATGATTTGGTTTAGGTCTTCCTTCTGAGGCACTGAAGAGAGGTGTGTTCTGTTGCAATCACCCAGAAGAATAAGTTAAGGACACTCTCCTATTTGTTAACAAAGATGAACCTCCTCGTATGGAATATGAAAGCTATGTACTCACCATAACAATGGACCTGGATGAGCAGGTCCATCCTGGGCAAATATACCTGTACTCCTACCTTTTATCATGGAACCGTGGCCTGGAGGATGTTGCTTGATCTTTACTACATTTTGCTTGCATGTTGTCTTTCTTTAGAGAAGTATAGTTGAGATCTGGAGACGAGTAACTTGCAGAGTATTGCGGGCAAAGTGGAGGGGGTAGAAGCCTGGCAAATTAAGTGCCAGGTTGACTAAAGTTTGTGGTTTTAGTCCAGTTTGACAAAGAAGGACTTGTTCGTCCAGATCTGTGACTGTGCTAAATTAACTTCCATTTCACAACGTGTTCCATTGAGTCTTACTGGAATATTTTTAATAAAATGTGCAAACTTATTTGTTTATATGTCAAATGTTAAGTAATGGCTTTGGATACATCCTGAAACTGCATGAGTAAAATAACATCCATCGATTTTACTGTAGAGGTATTTCCATATTATCAGAAAAAATTGTACTTTTATTATTAAAAAGAGTCTGTAGTATTGCTATTAAAAAGAGTCTGTAGTATTGCTAAAAAAAACTAAGTGCAGCCATGAGTAGAAATATATCTGATTCTGAACTGCAGGTAGTCGGAGAAATAAATATTAATCGTAATATTTTCTACATTTATATGAAAGAAATAAACTTGTGAACGACACACCTACTGAAAGAAGCGTAGCTGTGGTGAGTCAAAAGGGGTAGCTGCCCCAAGAGCAAGGGATTTAGGGTACATGATAGTGCTGTCCAAGCATTTAGAAATGAATGGAGATACATTTGTGTTTGACTGAATCTGTTTGTATGGTTTTCAGCATTGAGGAGTAGAGAAAACATTTTTATTGCCCTTCGACTTGGTGTCGAGGGGGTCGTCAGTTGGGGGGAACTGCACAAGTTGCCAAATAACTCTGCTGTGGTTCAGCCTTGTAGTATAATATTTACTGTAGAACCTCTGATTTGTTGGTGACTTTAACCAGCACCTTTCAGGCGAACATGAGTTGTCGTTTTTTGGCTTCCTCCATTAGGGGGTCACCACAGTAGATCATTGGTCCGCAGAATGAGTGGCAGTAGAGTTTTACAGTGTCGAGTTGCCAGCCCAGTGCCTAACCTTCCTCAGAAGGCACACACACACCTAGGGCCAATTTATAGTGTCCACTCTGCCTGCACCATGTCTTTGGAATGTGGGAGGAAACCGGAGCAACTGGAGGAAATCCACGTAAACACAGGAAGGACATGAAGACTACTCCACACACAAGACACCCCAGCCAAGAATCGAACCAGAGAACCTCTTGCTGTGAGGCAACAATGCTGACTGCTGCATCACTGCAAAGCTCTTTAGGCTAACATGAGTAATAGTTTGAATCTCCTTTGCCTATATAATAGTGATAAGATTCCATGCCGTAATTTCATTTTTTTTTTTTTTTTATGACACGGTTTTACTTTTTTCAATAAAGTCAAGAGCAAGACTAGCATGGTTGAACTCTCTGTATTTGCTTATGCTGAAGGAAGTCTTGAAGAAGGTATTTTATTTTTTGCAGTCATTCACTGAGGTGGTGATTACCTCTGGGATTGTGGAAAAAGGCAGATGATGTTCCACAACATAGGAGAGATGAAAGAACAGGTTCATTTAACTGTAAACCATTTAACTGAAAGTGTTCTAGGGGAAATATTTTAAAGATTAGTTATGGTCTGCAAGTGTAGCCCAGCTAAAAAGGCTTGGTTAACATTTGTTTTTACCTGCATGGCTTTTATAGCCTGTAGATCTTACTTTACTGATTTGATTGACTGTTCTGATTATATTGGTGAAGTAACTGATCTTGGTGTTGAAACAGCAGTCATTTCTAGCTTGGCAGACCTCTTGCCTCTGCCCAGGTAGCTTTTGTGAGCTTACAAGCAGCTTAGGAGGAGGACAGGTAAGCTGCATCATGGGACCTGCAGCTTGCTTTTTCTGTCTTATTACCTTATATGGCTGCTGGGGCAAAAATTGGCAATAGTGCTTTTCCTGACCCATTGAAACAGAGCTCCCTATCCTTAATTGGAATGAATGAGCCAATTGGCTGCATGAAGTCCTGTGAAAGTGTAAGGGTGAAGGATTCAGGGAAAGTAGGATAAATGCATATGTATTAATTTCTTAATAAATATTTATAATCCTTGAAGTATTTAAAAGGTGCTACCCTCTTGTTTTTTGTTAAACTTATAGACCGTTTTCCAGATGTGTGTTTTAATTAAAACATTTTTTCAATATCAGCCTCAGGATTTGTTAAATAACCCAACATATCGGCAAGCAGTGACATTTTGAATTGTTCGTTAAAAAGTTTGTATTCCCTGTAAAGTGGAATATCTTATCAGTGCAGCCAGTGGCTCTAAGTACAGAACCAATGGCAGGGATATAATAAACCCTTTTATCTCTTATCCCCAAGTATTCTTGGGGACAGATGACATGTCCGCATGTCTTTTAGCTGTGGATTTGGATTCATCATAAATAGCTTTTAACAGATTGACAAAATATAGTAAGAACTGAAATTCCAATAAAATCTGCATTAAATACCATTAGGCCCTATCAGAGGCTTTTTCTGCATTGACTCAATAGTACTTCTATTTCTGCATCTTGTTGGCATCCAAAAATGGTCTCTAACGTATCATCAGACATCTGTCTCCCACTAAGTAATCAACACTGATTAGTTTGTCTAGTCTCTGTATTAATGTAGCTACCGTTTTTAACAAAATTGATATAATTTATAGTTGTAGTTTAACACCTGTATCGGTCTGTATGAAGATGATAAAATTACATCCTTTCCTTCCTTCAGTCTCGCACTAAACGGGTTCCTTCTGACAAAGGAATACGCTTATTTTCCTGTACTGCAGCTGCAGTAATCTAGACAGCACTTCGCTTTTTTTATGTTTCAAAACTCAACTGGGAGGGCATCACTGCTCATATTCATTCCTTTTACCTAACTCAAACACCTCAGTTAACTCTTTCAGAAATGTAGGTATCATCAAAGATCCTGCTTCTTTTTGTAAGTTTTGGTAATCGAAAGCTTTGCAAACAGTTTTTATTCCTTGCTCATTCTGTACTCATTTCGTCTGTACATGATGATAAACTGGTATCCGTCTTCCCAGTATTGGTTGAATTCTAGGATGACTCATGTAGTAGCTTCATGAACAACCAGTACCATCCATATAGTTTTATAAGGCTCAGAAGTAGATTGCCAGGCTTTTCTTTGTTTCAGTCCTTATCTGTGTGCGTCTCTCTCTGAAACACACACTCGCGCACTTTGGAGTCAAAAATCACTTTAATGCATATCCTTCATGTGTGAGAGGAAAATTAAATACCCAGAGTAAATCCACACCAACCCAGTGAGGACACGCACAACTCTGCAGAAAGCACCTCAACTGAGAAATGAACTGCAAAACCACCTGCTATGAGGTGACACTTATATTCACTATGCCACCTAAAAGATCACCAGATCAGTACTGAAATACAAACCTGCTTCGCTTTCATGCCTGCTGTAACACACTATGCTGCCCACTATAAACTTTTTTTAAGCCTTTTTTTGTTTTTGATAAGATAGTTATAGAACTATGCATCCTACAGTGACAGAACCATAGAGCCTGTTAGTATGGGTTTATTTCTCTTTAGCAAATTCAATTTAATTTTTATTAGACCTCCAGTGTTTTTCACAGGTTTAATTTCTCCAAGCCTTTTGGGTTTCTAATATCATGACATGGTTTAAATACCCGCATTTGCACTTGTTTCCTGTCTTTCCTTTAACTAGTCTATTCCGGATACAGATTTGCTGTATCCCGGATTGTTTGTAAGCTTCTGAGCCCCCCAAGCCTTTGTGTTGGAGGGAAGCCGCCTAGCTTTATTAGTGGAAGTGGTAAGCACTAGGCAGCCTATCAACCACAAGAGGAGTGGTTTCTGGCCCAGAAATTGTAGTTTATTGGCCGTTTGGGCAGTTTTCCATACCTTTTCAATTTTCTGGTTTAAAAGCCCGCATTTGTGCAGGTTTATGCTTGTTTAAGTTCTGTGGATCCAGTTTTGGCGTCCTGCAAGACTGCAAGAGCATCATGAAAGAGAAAGCGATGCTAAGTGCCTCCATTTAGATTTTTTCCTAATTTACTGCTTTTTGCACTTGTTTTTAGTCGTTTTTTTTTAATTTAATTGCATTTATTTAAACTGTGTTTGCTTTAATCTTGCTACACACTCGTGTGCTAGCTTGCACTGCATTTGAATTGATTTTTTGTTACTGCTGTTTTAGCTGCTTAAAGCTTGTTTCTTGCCTTTCTTGTAACTTGTGTAGTCCTGATACAGATTTGCTGTATCCAGGACTGTAAGCTTCTGAGCCCCCCCTCCCCCAAGCCTTTATTTGATGGAGGGAAGTCTTCTAGCTTATCAGTGGGAGTGGTAAGCACTAGGTAGCGTATCTACCGCAAGGGGAGTGGTTTCTGGCCCAGAAAGTGTAGTTTATTGGCAGTATGGGCGTTTTTTCCATCCCTTTCAACTTTATGGTTTAAAAGCCCGCGTTTGCGCTTGTTTCGGTTGGGAGGGTGGCCTAATGGTTAAGGTGTTTGCCTTACAAACACAAAGTGCAGGGTTTGAGTCTCACAAAGGATAATTGGCTAGGCTTAAAATGGCTCGCAAGCGCAGTTAGCTTAGTACTAATCTACGGACCTTTAAGCCCGCACAGCAACGCCAAGTTGAGGTAAACTATTACTGGTGCCAGAAAGCCTGCTCTTGAGTTTTTCCCCATAGATCTTGCTAATTTTCCATCTCTCTTGAACTTCAAGTAGCGTAATCACTTTGTACTTCAGCAGGTTTTTGTAGCATTTATTGTAGCACACCCAAGTGCCATCAGCACTAGTTGTTCTTCACGGAAATAGCTCCATTACTTAGTAGTTACAACCACCCCTCCTGGCATGATTAAAGGGCAGTTCCCTGTGCTTTCTCCTATTAACGTGGTGCACTTGGGCATTCTGAGGCAGTGTAGCAACTGCCTCGTGTACATAGACAACCCTCTCCTCTTACCTCTCAACACTTGAGTGATGCACTTATATCACCATACTGGAAGCTGTGCACGCTCCAGCCAAGACTGGACTAGCTGGTCAAGAGGAGAAGGTCAACACCTGCACCACACCACATGGAACACACAGCCTTCCAGAACACCCACCATCACAGCTCTCACATAAAAACACAAACCACACACCCACCTTCGCAGACGCTCAGTAGAAATTTACCCAAACAGCAGAGACCTCCAGTACATAAACGCACTCGACCACCACAACACAGCAAAAACCACAGGACACCTTGTTTGCTGTAGCATAGACTAGATCCAGGCCTGCTGAATCTAGCTTTGTTTGTATAACTTGAGCACTAATCCAGGCATTCTTTAAAGTATTCAATTGTATTTATTACTGCTTGGTAGTAACTTGATTGAAGTGTAGCTATCATTCTAAGTCTTTTGGATTAAGCACTTGGGCTTCAGACCAGTTGTTTTACATTAGGAAGGTTTGTGGCCTGCACTGTGGTGGCAGGACAGATAGCTTACATCCTTCTAAGTTGGGAACTGCTGATTGAGGGCTCAGTGTCTGTTATTCTAAAAGTGTATTAGTTCTGGTTTAAGCACTTGGGCTTCAGGCCAGTTATTTTACATTAAGAAGGTTCGTGGTCTGCACTCTTGTGGGAGAAGAGGCTGGACTCTGCCCTTCTGAGCTGGGAATTTCTGGTGAAAGGCTTAGAGTGCCTGCATATTTGAACATTTTCTTACTATAATTGGTACACCTTGTTTGCTGTAGCATAGACTAGATCCAGGCCTGCTGAATCTAGCTTTGTTTGTATGCTTGTTAGCTTATTATTTCACTGAAATGCTAATTCCACCTAAAACGCGGCTTTTCAACGCTTCTGTGGATCCCTATTAATATCTGCATTGCTTACTGTACTTATTTCCTTGTTTCACTTGAAAGAAAGTTACTGTTTGTCGTTTTTGCATTTACGTTACCTGTAACACATTGCATTCAAGTTACCTGGCCCTTGCTCACTAAAGCAATTATACAAGTCAGCACTAAAAAATTAAAAGCACTACACCCTCACAAACTCCCCTTGAGTACCTTGTTCCTCATTGGCCCTTTTTTTCAATTATAAAGGAATTCCCAATACTATTCTAGCATGTCCAAAGGTCAGTTGTCAATCTCCTCTCCGGTCCAGCTGGTGAATCTGGGAATCTTGAGGCAATGTTACAACTGCATCATGTACACAGACAACCCTCTCCTCCTTCCAACAAATTCCAACACATGTGAGAGATGCAACCATATAGCCAAACTGGAGGCTAAGCTCTCTCAACTCAGTACTGGCGTAACCAGTCAGGAGGAGAAGGAAACCACACTCACTACAATTACAGTCTCGCATAGACCTACCACGACAGCAAACCAAACACATAAACACACAAAAACATACTCGGAGGCTCTAAATAAAAATCTGCCTAAGCAGCAGAGACCTTTAAAGCAGACACCCAAGCAACCGCTACCCCAAAACAAAACACGTGCAACACATAGCTCACAAAGCCAGTGTGCCGAACAGTCACAGCCCTTAAGGCTAAACAACACACCTGATACACTTGTAATAGGTGACTCTATCATCAGGCACACTGACGTCCCGCTCACCAGGCTGAACAAGGAGAAGGTCACGGTGAGCTGCCTGTCGGGCGCTGGGATCCGCGACATAACACAAGCACTCAGGTCACTCCAAAGCAAGTACAAATATGACTCGGTCATTGTCCATGCTGGTGTGAATGACCTGAGACGTACCTCCCAGGAGGATTACATGAAAAGAGACATAGAGGAGCTCTCTGAGCATGTAGCTCAGGCCGGTATGACCCTGACCTTGAGTAGCATCTTATCCTCACCAAGAATGATGCCACAATATGAAGACAAGATGATCAATTTCAACAATTGGCTTAAGTATTGGTGTCATTCAAAGGGGATCCAATGCCTGTCAGCCTGGGATGACATGCTCGACAAGCCATGATGCTTCTCTAGGGACGGCTTGCATCTGTCACCCCTGGGCTTTCGGATATTGGCAAAGGCTCTTGCTACCCCCATAGTGCCTTTTTTAGGCAAGGCTCAAAAGACAAATCCACCTCCATAGGTATCACAAGGGATAAGAAATTAAGAGTAATGCTACTCAACGCCAGAAGTCTAAACCTCAAGATGCACGCACTCGAAACTCTCCTTAGCATGGAGAACATCAATATCTGTGCAGTAACAGAAACCTGGTTCAAGGCTCCTGAGAGCACCCCAGCACTACCAGGTTATACCTCATACCATGCTTTTAGGCCCCAAAACTTGGACCGAACCACAAAAGGAGGGGGAGTATCAATATTCATCAAAGATACCCACACCTCCAGGTTGGTGGCACAGCACAATGCATCAGAGACTATCCATGTGCAACTAACAGTGGGTAAAACTGCCTTCCAGTTTATAGCCTTCTACAGACCACCCTCCCAAACCCAGGAACCCCACTCGGCCTTCCTGAGAACACTGGAAAATATGAAGGTCTCTCCAAACACCATTATATTGGACGACTTCAACTACCCAAACATAGACTGGGAGCATTACTCTAGCTCCAACACCCTAGCCCAAAGGTTCCTAGAATTTATAAACTCAAATGCTATGGAACAATTTGTTACCACTCCCACAAGAGGAGAAAACATACTGGACCTGATCATCACCAACATGGTGGGGACTCTATGCTCCAGACCAGAAGTGTATCCTTCACTGGTAAGATCAGACCATAAACTAATCTCACTGGATATTCACATCCCGACCCCACCCCCCCGCCCAGAATACCACAGTGAAAAACTTCTCTAAAGCAAATTTCACACACCTCAAAACTGAGGTGGAATCCTTCAAAGCCCCCAGGCCTGTGGAAAATACGGCCCAGACCGCAGAATCCTTTATAAACGCATTCTATGAACACCTTCAGGAATGCATGGCTCATGCAATCCCAAATAAAACCAAGACCCAATCCTCCAAAGGCAGACGTCCTGTCTGGTGAACCCCAGCCATAAATAAACTATACAATAGAAGGAGGAAGCTACTACATGATAGAGCAAAATCCCAAAAAGGGAAGGCATCCCCTGATCAGTATTAGCAAAAAACTACGGGCACTCATAAAATCGTCTAAGGCCAGCTTTGAGAGAAAAATTGCACAGGACACTAAGGATAATCACAAGGCTTTCTTTAGTTATGTTAGGAACCTGGGTGGGAATTCCCAGATATGCTCAGAATTAGTCCAAAATGACAAAATACACTGAACCCACAGACATTGCCAACATCCTAGCTGACAGGTTCAGTGCAAACTCCCCCCCCCCCACCAAAAGGGCAAATATCTATCCCAGCAGAGTGCTGCCCCCCTGACATCTCAGATGCTCAGGTAAGAGCCACCCTCTCCAAAGCAAAAAACACAGCATCAATGGGACCAGACGGTGTCCCGGGCTGCGTCCTACATGAACTCCAAGAAGAGCTAAACCGAAACATAAAAGTACTGTTCAATCTCAGCCTTACTACAGGATATGTACCCAAAGAGTGGCGTACAGCAACAGTGGTCCCTCTCCACAAAGGTGGTGTTTAAGCGGATCCTGGAAACTATCGCCCCATAAGCTTGACTAGCTTGGTCTGCAAAGCTATGGAAAGGATCATCATGGACCTCATAAAGATATTGGGGACCTACAGACACTGGATCCTACCCAGTTTGGCTTTAAGGGCAGATCCTGCCTCTTTAACCTGGTTGATTTCTTTGAAACAGTCAACAAGGCCATTGACGAGGGGAAGGCGGTCCACACAGCCTACCTGGGCCTCGCAAAAGCCTTTGATACAATACCCCACTCTGGCATTATAGATAAGCTCACCAGCTTAAATATAAACCCCTGTGTCACTAGATGGGTTGCAAACTGGCTCAAGGACAGAACCCACATGGTTAGAATTGCTGGAGCCATGTCAGACTCCAAACCAGTTACAAGTGGCGTCCCACAAGGTTCAGTCCTGGGACCTCTCTTGTTCGGTATATTTTTCTCGGAGGTACAGGCCAACACGGAAGGACTGTGGCTGACCAAGTTCTCAGATGACTGCAAACTGGGCGCCATAATAGACTCTCCAGCCGACGCAAGCATCCTCCAAAAGGGCCTCATAGAACAGACAACTGGTGCCAGAGGCATGGCCTCAAGCTAAACGCCAAAGAGTGTATAGTCATCCCCTTTGGCAAAAACAAAGTACCCCCAAATTACCACATAGGTGGTAATCCATTAAGTACAGAAGAATTAATTAGGGACCTGGGGACCCAAGTTGATGGCAATCTCTCATTTGACAACCACGTGGCCAAAGTGGTTAGAAAAACATTTTATATTTATTTATTTATTTATTGCAGTTGGTTTACCAGGATAGTCCATTGGGTCATAAAGAACCCGTTTTCAATGGAGTCCTGGGGAGAAAAGCTCCACAAAGAAAATGTACATTCAACATTTGACAGAGAAAATGTAGGTACAGAGAGTTAATACAATGTAGACAGGATACAAGTGAAAACTTATCAAATATACAGTAGCAGTCATAACCGTTAATACATTGAGAAGAAAAATACTAGTAATCGAACAAATGTTAAACATTATACAGATTAGAGAACAAACATAGTAGCTATATAAAGTAGGATGAGATATTGGAGGACTATGAGTAGAGTTAGTTATGTAGGGTGGGAGCATGAGCATTCCCACTGTGATGCTAGATGTGAAAAAAGAGACTTTTGAAGGTCGAGTGGTTGGAGGTGGTGCGGATGAGTGGGGTAGGGAGTTCCAGAGGCGGCGAGGCTGAAGGACAGAAGGCTTTTGCCTGGGGATGAGTAGGTTTGTGCACTTCTAGTAGATTTTGATTATTTGACCTTAGAACTCTGTTAGGTAGGTGCATTTTAAAGGCAGAGGAAAGGAGGGACAGAGGAAGGGGTTTTGAATAAGTTTATGGGCTAGGCTTAGTTGAGTGTAAGATAGTTCGTTGGGAAGTTCTAGCCATTTTAGTTTATGGAGGGATAAACAGTGTTGTGTCGAGGAGTTATGCCTGGTGGCTTAATTTTGCAATTTTATTATAGCAGGAGGTAAGCTGTTTTTAACAAGGACTGAAGATTAGTTAGTAGTGCGGCACCATAGAGTAGGGACGGGATAAGAAAGGAAGTAGAGAGAGTGATTTTAGTGGCAGATGTGAGGTAGGCATTCTGTCTATAAAGCATGCCAAGTTTTTGATGTGTTTTTGATGTTTATTTGCAGGTGAGAATTAAATTTGAGTTGGTTGTCGATTTGGACCCCAAGTAGTTTGGTCTCTGACACTATTTCAAGAGGTGAGTTGTTTTGACTAGTAATTAAGAATGTATTCAGGTCGGGAGGAGTGACTCTAGAAGGAGTAAATAACATTAGTTTGGTCTTGCTAGCATTGAGGGCTAGATGATTACTTAGCATCCATTGCTCTGTGGAAGAGAAGGCATCTTGAGTAAGTTTTTGTAGTGTAGTGATAGAAGAGGCAGAACAGATGATAGTTGAATCATCTGCATATTGGATGATGCTAGAGTATGGGATTGATTTGTGGAAGTCGTTAATAAAAATATTGAAGAGAAGAGGACCGAGTATGGAGCCTTGTGGCACTCCTGTAGGGGTACTAAGGAAAGTGGAGGTGGCTTTTTCCATTTTACAGCTTGGTTTCTGTTAGATAGATAACTAGAGAACCAGTTCAAAGAGGTGGAAGTTAGGTAAAGATTGGAAAGTTTAGTTAAGAGCAGGCTGTGTGAGATAGTATCAAGGCTTTGGAGAGGTCAAGAAGTAAGGTGGAAACAATTTGTCCAGAGTCACGGGCTTTATTTACAATTTCAAGGAAGGAGAGGAGGGCAGTCATAGTGCTGTGGTTAGGTCTGAAACCGTGCTGTGTGGGAGTTATAAGATGGTTGTCTAGGAGGTGAGGAAGGAGTTGAAGATGGACACATTTTCTAGGAGTTTTGAAATGGGGACAGGATGGCTATGGGACGGAAATTAGTAATGTTGTTATTGTTGCCACCTTTGTGTAGAGGTATAATAAAGGCTTGTTTCCAGATTTGGGGAACTGTACATTCTTGTAGGAGCGGTTAATTAAGATGCTAATAGGGTAGGCAAGAGTTTCAGCTGCTATACTGAGAAAGTAAGAAGGGATATTGTCAGGAGCATTGGTACATGGTTTCAATTTCTGAAGTAGTTTCTTTATAGTAGATGTAGGTATGGGATTTAGTGAGAAGAGGGTGCAGCCAGGAGGGGAAATTATGGGGTGGTGTAGATGAGGATAGAGTTTATGAGAAGAGGGGTAGAGGAGTTAGTGGGTGGGGAGTAGGGTATAGAAGTAGAGAGAGTGGGGTGGGTGAGGGAGTATTGGATAGCAGGGAGGTGTTGGAGAATGAGGAGGTCAATTTGGAAATAGAGTCAATAAAGAAAGAATTCAATTGGGTTGCTAAATCAAGTAGTGGAGCATTTGGATCTGGAGAAGGAGTATCTGGTTTGCTAGGGTGGAGGAGAGTAGAGATCCCTTTCCAGAATTTTTGAGGGTTGTTTTTATTATGGTTTTGGAGTATAGAGAAGTAGTTTTGGCGATCAGAAGTAATGAGTTTTTTTACTTTATTTCGGAGCATTTTATATTCGTTAAGGAGTGGTGCTGTCTTGTGTTTTTGGTAGGGTGCCCAGACTTTGTCTCTCTGTCTCATGGTAGCAAGAGTACTTTTGGAGAGCCATGGGGCTGATTTAGTTTTTATTCTTTTTGTCCGTAAGGGAGCTTGGGAGTCTAGTAATTTTAAAAATGTTGAGTTAAAGTGTGAGACAGCATTGTCTAGGGGTAGTGTTTTTAAACAATTCCAGTTAATTGCTTGTAATGAGCTTGAAAAGGTTATTGGGTTGAAGTTTTTTTGGTCACGGATAGTAATGTAGTTGTGGGTTCGTTGGAGGATAGTGGGAAATCGGTAGGTAAAGGTGGGTATGTGGTCACCAAGTGGGTCGGGAAGAGTGCCACTGTTGGTGAAATAGTGAGGATGGGAGACTAGAATCCAATCCAATATACTCCCATTGGAGGAGTTTTTGGCAGGGTGAGTTATTGAAGTGATCAGTTGTGAGAAATTGTAGAGGTTGATGTTAATAGGATTTGTAGGAGTCTGGATAAGGGACCAGTTAATATTTACATCTCCTAGGATTATGGTTTCATTACTAATGTTAGTGGATAGCCAGGAAAGGATAAGTTCGAGTGTGGAGATATTATCACCTGGGGGGATATAAAGGGAAGCTATACATATGTGTTTATGCTTATTGATTTGTAGTAGGGTGAGGAGAAGTTCGGCGTTGTTAAAGTGTGGAATAGGTTTGTTGTAGGGAGTAACTACTAGGGAGGAAGTAAATAGGAGGGCTACTCCTCCACCTCTTTATGAGGTCTGTCTTTTCTTATGATGGAGTAGTTTGGAGGAACAATTTCAGAGTCTTTAATGTGTGGTTTTAGCCAGGTTTCTGAAATAGTCAGGATGTCAGGTTTATTGTGTGAGCCAAGCATGAAGGTTTGGGACTTTGTTTACTATGCTTTGGGAGTTAAAGGAAGTGAATAATAGGGATTTATTTGTAGCGGTTATAGTGGTGGGGCCTGGATTTGGATGGATGTCTCCAGATGTGAGAGTGCTAATCAGGTGTAATATGGAGTTGTTTAGGTGAGTAACTAGCAAGGAGATGAGATTGGGTTCTTTTGTGAAATGAAGGGCTTTGCTAGTAGTTGTGGAGATAGGGTAAGTATGGCAGGAGATAACTTTGTGTCGAAAAGAAGGAGGTTTTCTGAGGGGTATAAATTGGGGGAAATAAGAGAGTATGAGTGTGAGAAAGGTGAGTTGTGGGGATTAGTTATGTGAAAGGGTTGGAAGTGGATGGAAATTGTGGGCTGAGAAAGATGGTAGAAAGAAGATAAGGTGAAGAGTAGTAATAGCGAAAGGAAGAGGAAGGAGTGTTTAGAGAGCATGATGGGAAAGAGTTAATAGAGTGGTAGTATTAAAATAGGGAAGTATGGTATATAGGTGATAGCATGTATATAGGAACTTGATGTTATCTAGGTAGTAGTTAGTGTATGGAGAATGCAAAAGATTGGAGAGGGTGTGGTTTGGGAGTGGGAATATAATGCAGTTGGTTATGCAGGATAATGATGGGAAGTTGAATAGAAATTGGTTTTGGCGGAAAAAGAGGGTGTGGCTTTGGAAGTGGGATACTGATTGGAGTAGTGTGGCAGTGGGTGTGGTGTATGGAGGATAAATGTAGATGTACTGGGGTGGGTGGGATTTGGGGTAGGGTAGGGGCCGGAGTGAGCCCGTAGGGCTAACGGAGTGGGTAGAGCCAAAGGAGAAGAATGTGAGGAAGACAATCAGTAGAAGTGGTAGTCAAAGGTAAGCTTGCAGTGAATTGTGAGAGGAAGGAAACTGAGGGAGAAAGGAGTGGAGGGTGGATATATGGATGAAGGCAAGTAGGAGAAGGTGAGAAGTTTTATAAGGGGTAGAGGGGGGGTGTTTAAGGAGGAGTGAGGACAGATGGATGGACCTGGGAGAGAAGCACCACTCTGGTGGTAAGGACCCAGAAAGAGAGATATCAGGTAGAAGGAAAAAAGGCAGATATCATGGACCAAGATAGATGGAGAAATATAAAAAGGTAGAAAGGGGTATAGTTACCCAGTGTGGGAGAGAGGGGTTGTGGCTGCTGGCTAGCCTGGCAGGTAAGCGTACTGCGACCTGGTGTAAAATGTTTATTATTACTACAAGGTATTAAGCAGTACACAAACTTTACTAAAGTCTTGTTAGGAGTTGTGCTCAGGGAGCAGTATGACCTCTTAGTTGGTTTTGCAAGAGTCCTTTTTATGGGTTCTTGGCAAGAGCCTCTGGGAGGGCACTGTTGGTGGGTTAGAATAGGATAGGCAGGAGCCTAAGCTAGAAGAAGCAATGGAGAGAGAAGACAAAAAAAAATTTATGACAACAGTTAATGTAGAATCCTCAAGCAAGCGAGTACACCATACTTAAAAACAATTATCAATTGAGGGCATTAGCGACATTTACAAACATGCCAAATAAGTGACACAGTAGAGCCCCAAACAGCTATTGCAAACCATGTGCTAATAACGCTAAAACAGTTGTGCATATAATGAAACTGAAAGTAGTGATAACAAGGTACCACTTACCATATAGTCCACCTAATCATGAAGGGATTCACATCTAGATCAGGGGAGGTCATCATGCCTCTTTACTCATCCCTCATCAGGCCCATAATTGAGTACAATGCCCCTTTTGGGATGTACCTTACCAGACACCTGCAGCAACTGGAAAGACCCCAAAAGTACCTCACCAAGAGGATCAAAGGGCTCAAACAGATGCCATATGCTGCCCGGTTAAAGAAACTCCAGCTCTACTCAGTGGCATACCGCCTTCTCAGAGGCGATCTGTGCCTGACATATAAAGCCATGTCCAACCCGGAATTAATGGACATGCTGCACCTCAGAAAATCCAAATCCCATCGAGCTACGCGCTCGAGAGACTTGAACCTCAGCATTGAAATAAATGGGACATGCTGGAGGGACAGATTCATAACCCAGAGGCTCCCTTCACTCTGGAATAAAATCCCAGTCCAGGTTAGGCAGAGTCCCTCATTGACTCTCTTCAAGAGGAATCTTGATGAGTGGATGGGAGATCATAAGTTTACCCCAGGTATCACTTCTGTGTCACTGTTAGACAGAGGCACAGTATACTAACCTCGAAAAAGGGCATAGCAAAATTAATTTAAAATGGGTGACGAAAGCCAAACACACTCTGGCAAGGCTTATAAACGCCCTAGGGCAAATAGCCTAGTATGAACCTATGAACACACAGCTCACCTCTACTGTGTGCCCCTCAACCTAAGCCCCTAAGGCTAAACACCTTGACCAATGCACTAATCATAGGTGACTAAATAGTGAGGCACACAGATGTTCCACTCACTAGGTTGAATACGGTGAAGGTAAGTCAACTGTCTATCAGGTGCCAGAATCAAACACACAACACACACGCTCAGGTCACTCCACAGCAAGTATGGCTCTGATGTCCTTCAAGGATGCATCTGCAGTCCTTACAAATGGGTTGTCCTGTCGTCAGGCAGCCCTTCGGTCGGCCGGATTCCAAAGTCTGGGTCTGGCCTCGGCTGGTGTCGCACTTCACCCGACGTCATAGCTGCAGTTCTTCGGGTATAAAGGCATCAGCCGATGCCATTTTCCTCAGTCTTTCTTGCCGCGTGGCGCCCGAAGCAGAAGCTGTTCGCAAGTGCCGGTCGGTCAGAACCAGAGATTACTACTACAAGTACCGAAGACTTCTAAAAAGCTAAGTACCCCGTTGGGGACTCTTTCTTGCCTCAGCCGATGTCAGAAAAAGTGAATAACTGTTTAACTTGTGGGAAACAAATACCTCATAAAGATTTCCACTCTTACTGCTTACCTTGCTTAGGCCCAGACCACGACGTAGCAGCTTGTCTAGCCTGTGCTTCTTTCAACCGACGGACGCTTAGACGTCGGACGGAATTTGCTGAAGAGTTTTTCGGCTCCGATTTTGCTTACATTATGCCGTCGGATACTCCGACTACGCAAATTTCTAAAAAGCGCAAGGAAAAGGACCGACACTCGCGGTCCGCGGTTTCGGCCGAAACCGCGGTTAAGCCAACCGCGAGTGTCTCGGTTTCGGCTGAAACAAGAGTCCACGGTTCTTCCTTCGGCCGAAAGCTTGCCACTTACCGAGGCCTCATCCAGCCTGGTTGAATCTGCTACTGAAATCCCACCTGCTCTTGCAGGTTCACAGGATTTATCTGATACTATCCCTTTGGATATTTCTACCCCTGCACGTGGAGCTGCTAGGCCTCCTGCATCCATGTCGATTAAGGCCTTTGCCAGGGCTAAAGCAGCAAAAACTACCAAATCTGTGCCTGCTAAGACCCCCTCTCACAGGCCTAGCTCTAGTTCACAAATGCTTAGTCTAGCAGATGATCTCATTTCTTTGATCCGGGGATCCCAACCACATCCAGACAGGGCCTGTCACCCACCTCCAGAGAAGAGGACTAGAGTAGAGCCCCCTGAGCCAGTTTCTTCAGATGGCTCCTCTGATGAATCAGATAATTCAAACCCTCCAGAGGGCCCCTTTTCTCCTTATGAGGACTCTGATGCAGAAGAGTCCATTCCTTCTGCCTCTCCGCCTGAGGAATTTTCTTTTGGGGAAACCTTGCATGCTATGAGGGAATAATTTCAATGGCAGGGCCAGGATTTTTCAGACTCTAGGAAAAGGCTTAGAACCTTTCTGCATTTGCCACAACATAGGCCTTTAGCCATTCCTCCAGTACTTTCTGTTGTGGATGATGCTTTTAATGATGCTTGTACTGCTCCTGATTCTCTTCCTCCGGCCCCTACTATGCCCGATAGGTACTATAGGGTTCCGGACACACATTATCATTTGTATAAGGCCCCTTTTGCAGATCCCGAAACTATCTCCCAGGGACCCAAGGCTGTAGCAGCTACTTCTGCCAAAAACCCCCTCCCCTCTGAAA
Source organism: Protopterus annectens (assembly GCF_019279795.1). Lineage (NCBI taxonomy): Eukaryota > Metazoa > Chordata > Ceratodontiformes > Protopteridae > Protopterus > Protopterus annectens. The sequence goes on along the minus strand of NC_056744.1, from coordinate 406,175,157 downwards.
GGGAATCTAGGGCCCTAGAGAGATGGGGTAAAAAAGTTTACACTTCTGCTGCTCTTTCAGCTAGGGCCTTGAACTGTCAATTCCACATGATTCAGTATCAGGAATTTATGTTAGACCAATTAACTAAAAAACTGTCCTCGGATGAACCATTAGACAAAAAATCTGTACAGGAAATGGTACATAACATTCAGCAGGTCAGTAATCATTCCTTAAAATGCGGCTATGATGCACTGGAGGCTTCCTTTAGATCAGCCATGACTGGCACAGTGATCAGAAGACATGCATGGTTAAAAGAGCAGTCCTTACCAGACCATGTTAAATCAAAGCTCCTAGATGCTCCCATGGATAAGCTCAATTTGTTTGGCTCCCCTGCGCAGCAGGTGCTGAAGAAGGTGGAAGAGAAAGCAAAATCTGTCCAGACAATCAAGGATTTCTTACAGGTCCAGCCTCCAAGGTTTAGCAGGAACTGGCCTTCCAAGAATTGGTCCTTTCCAGACACCTGCAGAGCTCCGAGAGGCAGGAATAGGCGCTCGAGGCAGGGGTCAATCCAGAGGTGCCTACACGGGTCGTCAGTGGCAGGCTAACAACCAGCGAGGTACAGCCACAGATCCAGCCACCACCACTTCCACAGGACAATCACAGTGACTTGGCTCTGGCACCGCCTACCAGGGAACAACTAGAGGCACCCTTAGGCGGGAAGCTAGCCTTATTTTCAGTAAACTGGCATTACGTCACAGGAGACAAATGGATTTTACAGACAATAGACCAAGGTTACAGGTTTCACTTCCATACTCTACCAAGGAAGAGAGGAATGCCAAACCTACCTCCAAATCAGAAGACAGCAGCTCTAGAACAAATAGCTCACTTACTAAGGATGAGAGCTGTAGAAAGGGTACCATCTATGGAACAAGGGCAAGGATTTTACTCCAGACTCTTCCTGGTATCAAGAAAAGAAAACCAATGGAGACCTATTCTCGACCTGTCCGCTTTAACCACATACCTCATTGTTCCAAAATTCAAAATGCTGACCCTACAGCAGCTTCTTCCCATGCTGGGCAAGGAGTCTTGGCTGGTAACTCTAGATCTCAAGGAGGCATACCTGCACGTCCCCATACGACCAAATTGCAGAAGATACCTCAGATTTCTTGCAGGGTCAGAGCATTATCAATTCTCAGCATTGCCCTTTGGCTTATCTACTGCGCCCAGAGTATTCACGAAATGCCTGGCATCAGTAATTGCTCATTGCAGGCTTCAGGGAATTCAAATTTACCCTTACCTGGACGACTGCCTGTTAGAAGCGGACAGCAAAAACAAATTAACAAAAGATTTGGAAAGGGTCATTCATCTACTACAAGCCCTGGGATACACAGTCAATATAAAAAAGTCAAGGCTGATACCATCCCAAAGGATAACCTTCTTGGGTGCAGATCTGGACACATCAAAACAAATGGCATTCCTGACAGTAGAAAAACAGGAGCAACTCCCTTTCTATTCATGGCATTAACAAAGCAGAACCAGCTAACAGCAAGAAAAGTCCTGCAAGCTCTCGGTTACATGGCATCCTGCATAATATTGATTCCACATGCCAGACTACATATGAGAAAGTTACAGTGGTACCTAAGGAATTTATAGTCTCAGCACAAGCACAGCCTAGAAACCCAAATTCCAGTAATTCCATGCCTGAAACAAGAATTCCAATGGTGGGCTCAGGCCTGTCAATCAAACAAGGGACTGCCCTTCCACAGCACTCAACCAAGCTAGACCATCACAACAGACGCCTCAGACCTCGGTTGGGGGGCACACATGCTGGACAAGTCCATACAAGGCTTATGGACTCAAGACCAGCTGCACCTACACATAAATCAAAAGGAAATGCTGGCAGTAAAACTGGCAATTCAGGCATTCAGACCATTTCTTCGACAGGGTCAACTGCTGATAAGGACGGACAACACCACAGTTATGTGGTACATCAACAAACAGGGGGGCACACATTCATACCCTCTATGCTGGATGGCAATGGACCTCTGGAATGTGGCACTGAGCTTCAACATTCAGCTACAAGCACTTTTTGTGCCAGGAAAAAAATATATATTAGCAGACATCCTAAGCAGAACTACCACGGATGCCCACGAATGGATGCTGCATCCGGACATCTTCAAAACCATTACAGGAAAATGGGGACTACCAGAAATAGACTTATTTGCATCCCCACACAATCACCAACTGAAAAAATTTTGCACAAGGACGGTACCACCCACTTGCTTGGAAAGTGGACTCCCTATCTTTCAGTTGGAAAAACCTGACAGCATATGCATTCCCACCTCTTCCTTTGATGCACAAGGTGCTATTGAAGATCAAAGAAGACCGTCCAAGGATCATCCTGATAGCTCCAGACTGGCCAAGGCAACATTGGTACCCATTACTGAGGAGTATGTCTCGGGAACAAATATGGCCTCTACCCCTAGTTCCCTTGCTGTTTACACAGAACAACTTCAAAACCCTGCATCCAAACCTGAAAACACTGCAGCTGGCTGCCTGGAACATTGCATAAGACCAAATAACCCAGATTTATCTCAAAGGGTTAAAGACATTATCTTGGAGGCTCGCAGACCCTCAACAAGAAAAAATTATTCAGCAAAATGGAAAAGATATCTCATTTGGAGTACTGCAAAAGGAGAGAATGTGTCACTGGTAAGCATAGCTAGCATCCTGGAATACTTGGCAGAGCTCTTCCACAACGGCCTGTCCTATTCTTCCATTAAGATTCATGCATCAGCTATCTCAGCAGAATACAACTTGGATCCTCCAGTCTTCTCACATCCTCTGCTCAGGCAGTTTCTGAGAGGGATTAAAAATGTAAAGCCTCCTAGGAAGCCACCATTGCCAGCATGGGACTTGAACTTTGAGCTAGAAAAGTTGACACTCCCTCCTTTCGAGCCAGCAGCAACAGCAGAATTACAGTACTTATCATGGAAAACTGCTTTCCTGCTTGCAATCACTTCAGCAAGAAGGGTATCTGAGCTACAGGCATTAATGGCAGTACAGCCCTTCCTGATCTTCCATCAAGATAGTGTCCATGAGAACTAATCCTACTTTTATGCCAAAGGTGGTCTCCAGGGTATCTTTAAATCAAGCTCTCCACCTACCTACATTCTTCCCCAACCCACAGAACAGGGGAGAAAGACTGTTGCATACCTTGGATGTACATAGACAATTACGTTACTACCTGGACAGGACCAAGAGCAATAGAAAAACTGACCAGCTACTGGTAGCATATGCAACAGGAATGGAAGGAAAAGCAATTTCAAAACAGACAATCTCTAAGTGGATAGGAAATTGCATTAGATTTTGTTACTCCTACCATGGGAAGAAAACTCCAGAAAACATCAGGCCTCACTCTACAAGGGCTACAGCCACTACCACAGCTGTGTTGCGAGGAGAGGGTACCAAAGACATTTTAGAGGCTGCTACTTGGAGCTCCGTGCATACATTTGCCAAGCATTATAATTTACCTTTATACTCCAGATCCCGAGCAGGTTTTGCCACTGCTGTTTTGCAAGGGATCTTAACTACACCATAATCTTATTTCTCCTCCTACCCCAGTTTGGCTATGGTATTCTACCCATTTGTAAGGACTGCAGATGCATCCTTGAAGGACATAGTACAGTTTTGTACCTACCATAAATGTAGATGTCCGATAGGCATGCATCTGCAGTCAGGATTACCCACCCTCCTTTCCCCTCTGTGGTACTCCTAGGGTATTTGCCCATCTTGTAGCTAGCTGGGGGGATCTATTATGGTGTATTTGTTTGTATATATGTACATACATGCTTATTTTTTGTTTGCTCTCTACTATTTGGAAACATTTGCATTTATCCAAATTTAGCCTTCCTAGAGGGCACCTGGCATCTGGGGCAAGAAACACTGAGGAAAATGGCGTCGGCTGATGCCTTTATACCCGAAGAACTGCAGCTATGATGTCGGGTGAAGTGCGACACCAGCCGAGGCCAGACCCAGACTTTGGAATCCGGTCGACCGAAGGGCTGCCTGACGACAGGACAACCCATTTGTAAGGACTGCAGATGCATGCCTATCGGACATCTACATTTATGGTAGGTACAAAACTGTACTTCATTGTCCATGTGGGTGTAAATGACCTGAGAAACACCTCCCTGGACTACATGAAAAGAGACATGGTGGAGCTCTTGGATTATGTGGCCTAGGCAGGTATAACCCTAGCCCTGAGCAGTATCCCACCATCACCCAGAATGATACCGCAGTACAAACAAAAAATGATTGACTTCAACAATTGGCTAAGTTTCGGGTGTCATTCTAAGGGGATCCAGTATCTGTCTGCTTGGGATGACATGATTGACAGACCTCGATGTTTTGCCAGAATCAACCTGCATCTGTCACCCCTCTGTTTCTGGGTACTGGCTAAGGCTCTTGCCATCCCTATAGTGTCTTTTTTAGGGGATATTCCAAAGGCTAAATTACTACCATAACCACTATAAATAAATGCAATCTGCGGGTTATACTGCTCAGCGCTAGAAGTCTAAATCTCAAGATGCACTCCTCAAAATGGAGAACATAGACATTTGTGTTGTAATGGAGACCTGGTTTAAAGCGGCAGAAAGCACTCCTGCGCTGCCAGGCTATAACTCATTCCACAACTTTTGGCCCCAAAACATGGACCTAAGCTCCAAAGGCGGTGGTGTCTCCATATTCATAAAGGATATGCACTCCTCCAGACTAGTAGCTCAGTATAAATACTTCAGGTACAACTAACATTGGGTAAGATGGCGAGCCAGGTCATAGCCTGCTGTAGGTCCCCAACCATGTCCCTAGACTCACTCCACGTTCCTAAGCACCCTGAAATCTGTCAGGGTCCAACCCAACACGGTCATACTAGGAGACTTCAACTACCCATCCATCAACTGGGAAAACTACTCGAGCACCAATACACTGGCCCAACACTTCTTGGAATTCATTAGTTCCAGTGCCCTGGACCAGCTTATTATGACCCTCACCAGAGGAAGCAACATCGGCACTTCCGCGATGGTGCAGCGGTAGCATTGTTACCTCACAGCAAGAGGTTCTCCCGTTCGATTCTCGGCTTGGGTTGGGAGTGCCTTCTGTGTGGAGTCTGCATGTCCTCCCCGCGGTCGAGTGGGTATTCGAAAGACATGCGTTGAATGGGCATACCTTTGTTGAAGGTTGGGCATCAGGCTGGCAACTCGACACCATAAAAACCAGTTGCCAATCATTAGCGGACTGGAGTTCTGCTGCGTCGACCCCTAACATGGAAAAGCCGAAAGTCTAACAACAAACAAAACTAGAGGAAGCAACATCCTTGACCTGGTTATTACTAACATGGGCGACCGTTGCTCTACACCAATAGTCACTCCCTCCCTGGTCAGATCCGACCATAAACTAATTACCACGGAAATCCACATCTCACCCACACCACCCGCAAAGGTAACCACCTTGAATAACTTCTCCAAAGCTGACTTTGGGCTCCTAAAAACAGAGGTGGCTAACTTCATGGCACCCATGCCAATGGAAAATAGCTGCATGACTGCCAAATCATACACCAATGTACTGCACGAACATGTACATAAATGCATGGAATTAGCCATACCCAACAAAACCAAGATGCTCTCCTCTAAAGAAAGGAAGCCAATCTGTTGGTTCCCTGCCATTAATAAACTCTACAACAGAAGGAAGAAACTGTTGCAGAAAAAGGTGAAGTCCCAAGACTGGAAAAACTCCCTTATTAGCCTCAACAAAAAGTTGAGATCCCTTCTCAAATCCTCCAAAGCCAGCTATGCATGCAGAATTGCAGCAGACACTAAAAACAATTCCAAAGCCTTCTATAGTTGTATACTGTAATAATACCGAAAGAATGCCAAGCACCCAGCATTACTGCAGCACAGGCTAAAGCTGCACTGTCCCAAGGCCAAAAATACAGCTTCCATGGGACCCGATAATATCTCTGGCTGTGTTCTACATGAACTACAAAGTGAACAGGCACCACATCTGTGTGCCCTGTTCAGTCACAGCCTCACCCCAGGCTTTGTTCCTACTGAATGGAGCACTGCTACAGTCCTCCTCCAGCTTTACCCCCCCCCCCCCAAGGACCAGTCATAATAACTGGGGAATGCCAGGCACACAGCATTACTGCAGCACAGGTTAAAGCTGCATTGTCCAAGGCCAAGAATACAGCTTCCATGGGACCAGACAATATCCTTGGATGTGTTCTGCATGAGCTACAAAGTGAACTGGCACCACATATGTGTGCCCTGTTCAATCACATCCTCACCTCAGGCTTTGTCCCTACTGAATGGCGCACTGCTACAGTCATTCCTTTTCATAATGGGGGAGCGACTACAGACCCTGGGAATTATCTCTCCATTAATGTGAAGAGTTTGATATGTAAACCTGTGGAGCGCATCAGCGTGGACCTGATCTCTAGACCCCACTCAGTTTGGCTTTGTGAAAGGGGGATCATGCCTGCTCAACCTGGTTGACTTCGAGTCAATCGCCGGGCCGTGGATGAAGGTAAGGCTGTTCATACAGCCTACCTCGATCTGGCCAAGGCCTTTGATACCACTCCCCATTCAGGAATTACTTATAGACTCACCAAACTAGACATCAACCCCTATATCACTAGGTGGGTTGCACATTGGCTGACAGAACCCACAGTATGAAAGTAACTGACTCCAAGTCAGACCGCCGCCCAGTCATGAGTGGAGTCCCACAGGGATTGGTCCAGGGTCCTCTCCTGTTCGCCATCTACTTCTCAGAAGTCAAGGCCAACATAAAGGGACTCTGACCAATCAAGTTTTCAGACGACGACTGCAAGCTGGGAGCCATCTTACAGAAAGGCATACCCGAGACCAATGACTGGTGTTGAAACCATGGCCTTAAGCTTAATGTCAAAAAATGTGTTGTCATCCCCGTTGGTAAAAACTCCATTCTTACTAATTACCACATCGATGGGAGCCAACTGAAGGCATTATAAGAGATCTGGGCATGCAGGTTGACAGCAACCTCTCCTTCAACCACCATATTGCCATTGTACTCTGTCCTTCTATGTGGCACATCTCATTACCAAGGGTTTTGCATTCAGGAAGAAAGAGGTCATCATCTCTCTCTACTCTTCCCTCATTAGACCAGTCATGGACTATAATGCCCTATTTGGCATGTACCTCACTAGACACTTGCAGCAGCTGGAGAGGCCTCACGAAGAGGAATCCTAGGCATTAAACACATGTCCTACATGGACAGACTCAAAAGACTCCAGCTATTGTCTTTCTAATATCTCCTACTTAGAGATGATCTCCACTTGACTTAGTCATGTCTGACCGAGCTCTGTTAGAAGTGCTACATCTAAAGAAATCCCAGTTCCTCCGCACCACACACTGCATACCACAATCAACAGAACATGCTGGAGGGGAGATGTTCCTCACCCAGAGACTGCCCATGCTGTGGAATAGACTTCTCATACATGTCAAGCAGAGCACCTCGCTGTCCCTCTTCAGGAGAAATCTTGGAGTGGATAGGTAATAGTACGTTCACCTTGGGAATCATTCCAGTGGCTCTACTTGATAGAGGCACCGGGAGCTAACGGGTACTTCTATAGGCTAAGCTTGTAAAGGCTCCAGGGACATTAAACTAGTTGCACACCTATGAACCTATGGCTGGAATGGACTCCGTTCCAAAGTTAAAGTATGATTGAAGTTTGTGAAATTAGTATTTCTTTGATGCTAGCCAGATATGCTCCTTGCAACATCCACAGTGCGCCTGGACTTAACTCCTACATTTCAAACAGAGTTATATGTATTGGTAGCATATCTAAATAAGACTCTCTAAATTCTTTTAAATAAGACCATTTGCTGCTACTACTATTGGGACTGTCTGGATATCCTCCTTTTTGTCTGCAGATCCTGGTATTTTCCGACTTTGTCTCTTTATATGTAAGACACTAATTAGTGGTTCTAGCAATTTTACTGGTCAGTGCTAGTTTTGTCTTCTTTTTATGGACTGTTATATTTCTCTTCAGATGTCTCCTGTTTCTCTGCACTTTGGGGACTCATTGTTCCATCATGCTGTGATATAACCTGTTTTAAACTTTCTGCACCAAATCCTTCACTTTGCTTGTATTCCATAACTTCAGCTTCTATTTGTTAAACTCTTACTTTATTAATCTTCTGTTCTGTGTTCCCCCTTATCTTATTTTTTGTATTATGAACATTTCCATATATGGGTGCTTTTGCCTGTATTTCTCTCTAAATGTCTTTGACGCTGCCTTTTTTGTATTGATTAGTTTGGCTTTCTCCTTTGCACACATATTGCACTATATCAGATCTCCGTTTCCTTTGTCCTTGTTTCTTTTGTATAGCTTTCAAAAATGTCTTAAGTTTTCTTCTTCCCTGTTAGTAAGTGAACAATCCAACATTTGGTGAATTCTGCTTCACAGTGATAGAGCCAACATTGAAAAATCAAAAAGCAACATCGCTATGAACTCTTGGCTGCCACAAGCCAGTTATCCCTGTGGTAACTTTTCTGACACCACCTGCTTAAAACCCAAAAGCTCAGAAGGATCATGAGGCCCTGCTTTCATGTTCTGTATTCATACTAAAAATCAAGATCAAGCAAGCTTTTGCCCTTAGGACACTTGCATTACTCAGGTGTACCACCCCAGTCAAATCTCCTCACCTGACACTGTCCACATAGTGGGTTGCGCTTGGAACCAGAAGAGAGAAGCCTGGTGGGGCTTGCCCCCCCCCCCCCCAACCAGGTAAGTGAAAAAAAACGATACTTGCATTGCACACTCCACAATCATTGAGAAACAGAGCCAACTGAATAGTTTGGTAACTGTTGTAAATCAAGATAAAATCTACATTTGTAGTGGTCAGCAACATTTGAATATGGTGGTTAAAAAGTTCCATTACCCATTACATTTGAAGGATTGATATCTAGAATACCACGTGCCAAGTTATTTTCAGTAAGACATACAAACCAGTTTCCCTTCTGGGTAGAGCTAGACAAAATCCCAAACTGTGTATTTAATACATCATAAGGAAGGTATATAGTCCGAGAGTTCTCACTGGTACTTCATTAGCAGCAGAAGTATGGCAAAAAAAAAACTGGATTTGAAGATGTAAACATAACTGACAGCTGCTGGCATTTTATCGACAAAAGAGCATAGCAAGAAACTGATAACATTGTTGTATAGACTAAAAATTGTATTTTGAGGTTAAATAAGGTGAAATGTAAAGTCAGTGTGAAGTCTGAAATGGCTTGGTCTTGCTTCAACACCAGAGGGTCTTACACCTAATGTTTTGAAGGTCCAAACATTTGTGGAGATGCCAAAACCAGAAGACAAGGTGAGACATTGCAGAGGTTTTTAAGGAAAGGTGCATCACCTTACAATGTCTGTACCCAATGTCTGCAATAACTGCTTTTAAGTTGTGTCCAGGGCTGAATGTAGAATAGTAATTTTGAGCTGACATGAGAAGGCAACTGCTTCACGAGGTGCATGAATTGGATCAGGAGATAGTAATGTAAAAAGGGAGAACAAGAGATGTATTGGCTAGGAGTGTCCGCTCAGATTCTGAGCCATAGTCACATGCACTGCAATAACACAAGAACAGTCTCAATGACAAAAGGCTAGTGTACCCAGTACCAGATTGGCTGTGGAGCAGAGTGAGCTCTTATTTTGTTCCATTTTAAAGATACCTTGTATTCTGTCTGTGTAGATTATTATTCTAGGATTCCTGAAATAATCAGACTGACAGAAGCAAAAGGTCCAAGTGTAGTTTATTAAAATATATATTCTTTTATGAGTAGTTAAAGTTGCGTAGCAAATAGTTTTAACTAAGAAAATGATTCTTATGAGACGGGGATATAGGACCTAAATTGCCCAGATATAGTAAGGCCCTTACTACGTAAAAATGGAAGTCAGAATGTATGAAGTGCTGAATATTGCAAATACTATAAGAAATGGAGGGTGGGGTCTTTAGAAGAACAAAGATGCAAATTAAGTAATACATGCAGAATAATCTTCAGGAGGAGGAGTGAGGTTTAAGGGAGAGCAGGAATTGAGCAATTCAGGTAATGGTGGAGTGAATGATTGTTAAAGCATGTAATGCGTAATGCATGAAATAATGAAAATGTTACTGTTGTTTTTGTTTTCTTTTAATGCGTGTACCTATGGCTTTGTTTAAAATGTGAGAGTATAATAAAGTTGTTCAATCCTGTAAGCATGTGATACTTGATGTCTTGGTTCTCAGTGAGGCACAATACCAGAGTCTGAAATTCATACTTTTGCATGATTGGATATTCAAGCATATAAGGACCATTACAATGAAGAACCTTGTGAGAAGGAATGTTGGTGGAGAGCACCATCAGACAATAAAGAACCTTGTGAGAAGGAATGTTGTAAAAGTGATCAGCATTTCTCGTTTAGTACACCATTGCAGGGACGGTCTCTCCTCACCTCAACTATTAATGAGCACAAAAGATGGAAAAGTAAATCACCTACTTCAGCAACAGTATTGATTCCTGAATATCAGCATATATGAAGGAAGTGGCCCCAGTGGCACAGAAGGATGAAGACCTGAAAATGGGCAGATGACCCATGTTCAGCCATCAGCAACGGCACTGAAGGAGTCTGGAGGGAGTGCATTGTCTAGCTAAATCCAGCTCTCCCATGTGGGGGGAAAGAGGGTGGGTAGGCCCAACACATTACTGATACCTACTGGCTGGTGGACGATAGCCTGTGGAACAGAATAGGCATGCTGATGTTGTTTTAGCAGTGCAAATGCTGCCAAGTCTGGGGGGTTGTATGTGCGAGCACACATCTGTTCCAGCTTGGCAGCTGTTGCAAGTCCACAACCTGCCTGGTATGTTTATGTTTTAATATCCTTTATTCTTTATTTCTTTTTAGCTTACAACTATGCTGACTCTGTCAAAACTCAATCAATGGGCTGAGCACACTCTTCTGTAGCGAGTGGAGAGTGTAAGAACTTTTTGCGAAGAAAAAGTTATCTGAAGAGTTCTCATCTGTTGCACACTGCAGAGAAATCTTATCTTTCTGTTCTTGAAACTATGCAAAGGAAGTTTATTCAGAATTCTTGATTGCAATGATATTTCATATCAGAAATGCTTGGAAAATGATATTGTCAATTAGTTAGTGGCTTAGGGGTATACTTTGTTTAGCTTATTGATCCCATTATGGCAAAGAACTGTGTGTGTTATTAAATACTGAGTTACTTGAATCATTGAGTGTATTAAGACTTGGAAATCCTTTAAGCTTGCTAAATGTAGAAGCTTTGCAGGAACAAAATTTTTATACTCTCGCTTGTATGATCATAGAATAGGTTGCCAAAAAAGGTAAAACGGAGTACTTCTATCAGATTGCTTACTCTACACAGTGATATGATGAAACTGAGTACTCGCTTATTGTATTTGTTATGCAGTCTTCCATTCCTGCCTTTCTACCCGGAGTAGGTTTGAGTACAGACAGAGAGACTTGCATTTTCTTTCCTTTTTCTCCTGGCACAGAATGGGTTTTGGATGTACTGGATAGACCCAGATTGCCAACTGCATTATCTTTTGAGAGATTTAATAGACACATGAATGGTGTACTCAGGTGATGTTCTTCATCTCACATTGCTGCAGTCCTTACATATGGGGGTAGTCCGCTGTCCTCGGTTGGCCCGAATACCAAAGTATTAGGCTGACGTCGGTCATGGGCGCTCAGATCTGACATCAGAGCGTCAGGGTATAAAAGCGCATGACCGACGTCCTATCCTCAGTCTTTTTTGCCGCATGGTCCGATGCAGAAGCAGCGTTGCAAGTGCCGTTCGGCGTTCTGAAATTTTCGTATTCTGAGTTTCAGACCGAAACCAAGTTGGGCTAAGTACCCGTTAGAATATTTTTGTTTTTTCTTGCCTCAGTTAATTCCGGATGTCAGAAAAAGTGAATAATTGTATTTCTTGTGGGAAACGGATACCGCATAGGGATTATCACTCTCTTTGCATTCCTTGTTTGGGACCGGACCACGACGTAGTCGGGTGTCGGTTTTGTGCTAGGTTTAATAAGCGCACTATAAAAAGAAGGTTAGATTGTGCTAGGTTAGTCTTTGGTAAGCGGTGTAATTATAATATGCTGTCGGATCCTCCGACGCCCGCTTCCACGAAGAAGCGCAAAGACAAATCCTTGAAACCTAGACAGGTTGATTCGTCCGTTTCGGACGCCGGTCCTGCAGAAGCTGCAGTGGAGCAGGTGGATCCGGCTGAAGTTTCTGTTGAGTCTCAGGGGGAAACTTTGATATTGCAGGATGTGGCCTCACAGGAGTCAGGTCAAGCTGAAGGGGCCTCTCAGGTTACTGTTCTCCCTTCTATGCCTAAGGTGGTTAGGCCTTCTGCTACTATTTCTAAGGCTTCTTCTAAGGGCAGGTCTGTTTTGCCTTCCTCTGGTGTCCCTCCAGCTACTTCAGGGTCTGTGCCTAAAAAACACATGCTTAAAATGGCAGAAGATTTGATTACTTTAATTAGAGGTTCTATGCCCCCTCCTGATAAGAGGCCCAGGGTGGAGCCAGAGTTGGAAAGTTTGGATCAGGCCTCAGACGACTCAGACTCTTCTGCTGAAGATATTCAAGATTTTCCCCCTTATTCGGATTCTGATGCAGAGGATTCCACTCCTTCTGCTTCTCCTCCAGAGGATTTTTCGTTTTCAGAAACTCTGCATTCCATGAGGGAGCATTTTAAGTGGGAAGGACAGGATTTCTCTGATTCACGAAGAGGCTTAGGGAATTCTTGTTTTACCACAGCATAGACCCTTGGCTATACCTCCTGTTTTGGATGTTGTTCAAGATGTTTTCTCGGAGGCTTCCCTTAATCCAGATTCTTTGCCTCCTGCCAGTTAAACCGACAGGTATTACAGGGTGCCTGAGGCTCATAAATATTTGTATAAGAGTCCTAGGGGACCCAGAGACTATTAGTCAGGGGCCTAAGGGTGTTAGAGCTTCTGTTGTAAAGAATCTGGTTCCTCTAGATAAGGAAGCTAGAGCTTTGGATAGATGGGGTAAGAAGATGTATACCTCTTCTACTTTAGCAATGAGGGCTTTAAATTGCCAGTTTCATATGTTGAAGTATCAGAATTTCCTCCTTTCTCAGCTAAAATCTAAAGTGGATGCTTTGGCAGAGGGCATAGAGTGTAAAGAATTGCAGGATTTAGTACATGTCTCTGAACAGGTGGGTAAGCATTCTTTGCAGTGTGGTTTTGATGCTGTACAGGCCTCTTCTAGGGTGGCTGCCACTGGATCAGTTCTTCAGGCACGCCTGGCTTAAGGATCAGAATTTGTCTGAGCATGTTAAAACTAGAATTCTGGATGCCCTTTACAGTCTGAAGTTTTGTTTGGTCCCCTGTGGAGTCGCTTTTGAAGAAAATGGAAGACAAGGCTAAGTCTATGCAGACTGTTAAAGATTTTTTGCAGGTGCAACCTCGAAAGTTTAGTAGAAATTGGCCTACTAAGGGGTGGACCTACCCTTCTTCTGATTCTCAGTCTAGGGGTAGATCTAGACGTGGCAGGGGCAGAGCTCACAGTACATTCAGGCCTAGAACTTGGAGTTCACCTGCACAATCTGCAGGTGAAGGCAGGGGCCAGTCCTTTCGTAAACAGGCCCAATGACCTGCATTTTCAACTGCCAGATTCTTCTTCCCTGGCAGCTCCTTTGGGAGGAAAATTAGCACTCTTCAAGCAAAACTGGCTTTTAGTCACCCAGGACAAATGGGTATTGGACATTATAAACCGAGGCTACAAGTTCTATTTCCATACTTTGCCTCCTTTCAAAAGCATGCCAGACGTTCCTCCTCGGCAAAGGATAGAGGCTCACAAGCAGATTTCTTTACTTCTTCAAATAGGAGCTATACAGCCAGTTCCTCTGTCAGAAGTGGGACTAGGATTTTATTCTCGCCTGTTTCTAGTACCAAAGAAAGGGAACACGTGGAGACCAATTTTGGATTTATCTATCCTCAACACTTATCTGGACATTCCAAAGTTCAAAATGCTGACGTTACAACAGCTTTTACCTCTGTTGGGAAAAGATCATTGGATGGTAACTCTGGATCTCAAAGAGGCTTATCTTCATGTTCCTATCAGGCCCAGTTGCAGGAGGTACCTGCGCTTTCGGGCTGGAAATTTACATTATCAGTTCTCTGCATTTCCCTTTGGCTTATCTACTGCGCCCAGAGTGTTCAGAAAGGTTCTGGCTCCAGTGATAGCCTTTTTCAGGTTAAAAGGAATACAGATTTATCCTTATTTGGACGATTGCCTGATTATTGCACAACACAAAGACGAACTTCTGCATCATCTACAGTATGTGATGGTAGTGTTAAGATGCCTAGGGTATTCTGTGAACGAAACAAAGTCCAGTCTAGTACCCTCTCAGGACATGTGCTTTCTGGGTGTGAGACTGAATACAGCTTCCCAGATGGCCTTTTTGACCCCGGACAAACAAAGAAGCCTTTCTCTTTATTTCCATCAAATGTCTCTACAGTCCAGGCTGACTGCAAGGACAGTCCTTCAAGCCTTGGGGTTCATGGCATCTTGTATTCTGGTGCTTCCCAGTGCCAAACTGCATATGAGGAAGCTTCAATGGTATCTCAAAAATGTATGGACACAACACTGCCAAGATCTAGACACTGTCATTCAGATAATACCTTGCATTCAGAAAGAATTTTTGTGGTGGGCTCAGGAATGTCACCTAAACAAGGGACTCTCTGTGACCCGACCAGAGGCGAGTCGGATTCTAACGACAGATGCCTCGGACAAGGCCTGGGGAGCACACCTCAATGGAAAATGGGTGCAAGACACGTGGCCTGTCAGACTTCAACATTTGCATATCAACTTGAAGGAGATGTTAGCAGTCCAATTTGCATTGATGGCTTTCAAGGATTTACTTCACCCAGGACAGGTGTTGATTCAGACAACACAACTGTCATGTGGTACATCAACAAGCAAGGGGGAACCCATTCGTACCCTCTTTGCAGGCAAGCGATGATTTTGTGGGAGACTGCTCTCAGTTTACACCTCAATCTTCAGGCAAGGTTTCTACCAGGAGCACAGAACTCCTTAGCGGATGTGTTGAGCAGACAAATTGTGGATCCTCACGAGTGGAAACTGGATCCTCATGTGTTTCAAAAGTTGACAGTGTTATGGGGGACTCCAGACATAGATCTGTTCGCTTCTCCACTAAATTACCAGTTGCCAAAGTTTTGCACAAAAATGTTTCATCCCACAGCTTGGAAGGTGGATGCTCTATCATTCAGTTGGAACAATCTTCATGTCTATGCCTTTCCACCTCTGCCTCTCATTCCCAAGGTACTCCGAAGGCCAGAATAGACAAGCCATCCATGATTCTGATAGCGCCGGATTGGCCTCGACAGCACTGGTACCCACTACTGAGGAGTTTGGTACGGGAGCCTCCATGGCCTCTGCCTTTGATTCCGCATCTTTTGTCTCAGGAGGGCAATCACTTCCTCAATGTCAAGATTCAGTCTCTGCATCTCACAGCCTGGCATATTCTGTTTTAGACCCTGGAGGGTCTCAGCTTCCACAACAAGTTTTGAATGTTATTTTGGAGGCCAGAAGGCCTAGTACAAGGAAAGTTTACGCTGATAAATGGAGGAGATTTTTCTTTGGAGCAAAGCGAAGGACTTTGATGTTTCCAAGCCTGATTTAAGTGTTTCTCTTCAATATCTTACTGAGTTATTGGACAAGGGTTTGTCTTCCTCCTCGATAAAGGTTCATGCTGCAGCCATTTCTGCTCACTATGACTGTGACCCTCCTTTATTTTCCCATCCTTTGTTTAAGCAATTTCTTAGAGGGGCAAAGAACATAAGACCCCCACGTAGAGCTCCTACTCCTGCTTGGGATCTCAATTTTGTGTTGGAAAAGCTTACTCTACAACCTTTTGAGCCTGCAGCTACTGCCGAGTTAAAGTATTTATCATGGAAGACTGCTTTTTGTTGGCCATTACCTCTGCAAGAAGGGTTTCTGAATTACAGGCCCTTATGGCAGTGGAACCTTTCCTGATTTTTCATAAGGATAGGGTATCTTTGCACTAATCCTTCCTTTATGCCTAAAGTGGTTTCTAGTGTGGCCTTGAACCAAACTATTCATTTGCCTACTTTTATGCAAACCCTCAAAATAAAGGGGAGAAGATTTTGCATACTTTGGATATTCACAGGCAGTTACGTTATTATTTGAGCAGAACCAAGGGGTTCAGACAGTCTCAGCAGTTGTTTGTTTCTTTTGCTTTGGGTTCTCAGGGAAAACCTGTTTCAAAACAAACTATTTCTAAATGGATTGGGTTTTGTATTTCTTTCTGTTATTCCCATCATGGTAAGGAGATTCCGCTGGAATCAGACCTCATTCCACTAGAGCTACTGCCAATTCTACTGCCTTTCTAAGGGGGGTAGCTACAAAAGATATTTTGGAAGCAGCCACTTGGAGTTCAGTACATACTTTTTCCAAGCATTACCACCTTCCTCTTTATTCTAAGTCTAGGGCTGGATTTGCCACTGCAATATTACAGGGCATTCTAGCAGCCCCTAATGCTTTATGATTTTGCCATCCTCCCTTTACCTCTGCTTTGGGATTCTACCCATATGTAAGGACTGCAGCAATGTGAGATGAAGAACATAGTACAGTTTTGTACCTACCATAAATGTAGATGTTCGAAGATCCACATTGCTGCAGTCCAATTTACCCTCCCTCCTTCCCCTCTGTAGTTTGGCATGGTTATATGGTTTGGGTGATGGTTGTTGTTGGGCATGTTTTTGGGAGGTATCCTGTTTTTGGGCTGTGGCCTTTCTTTTTAGGGCCTTCTGACATCTGGGGCAAGAAAAGACTGAGGATATGACGTCGGTCATGCGCTTTTATACCCTGACGCTCTGATGTCAGATCTGAGCGCCCATGACCGACGTCAGCCTAATACTTTGGTATTCGGGCCGACCGAGGACAGCGGACTACCCCCATATGTAAGGACTGCAGCAATGTGGATCTTCGAACATCTACATTTATGGTAGGTACAAAACTGTACTTTTCACCCACTGCAGAGAGCTCTCTTGTAGATGATGTAGTATGATGCGTACTTGTACAGTTACTTATTGAGAGGCACCTCCTTCATTTAACCATGTAAATAGAATTGGTATTTACAGCTTTGCTTATCACCATAATTGTCTGAATAGCTCTCCACAGGTAATTGGCGGTCGATTCCCTTATCCTGAAGAAGTACCACCAAGCAGCTCAAGCCATTCAGATCTTGGACACTTGGCTTCACATGGCGGTAAGTCATGAGTTTGTGTTCCTTAGAACTTTTTGGGGTAACTATAAATAATGGAAGCAATAGCTTTATTTGTTGGAGTGGGTAGATTTGATTTATAGTTCAAACGCTGCAGGGCTGTTTCAATAATCTTACTTGGTATGTTAACGATACTGTCACTTTTCTTATTTCATTTTTCTATGACATTTCTATAATTTTTATTAATATTTTCTTTTTTCATGATTTCTGTTAAAAACTCAGTGCCCCCTAAAATATCAGACTTGTATAAGGCAGTGCAGATCAACAGGTTCTTAATCATTTGACTATCTCTTTGGCAAGGAATAAGTTAAGTGGTGACAGAATCCTGTTAACTATCCATCCTGGGTCACTTTCCTTTCCTTGATGACTGAGCTTGAAGAAAGTTTTATAGGAAACCCAACCAAGGACAGAGATCCAGGTTTTTCTTTCAGGCTTTTCCCTGTACCCATGAAACACCTTGAGCCCCTTGCTACTTTTATTTTCCCAGTGAAAAACAAGTTTTTCCTATATCCAGCTGCAGTATTTAAAGAGGAAGTGTGTCAGCAGATCGACAACCATTAACGCAGTTGTGGATCCACTAAACAAGCACGTCCAAAACAACTTTTGCCAACAGTGAAGTTGTCTTGTCCCCTAATCCCCCCCACCCACCCACCCACTGTTTATTGACATTGAACTTAGGTATTTTTAAGTTTGGGGTGTGGAAGTCATACCTAATTACAAAATAGCTTACCTCTATGGTTTTCCAAAAGTTTTTTTCAACATTCCCTGTGATCAGATAGCAGATAAATAAAATGAATCCTCTAAAGGTATTTTTTCATATTTATACTTTTCTGTATTTGAGACTGTGCATATTACTTTTTTTTCCAGTTTGTATGTAGTTATCTGTTCTTCCATGTCGTTGTTGCAGTATCCTTTACAATAGGGATCCCCTGTGAAGGGTGGCCCAACATCTGGCCAGAATACCAAAGCCCTTTAGGTTGTAATAGATAAACTGCACAGTGTAGGGCAAAAAGGTGATGTACGGCCATACCACCCTCCCAACTTTTTTGCCGTCAGTCCGAATGCGATCTTCGATCAGTCTGGATGCTCATTCATCTGCTGGTGTTTATCAAGCTGCTTTTCAGATAAGTGCCCCGTTGGGGTTTTCTTATCTGCTTTTATTTTATGGTGGTTGGTTTCATGTTATCCAGGAAGAGAAAATGCCAGTGTGGAAGACAGATTCCCGATAAGGTTAGTCACGAGCAGTGTTTGTTTTGCTTGCTTGAGTGCTTCTCACGACCATACATCTTGTACAATTTGTCAGGCGTTTGTTCTGAAAACTTTGCATAGTTGGCTCTCTCCTTTAGCAATTTATTTAGAAAACCAGTGTCTTAAATTGTTAGCGAAATATACTATGGAGGAGTTTTTGCAGCCCAAGGGTCAGCCTTCTGCGAAGAAGACTACCAAGAATGCTCAGTCAGATTCTTCGGCTGTACTGCCTCTGCCAGATGTCTGTCTTGAGGTAAGTGAAAGCCCGGAGCAACTCCAGTTTTTTTTCAAATCTGATTCCTGTGCCGCTACCGCTTTGGCATGGATCTGGCTTCTCGCATGTCCATGGGGGCCTTGCAGATGTCCACTTTGATTATTTCCTAAAGGCCTAGGAGTGTTCCTCAAATATTGGTTATAAAAGAGGGAGATTCCTACTATACCCATATTGAGTGTCATCAAGGGGTCAGAGCCACCTAAGATTTTTAGTGCTGACATCCCCTTGAAAAAAGAAGCAGAAAACTAAGCACCTTTCTCCTGCTACCAAAGATTCTCAAAGTGAATGGCAACATTTCGTGCAAGGTCTGTTTAAATGCCTTTATGGCTCTGAAGCCTCCTCAGGGGGTTTCTGTTCCTGCTCCCCTTGACCTTCTACCCCTCTTTAAGAGGCCTAGGGAGCAGATTTGATCTGATGAAGATGTGGATTCTGATGAAGAATCCTTGGCCTATTCTTCACAGATTCCCTCTTCCTTGGATTATGGCTTTGAGGAGGAGGAATCTATTAGTCCTGATTCTCCTTTTGAGATTTCCTTTTGTAACACAGTCTTCTGTATGATGGAGTTTCTGAAGTGCAATTGTGCTAAGGTCTCTGATCAGAAAAGGTATTGTGAGTTTCTTCATATGGAGTCTCCTAGGCCGTCTGCTGTTCCGCCTGTACTGGCTGCCTTGTTAGATAAGCTTTCCACCCTTCTCAGGCTCCTGATTCACTGCCCCCTGATCCTAAAAAATCTGATAGGCTTTGTAAAGGTGCCTGAGGATTGCAAATTCCTTTATAGGTGTCCCTCTACTGACCCTTCTGTTTCTCTCGCTTCTGATTTGCCATCTAAACGTTTGCCTTCTACAAAACTTCTTCCATCTGACAAGAACAGTAGAACAATGGAGAGGCTGGGTAACAGTGTATATTGCTTCTATCCTGACTTTTAGAGCTGTAAACTACCAGATCCATATGACTAGGTATATTTTAGCTGTTCTCTCTCAGACCGGTCAGGATATTTCATATCTTTCTGACTAAGGGAATGACTTCAGTTCTTTCTTTACTAGGGGCATCTTCTTGGGTTGCTCACCATTCCATTAAATGCAGCTATGATACAGCTGATGCCTTGTCTATGGCTGTTGCCTTTGGTTCTGTGTTGAGGTATTCCTGGCTTCTCCTTCAGCCTTTGCCTGATGATTTTAAGGCTAAGTTGATGGATGCTCATCTAGTTAACAAACATCTTTTTGGTGTTGCTACTGCTGAACTGTTTAAGTCCCTTCAGGAAAAGGTAAGGCTTTACAGGATTTGAAACACCTGTTTCACCTGTTCCCAAGTTTCAAAGGCATTACCCCAATAAATCTGCCTTTGTCCATAGACAGTCTTGTCCTCCTCCAAAGGTAAGAAGGGTGCTAGATGGGTTCCTCCTGCTAAGTCTAGTCAAACTCCTTCAGCTCAGAAGCTTTCTTTTCCAGACAAACCAGGTCCTGTCTGACCATCCTTGCCCTATCTTCTCAGTCACATTCCTCACTCTTCATCTTTCTGTGTCTCTTCCTGTTTGGTTAAAGATCACTCAGGATTCTTGCATTCTATCCATAATCCACCAAAGGTATTATATGGTTTTGAAGTCCCCCCCCCCCCTCCTTTTTTGGGCATTCTTCAGGAACAGCTGCTTTTTTTTCCAGTGGTGATTCAAGTCCTGTTGTCTCAAGTAACAATTCAGGAAATTCCAGTTCCTCAGAGGGAAATGATTTTACTCCAGAATGTTTTTGTCCCAAAGAAATAATGCACTTGGAGACCCATTCTGGATCTCTCTCAGCTAAGCACCTTTTTGAAAGTTCCTTCCTTTTGGATGCTGTTCCTTCAAACCTTATTTCCTCTTCTTCCTTAAGCTTTTCTAGTTTCCCTCCTTGTCAAGGATGCCTGTCTCAGTGTTCTAATTAATCCACTTTTTCAGGAAGTTTTTATGTTTCTCCGTTGCTTCCTTACATTTTCTGTGCTCTACTTTGCCCTTTGGCCTCTCTACTGACCCAAGGGTCTTCAACAAATGCCTCGCTCCTGTGATTGCTTGAGGGGAATACAGATCATGCCTTACCTGGACAACCTGCTCATGCAGGACTCTTCTCCAGAGATCATACTTCAGCATCTTCACTTTGCTATTTGTCTCCTGCAAAGCCTAGGTTTACGGTGAATTTTCAAAAAATTATTCCGAACTCATTCTCGGGATCATGTTTTTCTAGGGTGTTGGCTCCAGACTGTTCCAAATCCTGGTGTTCTCTGCCCACTCCCAAGGCTTTAACTCTGATTGCATTCTTTCAGTTCCTTATTCTTCTGGACTCCTTTACAGCCAAGGAGTTTCTAAGGGCTCTGGAATACATGTCTTCCACCCGTATGCTTCCTCTGGCCAAGCGTCATATGAGAAAGCTCCAGTAGTTCCTAAAGTCAGTCTGGCTTCAACATTCTCATCCTTTGGATTTTCTGATTCCCCTTCTCCCATGCCTCAAACTGGAACTTCAGTGGTGAAATCAATTGTCTGTCAACCCAGGGCTGCCTTTTCAACTTCCAATCCCCACTCAGGAACTCTCTTCAGATGCTTCAGATGTTGGGTGCAGGGCCTCCTTTGGTCCTCTGAAAGTGCAGGGCCTTTGGTCTCTGTCAAAAGAAGGACCACATCAGTGTCAAATAGATGAGAGCCCTTTTTTCCTAGCTGTTCAGGATTTTCATTCTGTCTTCTTCCAGGGCCCCCCAAAATCTTCACAGACAATATCACAGTGAAGTGATACGTCAACAAGCAAGGGGGAGGAGGCAGACAAGGTCTTTTCTCTTGTGCAGATTAGCTCTTCAGGTTTGGGATCTAGCTGTCCAGTATCAAGTGACCCATCAGGCAGTTTTCATTCATTCAGACAAGAATATTGTGGCCAGATTCTCTGAGTAGATACATAACACATCTCACAAGTGGATGCTTCACAGAGATGTGTTTCTGGGTGTTGTCCACCAGTGAAGTACACCTCAAGTAGATCATTTACTGCCGTCTGAACAGACAACTTTCTGTCTAGCACCATAGTCCCATGTCCTCTGGCCTGGAAGGTGAACGCCCTCTCGTTTTCTTGGAAGGGGTTGATGTCCGTCAAGAATGCAACTGCAGTCATAACATATGGGTTGTCCTGTCTCTGGCAGCCCTCGGTCGGCCGAATTCCAAAGTCTGGGTCCGGCGTCGGCTGGTGTCGCCTCCTCTCCGACGTCACAACGTCTGGAGTATAAAGGCATCAGCCGACGCCATCTTCTTCAGTCTTTCTTGCAGCGCGGTGCCCGAAGCAGAAGCAGTTAGCAAATGCCGGTCGGTCAGCTCCTGTGTTTTCAGTACCGAAGTCATCTAAAAGCTAAGTATCCCGTTGGGTAACATTTATTCTTGCCTCAGCCGATGTCAGAACAAATTGAGAAAGTTAATAATTGTTTGTCTTGTGGTAAACAAATACCGCATAAGGACTTCCATTCTCTCTGCCTTCCTTGCCTGGGCCCAGACCACGACATCTCGGCCTGTGCTGCCTGTGCCTGCTTTAATAAGCGCACTCTCAGGCGCCGGGCAGAATTCGCCGAGGACTTCTTCGGTGAATCTTTTGCGTATATCATGCCGTCAGATCAACCGAAAACCCAATCTGCTAAAAAACGCAAGGACCGGGACCGACATTCTCGGCCCGCGTCCACTACCGATGTTACTCCTAAACCTTCTGCTAGCACTCCGGTCCCTTCGGAAGTGGTAAATCTACCGCTCCAGGCCGACAACACAGCGTTAGCACGACCTTCGGTCTCGGAGATCTCTCCGGTGCCGGTTGTTGATTTTCCTCTGGAAACCGAAGTTCTGGATCTACCCGACACCATTCCTGTGGACAAGGTAACGCCTGCGCATGGGGCTGCTAGGCCTCCTGTATCCATGTCCATCAAGGCCTTTGCACGTGCTAAGGCCGCCAGTCAGGCCAAGGCCCATCCTAAACCTGCCCAGGCCCCTTCATCTGATAAGCAGATCATGTCTCTGGCTGCAGATCTTATTTCCCTTATCAGGGGGTCTCAGCCTCATCCGGACAGGGGTTCTCAGCCACCTGCAGAGAAAAGGCCTAGAACTGAGCAGGCGGACGACCTCTCCTCGGATGAAGCCTCTGGGGATTCTGAGCATTCTGATACTCAAGAAGAACCCTTCCAGGCCTACGAGGACTCTGATGCTGAGGAATCAATTCCCTCTGCCTCCCCTCCAGAGGATTTCTCATTTGGGGAAGTCCTGCATTCCATGAGGGAACATTTTCAATGGCAGGGTCAGGAATTCTCTGACTCCAGGAAAAGGCTTCGTACTTTCCTCAAGCTTCCCCAGCACAGACCTTTGGTTATCCCTCCGGTTATGGATGTTTTGGATGATGTTTTCTCTGACTCCAGTGCCAACCCTGATTCTCTTCCTCCTGCTCCTGTCAAGCCGGACAGATATTATAGGGTCCCTGACACTCACAAGCACCTTTTTAAGGCCCACTCTGTGGATCTAGAAACTATTTCACAGGGCCCCAAGGGAGTGGCTTCCTCCTCTGCCAAAAACCCACTGTCAGCTGACAGAGAAGCAAGGTCCCTGGAGAGATGGGGTAAAAAAGTATATACCTCTACTGCCCTAGCCATGAGGTCTCTTAACTGCCTTTTTCACATGTTTCAGTACCAAGATTTTCTCCTGGATGATTTACAGAAAAAGTTAGCCTCTCCTGAGCCTATTGATAAAAAGGCACTGCAGGATCATATACATAACACTCAGCAGGTTAATAAACATTTTCTGCAGTGTGGTTATGATGCACTGGAAGCTTCATGTAGGGCAGCTATGACTGGGGCTGTGATACGTAGACATGCTTGGTTGAAGGATCAGTCTTTGCCTGACCATGTTAAAGTAAAGTTACTGGATGCACTTTTTGGTGCTACTGCACAAGATGTATTGAAATCCATAGAGGAAAAAGCAAAGTCAGTACAGACAGTCAAGGATTTCCTTCAGGTTCAGCCACCCAGATTCAGCAGAAACTGGCCCTCAAAGAATTGGTCCTTCCCCGGCTCTGACAAGTTTCAAAGGGGAAAAAGCAGACGTGCCCGGGGTAGAGGGCAATACCGAGGATCTTACAGGGGCCGCCACTGGCAACCTCCAAATCAAAGAAGTGGCGCAGACAGTTCAGCTGCACCACAAGGACAATCACAATGACTTCACTTTCGTACCGCCTACAAAGGTTCAAAGAGAAGCACCTTTGGGCGGAAAATTAGCCTTATTCTCACAGAACTGGCATATCTTAACCAAAGACAATTGGATTCTGGATTTGATAGACAAAGGTTACAGATTCCACTTCCACACATCACCAATAAGACAAGGCATGCCAAACCTGCCACATCATCAAAGGGCAGAGGCACTCACTCAAGTTTCAAAGCTATTAAGTATAAAAGCAATAGAAAGGGTTCCTCCTCAGGAGTAAGGCCAGGGATTTTATTCAAGACTGTTCCTTGTTCCAAGAAAAGAAAACAAATGGAGACCCATACTGGACTTGTCAAATCTAAACACTTTCCTCATTGTGCCAAAATTCAAAATGCTGACGTTGCAGCAACTTCTTCCCATGCTGGGCAAGGGGTCTTGGCTGGTCACTCTGGACCTCAAGGAGGCATACCTGCATGTCCCAATCGGACAAAGCTGCAGAAGATACCTCAGATTTCTTGCAGGGACAGAGCATTATCAATTCTCAGCATTGCCGTTTGGCTTATCTACTGCACCCAGAGTGTTCACGAAATGCCTGGCATCAGTAGTGGCACACTGCAGACAGCAGGGGATTCAAATATACCCCTACTTGGACGACTGCCTCATACAAGCAGACAACAAACGAACCTTAAAAGGGAATTTGGACTATGTCATGCATCTACTGCAGGCCTTGGGATACACAGTCAACATTCAGAAGTCAAAATTACTACCATCCCAACAGATTACATTCCTAGGAGCCAAACTGGACACGGAAACCCAAATGGCCTACCTCACAGAGGAAAAACAGCAGCATTTACCAGAGTACTTCAAAGGCCTAGCAAAGCTTTCCCAGCTGATTGCAAGGAAAATCCTGCAGGCCCTGGGTTTCATGGCATCTTGCATCCTTCTGATACCTTTGGCAAGACTTCATATGAGAAAGCTGCAATGGTATTTAAAAAACTTATGGTCTCAACACAACAACAGCCTAGAGGACATAATCCCACTTATTCCATGTCTGCAGAAGGAATTTCTATGGTGGGCTCAAGCCAGTCAACTAAACAAAGGCATGTCTTTCAACAGACCTCAAGCAGGCCAAATGATTACAACAGACGCCTCAGACCATGGATGGGGGGCGCACATGGAGGGCAGATGCATTCAAGGTCTATGGACGCCAAAGGAAAGACATTTGCACATAAACCAAAAGGAGATGTTGGCAGTGATACATGCCATCGAGACTTTAGAAAAATCACTGCAACAAGGACATTTGCTAATAAGGACAGACAACACCACTGTCATGTGGTACATAAACAAGCAGGGAGGCACTCATTCTTATCCCCTCTGCAGACTAACAATGCTTCTCTGGGAAAAATCCCTGAGCCTGAAGATACACTTACAATCCCAGTTTGTACCAGGCAAGGACAATGTACTGGCGGACAATCTGAGCAGAAATTTAATGGATCCACACGAATGGATGCTGCACCCTCACATTTTCTCTCAACTGACAAGGACATGGGGAAGACCGGATGTAGATCTTTTTGCTTCCCACTTAAATCATCACCTGGAAAAGTTCTGCACAAGGACTCACCACCCTCTAGCTTGGAAAACGGATGCTCTCTCCTTCAGCTGGAATTCTCTAAAAATTTATGCATTCCCTCCCCTGCCTCTGCTGACCAAGGTGATACTGAAAATCAAAGCAGAGCAACCAACAGGCATCTTGATAGCTCCAGACTGGCCAAGGCAACACTGGTACCCATTGCTGTTGACCATAACTTGGACCAAACCATGGCCTCTGACCCTATGGCCCCTGCTCCTAATGCAACACAATTACAGGACTGTACATCAAGACCTGAAAACATTGCATCTGACAGCCTGGAGGCTACCATGACTTCAACACCTAACTCTCTTTCCAAATCTGTTCAAGAGATCTTGCTGGAAGCATGCAGACCTTCCACCAGAAAAACCTATTCAGCCAAGTGGAAGAGATTCAGCATCTGGAATGCCAAAAGGGGTCAGGACGCAGCATTACTGAGTATACCTCAGATATTAGAATACTTGGCAGAACTATTTCATACTGGACTCTCATACTCCTCAATAAAGATTCATGCCTCAGCAATCTCAGCTAAATACAACTGTGACCCTCCAGTGTTTTCGCATCCTCTGCTAAGACAGTTTCTAAGAGGGATAAAGAATATCAAACCTCCCAGAAAACAGCCAGTACCTGCATGGGACCTCAACTACGTGTTGGAAAAACTAACTCTTCCTCCATTTGAGCCAGCAGCAACCTCAGAAATGCAATTTCTTTCATGGAAGACTGCCTTCTTATTGGCAGTCACTTCTGCAAGAAGCGTTTCGAGAGATACAGGCGCTCATGGCAGTGCCCCCCTTCCTCATTTTTCATCAAGACAGAGTCTCTCTAAGAACCAATCCTACATTCATGCCAAAAGTTATTTCCAGGGTGTCTCTAAATCAAGCTATTCATCTACCTACATTCTTCCCCAATCCTCAAAATAGGGGGGAAAAACTACTGCATACTTTGGACATACACAGACAACTACGCTACTACTTGGACAGAACTAAGGCCACCAGAAAGTCTGACCAGCTGTTTGTAGCCTATGCTGCTAGAGTACAAGGAAAAGCAATCTCCAAACAAACAATTTCAAAATGGATTGGACATTGCATCAGATTTTGCTATTCTTTTCATGGAAAAGGTGTGCCAGCCAATATTAGGCCACACTCCACCAGCGCTATAGCCACTTCCACAGCTTTCCTAAGAGGAGTGGCAACAAAGGACATTTTAGAGGCTGCTACATGGAGCTCCGTGCATACATTTACCAAGCACTACCACCTGCCCTTATTCTCTAGATCCCGAGCAGGCTTTGCTTCAGCAGTTCTGCAGGGGATTTTAGCTACACCATCCTTATCGTAGTTCCATCCACCCACAGCTTGGCTATGGTATTCAACCCATATGTTATGACTGCAGTTGCATTCTTGAAGGACATAGTACAGTTTTGTACCTACCATAAATGTAGATGTCCGATAGATATGCAACTGCAGTCGGATTTTCCCAACCTCCTACCCCTCTGTATCCTTCTTTTTGGGTCCCTACCCCTTTTCCCTTCTGCTGGGGGTATCTCCTATGGTGTATCTGTTTATTACTGTTGTGCATGTTTGGGATTATTTTTATCCATTTGCCAAATTTAGCCTTCCTAAGAGTGCACCTGACATCTGGGGCAAGAAACGCTGAAGAAGATGGCGTCGGCCGATGCCTTTATACTCCAGCCATTGTGACGTCAGAGAGGAGGCGACACCAGCCGACGCCGGACCCAGACTTTGGAATTCGGCCGACCGAGGGCTGCCGGAGGCAGGACAACCCATATGTTATGACTGCAGTTGCATATCTATCGGACATCTACATTTATGGTAGGTACAAAACTGTACTTTTCTTTGCTTTTCATAGGTAGGTACTAGGCTATCTGCCCGAGGGCATTTATAAGCCTAGCCAGAGTGTGTCAGCTTTCGCCGCCCCATTGATTAACTGAGCCTCTGTCAAGAAGAGCCATTGAAGTGATCCCAGGGGTGTATTTTCTGTTACCCATCCACTCGTCAAGGTTTCTCTTGAATAGTGTTAGTGAGGGGCTCTGCCTAATGTAGTTAGGAATTTTGTTCCAAAGCATGGGGAGTCTCTGTGACAGGAATCTATCCCTCCAGCATGTTCTGTTTATTGTTGTGGCGAGGTTTAGCTCACTAGAGCGAGTGGCTCGCAGTGACTTGGATTTCTTTAGGTGGAGCATGTCCATCAATTCTGAGTTGGACATGGCTTTGTAAGTCAAGCAGAGATCACCTCTGAGTAAGCGATATGCCACTGAGTACAGCTGGAGTTTTTCCAGTTGGGCTACATAGGACATATGTTTGAGGCCAGTAATCCTCTTGGTGAGGTACTTTTGTGGTCTTTCCAGCTGTTGGAAGTGTCTTGAGGTACATCCCAAATGTGGCATTGTGCTCTATGATGGGTCTCATGAGTGATGAGTAGAGGGGGGCACTATAACCTCTTTAGGGTCTCATGAGTGATGAGTAGAGGGGGGCACTATAACCTCTTTATTTCTAGATGCAAACCCTTTAGTAATTAGATGGACTACATAGAAGGATTTCCTAACTACTTTGGCAATATGATTGTCAACGGAGAGATTACTATCTACCTGGGTCCCCAGATCTCTTATTACTTCTTCTGTATTAAGGGGGCTGCCACCTATGTGGTAATTCATGGGTGTTTTATTTTTCCCAAACAGGATGACTATGCATTTTTTGGCATTTAGCTTGAGACCATGACTTTGACACCAAGTGTCCGTCTCAGTAAGGCCCTTTTGGAGAATGTCTGTGTCAGCCGGTGAGTCAATTATGATCCCAGTTTGCAGTCTTCGGCGAGTTTGGTTAGCCATAGTCCTCATGTGTTTGCTTGTGCTTCTGAGAAGTATATGCCGAACAGTAGGGGTCCCAGGACCGAGCCTTGTGGGACACCACTTGTGACTGGTTTAGAGTCTGACCTGGAGCCCGCTATTCTTACCGTGTGAGTTCAGTCTGTAAGCCAGTTGGCAGCCCATCTCGTGACGTAGGGGTTTATGTTCAGGCTGGTGAGTTTTTCTGTAATTCCCCGAGTGGGGAATGGTGTCAAAAGCCTTGGCGAGGTCAAGGTAGGCTGTGTGAACTACCTTCCCCTCATCTATGGCCTTGATGACTGTCTCTAAGAAGTCAGCCAGGTGTAGTAGGCATGATCTGCCCTTAACAAAGCCGAACTGGTTCGGGTCAAGTGTTTGGAGGTTCTCAATGTCTTTGTTAATGAGTTCCATGATGATACGCTCCTTAGCCTTGCAGACCAGGCTAGTCAGGCTTATGGGGCGATATTTACCAGGGTCAGATGTGGCCCCCTCCTTTGTGGTGCGGAATAACCGTTGCTGTGTGCCATTCTATGGGCACGTAGCCTGTGAAGTGGCTGAGGTTGAACAGTGTGTTTAGGTGGGGGTTAGTTTGTTCTGTAGTTTGTGCAAGACGCAGCCTGGGACACCATCTGGCCCTATTGATGCTGTGCTTTTGGCTTTTGAAAGGGCTGTTTTTACCTGTGCCTCTGTGATTTCCGGGACACTACACTTTTCCGGTATTGTTGTGGGCCCTTTTGGGGGTGAGGGGGGGGGAGAAGTTTGCATTGAATCTATCTGCCAGGATGTTGGCAATATCAGTGGGTTCAGTATATTTTGTGCTATTTTGCACTAGCTCAGAGCATATCTACGAGTTGCCACTTAGATTCTTGACATAGCTAAAGAAGGCTTTGTGGTTATCTTTTGAATCCTTGGCTATTTTTCTTTCGAAGTTAGCCTTGGAGGATTTTATGAGGGACCTTAGTTTCTTACTGATACTGATCAGGGATGTCTTTCCTTTTTGGGATTTGCTTTTTTTCTGAACTAGTTTCCTCCTCCTATTGTATAGCCTGTTTATGGCAAGGGTCCCCCAGACTGGTTTCCTTCTCTTAGGGGAGTGAGTCTTGGTTTTGCTAGGGATGGCACGATCCCTGCATCCTTGTAGGTGCGCATTTGTAAAGGTTTCTGCATCTTGGGCAGCGTTATCCTTTAGCGTGGGGGCTGTGAAACTTACCACCTCTGTCTTAAGTAAGGTGAAGTATGCTTTAGAAAAGTTTTTTATGGTTTCCTTAGTTGGGGGTGGTGGGGGGGGTGTGGACATCCAGAGTGATTAGTTTATGGTCTGATATAACCAGTGATGGGTTGACCTCTGGTGTGGAACACCTGTCGCCCATGTTGGTGATGAACCAGGTCCAATATGTTTTCACCTCTGGTAGGGGAGTTTACCAGCTGTTCCAGGGCATTTGAGTTGATAAATTCCAGGAAGCTCTGGACTTGAAAGTTTGTACTTGAGTAGTTTTCCCAGTTAACGGTAGGGTAATTGAAATCGCCCAATATCAGGGTGTTCGGTAGGACCTTCATGATGTTCTTCGTCTCACATTGCTGCAGTCATGACCTGTGGGTAGTCCGCTGTCCTCGGTTGACCCGAATACCAAAGGGCTAGGCTGGCGTCGGTCATTGTCGCTTAGAGCTGACGTCAGTACGCAGTAGTACTTAAGCGCATGACCAACGCCATATCCTCAGTCTTTCTTGCCGTGTGGTCCGAAGCAGAAGCAGTGTTTGCGAGTGCCGTTCGGCGTTCTGAAATTTTCATTTACCGAGTTTCAGACCGAAGACCAAGTTGGGCTAAGTACCCCGTTGGGGAAATTTTTGTTTTTTCTTGCCTCAGTTATCCGGATGTCAGAAAAAGTCAATAATTGCATTTCTTGTGGGAAACAGATACCTCATAGGGATTATCATTCTCTCTGTATTCCTTGCTTAGGGCCTGAGCATGACGTAGTCAGGTGTCGCTTTTGTGCTAGATTTGATAAGCGCACCATTAAGCGAAGGTTAGACTGTGCCAGGCTTGTTTTCGGTAAGCGGTGTAACTATAACATGCCGTCGGATCCTCTGACGCCCGCTACCGCTAAGAAGCATAAGGATAAATCCTTGAGATTTAAACCGGATGAGTCGTCCGTTGCGGACGCCGGTTCTTCGGAGCCTCCGGTTGAATCTATGGATCCTGCCAAGGGTTCAGCTGAATCCCAGGGGGAACCTTTACTTTTACAGGAGTTGGCCTCTCAGGAGTTAGGACAGGCCGAGGGTGCTTCTCAGGTTTCAGTAGTTCCATCCTTACAAAAGGTTATTAGGCCTTCTTCTTCAGTGGCTAAAGGCCATGCTAAGGCCAAACCTGGTCTTGCTGGACCTGGTCATTCTTCTAGCTCTCCAGCCCCTGTTCCTAAAAAACATATGTTGAAAATGGCGGAGGACTTGATTACTTTGATCCGGGGTTCTATGCCCCCCCCCCCCCCGAGAAAAGGCCTAGGGTGGAGGCAGATTTAGAGGGAATGGATCATTCCTCGGACTACTGTGATTCCTCAGCTGAAGAAATTCAGGATTTTCCTTCCTATTCTGATTCGGATGCAGAGGACTCCTGTCCTTCTGCTTCTCCTCCAGAAGATTTTTCCTTTTCTGAAACTTTACATACCATGAGGGAGCATTTCAAGTGGGAAGGTCAAGATTTTTCAGATTCTAGGAAAAGGCTTGGGGAATTTTTGTTTCTGCCACAACATAGGCCCTTGGCTATTCCTCCTGTCTTAGATGTTGTTCAGGATGTTTTTTCTGAAGCTTCCCTTAATCCTGATTCTCTGCCTCCGGCCCCTGTTAAGCCTGACCGGTATTACAGAGTTCCAGAAGCACATAAGTACTTGTATAAGAGTCCTAGGGCTGATCCGGAAACCATTATTCAAGGCCCTAAGGGTGTTAGGGCTTCTGTGGCTAAAAATCCAGTCCCTTTGGATAAAGATTCTAGGGCGTTAGACAGGTGGGGGAAAAAAGTGTACACCTCCTCTACGTTAGCTATGAGGGCTTTGAATTGCCAATTTCATATGCTGAAGTATCAGAACTTTTTGTTAGGCCATTTGAAATCTAAGGTGGATGCCTTTATCTGAGGGTATAGAGTGTAAGGAGCTCCAGGAGTTGGTTCATGCATCAGATCAAGTTGGCAAGCATTCTTTGCAGTGTGGTTTTGATGCTCTTCAGGCTTCTTCTAGGTTGGCTGCTACAGGTTCAGTTATTCGTAGGCATGCCTGGCTTAAGGATCAAAATTTGACAGAACATGTAAAGGCTCGAATTTTGGATGCTCCTCTTCAATCTGAAGTTCTTTTTGGTCCTCCTGTGGAATCAGTTTTGAAAAAGATGGAAGATAAGGCTAAGTCTATGCAGACGGTCAAGGATTTTTTGCAGGTGCAGCCCCCTAAGTTTAGTAGGAATTGGCCTGCTAGGGGATGGTCTTATCCTTCTTCGGATTATCAGCCTAAGGGCAGGTCTAGACGGGGTAGAGGCAGGGCTCACGCTCAGGGTTCCTTCAGACCTAGGACTTGGAGTTCTCCTGCACAGTCTTCTGGTGAGGGCAGGGGTCAGCCTTTACGTAAGCAGACCCAATGACCTGTATCTTCCGCTGCCAGACCCTCCCTTACTGGCAGCTCCTCTAGGAGGAAAGTTGGGACTTTTCAAAGAAAACTGGAATTTGATCACCCAAGACAAATGGGTGTTGGATATAATAAATCGAGGTTACAAGTTTTATTTTCACACTTTTCCTCCCTTCAAAGGCATGCCGGATGTGCCTCCTCAGCAAAGGCTGGAGGCTCAGGAGCAGATTTCTTTACTTTTGCAGATGGAGGCAATTCAGATGGTCCCTCCTTCAGAAGTAGGCCTAGGATTTTATTCCCGTCTATTCCTGGTGCTAAAGAAAGGAAACACTTGGAGGCCAATTCTGGATTTGTCCATTCTCAACACCTACCTAGAAATTCCAAAGTTCAAGATGTTAACATTACAACAACTTCTGCCTATGATAGGCAAAGATCATTGGATGGTAACCCTGGATCTCAAAGAGGCCTATCTTCACATCCCTATCAAGCCCAGCTGCAGGAGATTCCTGAGATTTCGGGCTGGTACTTCACATTATCAATTCTCTGCATTGCCCTTTGGCTTATCTACTGCGCCCAGGGTGTTCACAAAAGTTCTGGCTCCTGTGATTGCTTTCTTCAGACAGGGAGGAATACAAATTTATCCTTATTTGGACGATTGCCTGATTCTTGCTCAAAACAAAGACAAATTACTACAGCATCTCCAGTATGTAATGACAGTTTTAAGGTGCCTAGGGTATACTGTGAACGAAATAAAGTCCAGTCTAGTGCCCTCTCAGGACATGTGCTTTCTGGGTATGAGACTGAATACAGCCTCTCAGATGGCATTTCTGACCCCGGACAAACAAAGAACTCTTCCTCTCTACTTCCAGCAGTTATCAGTAATGTCCAGGCTGACTGCAAGGACAGTCCTCCAAGCCTTGGGGTTCATGGCATCTTGCATTCTAGTACTTCCCAATGCCAAACTGCATATTTTATTTATTTTTATTATTTATTTTTATTTATTTTACATTTGTTGACCGGGCTAGTCTAGCTGGATATATTTCCATTTTCAGTAGAGGCCCGGGGAGAAAAGCTCCACAAAAAACATAACAATGAGAGATAAACAGAGACATATTGTTAATAAACACATAGAAATACTAATAAAAAAGTATTAGTAAAAACCAATAGTAATAATAATAAGACCTAGTGACAAAGTTAACAAAAAAACAAAAAATTAGGCACACCATCAAAAGTCAAAAACTAGGGTAGGCCAGTTTAAAGCATCTAAGTTAATTCAAATAGGCTATGCCATAAGGCTCCTACTATAAATAAAAAGAACAAGTGGAGAGAGAAGAAGGAGAAAGGTGTAAGATAAGGGAGAGGGAAGAGATTGTAGTCAAGAAATGGGAGAAGAACATGAGAAAAAAGACAGCAAGAGGAATATAAATAAATGATACAAACAAGAGGATATGGGAGAGGTAAGAGAAATAGGTCAGAGCATAGAAGGAAATATTAGGGAAAAGAAAGATAAATGCTAGGTCATCAGCACAAGATAGGGTAAAAAGGTCAGGAGAGGGGGGGGGAGAAGTCAGTCTGGTGTATTACATGAGCAAAGCCAGTGGTTTTGGAAGTACAGTTTGATTTGTTGTTTGAAGAGAGGTAGGGATGTAGTTAGTTATATCCCTAGGTAGCAAATTCCATATGAGGAAGCTTCAATGGTATCTCAAAAGTGTGTGGGCTCAACACTCCCACAGTTTGGACACTGTCATTCGGATTATACCTTGCATCCAGAAAGAATTACTTTGGTGGGCTCAGGAATGTCACCTAAACAAGGGACTCTCTGTGTCCAGACCAGAGGCGAGTCAGATCCTAACGACGGATGCCTCGGACCTGGCTTGGGGAGCACACTTCAATGGAAAATGGATACAAGACATGTGGCCTCCCAAACTTCTACATTTGCATATCAACATGAAGGAGATGTTAGCAGTTCAATTTGCTTTGATGGCATTCAAGGAACTCCTTCAGCCAGGACAGGTGTTGATACAAACAGACAACACAACAGTCATGTGGTACATCAACAAGCAGGGGGGTACCCATTCTTACCCTCTTTGCAGACAAGCAATGATTTTATGGGAGACTGCTCTGGGTTTGCGAATCAATCTTCAGGCAAGGTTTCTGCCAGGAGCACAGAACTCCCTAGCAGATGTTTTGAGCAGACAAATGGTGGATCCCCACGAGTGGAAACTGGATCCTCAGATTTTCAAACAATTGACTGTGGTTTGGGGAACTCCAGACATAGATCTATTCGCTTCCCCACTAAATTTTCAACTTCCAAAATTTTGCACAAAGATGTTCCACCCAGATGCTTGGAAAGTGGATGCTCTGTCTTTCAGTTGGAACAACCTTCACGTTTATGCTTTTCCTCCTCTGCCTCTTCTCCCCAAGGTACTCTTGAAAGTCAGACGGGACAAGCCTTGCATGATTCTAATAGCACCAGACTGGCCACGTCAACATTGGTATCCTCTGCTGAGGAGTTTAATCCAGGAGCCTCCTTGGCCTCTGCCACAGACTCCTCATTTGTTGTCCCAGTCAAACAATCATTTCCTCAATGTTCAGGTGCAGTCCCTCCATCTGACAGCCTGGCGTATTCTGTGATGGAGCCGGTGGGGTCTCAGCTTCCTCAACAGGTTTTAGATGTCATTTTGGAAGCTAGGCGGCCTAGCACTAGAAAAGTTTATGCTGATAAATGGAAGAGATTTTTTCTTTGGAGCACTGCAAAGGGTTTTGATGTTTCAGTGCCTAATTTGAGTTTTGCTCTACAGTACCTTACTGAATTAAGGGTTTGTCATTCTCTTCTGTGAAGGTTCATGCTGCAGCCATTTCTGCTCACTATGATTGTGACCCTCCTTTATTTTCCCATCCTTTGTTCAAACAATTTCTTAGAGGGGCAAAGAATATAAGACCCCCACATAGAGCTCCTACTCCTTCCTGGGATCTCAATTTTGTTTTGGAGAAACTTACTTTACCTCCTTTTGAACCTGCAGCTACGTCTGAACTGAAGTTTTTGTCTTGGAAGACTGCTTTTTTGTTGGCCATTACTTCTGCCAGGAGGGTATCTGAATTGCAGGCTCTCATGGCAGTAGAACCTTTTTTGATATTTCATAAGGATAGAGTTTCTTTGCGGACTAACCCTACTTTCATGCCTAATGTGATTTCTAGTGTGGCCTTGAATCAGTCTATTCATTTGCCTACTTTTTATGCTGAACCCCAAAATAAAGGGGAAAAAGTCTTGCATTCTTTGGATATCCATAGGCAGTTACATTACTACTTGAACAGAACTAAGGAGTTCAGACAGACTCAACAGTTATTTGTTTCTTTTGCTTTGAGTTCACAGGGGAAAGCTGTTTCTAAGCAGACTATTTCAAAGTGGATTGGTCATTGTATTGCCTTTTGTTATTCTCATCATGGGAAGGATGTCCCTGCTGGGATCAGGCCTCATTCTACTAGGGCTACTGCCACTTCTACTGCCTTTTTGAGGGGGGTAGCTACTAAGGATATTTTGGAAGCAGCTACTTGGAGTTCTGTACACACTTTCACTAAGCATTACCATCTCCCTCTCTATTCCAAGTCCAGGGCTGGGTTTGCCACTGCAGTTTTACAGGGCATGTTAGCAGCCCTTAATTCCTTGTAATTTGCCAGCCTCCCTTTTCCTTTGCTTTGGGATTCTACCCACAGGTCATGACTGCAGCAATGTGAGACGAAGAACATAGTACAGTTTTGTACCTACCATAAATGTAGATGTTCGAGGTTCTACATTGCTGCAGTCCAATTTTCCCTCCCTCCTTCCCCTCTATAGGTTGGGGTTGCTGGGTTTTGTTTGGAGATATTCTTACTTACACACTGGGGGTTGTTGGGCATTTTCTATTTTTGGCTTTGGCCTTTTCTTTTAGGCCTTCTGACATCTGGGGCAAGAAAGACTGAGGATATGGCGTCGGTCATGCGCTCAAGTACTACTGCGTACTGACGTCAGCTCTAAGCGGCAATGACCGACGCCAGCCTAGCCCTTTGGTATTCGGGCCGACCGAGGACAGCGGACTACCCACAGGTCATGACTGCAGCAATGTAGAACCTCAAACATCTACATTTATGGTAGGTACAAAACTGTACTTTTTCCAGTGTCTCCAGAAAGGCGGAGTGGTGGTCCTGGGTCATGGAGGGTGATCTGTAGCAGGCCACAATTTGCATTGCAGATTTGCCCGATGTTAGTTGCACGTGGGTGATCTCAGATGTATAATGCTGCGCCACTAACCTGGAGGTGTAGGTATCCATGATGAATATGTATACTCCCCCTCCTTTTATGTGTCGGTCCATGTTCTGTGGCCGAAATGTGTGGTATGAGTTGTAGCCCAGTAGTGCTGGAGTGGTCTGTGGAGCCTTGAACCAGGTTTCAGTTGTCGACGTTCTCCATACTGAGGAGTGCTTCGAGCGCATGCATTTTGAACTCCTGGCGTTGAGTTGCATTACCCTCATTTTTTTATTTGTGCTGTTTACGGAGGTGGGTTTGACTTTTGAGCCTTGCCTAAAAAAGGCACTATGGGGGCAGCAAGAGCCTTGGCCAGTATTCGAAAGCCTAGGGGTGACAGGTGCAAGCCGTCTCTTGCGAAGCAACGAGGCCTGTCGAGCATGTCGTCCCAGGCTTACAGATGCTGGATCCCCTTTGAATGACACCAGAAGCTTAGCCAATTGTTGAAATTGATCATTTTTTCTTTATACTGCGGTGTTATTCTTGGTGAGGTCAGGATGCTACTCAGGGTCAGGGTCATACCCGCCTGGGCTACATGATCAGAGAGCTCTTCCATGTCTCTCTTCATGTAGTCCAGAGAGGTACATCTCAGGTCATTCCCACCAACATGAACAATGACAGAGTCGTATTTGTACTTGTTCTGGAGTGACCTGAGTGCCTGTGTTATGTGGCGGATTCTGGCTCCTGACAGGCAGCTAACAGTAGCCTTCTCCTTGTCTAGCCTAGTGAGTGGGGACGTCGGTGTGCCTGACTATAGAGTCACCTGTTACTAGTGTGTTAGGTATGTTATTTTGCCTTAAGGGCTGTGACTGTGTGGCACACTGATTTTGTGTTTTATGTGTTGTCTGGTTTGTGACGGGAGGTGCAGGTTTTTTGGGTGTCTGCTTTGGATGTCTGTTATGCTTTTGCAGGTTTTTATTTAGCACCTCCGAGTATGATTTTGTGTATTTGTGTATTGTTTTGCCAGTGCTGGTTTAGTATGTCTATATGAGACTGGATGTGTGGTGCAAGTGTTAACCTTCGCCTCATGACTGCTTGTTCCAGTCTTGGGTGGAAAGAGCTTAGTCTCCAATTTAGCTATATAATTGCATCTCTCACATATGTTAATGTTTTGTGGTAGGAGGAGAGGGTTGTCTGTGTACATGAGGGAGTTGTAACATTGCCTCAGGATACCCAGGTTCACCAGCTGGACTGGAGAGTATACCTGAAATTGCCCTTTGGTCATGTCTGAATGGTAGGGTGAGCAGCTTAGTCGCTTGGTTGGTGAGGGGTGAATAATGAGCCTTGCCCTGCTGGGCAGTCAAGTGTCAGGGTATATTAGTGCCTGCTATTAGGTCTGAGCAAGTGCTGGACTGTAGGATGCTTTTTAAGTGCTTAGGTTGAGAGTTAGACTACTTTCAAAGGAAAAACTGAAGAGGAGACTTGGTGGAGCCGGGATAAGTTTAGCCCTAGCTAACCGGCGCTGCCCGGACGTGCAAAACCGTGCAAACGTGATTTTTACAGCAGGGAAATGAAAGAGATATAAATTAGCCCAAACTGGCCCACAAACTACTAACTTCTGGGCTGGAAACACTCCTCCAGGGACAGATGGCTGCTCAAAGCTCCCTCTCTCACAGGTGAACAGAGAAACCTCCCTCTATCCAAGTAAGGTATGGGCAACTCAGAAAATTGTAACAGCACTGAATTCAGCACTAGCCTGAAAACTGGACTATACTAGCTTAGAAAGGTGGGAAACAAGGAAAAAATTTTTTTGAAAAGATAAGGCAAAAACAGTAAAAATACACTTAAAACAGCTTTAAACTAATACAAACAGTAATCGTACACTTAAAACAGCTTTAGATGACTACAAGCAATCAGAAAAGGCTTTTAAACAAATTACCCAATTAACCAGTAAAAAAAAAATCTCAAAACTGAACCCTGTTCCTGTAGTCCTCAATCAGACAAGTTGCAACTGCACACTCCTGCTACTGGAGTGCAGGGGAACCTTCTCCAAAAAAGAAGGCCTGGATTAGTGCTCAAGTTATACAAACAAAGCTAGATTCAGCAGGCCTGGATCTAGTCTATGCTACAGCAAACAAGGCACACCAATTTCAGTAAGAAACAGTTCAAATATGCAGGCACTATAAGCCTTTAACCAGAAATTCCCAGCTCAGAAGGGCAGAGTCCAGCCTCTCCTCCCACAAAAGTGCAGACCACGAACCTTCTTAATGTAAAATAACTGACCTGAAGCCCAAGTGCTTAAACCAGAACGAATACTCTTTTAGAATAACAGACATTCAGCCCTCAATCGGCAGTTCCCAACTTAAAAAGGAAATTTTTTTTTTTTTTTTTTTTTTTTTTTTTTGAGCAAATGATGGGCCCAGGATGAGTATCCAAATGCAAATTTGCAAGAGGGGCAGGCAGTTTCAAAGCCACCAAGATTGACACCAAAACAAAAGCATGGAGGGTAGGTGGGAAACTAACTGAAAAAACAGAGCCACAACTTCCAGCTAGATAATATTCAATGCAACTCAAATAAATCAATTTAAATGCTGTATTATTTGATAAAAGTACAGATAAAGATTTACTTTATCTTACCTTTCCTCTCATACAGAGGGTCCTGCTCAAAATAGAACAGGCTGCTCCCAAAATCCTGTTGGTAACTCCCTTTTGGTCCAGACTGCATTGGATGTTTTTCGTGTTCACTGTTGCAGTCATCACATTTGAGTTATCCCTGACAGGGTAGCCCTCAGCCGGCCCGACTACCAGAGACTTAGTATTTCTGTGTCAGTTGCTGTCGCTTCAGGACTGACGTCAGGTCATCAGTAGTATAAAGTAAGGCAGCCAACCCCATTACATCAGTCTTTCTTGCCATGGAGCCTAAAGCAGAAGCAGTTTGCATGAGTGTCGGTCGGATGCTACCTGAGTTTTCGTCTACCAATTGAAGTTGAAGACTTCTAAGGCTAAGTACCCTATTGGGGATCCTTTTTTCTTGCACTAACCGATGTCAGAAAAAGTTAATAATGGTCTCGCCTGTGGAAAGCAAATACCACATCGAGACTTCCAATCTTACTGCATCACTTGTTTAGGCCCAGACCACGACGTCCCCAGTTGTCACTTCTGTGCTTTGTTCAATGCCAGAACTATCCGTCGTTGGGCCCTTAATGTAGCCAGATATTTTTGCTTACAGTCCTCAAATTCCGATATGGCTTTGGTAAGCCATCCAACAGCAGATCTTCTGAAAAAACGTAAAGGTAAAGATAAAGACAGACAAACCACACAGGTCCAAACCTACCGACGACCCTTCCTTTAAGCTAGTCGTCAGTTCTCCAGTCCTCAGTGAGGTGCTTTCGCAGACCATGATGCCTGCTTCTGTGGATTCACAGGCCACTACTGAGACCCTTTCAGAGTCTGGTATGCTGCATAACTCTTCAACTAAGGATCCTGCGGTCATCTCTACCTTGGATGGGTCCGGAGCCGCTGAGCAGGCTCCGGCTTCCGAGGATGTCCTTCGCACTACCGATTCTCAGCACAAACCGACATCTTCTTTCGTGACTACCGTTCTTTCAAAAATGACTGAGTTTCTAAGGCCCGGGGTATGAACCACACCCAAGAAACCGACTACCCACTCTCTGGCGCCTGCTTCCTTGCCTCAGTCTGAAATGCTTAAAATGGCAGAAGACCTTACCATGCTGATCAGGGGAAGCCAAGCTACTCCCTCCAAAAGGAAAAGAGATCTGTCCCCTGTAATTTCGTCTGAACAAGAGTCAGAGGACTCTAATGCATCTGAATATGAAGACATGCAGCTCCTCTCTACTTATGAGGATTCTGATGCAGAGGATTCCATTCCTTCAGCGTCTCCCCCAGAGGATTTTTCCTTTGGGGAAACCCTGCATACCTTAAGGGAGCATTTCCAGTGAGAGAGTCATGACTACCCTCGGTCTAAAAAGAGACTCGGGGAATTCCTAGATCTTCCACAGCACAGACCCTTGGCCAGCCCCCCAGTCCTGGATGTTGTGGAGGATGTTTTCCTGGAATCCAGCTCGACTCCTGACACCCTCCCTCCTGCACCCAGAAAACCAGACAGGTACTATAGAGTCCCTGACTGAAATGCAAATTTCTTTTTAAACATCCTACTGCTGACCCTGTGGTAATTTCTCAAGGGCCTAAAGGGATTAAAGCAACCTCTGCTAAGAATTCCACCCCTTCAGATAGGGATTCCTGAGCAGTAGACAGATGTGGTAAAAAAGTGTACACCTCAGCTACTCTTTCTATCAGACCACTAAATTGTCAGTTCCGTATGCTGAAATTTCAGCAACATACACTGGAACTCCTTAAACAAAAAATGTCTTCCTTTCCTGCTTGGGCAGAATGTAAAGAATTACGAGAGTTAATACATTCTGCAAGTCAAGTAACTAAACACACCTTGCACTGTGATTTTGATGGCCTAGAAGCTTCTTGCAGTCACTGGATCTGTCATTAGAAGGGATGCATGGCTTAAGGAACAGCCCCTGCCAGACCATGTCAAATCTAAATTGTTGGATGCCCCATTGCACTAAGATTACTTATTTGGTACTAAGGCAGAAGAGGTTTTAAAAAAATCTGTGCAAACAGTTAGGATTTCTTACAGTTCTAGCCACCTAGGTTCAGCAGACATTGTCCCAAAAAACGCTGGTCCTTTCCTGCTCCCTCTAAGCCAGTCCAGCCTAGGCCCCAGGAACCAGACCACTTCCCCCCCAGACACCAGCCACAGGAAATGCAGAGATCTAAGCAATGGACTACCTCCACTTCAAAACCAGGGAGTTCTAAGCCACCCCCTTATGGTAAGAACTCACAATGACTCACCTCCCCCTGCCCACATTCACTTACCCCTAGGAGGAAATCTGTCCTTTCACGCAATCACCTGGGCCACCATTGCCAATGACCACTGGGTTCTGAACATACACTCTCAGGGATACAAATTTTCCTTCCACATCCTTCTAACCCCAAAAGGGTTCCCAGATCTACTACCAAACCAGTGGGCAGAGGCTCAAAAGCAAATCCTTTCCCTGCTCTCTTTGAGGGCAGTAGAGCACATTCTTGCAGAATGGATAGGCCAAGGTTTCTACTCCAGACTTTTTCTGGTACCCAGAAAAGAGGGCACCTGGCACCCCATCCTCTATCTATCCATTCTTAAACACCTTCCTGGTGAATCCAAAATTCAAAATGCTCACCCTCCAGCAGCTTCTACCCATGCTGTCCAAGGACGCTTGGCTAGCCACCCCAGATATAAAAGAGGCCTACCTCCACATTCCTATCAGGGAATCGTGCAGGAAATATCTTGGTTTCAGGCCAGGATCTCAACACTTTCAGTTTTCTGCGCTTCCCTTTGGCTTATCTACTGCTCCCAGAGTTTTCACAAAATGTCTGGCTTCGGCCATTGCCTTTTGCAGACAAAGAAATATTCGGATTTACCCATACTTAGACTGCCTTATTCAGGCAGACAGCCAGGAAAAGCTGCTCAAGCACCTGGCCTTTGTAAAGAACCCTGCTAACCTCCCTAGGGTACACAATCAACGAAAAGAAATACAAACAGGTGCCCACCCAAAGGATTACCTTCCTGGGAGCAAGCCTGGACTCAGCATCCCAGATGGCATACCTTGCACCAGAGAAACAACTTTTCCTGGCAGCCTACGTCTCTCCACTAGCCACCAGGCCCCAGCTATTTGCAAGGAAGATCCTGCAAGCTCTGGGGTTCATGGCATCTTGCGTACTTCTCATTTCATATGCCAGATGGCATATGAGGAAACTTCAGTGGTACCTAAAAAGCCTTTGGTGTCAACACTCTCAAGACCTGGAAACTCTTCTACCTATAACTCCTTGCCTCAGAAAAGATTTTCTTTGATGGGCAACAGCATACTTCCACAACAAGGGACTGCCTTTCTTACCACCCCTTGTCGCCCAGACCCTCACCACAGACGCATCAGACTATGCTTGGGGTGCACACCTGGACAGCAGGTGCATACAGGGCCAAT
The DNA here is from genome assembly GCF_019279795.1 of Protopterus annectens. NCBI lineage: Eukaryota > Metazoa > Chordata > Ceratodontiformes > Protopteridae > Protopterus > Protopterus annectens. The sequence continues at coordinate 406,132,732 of NC_056744.1, read as the reverse complement.
TGAGCCCACAGCAAATCCTTCTACACATCAACCAAAGAGATGATGGCTGCCCAGCATGCCTTGGCTTTCAAACCCCTTCTCTCTCCAGGGGCTCTCCTGATCAAAACAGACAACACCACTGTGATGTGGTATATCAACAAGCAGGGAGGACTCCTACCCTTTATGCAGGATGGCCATGACCCTTTGGCACACAGCCTCTGCCATGCAACTACACCTGTTAGCGCAATTCCTACCAGGCTGTCTCAATTCTCTGGCAGACCAATTATGCAGAAATCTTCTGGACCCACATGAGTGGTAGCTCAACAGAAGAACCTTCACCCTACTAACTCAGAAATGGGGCACCCCAAAGGTCAACCTCTTTGCCTCCCACACCAACCATCAGCTCAGCAAATTCTGCTCCAGGGAGCATCACTGTTTGACTTGGAAAGTGGATTCCCTGTCCTTCCCCTGGGTCGGTCTATTGGTCTGTGCCTTTCCTCCACTACTTCTCATCCACAGGGTACTGCTCAAAGTAAAGGAGGAAAAACCAAGGACCATTCTTATATCTCTAGACTGGCCTTGGCAGCACTGTTACCCCTTGCTGCACAGCCTGTCCCCACTGCCCCCATGGCATCTTCCTCAGATTCCAAATCTCCTGACCCAGAGGGAAGGGGAATTCATGCATCCCCAATTGCAGACACTCAATTTGGCAGCTTGGCTTATTCCCTAACCCCGAACCAATCTTCCAACCTCAGTCTCAACAGGTTCTAGATGTTATCCATGAGGCCAGATGCCCTAGCACCAGAAAGTCTTATGCTGACAAATGGAAAAGGTTCTGCACCTGGAACCAGGCTAAGGGAGCCAATATGGCACAGCCCTCCCTCCCTCTTATCCTGGATTACTTAGCTGACCTACTACACAGTGGTCTCTGTTTCTCCTCTATAAAATTCATGCCTCTGCTGTTTCTGCTCATTTTCCCACTGAGCAGCCCCTTTTCTCACACCCTTTGATCAAACTTGTTTCTAAGAGGGGCTAGCAACTTGAGGCCACCCAGAAGGGCACCAACACCAGCTTGGGAGCTTAACTTTGTATTGGAAAAGCTCACCCTGCCCCTTTCGAACCAGCTTCTTCTGCAGAGGTAAAATTTCTCTCCTGGAAGACAGCATTCCTTCTGGCCATCACTTCAGCCAGAAGAGTCTCTGAGCTGCAAATGCTCATGGCTGTGGAACCCTTCATCATCTTCCATGCTGACAGGGTATCTTTCAGAACTAACCCATCCTTCATGCCCAAGGTGGTGTGGCCAGTGTTGCTCTCAGCCAATCCATTCATTTGCCCATCTTTTTTCCTAATCCCCAGAACAAGGGGGAAAGGATTCTGCACTCTCTGGATGTGCAGAGACCGCTCAGATTCTATCTAGACAGGACTAAATCCTTCAAAACATCTGATCAATTGCTTGTTAGCTTTGCTTCAGGGGCAGAAGACAAAACCATCTCCAAACAAACCATCTCCAAATGGACAGCACACTGCATCCATTTCTGCTACAAACAACATGGAAAGTCTTCCCCCAAGGGGGTCAGGACACACTCCACCAGATCAGCCTCCACCTCTGCAGCTTTCCACAGAGGAGTCCCCACCAGGGACATCCTGGAGGCTGCCACCTTGACATCTGTTCACACTTTTACCAAGCATTACCACCTGACTGTCTTCTCCAAATCCAGGGCAGGGTTTGCCTCTGCAGTCTTGCAGAGCATCCTAGCCAGCCCCTAGATGTTCTTCGTGTTTCACTGTTGCAGTCATCACTTTTGGGTTGTCTGCTTGCAGTAGCCCTCAGTCGGCCTGATTAACAAAGTCTTGAGTCCTGTGTCAGTTGCTGTCCCTTCTTCCATGACGTCAGGTCATCAGGGGTATAAAACATGCAGCCGACGCCATTACATCAGTCTTTCTTTCCGTGCGGTACACGAAGCAGAAGCAGTTCACAAGTGCCAGTCGGCAGACTCCTGAAATTTTCGTTTTCGAGTTTCAGAACTGAAGTCAACTAAAGCAAAGTACCCCATTGGAGAAACTTTTTCTTGCTCGTTACTGATGTCAGTAAAAGTAAATAATTGCATTACTTGTGGAAAGCAAATACCTCGTAAAGATTTTCATTCGTACTGTATTCCTTGCAAGGCCCTGACCACAACATACCTTGCTGTCGGTTTTGTGCTTTATTTAATCAGCACACTATCCGTCATCTATATTTTCGCCTCAGAATATTTCGGTTCTCTTTTTAATTATCCAGCAATGTCTTTGGTTAGCCATCCGACTACTGGGATTCTGAAAAAATGTACTTTCCACTGCTGGGGTTCTTCCACCAGAACCTGGCCCCTACTTGGGGGCTCCTGACAGGTTAGGACAAGGAAAACTGATGTAATGATGTCGGCTGCCTTACTTTTTTTGCTACTGAAGACCTGACGTCAATCCTAAAGTGACAGCAACCGACGCAGAAATACTAAATCTCTGGTATTCGGACCGGCTGAGGGCTACCCTGGCAGGGATAAACCCAAATGTGATGACTGCAACAGTGAATACACTTGAACATCTACATTTATGGCAAGTGTACACAATTGTACCTTCCCTCTTCTGCATTTAACCAAGGGCAGTCATCACAAGGTAGCTCACAGAGTAGGCCTACTCACACAAGATAAGGGCTCTCTCATCCATCCCCACTTGTCCGCTTTTCAACTGACATTGCAGGTATTGGTGTTTTGGTCCCTTTTGGGCACCTTTTTCCTGAGGACATCCTTTGGGTCCTGCAGGAGACCAGGAATCTCACTACCAGAAAATGTTATTTATCCAAATGGAAGAGATTTTCTGTCTGGTGTCTTTCTCATAACCTGGATCCAATTACTGTAGAAGTCCCTTTGGTTCTATTATTTGTGTGGATTGCTCAGTGCTGGGTTGGCATACTCTAATGTTAAAGCCCACCTATGAGCTGTTTATGCTCGTCTGCCTTTGACTCGCCCTTTGGCTTCTAGATTCGAGGTCAAACAATTTCTTAAAGGTGGCCGTCATATTAGGCCTCCCATAAAGCCTATTCCTCCTTCCCAGGACCTAAATTTTGTTTGGAAAAACTGACCTAGACTCCTTTTGAGCCTACAGCTTCAGCTTCTTTACAACATTGTTCTTGGAAGACTGTTGTTCTTTTGGCCCTTACCTCAGCCAGACGGGTGTCTGACCTGCGCAAGCCTTTATGTCTGTTCCTCCTTTTTTCGGTTTTCATAAGGATAAGGTGTCTCTTTGTGCTAATCCTTTTATGCCCCAGGTGGTTAATGAGTTGTCTCAATGAGTCTATTAATTTGCCCACCTTTTCCCCTTCTCCATAATATGCTAGTTAGAAGGTTCTTAACACCTTGGATATGCATGGACAACTCAGATATTATTTGGATAAAACTAAAGCCATTTGTAAATCTGAGCAGCTTTTTTGTTTCCTTTCATCCTAGGTTTTTAGGTTTGGCTGTTTCCAAGCAAACCATTTCTTCCTGGATATCTAAAGCCATTTCATTGTGTTATTCCTTTCAAGGGAAAAGCCTTCCTTTTGTTAAAGTGCATTCTACCAGAGTTGTGGCTTCTTATGCTTTTTTCAGGGGCTTGAATACACCTTCTGTTCTTGAAGCAGCTACTTGGACTTCTTTGCATACTTTTACCAAGCTCTTTATTTTGGATGTTGTTTCTAGGGCTAGAAACTTTTACCAGGGCTATCTTGCATGGTTTTCTGGAGGGATGTGCTGTTCCTTCCTCCTCCCAACTTTCTTCCTGAACTTTTGTACTCTCCCTATTGTAAAGCATACTGCAACAGTAATATGGATGGACATAGTGTAGTTGTGTAAAATATTACCATAACAGTAGATGTCCTCTTCACTGTTGCAGTATTCTCTCCATCCCTCCTCCACCTGTTCTTTTCTCCTTCTGGAGGTACTTGTTACCTCTTTGTGCCCTTAGACTGTTGTTCCTAATGGGGCTTTTTAGTTCTGAGGATGCTACATCCATATGCCACCTTTATGGCATACGCCGTGCACAGGGAGTATAATTGTGATGTATGGCATGCTTATTACAACCTAAAGGCTGCAGTATAATGGCTGAATGTTGGGCTACCCTTAGCATGGAATCCTCTTTGTAAAGAATATTGCAACAGTGAAGACAAAAGACATCTACTGTTATAGTAAGATTTTACACAACTGTACTTTCATCAAGGCTGTGGCTGAAATGGGTCTTGTTGGGGCCAGCATGCTTACCAGTGTTAACAAGTCTTACAAGTATGTGAAGTAAAATCAATAAGCTAAAGGAGAATCTTTATTCCATTCTTATTTCATTTGTCTTCCTTTAACCAAAAGCTTGTCAGACAGGACATGCATCAAGCATGCCTTTTTTTGTTTGGGATCAAATTGCTTTCAAGTTGTTTTTTTTTTTTTTAATATTTCTTTTTTCTGTAGTATCACCCTGACTTCGTGGAGTAAGGCCAGTAAATTTCTATTGTGTGAGCTGAAGCCACTAAAGCCATCTTAACATCATCTATTTTTTCTTTTCAAAAAGATTTCGCCATTCCCTTTCGGCCTGATCCTTTGAAAAGAATTTAAGGGAAGGCAGGTCCCCATTATCCAAATATGTGAATCTGTCCCAGTCACATGCATGATTGAACTCGTCACCAGAGAACTCCGTGAGGGAGTCATCAGAACTTTTCTTTTACTCTTTGCAGTCTTGAATCCTGAACATCAGACTGCCTCCTGGTCTTTCAGGGATCAGTCTTCTGTTTTCCCCCATTGCCATTCTGCAGATTATCAGGTCAACTGGCTTTCTGAATTTGGTGCTCTACGGGTCCCTGTTTGTTCAGATGGGCTATGATGGCTATTTCTCGAGTCTGAAGTAGTAGCTCATCAGTGACCCACCGGATCACTGTCTGTAGGGTCTGATGTTAGCAGTATTCCATACGATCTTATCAGATAACGTTGCAGTTCTTGTCTTGTATGGTTGTGAATGCCTGAAGTACGGTCTTATCAATTATCATTGTGTCTTATACAAACAGTAAGTTAAATTGTCCTGTTATGTTAACCCCTTTGCACTGGTAAATATGGAATCTGTCAGCCATTGGGGGCCCCCTGTAGACAGCTTGATAGTACCAGGTATTTTAAGGCAAGTTTAGTAACTGTTTCAAACTTACCGAAAATACTATTACTGGCTCACAGTGATTCAGTATGTCAGTGGTGTACATGTTTACTCTTTGTGGAGGCATCTTTCTCACCTTGGAACACATTCCGAAACCACAACACATGCACACAGCATAGAACATTTCCATTAAATCAACTTGCAGTAAGGCTGTTAAGAGAACACTGCCTTAGCCTATGTGCTAAAGGCTAAGATATTTCAGACATTAGTTAACATATCAAGTACCCACCTTCACCCTTTGCATCCACAGCTAGTACGCATACCATTAAGAATCACAAGGGTGCAGACTGAGCTCTTATGGCCCACTGAGACTGCATCTAACCATGGTAATGAGTCTGGACAAAAATAGGGTGACCGCTATTGTTCTAGAGCCAGGATCTGAGACAAAACAGATGAGGGCCTTTAAATCCTTATATATAGACAAGCTCATTTATGACCCTATAGAGGTCCATATGGGAATGAATTATCTTAGGTGCACTCTGCGTAGTGGACATGCAGAAGGATATGAGTGAGCTTGTTAACATATGTGTCTTCTGAGGCAAGAAAGACACTGGTCTTGAGTGGTATTTCACCATCTCCTGGGAAGGTGCCAAAATGAAAAGAAAAGTTAATTGGCTTTAGTATTTGGTTGTCTAGCTGATTTCATTCTAAAGGGGGATGAGATGGCTCACAAGACCTTCCTGTCCTGCAAGGAATATTCTTCATTTCTGTTACCAAGGTATTTGAATTCTGGCTAAAGCCTTTGCTTCCCCCCAATTGTCCTTTTTTTATACAGAGTCTTTCTGCTGGACATTCCACCTTGGTCAATTCTAATTTGGAACATGTAAATGCATCACTGCTTAATACTGCGGTGGTGGTGCTGCGGTAGCGTTGTCGCCTCACAGCAAGACGTTGTGCCATTCGATTCTCAGCTAGAGCGTCTTCTGTGTGTAGACATGCGTGAATGGGCGTACCTTCGTTGAAGGTTGTGCGTCAGGGCTGGCAAACGCAGCATGTAAAAAATTTACTGCCAATCATTAGCGGACCGGAGTTCCGCTGTGGCGACCCCTAACCGGGAAAAGCCGAAAGGCACAAACAAACAAAATGCATCACTGCTTAATGCTAGGAGTCTTAATAGAAGCAAATGCTCAAACATGAGGCTGTGCCGCACCTTCAACAAATTCATGTATGTGACATTACAGATGCATGGTTTAAAAGCTCTGCCTGTGTTACTGGGTATAGCACCTATCACATATTCAGACCTATTAGTAATTGTGGGGGAATGTCTGTATTTGTCAAGGATAACTCACTCCACATCACATTCTTTAGAACACAGTACATTTGAACTCCCAAATTCACCATAAAGAATACCAATTACCACTACATAGCTAGCTGTAGAACCACTTCTGTGTCCCCTTCTGAGCATGACTGCTATCTTAGCACCTTAGCTGAATTTTACTTGGCAGGGGGATTCCAACTGATGTTCATCGCGCATACTGCTGCAGTCATAACAGATGGGTTTTCCTGCCGTCAGGCAGGTCCTCGGTTGGCCGAATTCCAAAGTCTATGTCTGGCGTCGGATGTCGTCTCTTCTTCCCTGACGTCAGTGCGACAGGGGTATAAAGGAACCAGCCAGCGCCATTTTCTTCAGTCTTTCTTGCCACGCGGTGCCCGAAGCAGAAGCGGTTTGCAAGTGCTGGTCGGCCAGCTCCTGAGATTATGAATATTTTTCAACCGAAGTCTTCTTGAAAGCTAAGTACCCCGTTGGGGAAACTTTTCTTGCCTCAGACCGATGTCAGACAAAGTTAATAATTGCATTTCATGTGGGAAGCAAATACCGCATAAGGATTTTCATTCCCTCTGCATTCCTTGCTTAGGCCCAGACCACGACATCTCGGCCTGTAGTTTTTGTGCTACATTCAACAGACGCACTGTTAAGCGTCGGGCGGAGTTCGCCCAACACTATTTTGGCAAAAAGTTTAATTACATTATGTCGTCGGATATTCCGACTCCAGTTTTAAGTAAAAGACGCAAAGATAGGGACCGACATGCGAGGTCCGTGACTTCTACCGACACCACGCCAAAGCCGACTACAGGTGGCCCGGTTCTCAGTGAGTCGCCTACGCAGCCCCTGACTACCGATGACACTTCTTTGGCGGTGTCTTCAGTGCCCGAGGTCACAGGCTCTTTGGCCCACACCCCGACTACCGATACCGAAGCCACTCTTGGCAGTGAAACTCAGAGTTTAGACAGGCCTGCCACCTCTCAAGGTGTCTTCAGGCCTTTCTCTTCTTTTTCCATCAAGGCTTTCACTAAGTCTAAAGCAGCCATGCATACTAAAAGACAGGCCCCACAGGGCCCCTCTCAAGGCCCCATGCCTAAAAAGCAGATGCTCAAAATGGCTGAGGATTTGATTACTCTTATCAGGGGTTCTCAACCCCCTCCGGACAAAAGGCCCAGAGTAGAGGAAGAATCCCCTTCCTCGGATCAGGCCTCCATTATTTTAGAACATTCTAAAGACCAGGAACATTCTTACTCCCCTTTTGAAGATTCTGATGCAGAGGAGTCCATTCCCTCCGTCTCCCCCCCTGAGGATTACTCTTTTGGGGAAACCTTACATACCTTGAGGGAACACTTCCACTGGGAAGGCTAAGAGTACTCAGACTCCAAGAAAAGGCTTAGGGATTTCCTCTTGCTCCCTCAGCACAGGCCTCTGGCTATACCTCCCGTCTTAGACGTACTAGATGATGTGTATTCGGAGGCCTGCCTTATCCCAGATTCTTTACCTCCAGCTCCAGTCAAGCCTGACAGGTATTACCGGGTTGCTGATTCACACCAATTTCTATACAAAAGCCATGCGGCTGACTCAGAAACTATTTCACAGCGTCCCAAGGGAATTAAGGCCTCCACTGCTAAAAATCCATTACCTTCAGAGAGAGATTCCAGAGCTTTAGAAAGGTAGGGGAAGAAGGTATACACCTCGGCCACCTTAACCATGAGGGCATTAAACTGCCAGTTCCATATGTTAAAGTACCAACAGTTTCTGTTATCACAGTTGAAAAGCAAAATGTCACAACCTGAACAACCAGACTTGAAGGAGTTGCAGGATTTGTTACATAGTGCAGAACAAGTGGGTAAACATACCTTACAATGTGGTTTTGATGCTTTAGAGGCCTCATGTAGAGCTGCTGTTACAGGATCAGTCATACGTAGACATGCTTGGCTCAAAGAGCAAACTTTACCAGATCATGTTAAAGCTAAATTACTGGATGCACCTCTGCAAAAAGATGTATTGTTTGGTGTTAAAGCTGAGGAGTTATTAAAGAAAATGGAGGAAAAGGCAAAATCAATGCAAACAGTGAAAGATTTCCTACAGGTACAACCTCCATGTTTCAGTAGAAATTGGCCTTCCAAAAATTGGTCCTTTCCAGCCACGGACAGACCCCAAAGAGGTAGATACAGGCGCCCGAGGGGTGGAGGGCAATCTCAAGGATCGTTTAGAGGCAGACAATGGCAAGCACCTGCACAAAGAGGTGGTGAGGATAGTTCACAGCCATTCAGAAAGCAGAACCAATGACTTTCCCCTTTGCATGCCAAGCAAGGCTCAAATGGCAGCACCTTTAGGCGGAAAACTGGCATTATTTTCAAAAAATTGGCATATTGTCACAAAAGACAAATGGATCCTGGACATTATAGACAGAGGCTACAGATTCCACTTTAACACCCTTCCAAAAATGAGAGGCATGCTAAACCTGCCACACAATCAAAGGGCAGAGGCACAAAAACAAATTTCAGATCTCATGGACATGAAAGCTATTCAAGAGGTACCTGCACAAGAACACGGTCAAGGTTTTTATTCCAGACTATTCCTGGTATCAAGAAAGGGAAAAGATTGGAGACCTATTTTGGACCTATCCATCCTAAACACATTTTTACTCGTGCCAAAATTCAAGATGCTCACATTACAGCAGCTTCTTCCCATGCTGGGCAAGGAGTCTTGGCTGGTAACATTGGACCTCAAGGAGGCATACCTGCATGTCCCAATCAGACAAGATTGCAGAAGATACCTCAGATTTCTTGCAGGTTCAACCCATTATCAATTCTCTGCATTGCCCTTTTGCTTATCTACTGCCCAGAGTATTCACGAAATGCCTGGCATCAGTAATTGCCTTCTGCAGACTTCAAGGGATACAAATATACCCATACCTGGACGACTGCCTGATCCAAGCGGACAGCAAGCACATACTTCTGAAACACCTGGCGTATGTAATAATGTTGTTGAAATCTCTCGGATACACAGTCAACAAAAAGAAGTCAAGACTAATACCCTCTCAAACAATAATTTTCCTGGGTGCCAGCTTGGATACAAACACCCAGATGGCCTACCTTACGCCAGAGAAACAAGGGCAACTAACACAATACTTCAGAAAACTGGCAACTTTCACCAGGCTGACTGCAAGGAAAATCCTGCAGGCTCTGGGATTCATGGCATCTTGCATCCTACTAATCCCATGTGCAAAGCTGCATATGAGGAAACTTCAATGGTACCTAAAAAAACTATGGTCTCAACACAGCCACAGTTTGGAAACAGTAATAACACTGATTCCATGTCTTCAAAAGGAATTTCTGTGGTGGGCTCAAGCATGCCAAAGAAACACAGGTCTACCATTCTGCAAGCCTCAAGCAAATCAAGTCATCACAACGGACGCCTCGGATTACGCCTGGGAGGCGCACATGACAGATCGGTGCATTCAGGGCAAATGGTCCCAAAAAGAAAAGCACTTACACATCAATCAAAAGGAAATGCTAGCAGTAATAAATGCTATTACAGCTTTCAAAGACCTGCTGCATCCAGGTCAGCTATTGATAAGGACAGACAACACCACAGTAATGTGGTACATAAACAAACAGGGAGGAACCCAGGTTCGAGCGATCCCTCGGCTCCGTGCAGCTTCTTGCAGCTCTCTGCACGAGAAGAAGCTCCCAATCTAATAATACAATCCCCCCCCTTTACCTCTTGATTGTGACTAACCGGGTTGACATTTACTAATTGTGACATTTTACCTATTTGTGACTTTTTACGGTGATTTGACTGTGTTTTTGTTTGTGACTTGTTTTTATTACCTACAATGTCTGAGCAGAATCTGGTTTCTCTGGCGTGTCAGTGTGGCCAAAAATGTGGTGTCAGACAACCGGTCACTGTGTGTCTACGTTCTGGGCCTCTCCACTTACAAGAGGTCCATGCTCCATTTGTCACTCTTTTCAGTGGGAGGAGACGGGTCAGATAGGCATGAATGGACAGAGGTCTGTTGAAACCAGCATTGAGGTCGGCTCCCGTCTTGGTTTCGCCGACCCGTTCCTCCTCTAAACTTTGGATGTCGTGTGATGTGTGGTGGTGAAGCTGCTGGAGCATTATTCAGTCTTGGGCGGAAGAGCTGATCTGCTGATTGTGATTTCGGCCCAGAACCGCTTTTTCTCGGTTCGTTCTCCATTTAATTCGGCCTCCCCTGGACCCGGGAGGTTTCGAGCCGACGGCACTCGTCTGTTCGTGTCAGTTCGCACGGTTCCGGGGCGAGTTCTCTTCGGGCCTCGATTCATCGATTCGCCCGGCCCGGCGGTCTCCGCTCGTGGCCGGGTGGCCGGGATTCTTCGGTGCCGTTCGGGGGATTCTTTCTTTTTCGGGGGGAACCTCGAGCTCGACCGCCTGATGAGGAAGGTGTTGTCTCTCCGCCCTTCGGCACTAAAATGGAACTTATTGCTCATCGAAGGGCGGGAGGCTCGACACAGTGGAACCTGTTTTCCTATGCAGCGAAGGTTCGAGAAGGGCAGCAGTTTCAGCGATTGCTCTTCGTTATCCTCTCCTTTCAGCCACCACCCACCGTCAACTACTGCAGGCCAGAGACTATGTTCTTCAGCTGTGTGTTCCTAGGATCTCCGTATCAGCCATCACAAAATATCTTGTTCATAGGAGCAGAGTTAAACACACGGCAATTAATTCTCTGGCTTCTTCCAGAAGGATAGTATCGCTGCAGACTCACTCACAATGCTGCCTTCTTTGTCAAATCTCCTGCAAAACTAGTTCTGTAGTTCTGAAGGTTCATCAGCCTGAAGGCTGCACATGAGAGTTCTACAATGGCTGTTTGCTGCTCAATGGTCATTTCAGCAGCTACCTCTGACACGAGATTCTCATAACAACTTGCAAAACGGACCTTCTAAACTGGTGGCTCCAAGCTGCAACCTTTCCCAGGGGAGGCGTTTGTGCTACCCGCAATACACCCAGAGTAGACCCGCGGACGCTTTCCCTGATAGGGTGGGGGGCTTTCCTTCAGGGACAGACAGTCAGCCCGATGGACCACCGAATTTGGGTACAGCACATCAATGTACTAGGAGTTGAGGGGGGGGCAGTGTTTCTGGCGTTACCTTTGCCCCTCTAGGGACTATTGCAGCGGTTTGTATTCTGGGCTATACACACCCGTTGTGATCCCTACAGCTCCTTTGAATAAGATTTTAGAGTTCTTGACAGACTTATTTCATCAGGGGGCTTCTCCTCCTACTCTAAGAGTTCAATTCATCAGCACCCTTATCTAATCTTTCACTCTGACAGAGTTTCTCTTATTTACCATTCTCCCCTTCCTCTAAAAGTCTATTCTATTAATTAATCAGTCCAGTCCATTGAATTACCCACTTTCTTCAAAAACTTCATGAAAACATGTTATATAATATGATGTTCACAGACAGTTAAGGTTTTACAGTTTAGAACAATAGAACAAAAGATCACGATCAACAGAAACAACTCTTTTTCTTTTTTTGCTGATAGCAGGATAGCAGGAAAGGACTTGCAGTTACCAAAAGAACTTGATTGAGTGTATATCTGATTGTGAACCCTATGTATACCATTCTGCAAATCAACCCTTCTAAACATTCCCAAAGGGACATTCCGTCTTGTCAATATCTAATGCCTTTACTACCTCTGGATGCTATTTGATGATGCTATGCCATGCTGCTACCTGGTCTATTTATTTCTGTTCCACTGTGCTCAAGAACGCCTCCCGTGAGTTCCTCAGGATTTAGGAGCTAGGGGGGCTACCCATGTGTGAACAAACAAGCGGATTGATTGAACACTATCATATATAGAATGTACTCACCATAAACGTTCATGTGGGAGTGTGTTCATCTACTTTTTCTTACAGTCCCACCCTCCCCTCCTAGGGAAGGCTCTTTTTTGCCCCCAGTAGTAGCCAGTAGCTACTTTCTTATTCTCTGTACATAGTTGGTATACACATATATATATGTGTCTCTTATGTATAATAATATACATGTATGGCATGAATGTTCTGTTATTTGGTTGTTTTTGCAACTAGATCTGAACTTCTATTTCATACCCCCTATGCAGGCTAGCCATGTCTCTTTGGAACATGGCTCTGGAATTGCAAATCGAGCTTCAAGCACAGTTCCTGCCATGCAAGGAAAACACGCTGGCAGACAACCTAAGCAGAAATATGACAGATCCACACAAATGGAAGTTGCATCCTCAAGTTTTTTCAAAGATAATTCAAGCATGGGGAAGACCAGACATAGATCTCTTTGCCTCCCACAGAAATCACCAATTGGCAAAATTCTGCTCAAGGACCTTTCATCCACAGGCCTGGAAAGTGGACGCACTCTTTCAGTTGGACAACAATGACAGTTTATGCTTTTCCACCTCTTCCTCTGCTGCCCAAAGTTCTATTAAAAACCAGAGCAAACAGACCAAAGATGATTCTCATTGCCCCAGACTGGCCAAAACAACACTGGTACCCACTCCTGAGAAGCCTGACGCATTCCCCACCATGGATCCTGCCTCTAATGCCTCTTCTACTGACTCAGCACAACTTCAAAACTTTTCACAGTCAGCTGAAAACACTCAATCTAGCCGCATGGAAGATTCTTTAAAATCACAACAGACCCTACTCTCCAAGGAGGTGCAGGATGTCATTTTGGAGGCCAGAAGACCTTTTACTAGAAAAGCCTACTACGCAAAATGGAAACGGTTTTGTGCTTGGAATGAGAAAAAGGGCCAGAACCCTGGAATACTGAATTTACCTCAAATATTACAGTACCTAGCTGAGCTGCTAAGCAGAGGACTTTCATTCTCCTCCATCAAAATCCATGCCTCAGCCATTTCTTCAGAATACAACACTGATCCTCCTTTATTCTCTCACCTCCTCTTAAGACAGTTTCTCAGAGGGGCTAAGAATATAAAACCCCCAAGGAAACAACCAGTACCTGCTTGGGACCTCAATTTCATTCTAGAAAAACTTACTTTGCCTCCCTTTGAGCCAGCTGCCTCAACAGAACTACAATATTTGTCCTGGAAAACAGCCTTCCTGCTGGCTATCACCTCAGCTCGCAGGGTTTCGGAACTACAAACCCTCATGGCTGTGCAGCCTTTCATCATTTTCCATCAGGACAGAGTTTCCTTGCAAACCAACCCTTCCTTTATGCCAAAGGTAGTATCCAGGGTAGCCTTGAATCAGGCTATCCACTTAACTACCTTTTACCCCAATCCTCAAAACAAAGGGGAGAGACTACTACATTCCTTGGACATTCATAGGCAGCTACGTTATTATTTGGACAGAACAAAGCCTTTCAGAAAATCAGAGCAACTCTTTGTGTCCTATGCTACAGGAGCTCAAGGGAAGCCTATTTCCAAACAGACAATCTCAAAATGGATAGCCCACTGCATACACTTTTGTTACTCTTTTCATGGTAAAACTGTACCTGCAGGCATCAGGTCTCACTCCACAAGGGCCACAGCCACCTCTGCAGCTTTCCTCAGGGGGGTTCCTACCAAAGATATTTTGGAAGCTGCCATTTGGAGTTCTGTACATACTTTCTCCAAGCACTATCACCTACCATTATACTCCAAATCTAGAGCAGGCTTTGCCACTGCAGTCTTGCAGGGCTTCCTGGCTCCTCCTAGTTCCACCTAGTGCCTACCACCCCTTTTTTAGCTTTGGTATTCTACCCATCTGTTATGACTGCAGCTGTATGCACGATGAACATAGTACAGTTTTATACCTACCTTAAATGTAGATGTTCGAGTGCTAATACAGCTGCAGTCCAGGTTTCCCTCCCTCCTTCCCCTCTGGGACAGGCCTAATGGCCAACTCTTCCTCATACAAAACCTGATTGGGGTATTCTTTTATGGTGTATTTGCTTGTAACTACTGTTTTTTGATTATACTGCATTGCATTATTACATAAATTTATGTATGGCCTTCCTTCTGGGGGCACCTGACATCTGGGGCAAGAAAAACTGAAGAAAATGGCGTTGGCTGGATGTCCTTCAAGAATGCAACTGCAGTCATAACATATGGGTTGTCCTGCCTCAGGCAGCCCTCGGTCGGCCGAATTCCAAAGTCTGAGTCCGGCGTCGGCTGGTGCCCCCTCCTCTCCGACGTCACAACGGCTGGAGTATAAAGGCATCGGCTGACGCCATCTTCTTCAGTCTTTCTTGCCGCGCGGTGCCCGAAGCAGAAGCAGTTCGCAAGTGACGGTCGGTCAGCTACTGTGTTTTCAGTACCAAAAGTCATCTAAAAGCTAAGTACCCCGTTGGGGAACATTTATTCTTGCCTCAGCCGATGTCAGAACAAATTGAGAAAGTTAATAATTGTTTGTCTTGTGGTAAAGAAATACCTCATAAGGACTTCCATTCTCTCTGCCTTCCTTGCCTGGGCCCAGACCACGACGTCTCGGCCTGTGCTGCCTGTGCCTGCTTTAATAAGCGCACTCTCAGGCGCCGGGCAGAATTCGCCGAGGACTTCTTAGGTGAATCTTTTGCGTATATCATGCCGTCGGATTAACAGACAACCCAATCTGCTAAAAACTGCAAGGACCGGGACCGACATCCTCGGCCCGCGTCCACTACCGATGTTACTCCTAAACCCTCTGCTAGCGCTCCGGTCCCTTTGGAAGTGGGAAATCTACCGCTCCAGGCCGACGACACAGCGGTCTCGGAGATCTCTCCGGTGCCGGTTGTTGATTTTCCTCCGGAAACCGAAGTTCTGGATCTACCCGACACCATTCCTGTGGACAAGGTAACGCCTGCACGTGGGGCTGCTAGGCCTCCTGTATCCATGTCCATCAAGGCCTTTGCACGTGCTAAGGCCGCCAGTCAGGCCAAGGCCCATCCAAAACCTGCGCAGGCCCCTTCATCTGATAATCAGATCATGTCTCTGGCTGCAGACCTTATTTCCCTTATCAGGGGGTCTCAGCCTCATCCGGACAGGGGTTCTCAGCCACCTGCAGAGAAGAGGCCTAGAACTGAGCAGGTGGACGACCTCTCCTCGGATGAAGCCTCTGGGGATTCTGAGCATTCTGATACTCAAGAAGAACCCTTCCAGGCCTACGAAGACTCTGATGCTGAGGAGTCAATTCCCTCTGCCTCCCCCTCCAGAGGATTTCTCATTTGGGGAAGTCCTGCATTCCATGAGGGAACATTTTCAATGGCAGGGTCAGGAGTTCTCTGACTCCAGGAAAAGGCTTTGTACTTTCCCCAAGCTTCCCCAGCACAGACCTTTGGCTATCCCTCCAGTTATGGATGTTTTGGATGATGTTTTCTCTGACTCCAGTGCCAACCCTGATTCTCTTCCTCCTGCTCCTGTCAAGCCGGACAGATATTATAGGGTCCCTGATACTCACAAGCACCTTTTTAAGGCCCACTCTGTGGATCTAGAAACTATTTCACAGGGCCCCAAGGGAGTGGCTTCCTCCTCTGCCAAAAACCCACTGCCAGCTGACAGAGAAGCAAGGTCCCTGGAGAGATGGGGTAAAAAAGTATATACCTCTACTACCCTAGCCATGAGGTCTCTTAACTGCCTTTTTCACATGTTTCAGTACCAAGATTTTCTCCTGGATGATTTACAGAAAAAGTTAGCCTCTCCTGAGCCTATTGATAAAAAGGCACTGCAGGAACATATACATAACACTCAGCAGGTTAATAACCATTTTCTGCAGTGTGGTTATGATGCACTGGAAGCTTCATGTAGGGCAACTATGACTGGGGCTGTGATACGTAGACATGCTTGGTTGAAGGATCAGTCTTTGCCTGACCATGTTAAAGTAAAGTTACTGGATGCACCTTTGGAAAAACAAAAGCTTTTTGGTGCTACTGCACAAGATGTATTGAAATCCATAGAGGAAAAAGCAAAGTCAGTACAGACAGTCAAGGATTTCCTTCAGGTTCAGCCATCCAGATTCAGCAGAAACTGGCCCTCAAAGAATTGGTCCTTCCCCGGCTCTGACAAATTTCAAAGGGGAAAAAGTAGACGTGCCCGGGGTAGAGGGCAACACCGAGGATCTTACAGGGGGCGCCACTGGCAACCTCCAAATCAAAGAAGTGGTGCAGACAGTTCAGCTGCACCACAAGGACAATCACAATGACTTCACTTTCGTACCGCCTACAAAGGTTCAAAGAGAAGCACCTTTGGGTGGAAAATTAGCCTTATTCACACAAAACTGGCATATCTTAACCAAAGACAATTGGATTCTGGATTTGATAGACAAAGGTTACAGATTCCACTTCCACACATTACCAAGAAGACAAGGCATGCCAAACCTGCCACATCATCAAAGGGCAGAGGCACTCACTCAAGTTTCCAAGCTATTAAGTATAAAAGCAATAGAAAGGGTTCCTCCTCAGGAGCAAGGCCAGGGATTTTATTCAAGACTGTTCCTTGTTCCAAGAAAAGAAAACAAATGGAGACCCATACTGGACTTGTCAAATCTAAACACTTTCCTCATTGTGCCAAAATTCAAAATGCTGACGTTGCAGCAACTTCTTCCCATGCTGGGCAAGGGGTCTTGGCTGGTTACTCTGGACCTCAAGGAGGCATACCTGCATGTCCCAATCAGACAAAGCTGCAGAAGATACCTCAGATTTCTTGAAGGGACAGAGCATTATCAATTCTCAGCATTGCCGTTTGGCTTATCTACTGCGCCCAGAGTGTTCACGAAATGCCTGGCATCAGTAGTGGCACACTGCAGACAGCAGGGGATTCAAATATACCCCTACTTGGACGACTGCCTCATACAAGCAGACAACAAACAAACCTTAAAAGGGAATTTGGACTATGTCATGCATCTACTGCAGGCCTTGGGATACACAGTCAACATTCAGAAGTCAAAATTACTACCATCCCAACAAATTACATTCCTAGGAGCTAAACTGGACACGGATACCCAAATGGCCTACCTCACAGAGGAAAAACAGCAGCATTTACCAGAGTACTTCAAAGGCCTAGCAAAGCTTTCCCAGCTGACTGCAAGGAAAATCCTGCAGGCCCTGGGTTTCATGGCATCTTGCATCCTTCTGATACCTTTGGCAAGACTTCGTATGAGAAAGCTGCAATGGTATTTAAAAAACTTATGGTCTCAACACAACAACAGCCTAGAGGACATAATCCCACTTATTCCATGTCTGCAGAAGGAATTTCTATGATGGGCTCAAGCCAGTCAACTAAACAAAGGCATGTCTTTCAACAGACCTCAAGCAGGCCAAATGATTACAACAGACGCCTCAGACCATGGATGGGGGGCGCACATGGAGGGCAGATGCATTCAAGGTCTATGGACGCCAAAGGAAAGACATCTGCACATCAACCAAAAGGAGATGTTGGCAGTGATACATGCCATCGAGACTTTCGAAAAATCACTACAACAAGGACATTTGCTAATAAGGACAGACAACACCACTGTCATGTGGTACATAAACAAGCAGGGAGGCACTCATTCTTATCCCCTCTGCACACTAACAATGCTTCTCTGGGGAAAATCCCTGAGCCTGAAGATACACTTACAATCCCAGTTTGTACCAGGCAAGGACAATGTACTGGCGGATAATCTGAGCAGAAATTTCATGGATCCACACGAATGGATGCTGCACCCTCACATTTTCTCTCAACTGACAAGGACATGGGGAAGACCGGATGTAGATCTTTTTGCTTCCCACTTAAATCATCACCTGGAAAAGTTCTGCACAAGGACTCACCACCCTCTAGCTTGGAAAACGGATGCTCTCTCCTTCAGCTGGAATTCTCTAAAAATGTATGCATTCCCTCCCCTGCCTCTGCTGACCAGGGTGATACTGAAAATCAAAGCAGAACAACCAACAGGCATCTTGATAGCTCCAGACTGGCCAAAGCAACACTGGTACCCACTGCTATTGACCATAACTTGGACCAAACCATGGCCTCTGACCCTATGGCCCCTGCTCCTAACGCAACACAATTACAGGACTGTACATCAAGACCTGAAGACATTGCATCTGACAGCCTGGAGGCTACCATGACTTCAACACCTAACTCTCTTTCCAAATGTGTTCAAGAGATCTTGCTGGAAGCACGCAAACCTTCCACCAGAAAAACCTATTCAGCCAAGTGGAAGAGATTCAGCATCTGGAATGGCAAAAGGGGTCAGGACACAGCATTACTGAGTATACCTCAGATATTAGAATACTTGGCAGAACTATTTCATACTGGACTCTCATACTCTTCAATAAAGATTCATGCCTCAGCAATCTCAGCAAAATACAACTGTGACCCTCCAGTGTTTTCGCATCCTCTGCTAAGACCGTTTCTAACAGGGATAAAGAATATCAAACCTCCCAGAAAACAGCCAGTACCTGCATGGGACCTCAACTACATGTTGGAAAAACTAACTCTTCCTCCATTTGAGCCAGCAGCAACCTCAGAAATGCAATTTCTTTCATGGAAGGCTGCCTTCTTATTGGCAGTCACTTCTGCAAGAAGAGTTTCGGAGATACAGGCACTCATGGCAGTGCCCCCCTTCCTCATTTTTCATCAAGACAGAGTCTCTTTAAGAACCAATCCTACATTCATGCCAAAAGTTATTTCCAGGGTGTCTCTAAATCAAGCTATTCATCTACGTACATTCTTCCCCAATCCTCAAAATAGGGGGGAAAAACTACTGCATACTTTGGACATACACAGACAACTACGCTACTACTTGGACAGAACTAAGGCCACCAGAAAGTCTGACCAGCTGTTTGTAGCCTATGCTGCTGGAGTACAAGGAAAAGCAATCTCCAAACAAACAATTTCAAAGTGGATTGGTCATTGCATCAGATTTTGCTATTCTTTTCATGGAAAAGGTGTGCCAGCCAATATTAGGCCACACTCCACCAGAGCTATAGCCACTTCCACAGCTTTCCTAAGAGGAGTGGCAACAAAGGACATTTTAGAGGCTGCTACATGGAGCTCCGTGCATACATTTACCAAACACTACCACCTGCCCTTGTACTCCAGATCCCGAGCAGGCTTTGCTTCGGCAGTCCTGCAGGGGATTTTAGCTACACCATCCTTATCATAGTTCCATCCACCCCCAGCTTGGCTATGGTATTCAACCCATATGTTATGACTGCAGTTGCATTCTTGAAGGACATAGTACAGTTTTGTACCTACCATGAATGTAGATGTCCGATAGATATGCAACTGCAGTCGGATTTTCCCACCCTCCTACCCCTCTGTATCCTTCTTTTTGGGTCCCTACCCCTTTTCCCTTCAGCTGGGGGTATCTCCTATGGTGTATCTGTTTATTACTGTTGTGCATGTTTGGGATTATTTTTATCCATTTACCAAATTTAGCCTTCCTAAGAGGGCACCTGACATCTGGGGCAAGAAACACTGAAGAAGATGGCGTCGACCGATGCCTTTATACTCCAGCCATTGTGACGTCGGAGAGGAGGCGACACCAGCCGACGCCGGACCCAGACTTTGGAATTCGGCCGACCGAGGGCTGCCTGAGGCAGGACAACCCATATGTTATGACTGCAGTTGCATATCTATTGGACATCTACATTTATGGTAGGTACAAAACTGTACTTTCCTTTATACCCCTGTCGCACTGACGTCAGGGAAGAAGCGACAACATCCGACGCCGGACCTTGACTTTGGAATTCGGCCGACCGAGGACCCGCCTGACTGCAGGAAAACCCATCTGTTATGACTGCAGCTGTATTAGCACTCGAACATCTACATTTATGGTAGGTACAAAACTGTACTTTCTTCAGACTCTCTGACCTACACTGCCAGTAGTTGGCATGCCCAGTGTTTCCTTGACATTATAAAAGCTAACCAGTAGGGGTCCTGATATCCTTGATCTAGTTCTCCTTTCATCCTGCCTTGTTAAATTAGATCAGAATTTTGTGACAGTTTTGTTTTAAAAGTGGTAGAATATCCCGCTGTAAATACCTCTGTGTTTGGGACTTCTCAGACGCCTTCAGTTACATGGTAACCTAAAAAAATTCTGCTGTAATCCTCCTCTGATGGATCCTTTTGTTAGTAAAGTCACTGCATATGCCTCTGACTTTACTCCCACTTAAGTAGTTGTATTGATAAAGCAGTCACTATTTGCACCAAATGTGAGAAAATTAAAAACAAACTCCTGTGATGGAATAACAATGTAAATGAATTGTATAACTGTAGAAGGAAGTTGCGTAATGCTTACAAAGTCTCATTCTACCTACCTTAAGAGCTCACTAAAGCAAAGTAGTAAAGAGTTTAAAGGAAGCCTTTAGGAAGCTCAAAGCTGAGTATGAACTTTAACTAGACAGTGAAACCAAAAATAACTGTCAGTCGTTAAGTGCACCAGGAAGTTGAGAACTAATATCCATTTGTAGCTAATCCACACTGTACCAAAGGAAATGGCTAATATGCTACCCGATACATTTTGTGTAAAATTGACTCCACCCACAGTTGTAGCCATTCCATAGATTCTACAGTCCCAACCACACATTTACTTACTATGGAACAAGTTGTCAGTCCTCTCAAAAGCAGAGGCACCTTACCCTTGAGCCCTGATAGTATCCCAGTTTGCCTAATTATCACTGCCAAGTAAGGCTTATTTGAGTGTCTGCCTCTTTAAGCGTCCTCACTGATTACGTTCCTGAAGATGGGAAAGTGGTCATTGTAATGTAGTTACATAAGGGTGGCCCAACCACTGACCTTGGTAACTATAGACCTATTAGTCTCACCAGACTTGTTTATAAAGCTGTGGAACATATTATTTCAGACCTTATTTATCTGGACATTGAAAATATCTTTATCCTGGACCCTCATCAGTTTGGCTTTGTCAAAGGAAGGCTCCACCTGTAAACTCATTAATCTCTTTGAAAGAGTGGCTGAAGCAATACATAGCTGTTATACAGTACATACTGCATATCTGGATCTGGCCAAGGCTTGTTGACACTATTGCTCATGTAGGGACTATTGACAGACTTGTAAATCTGAATGTAAACATTACGTTGTACAGTGGATTAACAGGTTGGTCTCTTATAGTACCCTTGTGGTGAGAGTCACAGCTGCCACTTCTAAAAGCCAAGAAAGCTACAAGTGGTGTACCACTGGGCTAGGTGTTGGGCTCCTTCCTACTTGAAGGGTTTCTCAGACCTTCCGGCCAAAACCTCTGACTTATGGTTATCTAAGTTTGCAGACAACTGTAAAGTGGGTGGTGTTAGAACTTGCAGTGACTCACAATTGCCCCGTACCAGCTGAGGTTAGTGGTGCTGTGTCTTAAAGTACTAGGTCTTACAGTAGTATGTATTTACCTGATCCCCAATGTGAGGTTTTCCTTTGAGTATTACAGTGGATACTCAAGGTGCAGTGTACTCAATTGCTGGATCCCGTAGAGTAATAGTTTTCTGTCAGATTGTTTTAACAGTTCAGCGATTACATCATGCTTTACAATTACTTACCTATGCTAATCCAGCATAATTAGACCTGGAACCCAGAATGATGCAACTGTCCCCTGCCCTCCCATGAATAGTAATGCCATAAACATGGCTTACTACATTTAGTTTTCCGCGATTGGAAGCAGTATTTAAAACTTAGCATTTTTTTAAAGGCTTCAAAACACACTTTACTTTTCACACGAAAAAGATGCATACAGTCTCTCTCTGAAAAGAAAAGCATGTTTCCTGCCTTTAAACATATGCCTTCATTCCTCTCAGATGCTTGCATTGAATTTTGATTAGAATGGAATGGCTGTGAAAACTAGTATGAAAATTGTACGAGTCGTAGAAACATTTTCGTTTGTGGCAGTCCTAGCTGTTTTTTTATCATGCATGCAACAGTACTTTACCTTAACACTTCCTGCAGGCATGTTTGTGGACGTGGACTCTTTCAGAAAATCTACACCTGCATTATGTTTTTAATGATGTTCTTCATCCCACATTGCTGCAGTCCTAACACTTGGGTAGTCCGCTGTCCCTCGGTCGGCCCGAATATCAGAGTATAAGGCTGACGTCGGTCAAGGCGCATTTGACTGACATCAGAACGTCAGGGTACAAATGCGCATGACCGACGTCATATCCTCAGTCTTTTTTGCTGCATGGTCCGATGCAGAAGCAGTGTTGCAAGTGCCGTTCGGCGTTCTGAAATTTTTGAATTGAGTTTCAGACCGAAGTCAGAGTTGGTTAAGTACCCCGTTGGGGAATATTTTGGTTTTTTTCTTGCCTCAGTGGTTTACTGGATTCCCAGTCTAGGGGTAGATCTAGACGTGGCAGGGGCAGAGGTCAGGGCTCTTTCAGGCCTAGAGCAGGGAGTTCTCCTGCACAGTCTTCGAGTGAGGGCAGGGGTCAGTCCTTTCGTAAACAGACCCAATGACCTACCTTTTCAGCTGCCAGAACCTTCTCGCCTGGCAGCACCTTTGGGAGGAAGGTTGGCACTTTTCAAAGAAAATTGGAGTTTAATTACCCAAGACAAATGGGTACTGGATATCATACATCACGGTTACAGGTTTTATTTCCATACCTTGCCTCCTTTCAAAGGCATGCCAGACATTCCTCCTCAATAAAGAATAGAGGCTCACAAGCAAATTTCACTGTTACTCCAAATAGGGGCCATACAGCCGGTTCCTATGCCAGAAAGGGGCCTAGGATTTTATTCTCGCCTGTTCCTAGTACCAAAGAAGGGGAACACGTGGAGACCAATTTTGGATTTATCTATCCTCAACACTTATCTGGACATTCCCAAGTTCAAGATGTTGACGTTGCAGCAGCTTTTACCTCTGCTGGGCAAAGATCATTGGATGGTAACTTTGGATCTCAAGGAGGCTTACCTTCATGTTCCTATCAGACTAAGTTGCAGGAAGTATCTGCGTTTTCGAGCTGGGACTTCTCACTATCAGTTCTCTGCATTGCCCTTTGGCTTATCTACTGCCCAGAGTGTTCACGAAAGTGCTGGCTCCAGTGATAGCTTTCTTCAGGCTAAAAGGAATACAGATGTATCCTTATTTGGACGACTGGCTGATTCTGGCGCAAGGAAGGAAGAGCTTCTTCATCATTTGGAATATGTGATAGCAGTGCTAAGATGCCTGGGGTATTCTGTGAGCGAAATAAAGTCCAGTCTAGTACCCTCACAGGACATGTGCTTTCTGGGTGTGAGACTGAATACAGCATCCCAGATGGCCTTTTAACCCCGGACAAACAACAGAGTCTATCCCTTTACTTCCATCAGCTATCTCATCAGTCCGGGCTGACTGCAAGGACAGTCCTTCAAGCCTTAGGGTTCATGGCATCTTGTATTCTGGTGCTTCCCAATGCCAAACTGCATATGAGGAAGCTACAATGGTATCTCAAAAATGTATGGACACAGCACTGCCAGGATCTGGACACTGTCATTCAAATAATACCTTGCATTCAAAAGGAATTTTTGTGGTGGGCTCAGGAATGTCACCTAAACAAGGGACTCTCTGTGACCCGGCCAGAGGCGAGTCAGATTTTAACGACGGATGCCTCAGACATAGCTTGGGGAGCTCATCTAAATGGAAAGTGGATACAAGACAAGTGGCCTGCCAGACTACAGCATCTACATATCAACATGAAGGAGATGTTAGCAGTCCAGTTTGCATTAATAGCTTTCAAGGATTTACTTCTTCCAGGGCAGGTGTTGATTCTAACAGACAACACAACTGTCATGTGGTACATCAACAAGCAAGGGGGAACACATTCTTATCCTCTATGCAGGCAAGCAGTGATTTTGTGGGAGACTGCTCTCAGTTTACAACTAAGTCTTCAGGCAAGGTTTCTGCCGGAGCACAGAACTCCTTAGCAGATGTGTTAAGCAGACAAATCATGGATCCCCATGAGTGGAAACTGGATCTTCATGTATTTCAGAAATTGACAGTGTCCTGGGGAACTCCAGACATAGATCTGTTCGCTTCTCCACTAAACCACCAGCTGCCAAAGTTTTGCACAAAGCGGTTTCATCCCACAGCTTGGAAAGTGGATGCTCTTTCTTTCAGTTGGAAAAATCTTCATGTGTATGCCTTTCCACCTCTGCCTCTCCTCCCAAGGGTACTTCTGAAGGTCAGACAGGACAAACCAAGGATGATTTTGATAGCTCCAGATTGGCCTCGACAGCACTGGTACCCACTACTGAGAAGTCTAGTACGGAAGCCTCCATGGCCTTTGCCTTTGATTCCACATCTGTTGTCCCAGGAGGACAGTCATTTGCTCAATGTCAAACTTCACTCTCTTCACCTAACAGCATGGCATATTCTGTTTTAAACCATAGAGGGTCTCAACTTCCACAACAAGTTTTGAATGTGATTTTGGAAGCTAGAAGGCCTAGTACAAGGAAAGTGTACGCAGATAAATGGAAGAGCTTTTTATTTTGGAGTGCAGCTAAGGATTTGGATGTTTCTGAGCCTGATTTAAGTGTGGCTCTTCAATATCTTACTGAGTTATTGGACAAAGGTTTGTCCTTCTCTTCTATTAAGATTCATGCTGCAGCAATTTCAGCTCACTACGAATGTGACCCACCATTGTTTTCTCATCCTTTATTCAAGCAATTTCTTAGAGGGGCAAAGAATATAAGACCCCCACGAAGGGCTCCTACTCCTGCTTGGGATCTCAATTTTGTGTTGGAGAAACTCACTCTACAACCTTTTGAGTCTGCAGCTACTGCTGAGTTGAAATATTTGTCATGGAAGACTGCTTTTTTGTTGGCCATTACCTCTGCAAGAAGGGTTTCTGAATTGCAGGCCCTTATGGCAGTTGAGCCTTTTTTAATTTTCCACAAGGATAGGGTATCTTTACGTACTAATCCTTCCTTTATGCCTAAAGTGGTTTCTAGTGTGGCTTTAAACCAAACTATTCATTTGCCTACTTTTTATGCAAATCCCCAAACTAAAGGGGAAAAGAGTTTGCACACTTTAGATGTACACAGGCAGTTGCGCTATTATTTGGACAGAACTAAAGGGTTCAGACAATCTCAGCAGTTATTAGTTTCTTTTGCTTTGTGCTCTCAGGGCAAGCCAGTGTCAAAACAAACTATTTCTAAGTGGATTGGATTTTGCATTGCTTTCTGTTATTCCCATCATGGCAAAGAGATTCCAGCTGGGATTAGACCTCATTCCACTAGGGCTACTGCCACTTCAACAGCTTTTTGAGGGGGGTGGCTACTAAGGATATTTTGGAGGCAGCCACTTGGAGTTCAGTGCATACCTTCTCTAGGCATTACCACCTTCCTTTGTACTCTAATTCCAGGGCTGGTTTTGCCACTGCTGTGTTGCAGGGCATTCTGGCAGCTCCTGCTTCATTATAGTTTAGCCATCCTCCCTTACCTCTGCTTTGGGATTCTACCCAAGTGTTAGGACTGCAGCAATGTGGGATGAAGAACATAGTACAGTTTTGTACCTACCATAAATGTAGATGTTCGAAGATCCACATTGCTGCAGTCCAATTCTCCCTCCTTCCCCTCTGTTGTTTGAGGTGGTTGTGTGGGTTGGGTTATCCATCTGAGGTATATTGCATTTTTGTTTATATTGTATATATTATACATATTTTTGGTGTTAGGCTAGTTGGTTGTTTAGTTGTTGTCTATGGGTTTTGACCTTTCCTTTTAGGGTCTTCTGACATCTGGGGCAAGAAAAGACTGAGGATATGACGTCGGTCATGCGCATTTGTACCCTGACGTTCTGATGTCAGTTAAATGCGCCTTGACCGACGTCAGCCTTATACTCTGATATTCGGGCCGACCGAGGGACAGCGGACTACCCAAGTGTTAGGACTGCAGCAATGTGGATCTTCGAACATCTACATTTATGGTAGGTACAAAACTGTACTTTTTTAACATGCCTCACAGGGCTTTTCCTCCCAAATTTTAGTTATGCTGACTCTACTGTTGTCAACAGAAGCAAAAACTGTGATTAGAAGAGTATGATTAGGTCATCGATCATAATCAGTTTGTGTGATTTAGGAGTTCCACCTTCTTGTATACGTGGGCATGTGTGTGCACGCATATCTATAAAGTTGTGCTGTTATTGTTTTACTATTTCCAGTTATGTCTGCTGAAGTCTTACATTAATGTTGATCACTGTATTACCAAATAAACGTGATACCAATTACTACTGTCAGTGTATTGTGCCATCTTGGAGCTTTTCTCCCTGGGCCTCCAGTGAAAATGGGTCATTTTCTTCCTACGGCCCACTGAATAAAATAAATATAAAATAACTTGCATGCTCATCAAACCAGAATGACTCTCTCAGGTAATAATACCTGTAAGAACAGAGGGTCATCAGAGAGAGAAACTGCTTAATTAGAGGGGCCACATTTTACCATTCCATTAGTTTCACTGATAATCATTAACTCGTCGATCTTAAATGCTTTACAAATCTCAGAGTTATCTTGAACTAACAAACGAGCAATGACCACACAGCTGAGGCCATTTCTGTTGAATATAAAATCATTGAACTAAGGTCGGGTGGCACTATGCCAGGGTAATCCTATGGCTAGGTTTGTAAAGGCCCCAGGGCCATTAGCCTAGTACACACCTATGAACCTATATGGGTTAGACCATGTTAACAATTGTACAAGGATTATGGTTTCAAATTAAGTGTGAAAATGTAGTATAGAACTTGTCGCAACATATTCGCATACCATGTAGGTGAGATACCTTTCCATTCTTTAAGGGATCTAGGCACTCTCGTGCGTCTGTATTTGTTCGGAAAGCCTTCTGTCTAATATACAAAGGCATGTTCTGTTGATTCAAAAACGGTCTTAATTCCTCGTTACTGATATCTCTTCAGACTCATTGAATGTAAAACAGCTTTTGGCATGTATTTCTCTAAGCATAGCATTCAATTTGAGAGACATCTGGGATTCAGAAGTAAAGCTCAATTCGCCTCAACAGTCATAGTTTATCAGGACAGACTGGCATCTGTCTGTACTCAGTCTGTTATAGCCTCCTCGGTGGTAATCTGTGGGTAACCATTTGAAATGTCTGGACCTGCTAGTGCGAGTTCTGAAATACAGAGGCTGGCTGAAAAAACGAACTTACATATACCAAGTCCAAGATGCTATTTCCCAGATGGTAGAGACTGAGTTGGTGTGTGTGTGTGTATATGTAAATATATAAATGTGTTTTTTATACATATATATATATATATATATATATATATATATATATATATATATATATATATATATATATATTTCTGTGGGATGTTGGGGGGGCTGTTCTCCTGACTTTTTGATTTTTATGGCTTTTTGGCACTGCTGACATAGGGAGCCAATCTCTGTCTAGCGTTTCCAGCCATGAAAAATGTAACCCCCTCTGAGGACTTATTCCTTTGCAGAGTAAATGGTACCTCAAATACCCAGTTAAAAATATTAAACCTTCATCAATATATAAATAAGACAAAGCATGATAGATACCTATCCCAGCACATCTCCAACCTCTGGAACAAGCTTCCACTGCATGTCAAGCTAAGTAGCACCTTTGCCACCCTTAAGGTAAACTTGATATTGGGTGGGGCAGCCTCAGATTCTTCTCTATCTGTTTTGTCTTGCCTTCCTTAAGGATGGAGGATTCTTTTGAATAAGGTTTTGGCTAGGCTGGCAATAGTCTACAGGCTGATTACGTAGTACTTGTCTAGGAAACTGTGAAACCTGTAAGTGTTAAGCAGTCGCAGCAGACCATCTCATTGGAGTTCTGAAGAGTAACAACTTCTTTTCCCAGATTTTTCTGAGGAGAGGCTTAGAGAAGCACATCTTCTCTTGCTTCTCCTTTGTCTACAGTAATTGAGCATAGTGTTGGGCATAACATGCCCCACGTACACGGTTATTTCCAACAGATGTTTTGAGGACCTGTTCAGATTATTTGGGGAGGTGGTGAGATTGCAAGATATCAGTCAAAGCTGCATCTAGATTTGGTTGCTTCAATGTCTAGTCCTCCCAGGTCTGTAACTTAGCAATTCCACTTGTTTTTTTTCTTTGTGTAAAGAAAACAGTTAACAGTGCATGGAATGGCAGATAGTTACCATCTCTAATAAATATGAATAATTGCAAGCATTTGCCACTATCGGGGAGTTGCACTTACCATACCACCCCTTCTGTGCTTCAGTGTTTTCCATGCTAGAAAATGATATCTTAAATGTGTCAAAGCATTGCCTTCCTCTAGTCATTCTTGTAAAGTGGAACCATCTGAGGAAGAAGACACATTCATGTGTCCCGGGATTACCTTTAGCAAACTATACAGGCTACACGTCTACCCATATTGGGTTCTTGATCAAATAAGTATCGCTACTGATTGGCATGATAGATGGTCTGAAGAGTATAACTTTGCTTGTTCTGTAGTCCTTGATCATGTCCCCAACCATGTATACTCCATTTTAGGGTAGTTAGAACAGACGTGTGGAATCTGTGATCAGACTCCAAGTGGACAGCACATAAATATTTTAGTTTCATAGTAAAAATCTGCAGACATTTCTCCTCTTCCTCTTAAAAGGAAGTAGAATAGATTTGTCCAGGTGAAGATTACAGTAGGCTCAACATTAGCAAGCTGAAGGGCAGGCTGTCATTTCTCCATTTTCAGGGGACCCCCTAGTGTAAGAGAGGGCAAACATGGAGAGCAGTTTCTAGTGGCATGTCACAACGAGGTATGCAGAACTTGATTTTATATCAAAGACTTCCTATCCAGAACTAAAATTCTGTTCTCCGGTAAAGAGGGTAAACCAGAGTTCTATCTTTTATCCCGGTAATTTCACTGAAAATCAATCTGAGGAGTAAGCTTTAAGTAATTGCTTTGCTGTAATATGAAATCTGACCAGTCAAGGAAAATAATGCCATGGTTAGAGTGAGGGTGAGCTGCTCACCACACCCTCTTGCAATGCAGAAATTTTGCCCCTCGCACCCTTTAATATATCATATTTCAAGGATGCACAGCCTGGAGACATGTAAAAATACCTGCAGTCAGATTTGATTGGAACACAGGCTCTGTCAGTTGGGTTTTATTATGCGGTGCATAAGTCACACCGACAAGTTTGTAAGGTTATGCTCACTTGAGCCAGATTCTAGTATTGTCTTGTTAAACTTGTTGACCCTATATTAGTAAGGGGTAGTTATATTGTCCCTACCCCCCTCCCGCTCTTATTCATGTGGTGCTGCTGAAGTATCAAGAGGAAATGCTTAGACCAGTTCTGATAGCTAATCCGTGGCGTGGGCATAGCTTGTTTCTCCTTGCTCTTACAGCTTCCTTAGTAAAGCCTTGGCAGCTTCCAGATTGGTGGGAATTTGTCACTGAACCAGTGCATCCAAGGCCATCTGAACCTTGTTACAGAGCCACATTAGCTTAGTCCATCTGAATCACAAGCATGTCAGACTATATGCTTTTCTTAACAAGTTACCAGAGTCTACTTTAGAATGTCTGCAAGTACCACAGGTGACATCTGCAGCCAGGAAGCCAGGTATCACTGTGTAACTGTCAAGTTAGAAGTATTGCAGTATTTCAGCATTTGGGCAGTTACCAAAGATGCTCCAGTCTTGCGTAGACTACCTGCCATCCTATGTTGCATTCCGTCCTGGGTAGTTTTTTTCCCCATAATAAAAGCTGTGTCGCCAGTAATCTGTTCTGCTCTTGAACCCACTGTTTGACAGGGAGTTTATTTTGTCATTTTTACGAAGTAATTTTCATTTAGGGCATTTTGCCAAATAGTCTGTGGTTTAGACTTTTGAATGTTTAGCCCTATCCCCACTCTTTGGCCCCTTATGAATTAAGATTTCTGTAATGTAAAATCTTGCTGTTCTTGTCTGGAACTTTACCCTGTAGTTTCTCTTTAGTTGTGTATATGGTTAGCCATTCATGATCTTTAATCCCAGTAGTATCTCCATACATGTATACAGCATAACATACAGACAGACCATTAATATCAGTCCAAAAAGCACCCTTCGATAAATGTTAAAGCTGCAATAAAAATAAATTCATCAGGTAAAGATGTTAGGGCAACAGGTGTAGAAATTTCTTGCAAAAAGAATGGTTAATTTTTCTGGTGTGGAGTAGCTCTATAAGGAATCAAAGATGTTCTCTATGATTACTACAAATGAAAGTTGTTTATAGACTAAGTGCACACTCATTGTGCATGCCAGAATAAATCTGGATACCAAGACATTCAATCCACTTGTCTGTGTTTGTACAAAAAACATTTTTTTTGCGTAGTCTATTATCTTTTACAAGAACGTCTGATATTTTCAATCTAGAATAAGGAGTAGCTAGACGTGCCTCAAGCCCTGCAAGTGTTTAGAACTGTTGGACCTTAGGGTTTTCAGAAGAAAACATCATAATCTGACTGTGGTATTTGAGTGTCTAGAACCAAACTAAAAAAAAAAAAAAAAAAGAGAGAGGCTAGACCCAGTAAACTTATTTGCTTTAATTGAGATGGTTATATACTTAATTGAACTTATCTTACAGTGTTTCTTGGTCCATGTAAGTACCAGTAGTATCTAAGAGTTGCAAACCTAGTTTATATGAGGTCTTCTTTAGGGTTTTTTAAGGGTCTTCTTTCTGCTTTTCCTGGTTAGGGGTCGCCACATCGGAACTCTGGTCCGCTAATGATTGGCAGTAGATTTTTGCGTACTGGCTTGCCGGGCCTAATGCACAACCTTCAACGAAGGAACGCCCATTCATGCATGTCGCCACACAGAAGACGCTCTAACTGAGAATCGAACGGGCAAAGTCTTAACTGTGAGGTGACAACATTACCGCAGCACCAGGGTTAATTGGTTATATTAAGTGTCAGAGTTCATCAGCTTTATTTGCAGAGAATTATTGAAAACTGACCCCACCTGCAAAGTTATTGCTTTTTAAATGACTCCATTGCAGATTTGGACTGTGACAAGTCTTGCTTGAAGCCTGGTACCAGCAGTTGGATTTCATTTGTAGACCAGGTTTCACCCCTTTTTGGGCTTTTAGCTGTTGGTTTTCATACTTCCACCCTTTTTGGTTTTACTGGATGTCTTCTCAGTCTTGTACCCAACAAGAAAAGAGGGGTCCCATTGTTCTGGGTTAACAGAATTATTTTTTTTATGTACTTTTCAGTTGATCCCTTTTTAATGTTTGGTTGTTGAATTAATTGAAAGAAAACAGATTCTTGCCACCAAATTACATTTCTTGTTCAAGGTTCTTAACAGTATGTTGCTAAATTTAAATTTTCATTTTCCATTGCATCAGTTTGCATATTACCTATACTCATATCATTCCAGTTAATTTGTGATTTAATGCCACACCAAAGAACAAGCTTTGCCCTGTTTAATAAGAAAAATGTTAAACATTTGTCACTCGAACTTGCAGAGGGCGTCTGTACCCTAACCGCATTTCCTTTCCCCAGAGTGTATTTTCCTCCCTGCAGATTAATCCCCATGCTTGCACATAAGCCCAAAATAAAACTGGCAGTTTCTTCCCTACTGTCACATTTCTGTCATCACTGGTTTCCTCATTGTACACCATGTTGAATGAGCTGAATGAACAGTCATGCTAATTTTGTCTGCTTTTCTCTTTCATCATTTTACCCATCACATTAGTGTTTTTGCCAGAAGAGCACACAAAGCAGCTCTCTCTTG
Source organism: Protopterus annectens (assembly GCF_019279795.1). Taxonomy (NCBI): domain Eukaryota; kingdom Metazoa; phylum Chordata; order Ceratodontiformes; family Protopteridae; genus Protopterus; species Protopterus annectens. The sequence continues at coordinate 406,100,680 of NC_056744.1, read as the reverse complement.
TTTCGCACCAGCTCTATATCTGTAATCTATAGTTATTTGTTATAGATAGTGCCCGGATTGGGCTTAGTTGTTTTGTGGGTCTTTGCAAGTTAAATACTGGTTTGTTTTACTTATGTCAGATGACAAGGAAAAATCCCATCCGAAATCGGGATTCAAAAAATGCCCAGATTGTGGGCAGAAAGTGGCAAAAAAGGTGAAAATTTCAGAGGGAGGGTCATCGGTTCCACAGACCTCAGAACTGAGTGTACCGTTGATTCGGAGCCAACTCTCAGTTTTGGAGCCGGTCTCTGAAGTTCCTTCTCCTCTGCTCCAGTCAGCGCCATTGGTGCATTCATCTAAGTCCTCAGTCAGCCTTTCAGATTTGGACATGGATCAGCTAGTGCAGAAGCTTTTACAGGCACCAGGACTTGCCAAATTGTTGTCGGCCCTGACCAGCTCGTTGGTGCTGAAGACCATGGAACCGGATTTGTATACTCCTCCTCCGAGCCTACTGGACTCTCTGAGCCGAAGGAAACTGAACCAATGATTGTCGAACCCTTGGAGCCAATACCCGCACCGGTGTTATCGGCTCCATCTGTTCGGATGTCCTCGGCACCGACCAAGGACTTTAGGAGCCGACGCTGTCCCATCGGGTCCGGGGAGGATAGTCAAACGAATTTGTCGGTGCCGACTCTGACTCCCGGGGCTTTGGCTCGGATGAGCTTGGCTCCTACCTCGGGCTCGGAGCCCAGGGTTTTGGTGCGGGAGGATCAGACGGTACTCTCTGGTCCGTCCACTCCTTGTCGGAGCCATGGTGTCTTCGATGCTATGAGGAGAGTTTTGTCTCCAAAGACAACGTCAGCATCAGTTCAGCCTTCCCTCAAACTCCTGTGTCTGCTTCTTCATCTACCGGTCCCCCTAAGCATAGAGACCCCCAACCTCCAGTACCCCCACAGGGCATCCCCTGCTCTTCTGAGACCTCCCCAGATCCCCCCACTGAGGAGGTGCCCAGGAAGAGACTGTGCAAGAGGAGGCACTTAGACTCCCCACAGGAGTCTTTGACATCTGACACGGACTTGGATGAGTCCGAAGGGTCCCCTCGATCCCCCTCTGAGGATATCTCCTTTGCAGAGATGCTTGAGATCCTTAGTCAGAGGGGCGATTGGCGGTCCAAGACCCCTACTGAGGACGAGTCCATGCTCTTGAAGGCTTTTGGGTCTCAACCTTCCACCACTTGGGTTTCTCCGCCTTACAACGAGCTCATGGAACTGATCTCTCATAAGGCGTGGGAGTCACAGGAGGCCATGGAACCTGTTCCTCGTAAGCCCAATAAATTCATGTCTGCCCCAGGGGACAAGCCATTTTTGACAAAGGGAGTGCCTGTTGATGCCATGGTGGTAGCTACAGCCACCAAAAAGGAAGTGTCTGAGACATCCACATATATCCATCCTCCTAACAAAGATTCTAGGGTCATGGATAGATACGGGAAACGCATGCTTAGTTCAGCGACTTTTTCTCTGTGATCACTGAACTACTTAACCCACTTTACGAGACTACAAAGAGATCTCCTTAAAGAGCTAGGAGATACTCTCCAGGGTACGGTAGCTGCAGGGGTGGCCAACAACGTCAACGTCCAGCTCGCTACCCTAAATTCAGTGGTAAACTCGTCCATGCGTCTCATATCCTATGCAGCTTATGGTTCGAGCAGAGCCGCTAGTTCGGGCATTGCTCTTCGAAGACAATCCTGGATGCGTCTTTGTTCCTTTGCGTAACCTTTAAGTCTTTTATCAACACCCCATTCAATGGCTCATCACTGTTTGGGCCCAAAGTAAAGGAAACTTTAACCAGGTGTGAGCAGGAAGGCAAGACCTTATCTGCCGTTGGAGCCCGTTTTTCTACCCCTACTCGGCCCTACCCCAAGGGCCCTAGGGGAGGGAAAATGTGGTTCCGAAAAGCACAGGGAGCCTTTCCAGACACGCATGGAGAAACCTCCTCTAGAGGCAGAGGAGGGGGTTATAACGGAAGATGCCACCCCCGCGGCAGAGGAGGTCCGCAGCAACAGGGTGATGGGTCAGTTCTCCGGTCAACCCTACCAGCGCCCTTGAAAGGGGGGCCCGACTGTTCGGCTCTGGAGGCAGTCAGGGGGTCGCTTGTCTTTGTACCCAGAAGCCTGGCTAAACATAACATTAGGTACATGGGTACAAAGCATCATTTCCAGAGGATATTTCATACCGTTCTCTTCCCCTCCCATTCCTGTAAACAGAATCCCAGATGTTCCACCCAATCTCAGGGAACACCAATCGTAGACGTCCACAGATTGCTAGAAAAAAAAAAAAAGAGTCATCCAACCAGTCCCAGCAGACCAAGTTGGATTCGGAACTTACTCAAGATTCTTTTTGGTACCAAAGAAAACAGGGGACTGAAGACCTATCTTGGACCTCAGCAGACTCAACCAGTTCATAAAGAAAGAGAAGTTCCGAATGGTCACGCTTCAGGCCATTCTTTCCTTCCTAGGGAAAGGTGATTGGATGTGCTCCATAGATCTCAAGGACGCGTGCTATCACACAAAGATGAACAGACGCTCCAGAGATCATCTGCGTTTCCGGCTGGGAGCCAATCATTACCAGTTTTGAGCCCTGCCCTTTGGTCTCACTACAGCCCCCAGACTGTTCACCAAATGCATGGCAGTAGTCATGGCTCACCTGAGACGTCTAGGATTCCAGGTGTTTCCATACCTAGACAATTGGCTCCTCACCGCTACCACCAGGCATCAATTGACTCAGCCAACACAATACACTCTGTCATCAATTGGGCATTACAATCAACTTCGAAAAGTCTGCCTTATTGCCATCGCAGCATACCGTTTTTATAGGAGCAGAGTTACATACCTCAACTACCACTCTACGTCTTCCTATCAAGAGAGTCTCACTTCTCCGCCAACACGTCAGCTCACTAGTGTCGAAGAACAAAGCTACAGCAGCAGAGAGGTATTGAAGGTGCTAGGTTTGGTGGCAGAAGCAATCTTGGCTATACCTCTCACAAGGATGCATATGCGAATTCTTCAATGGCTCCTGTTTGCTCAGTGGTCATACCAGAAACTACCGATGCACCACATGATTCTCATCACGGATTCTTGCAAGAGAGACCTTCGGTGGTGGTTGACGTCTCTTCATGTCACAATCGGAAGACCCTTTGTCTCCCCCCCCCCCCCAGTAGCCATTGTGGCCACAGACGTTTCCACGATAGGGTGGGGGGGCATTTTCAGGGAAAGACTGCCCAAGACACATGGACAGATCAAGAATCACATCTGCACATCAGTGTTCTAGAGTTGAGAGCGGTACTTCTGGTGTTACAGTACTTTCAGGACTCTCTCCCTCTAGGAACTATTGCAGTTCAGACGGACAAACATGTCAGTAGTCTGGTACTTGAACAAGCATGGCGGAACCAAGTCTTTACCCCCTTTGTCGAGAAGCCCTCAGGGTCTGGCAATGGGCTGTGTCGTCCCAGTGTTTTTTGTTAGCAATGCACATCCTGGGGAAATCCAACGTGATAGCGGACAAGCTAAGCAGGGCGATATTGCTCCCTCACGAGTGGTTTCTCAAACAGGTTGCGGAGTTGATTTTCCGCAAATGGGGCCAGCCTTGCTGTGACCTCTTTGCCAACCACATCAATTCAAAATGCAGAAGCTACTTTGCCCTAACACCACCTCCCGGTCATCCCCTGAGAGATGCACTTTTACACGATTGGCCCCTGGGTCTCTTTATGCATTTCCACTTGTCCCATTGATACCCAGATTTTTACAGAAAGCAAAATCGCTGGGAAGAACTGTTATTCTCATAGCCTCCTACTGGCCTCGACAGATTTGGTTCCCGTTTCTCCACAATCATCTGTTGGAAGATCCATGGATCCCGGACCCAGTTCAGGACCTTCTGATGCACCCGTCAGGGGACCTCCATCCTTCACTGCAGTCCCTGAAACTGATTCCTTGGCTAATTCACTTCCCCTAATTGCCAGGCTTCATTCAATTTCAGAAGATACAAGACAAATTCTCTTGTCTTCTCACAAGCCATCTACCAGGAAATTATATGGCAGTAAATGGAAAAGATTCTCAATTTGGGCCAACACGCAGAAAATTGACCCTTTCCGAGCTCCGCTATCATCTATTTTAGAATTCTTGACAAAGATTTTTAAGGAAGGGGCAGCAGCTGCTGCAGTTAGAGTCCAGTTAGCTGCCATCTCAAATTTTCACCTTGGGTTTGGTGGCTCAAATGTTATGGGCCATAAATTATCTAAGACTTTTCTTAAAGGCATTCTTCACGTGAGACCTCTTATCAAAATTCCCTATTCTCCATGGAATTTAAACTTTATGCTGTCTCAAATTATTCTCCCCCCCCCCCCCCTTTGAACCAGCATCTTCTTGTGATCTCAAATTTTTATCCTGGAAAACTATTTTTCTTGTGGCCATTACTTCTGCAGTGTGTCAGAACTTCAAGCATTATCTATCAGACCACCTTACATGATTTTCCATGCTGAGTATCTCTCAGAACAAACCCCTCATTTTTACCTAAAGTCTGTTCTGAATCCAATATCAATCAGGTCATTGAGCTGCCAGTCTTTTTTCCCAACCACTCTAACAAATTGGAATGCATGCTGCACAAACTTGATGTACACATACAGCTCAGATTTTATCTTGACAGAACTAAGGATATTAGAAAATCAGATCAACTTTTTGTATCCTTCTCAGAAGCCAGAAAAGGCAGTCCAATGGCTAAAACAACCTTATCTAAATGGCTATCCGATTGTATATCCTTTGTTTATGAGAATGTGAACATGCCATTAACACACAATCCTAAGGCTCATTCTACCAGAGCCGTCTCTACGTCTTCTGCTTTTCAAGCTAAATTGCCTCTTGACAATATTTGTGCTGCAGCCACTTGGTCTAAGCCTCATACCTTTATCACGCATTACAAAGTAGATAAGGCTTCAAGGGACAGGTCTTCCTTTGGTTCCACGGTACTGAAGAACATACTCCCATGAGCCACCCAGGGTTGAGGGTGCTAGGGATGCTACCCATCAGTGAGAATAAACGGCGAGATTTAACAACTTCACATAAAGAAGTTATGTACTTACCATAATGTTCCATGTGAGTAGTTTATCTCGCCTTTATTCTCGCGTCCCTCCCTCCTTCCCCCTCCTGGCTGACTGTTGACTTAGAGGCTAGTATCATCCTGGTTATTCAATATTTCTTCTTCCCCTTCGGGAAGTGTTCTTGGTAGAAATAAATCAATGTATATATATATATATATATATATATATATATATATATAATGTGTGTGTATACTGTTACTCGCAGCAAACAAGATCTGAGGTAATTCCAGCAGTGCATTGTGGGATAAGGGGCTTGGTCTCGAGCTACTGGCAAACCTTGAGCTTTGCTATCGGCCGTGTCGGAGCCTAGGATCAGCTCCGAACCCATCAGTGAGAATAAAGGCGAGATGAACAACTCGCATGGAACGTTATGGTAAATACATAACTTCTTTTTTCTTCCTGTAATGGTTCTTCAAACAGACCCTACTCATTGGGTGACAAATACCTTTTTATCTGTCCCCTGAGTCTCTTATTCCTTGGTAGTGAAGTCTTGGGGGTTTTAGGAGGATAGTGTCAGAACCAGCAGGGATTTAATAAAGATGTATTTAGATGGGTTTAAGGCATACTTGCTCAGATAGTCTCAAGTAACCTGGGTTACGGTAGGAACCTACATGTCAGCCTTTCCCTATGGCCCTTGTCTGTATTTTGGACACTCCTTGGCTCTTTCATATGTGTTTTTTATGGCTTTGTATGAAAAACAAGAAACAAAGAATTCCATTTATTTTATGGATTTACTTCCCTCAACACATCTATATTAGTATCATTAGATAAGAAACCGTCAGTTGTGCTGCTAACTGCTTTTTTTCTCTCCCCTAAAAAGGAAAACAATCCATTTGTTGCCATTGTGAGTTCATTTGGTGTACAAATTGGTAGGACTGGAACTAAAAGATTCTGATGGTTTTGCATCCTCAGACATTCTGAGAGCTATAACCCATGTTGTTCAAGCTTTATTTTTCTGACTTGTTTTGTGGAAAGACCTGCATCTTTCATGGTGTTGAGTTGCCTGTAGAGCAGCAGTGCACACTGTCCGGCCCCGGGGCCAAATCCATCCTTCGACACAATACCATTTGGCCCCAAGAGAGTAACCAAAAACTAAGAAAAAAAAATGCTATGCTTTACTCCAGTCACACAAACTTTCCAGCACGTGCTTACTTACCTAATTGACTGCAGTTGCACAAACCTCGAATTTCTTAGCTGTGGAAGTAACTATTCTTTGTTATTTATATCTTGTAGTCTGTAAACAGTAGTAACATTCTGCGAGAGTTTTCATGGCTGCAAGGCAGAGTAAAGTTAAACACAAAGTTGATGTAGAAAACAGGCAATTTTATGACTGCTGTCTTCAGTAAATATGCCAGTCATCTGTACCTATTGTTAACTGGTAATGACGTACTATGTTTTGTGGTGGCCTGCAGATGCATTAAGAATTTGTGTAGTGGCCCTCCACGCAAAAAGGTTGTGCATCACTGCTGTAGAGGGTGTGGTACACAGCAGATAGGTCATATGCTGGATATCTGACATTTTATTTTTGTATTTGCCTTTTTATAGGTTTGGGAATGTATGAAAATGCCCTTTTTCTTCCACATGAGGAGGAGTCTGGAGGTCGTAGCGTACCAACCACACCATTACAGGTCTCTGCACCAGGTAAGCTAAAAATATTAAAGTTCCAAGCAATATAAGCAGCTGTACCATGGTCGCTCTCTCTCTCTCTCACTATATATATATATATATATTTATTTATATATATATATATATATATATATATATATATATGTGTGTGTGTGTGTGTGTGTGTGTGTATGTAAACTTTATGTAAGGCAAACATACATTTGATTGTTATGCCATTTAAGCTAGATAGTTTATCTTTTGTGTTGTATTATTAGTTGGGCAAAACATATTGCTTATTGAAAGGTTACTGCCATTGGCAGTGTTCAGAATATGATCCAGCTGATGGAACTCCCCTTTTTTTTACTGCATCGTGTGCGTGACCAAATTGTGGGAAGCATTAAATGCAGTAGATGACTTTCCTGCCATTTTTTTTCTTTGCTTTATGTACTGTCTGTTTTCTCATTCAAGGTAGGTTTCACTTTGCTGCAGACTTACATTTGTACTTCTGTTTTATGAATGCAGCGATATCTGAATGTTAGAAATAAATATGCATGAGTCTGGTCGCATTAAGTATGTTAAAAACATAGAACTAGGAGCTAAATCTCTTGGATAAAAAAAACTGTATTAAAAGGATACTCATCTCTGTAGAAGCATTTCCATAAGGGATTGAATAAGGCTGTGGCGAAGGTTTGGACTGCTCAGTATTTTTACATGAAACTACTTGTAATTGAGGTTTATTCAATTACAGCATGAGTGAAAAGTTGTCTTTACGGGGTGAAAAAACAATGGAAGGACAAAGATGTTAGTAAAGAAATGTGTTCAGGGTAGTCTGTGCCAGGAGGTTTTACCTTGCTGATGCGTAATATTTTAGCACAGCATGCTGCTCACTCAGACAAGACTTAAACATTCCCCTGGCCACCAGCCGTACTTTTAGACTCGTCCATCATTCTCCATCGTGGTGCTGTTTGTGAAGAAGGAGCAGAACTGTTTTATTGTTCTTTCTAATGGTCACGGTTTGTCAAGTAAAAATCCTGTTTTTTTTTTTTAAATGTTGTATAAATACCATAGAGAAAACTTACTGATATTTAGACTGTGTTAATCTAGTCATAATGTTTCTGAAAACTGACTATTCATTCTTTTTCCCCACCTCAATCCCTGTTCTGATGGCTCCGGTATCGACCCGCAGTCCCCCATTTATTTGGGGGGGACGGGAGGGGTCTGGCATCCCCAGGCTAGGCAATACCCTACAAAACCCATTCATTCCCCTGTTATAAGAATAAGCTGGTAGGCAGTGGCTTAGTCTGCAGATCCTGCATAGTGCCCTGTCCTTCTGTATTACTTGCTAACTAACGTGAGAATGCTGCCTGGTGTTTGGAGAAGCATGGACCCCCCCCCATTTATGCCTAAGGTAGTGTCCAGTGTGGACCCCCCCCAGTCAGCAATGCATGCTTTACTGGTAGCAGTGTCAAAATTGCCTGATGTCTTCCACTGGTTATAAACTACTCTGTGGTAGGTGTTGCCTGTATGGTGGGGCAAGCCATCTTCTTCCTAGGTTGGATGCTTTGGCACCATCTGCTCAAGCCTGTCTTCCCCCATCTGTCCGCTCAGGCAGCCTGGCTGCTAATCAGGCACTGATCACCTATACCATAGTCAGGGTTTCATCCCTCTATGCCATGAGATTTGACCAGAAATTAACATTTTGTTTGGTGTAGTATAATGATTTTATATCCATTGAGTTGTGTAGGGATTACATTGAGAACACACTTAGGTCATCAGTGTGAAGTTGTTATGTTCCTCAAGAACATAACAGAGAAAAAACAAATACAATTCTTTCTGAAAGAGGAAGCAGCATGGAAAGATGTCTTTTTCTGGGGACCACATTCAGAGGCACCTAGAGGGTAGCTTGATTGTGTAGAATTTGCATGTTTTCCTTACTGAAATGATCACTGTTCAGATTAAGGCACTTCCAGTCTTCAAAGTCCTCCTCACCCTCAGACAGAAGATTGTCATCCTAGTGATACTCTGAATGTGGGTGTAATGTATTCCATCTGGCTGGCTATCACCAAGATCCCTTTGACACTGACCAAGGTCCCTGGTCTAACCCATTTTAAAAGGTATGTTAGCATCAGTCCCCTTCACACAGTGAGGGCAAAGCTGTACACCAACCTGGCATTAATTCTAAGAAAAACATAGCCTTGGAGACAGATCATAGTTTTGTCAAGATTAAACACATTTCTGTTTTTTAAAGAAAGAGAAAGCTGAACTTTTACATTCTGTTCTTCCATTTTCTCAAAGGTTGTCTGGTCAGACTGTACATGAGTGCTTGCCAGCACATTCCATCTGACAAGGAACACACAGATGTTTGTGATTCACTGTTGCAGTCATTACACTTGGGTTATCCTGCTGGCAGGCAACCCACAGTCGGCCCGAGTTCCAAAGTCTTGGTCCGGCGTCGGTTGCTGTCGCCTCTTCCCTGACGTCAGTGCACCAGGGGTATAAAAGTTGCAACTGACGCCATTTTCTTCAGTCTTTCTTGCCGCGTGGTGCCCGAAGCAAAAGCAGTTCACAAGTGCCGGTCGGCCGACTCCTGAGATTTTCAAAATTGAGTTTCAGAACCGAAGTCTTCAATAAAGCTAAGTACCCCATTGGGGAAACTTTTTCTTGCTCCAGACCAATGTCAGTAAAAGTTAATAATTGTATTTCTTGTGGGAAGCAAATACCTCGTAAGGACTTTCACTGTTACTGTATTCCTTGCCTAGACCCTGACCACGACGGTACTAGTTGTCGGTTTTGTGCTAGATTCAATAAACGAACTATTAAACGTCTGTTTGATTGTGATTTACATTATTTTGGCTGAAGGTTTAATTCCATAATGCCGTTGGAACAATCGACGACCGGAATTTATAAAAAACGCAAAGACAAAGAAAAGGACAGGCATCTGAGGTCCAAAACCGACGATGAAGCCTCTTCTAGGCCAGTCGCCGGTTCAGTGAGGTGCTTTTGCAGCCCCTGACACCCGCTACCTCAGAGCCACGTGGAGACTCAGAGGCCTGTGGAAACTCAAGGTATTGGGCCTACGGAAAGTATACCCTCATATGGGTCCAGAGCCGCTGAGCAGGCATCGGCTTCTGAGGTTGTTTTCAGACCTTCATAGCTTACAGTTAAGCCAACTACAGCAGCAAAGGCAAAGTCAAAAACACCATTAAAGATGAGGAAACAAGTACAGCATTCTCCAGAACAGTCATCCATGCCAAAGAAACAGATGCTTAAAATGGCCGAAGACCTCATTACTTTAATCAGGGGTTGCCATCCCCCTCCTGACAAAAGGCCTAGGCAAGACACTGATTATGACTCCTCTGACCAGGTTTCCATTTCCTCGGATTCCTCTTCTGATCAGGGATATTCTCTCCCTCCGTATGAGGACTCTGATGCAGAAGAGTCCATACCTTCAGTCTCTCCGCCTGAGGATTATTCTTTTGGGGAAACCCTGCACACCATGAGGGAGCATTTCCATTGGGAGAGCCAGGATTATTCTGAATCCAAGAAAAGGCTCTGAGATTTCCTTTTATTGCCTCAGCACAGGCCCCTGGCTATCCCTCCTGTGCTTGATATTGTTGATTATGTTTTTTCTGAATCCAGTCTGTCTCCTGATTTTTTACCCCCTGCACCAGTCAAGCCAGACAGGTACTACAGAGTCCCTGACTCTCATAAATTTCTTTACAAAAACCCCGCTGCAGACCCAGAAACAATTTCCCAGGGTCCTAAAGGGATTAAGGCTTCCACTGCTAAAAATCCTGTCCCTTCGGATAGGGATTCCAGAGCTCTGGACAGATGGGGGAAAAAAGTTTACACTTCTGCTACTTTAGCTGTACGAGCTTTAAACTGTCAGTTTCACATGCTTAAATACCAACAGTACCTCATGTCATTGTTAAAGCAGAAAATGGTTTCAAATACAGAAGGTCCTGACAGTAAGGAAATGCAGGATTTATTGCATGCAATTGAACAAGTGGGAAAGCATACACTGCAATGTGGTTTTGATTCATTAGAGGCTTCTTGTAGAGCTGCAGTTACAGGCTCTGTTATTCGAAAGCATGCTTGGTTGAAAGAATAAAGTTTACCTGACCATGTTAAAGTAAAATTATTGGATGCTCCATTACAGCATGATACTTTGGTGTTAAGGCAGAAGAGGTATTAAAGAAAATGGAGGATAAAGCAAAGTCAATGCAGACAGTGAAAGATTTCTTACAGGTTCAGCCACCTAGATTTAGCAGAAACTGGCCTTCAAAAAATTGGTCCTTTCCAGTGTCAGACAGGCCACAGAGAGGCAGATACAGACGCCCAAGAGGCAGATACAGACGCCCAAGAGGCAAATCTCAACCCCAAGGCTCAAACAGACGACGACAGTGGGGCACCTCAACCCCAAAAGGAGGTGAGGACAAGTCTCAACCTTACAGGAAACTGTCACAATGACTTTCCCCTTCATACGCCAAGCACGTCCCTTTTGGAAGCCCCCTTAGGGGAAAACTAGCACTTTTTTCTCAAAACTGGCAAACAATCACCCAAGACAAATGGGTTCTGAATATTTTGTCTCAAGGTTACAGGTTCCATTTTCATACTTTACCAAGGCTAAAAGGAATGCCAGACCTGCCACAAAATCAATGGGCAGAGGCACAAAAACAAATCTCAGCCCTCGTGGACATGAGAGCTATTCAAAAAGGACCACAACAGGAACAAGGACAAGGATTTTACTCAAGACTCTTCCTGGTCCCCAGAAAGGATGAGGCCTGGAGGCCCATACTAGACCTTTCAATTCTGAATACTTACCTGGATATTCCAAAATTCAAAATGTTGCCATTACAGCAGCTTCTACTCATGCTGGGCAAGAAGGCTTGGCTTGTTACTCTGGACCTCAGAGGCATACCTGCATGTCCCTATCAGACAAAATTGCAGAAGATACCTCCGATTCAAAGCTGGTACAATGCACTACCAATTGTCTGCACTTCCCTTTGGCTTATCTACTGTGCCCAGGGTCTTCACAAAGTGCCTGGCACAAGTAATTGCATTTTGCAGACAAAAAGGAATTCAAATATATCCATACCTGGACGACTGCCTCATTCAAGCAGAGACAAAGGACATTCTTCTACAGCATCTGGCGTTTGTAAAAAGGTTGCTAATTTCTCTAGGGTACACAGTAAACGAAAAGAAGTCAAAACTAGTGCCCTCGCAACAGATTATATTCCTGGGTGCCAGCTTAAATACAACGGCCCAGATGGCTTACCTCACGCCAGACAAACAAGTTCAACTAACTCAATATTTTCAATTACTGGCAAAAAAGTCCCATCTCCCTGCAAGAAAAATTCTGCAGGCCCTGGGATTCATGGCATCCCTGCATTCTACTAATACCATATGCCAGACTGCATATGAGGAAATTACAATGGTACCTAAAAAGTGTTTGGACTCAACACTCTCACAGTTTAGAAGCAGTAATACCAATGATACCCTGTCTACAACAGGAGTTTCAATGGTGGGCACAGGCATGTCACCTAAACAAGGGTCAGCCTTTTACCCAACCCACAGCCAGGCAAACTCTAACAACAGATGCTTTGGATTATGCTTGGGGAGCGCACATGGCAGGAAAATGCATTCAGGGCAAGTGGATCACAGACCAGATGCATCTTCACATCAATCAAAAAGAGATGTTGGCTGTTCAAAATGCCCTAACAGCTTTCAAGGACCTTCTGTATCTAGGACAATTATTACTGAAGACAGACAACACCACAGTAATGTGGTACATAAGCAAGGGGGGCACTCATTCTTATCCCCTATGCAGGAAAGCCATGACCTTGTGGAACACAGCTCTAACGTATCAAGTGCACCTGCAAGTACAATTCCTGCCAGGAAAGAAAAATACTCTGGCAGACTATCTAAGCAGAAACATCATGGACCCTCACGAATGGAAATTGAATCCACAAATCTTCAGCATGGTAACGCAAAAATGGGGATGCCCAGACATAGATCTTTTGGCCTCCCCACTGAATTGCCAACTACAAAAATTCTGCACAAGGACTTATCACAAACAAGCATGGAAAGTGGACGCTCTCGTGCTCAGCTGGAAAAACCTAAAAGTTTATGCCTTCCCGCCACTGCCTCTCCTTTCAAAGGTACTCCTAAAAGCCAGACAAGAAAAACCACAGATGATCCTGATTGCTCCAGACTGGCCACGCCAGCACTGGTACCCAGTCTTAAGGAACTTGGCTCAAGGACCACCATGGATTTTGACTCCCATTCCACACCTTCTGACTCAACAAAACAAACAGATCCTGCACGGTCAGCTCAAAACCCTAAACCTAGCTGCATGGCAGCTACATTAGCCAAACGGGCAACACCTCTCTCTAAAGCTGTTATGGATGTCATTTTGGAGGCCAGGAGGCCTAGCACCAGGAAAGCTTTCTCAGAAAAATGGAAGAGGTTCTCAACTGGAACCAGGCTCAAAACCTTGACCCTCTTGTTCCAAACATTCCTCAGATTTTACAATACTTAACTGAGATGCTGGACAGAGGCCTATCCTTCTCATCAGTTAAGATCCACACCTGTGCCATTTCAGCACATTACAACACGGATCCTCCTTTATTCTCTCATCCCTTGCTAAAGCAGTACCTCAGAGGGGCTAAAAACATAAGACCGCCCCAGAGAGCACCAACACAGACTTGGGACCTCAGTTTCGTTTTGGAAAAACTGACCGTACCACCTTTTGAGCCAGCCAATACAGCCGATCTAAAATTTTTATCATGGAAAACAGCTCTGCTCCTGGCAGTAACTTCAGCACGAAGAGTCTCAGAGCTACAGGCATTAATTGCAGGGGAACCTTTTATAATTTTTCATCAGGACAGGGTTTCTTTAAGGACAAACCCTACCTTTATGCCAAAGGGTGATATCTAGTGTGGCTCTTAACCAAACCATCCATTTGCCAACTTTTTATCCAAACCCCCAGAATAAAGGGGAGAAACTTCTGCATTCTTTGGACATACACAGGCAGCTACGCTTCTACTTGGACAAAACAAAAGCTTTCAGGAAAACTGAGCAACTGTGTTTGTAGCATATGCTGCAGGATCACAGGGCAAGGCTATCTCAAAGCAGACTATATCCAAATGGATAGGACACTGTATTCGTTACTGCTACACACAGCATGGAAAATCAGTCCCAAATACCATTAGGCCACATTCCACCAGGGCAACAGCCACTTCAACAGCCTTTCTCAGAGGAGTACCTACTAAGGAAGTTTTGGAGGCTGCAACTTGGAGTTCAGTGCACATCTTTACCAAGCATTACCACCTGCCTCTTTATTCTAAATCCAGAGCAGGATTTGCCACTGCAGTTCTGCAGGGCCTCATAGCCAATCCTAACTCTTTATAGACCAGCCACCCAACCTTAGCTTTGGGATTCTACCCAAGTGTAATGACTGCAGCAGTGTAACACGAACATAGTACAGTTTTCTACCTACCATAAATGTAGATGTTCGAGTGTTCACACTGCTGCAGTCCAGGTTACCCACCCTCCATCCCCTTTGAACTAGCTGGACTTATCTATACCTTTCTATCCTATACAACCTTTGTGGTGTATTTGCTTGTAACTGAAGGTATTGTTTTGATTTTATATGTATATTTATTATTAGCCATATGTATTGCCTACCTATTGGGGGCACCTGACATCTGGGGCAAGAAAAACTGAAGAAAATGGCGTTGGATGCATCTTATATACCCCTGGCGCTCTGACGTCAGGGAAGAAGCAACAGCAACCGACGTCGGACCAAGACTTTGGAACTCTGGCCAACTGCGGGACCGTCTGATGGCAGGATAACCCAAGTGTAATGACTGCAGCAGTGTGAACACTCTTAACATCAACATTTATGATAGGTACAAAACTGTACTTTTCATATGCTCAAATATCAGCAATATATTATGTCACTGCTTAAACAGAAAATGTTGATAAATTCTGAAGGTGCAGAAAACAAAGAAATGCAGGATTTATTGCATGCAGCTGAGCAAGTTGAAAAGCATACTTTGCAATGTGGTTTTGATTCTTTGGAGGCCTCATGCAGAGAGTCACGGGTTCTGTCGTTAAGAGGCATGCTTGGTTCAAGGAACAAAATCTACCAGATCATGTTAAAGCAAAATTAGATGCTCCATTACAGCATGATACTTTGTTTGGTGTTAAAGAAAATGGAGGACAAAGCTAAATCTATACAGTCAAGGATTTCTTACAGGTACAGCCTCCAAGATTTAGCAGACACTGGCCTACAAAGAATTGGTCCTTTCTAGTGTCAGACAGACCACAAAGGGACAGATACAGACGCCCAAGAGGCAAATTCCAGCCCCAAGGTTCATACAGGTCTAAACAATGGGGTGCTTCTACCTCCAAAAGTGGAGAAGACAAATCACCGCCTTACAGGAAACAGTCCCAATGACTTCCCCCTGCCTGCTCTAAGCACTTATCTTCTGGCAGCACCTTTAGGGGGAAAACTAGCACTTTTTTCTCAAAATTGGCACATAATAACCCAGGACAAATGGGTCTTAGATAGTGTCACAGGGCTACAAGTTTCACTTTCATACCTTGCCAAGGGCAAACGGTTGGCCAGACCTACCAAAAAAAACAATGGGCAGAGGCACAGAAACAAGCGTCATCCCTCATGGACATGAGGGAGATTCAACAAGTACCAGAACAAGAGCAGGGACAAGGATTTTATTCAAGACTGTTCTTGTTACCCAGAAAGGACAAAGCTTGGAGACCAATACTGGATCCATCTATTCTAAACACATATCTGGATATTCCAAAATTCAAAATGTTGACCTTACAGCAGATTCTGCCCATGCTGGGCAAGAAGGCTTGGCTTGTGACTTTAGACCTAAGAGAGGCATACCTGCATGACCCAAACATGCAGAAGATACCTCAGATTCAAAGCTGGCTCAATGCACTACCAATTCTCTGCACTGCCCTTTGGCTTATCTACTGCGCCCAGGGTCTTCACAAAGTGCCTGGCACCATTAATTGCATTCTGCAGACAAAGACGAATACAAATATATCCTTACTTGGACGACTGCCTCATACAAGCAGAGAACAAGGACATTCTTCTACAGCATCTGGCGTTTGTAAAGAGATTACTACCATGCCTAGGGTACACAGTCAACGAACAGAAATCAAAACTAGTACCCTCTCAAGAGATAATATTCCTGGGTGCAAGTGTAAATACAACTGCCTAGATGGCTTATCTCACATCAGACAAACAAAGGCAACTGACTACCTATTTCAAACTGTTGGCAACAAAAGGCCCAGTTATCTGCAAGAAAAATTCTGCAGGCTTTGGGCTTCATGGTATCCTGCATTCTACTAATTCCGTATGCAAGACTGCATATGAGGAGACTTCAATGGTACCTAAAAAGTGTTTGGACTCAGCATTGCCACAGCCTGGAAACAAAAATTACTCTCATTCCCTGCCTGCAGCAGGAGTTTCGATGGTGGGCGAAGGCCTGTCACCAGAACAAGGGACAGCCATTCACCTTACCCCCAGCCAGGCAGACATTGACAAATGATGCATCAGATTATGCCTGTGGGGCACACATGGCAGGAAGATGTATTCAAGGCACATGGTCCGCCAACCAAATGCATCTACATAGCAATCAAAAAGAGATGCTAGCTGTTCAGAATGCCCTGACAGCCCTCAAGGACCTACTTCATCCGGGACAACTACTGATAGACAGACAATACCATAGTCATGTGGTATATAAACAAGCAGGAGGCACTCATTCTTACCCCCTCTGCAGACTAGCCATGACTTTGTGAGACACAGCATTGACTTACCAAGTACATCTGCAGGCACAATTTCTGCCAGGAAAGATAAATACTCTGGCAGACGAACTAAGCCGAAACCTCATGGATCCCTACGAGTGGAAACTGGATCCACAAGTCTTCAACATGATAACAAAGAAATAGGGATGCTCAGACATAGACCTATTTTCCTCTCCTCACAACTTCCAACTAAAGAGATTCTTCACAAGGACTTATCAGAGACAAACATGGAAGGTGGATGCCCTATCTTTCAGCTGGAAAAACTTAACAGTATATGCCTTTCCTCCACTGCCTCTCCTCCCCAAGGTACTCCTAAAGGTCAGACAAGAGAAGCCAAAAATGATACTGATTGCCCCACACTGGCCCTGCCAGTACTGGTATCCAATCCTAAGGAACTTGTCTCAATGCCCAGCCTGGACATTGCCTCAGATACCTCACCTACTGTCCCAACAAAACGATCAGATCCTGCACAGCCAACTCAAGACCTTAAATCTGGCAGCATGGCGGATATTGTAGTCATACAAAACACCCCTCTCATTAAAGCGGTGATGGATGTCATTTTGGAGGCCAGGAGGCCTAATACTAGAAAATCTTATGCTGGAAAATGGAAGAGATTCTGTGCCTGGAACCAGGCACAAGGAATTGACACAGCAGTACCAAATATTCCTCGGATTTTGCAATATTTAACTGAGATGCCAAACAAAGGCCCATCCTTTTCATCAATTAAAATTTATGCCTCTGCCATTTCGGCTCATTACAATACAGAGCCACCAATCTTTTCTCATCCTTTGTCAAGGCAATACCTTAGAGGAGCCAAAAACTTATGGCCTCCATGGAGATCACCAATACCTGCATGGGACCTCAATTATGTTTTGGAAAAACTCACTCTGCCCCCTTTTGAGCCAGCTGCTTCAGCTGATATAAAGTTGTGATCTTGGAAAACAGCTCTGCTCCTAGCAATAACCTCTGCAAGACGAGTCTCAGAGCTACAGGCACTCATGGCTGTGGAACCTTTTATCCAGGCAGGGTTTCTCCGAGGACAAACCCGACATTTATGCCTAAGGTAGTGTCCAGTGTGGACCTTAACCAAACTATTCATCTGCCTACTTTTTATCCAAACCCACAGAATAAGGGGGAGAGAATTCTGCATTCTTTGGACATACACAGACAGCTACGCTTCTACTTGAACAGAACCAAAGCTTTCAGAAAGACTGAGCAACTGCTAGTGGCATATGCTGCAGGATCACAAGGAAAGGCCATCTCAAAGCAGACTATTTCAAAGTGGATAGGCCACTGCATTCGTTTCTGCTATTAACAGCATGGTAAGCCAGTGCCTAAGGGCATTAGGCCACATTCAACCAGAGCAGCAGCCACTTCAGCAGCCTTCGTCAGGGCAGTACCAACCAAAGACATTTTAGAGGCTGCTACCTGGAGTTCAGTGCACACCTTTACAAAGCACTATCATTTACCACTCTACTCTAAATCCAGGGCAGGCTTTGCCACTGCAGTTCTGCAGGGCCTCATAGCCGCTCCTACTGCTGTTTAGCTCCAGCCTCCCAACCATAGCTTTGGGATTCAACGCAAGTGTAATGACTGCAACAGTGAAACATGAAGAACATAGTACAGTTGTGTACACTTACCATAAATGTTGTAGATGTTCGAGTGTATTCACTGTTGCAGTCCAGGTTACCCACCCACCATCCCCCATCTCTTTTTGCTGCAACTTAGCTGCACTTCTATAATCTATACAACCTATGTGGTGTATTTGCTTGTAGCTGAAGGTGTAATATATTTTGGTGCATTCATGTTTTATTGGCATATTTTTAGCCTTCCCTTTTGGGGGCACCTGACATCTGGGGCAAGAAAAACTGAAGAAAATGGCGTCGGCTGCATCTTTTATACCCCTGGCGCACTGACGTCAGGGAGGAGCAACAGCAACTGACGCCGGACCTAGACTTTGGAATTCAGATGACTGAGGGTAGCCTGCCAGCAGGATAACCCTAGTGTAATGGCTGCAACAGTGAATACACTCTAACATCTACATTTATGGTAAGTGTACACAACTGTACTTTTTTTTCCACCTTTGGTGTTCTGTTTGAGAAAGGTCTTTCTTATGCATTGTTTAAGGAGGTGCATTTTTCTGGTGTTTCTTTTCTTTTTTTGTACTACACCTGTTTTTGGCTGCTATACTCGCAGTAAAAGTTTTTGTTTTGAATCTACCTACAAACACTAGCCAAAAGGCTGGCAAGTTGTGTTATCCTTTGATATGCAACCACCATGGAAAGATGTTTGAGCACACTCCACAAAGTCAACCACTACTAATATTGCATCAATTTTCAGGAAACTAATGCTTCTGCTATGGTATCTAAATTGTTTTCCTACCGAAATGATCGATTTTTGTTTCTATTATTTTTGCAGTCTTCATGAGCTTTTTGCCTCTGTGCCAAGCGGCCATTGTGCCTCCCACATCAGTCCTGCACCTCTTCTTTCTCTGGAACTGAATATCCTCATGATAGGAGCAAGAGACAATGGAACCCTCATTCAGACATTGAGGGTTTCAGGTGAAGCCCTGACCCCCACTCTTGGCAGCTCATAACACCCACTTCATTGCAGGCCCTCCTTTGTGCTCTGTGTGTCTACAGTTGTTTTAACCCATATACCAATGAAGGCTATCCTCACTGGCTTGGAATATCTAGGCCCACATCTCTGATCCTTACCGTTCTCGGTACTATGTGAAACTTTTTTGCTTGCAAGGCGACAATCAGTTGGTCAGTCTCTCCTCCTGGGATGAGTAAGTCAGCATTAGCCACTTACTCCCATTCTGCACTAATCATCTCTTCCAGCACACATGCTGTTATTCATACTCGGGTTGTCAAAGTTGTAGTCAGGACTTCTTTCCTTTACACAGCAGAAATGGACAGACTGTCACCCTTTGAACTAGCAGCCTCCACACATTTGAAGTTTTTATTCCTTCATTGAAAACTGCTTTTCATAACCATCACCTCAGCCAGGGAATTAGTATTACATTCCATTACATATTGTGTACCTTAAATGATTTTCCACAAAAACAGGCTGGTCTTTAGGACCTTTGTTCATGCCTCAAGTATTTTCACAAGTGGCTCTCAACCAGGACATCTAGTGTTCTTCCAAAACTCCATTACACTTGCAAAGAGGAAAGATTCTTCACCTTTTGAATGTACACACACAGCTCAGGTTTTACCTTGTTAGAACCAACGATGTTAAGCATAGAGATCATTTTTTTTTTTGCATATTTCATGCCAGGTAATTAGGGAAGACTCTAAACAAACACTAGCCAAAAGGCTGGCAGGTTGTGTTATCCTTTGCTATGACCACCATGGAACGGTGTTGGAGTACATTCCATAGTCAACCACTGCTTCTACTGTACCCTTTTTCTGCAACATTTATGCACAATGCCTGTGCTGCAAGACTTCTATTTACACCTGTTTTTTTAGGACTGGAGGAGCTAGGCAGGGTTTCGCCCTGTGATCTTTGCTGAGTCTTCGCAGTCCTACATCCTAAGGTTCTGGTCAGCTCAGGTACTACATAGTACTGTCCCACATGTTGTGAATCAGAACTGCTACAGCAGTTTGAGGTTTACCTCTGGTCATATTCTGTAGCCCATGGGGTGGATCTCTGTAGCAGCTCTTGGTAGCCTTCCCAGTCTTCATAAAAAAAAAAAAGCTCACAACAAAGACCTGATGATTAAATTGTCACCTGTCCCCTTTATGCCATGTGTTCAGCTGACATCTATGGTATGCGATGACTGAAAGGTTTAGAATTTGGTTCAGATGTTTAAATGTCCACCTGCAACATAATTCAATACGTAATGAAACATGCTGCAGCATTGATCTTACTGAGATGACTGCTGTTACGGTGAGTCGTGCTGCGATGACTGCTGTTACAGCGAGTATGCTGACAGAATTATATTCCTGGCATCACCTGTGATGGTGTTGATTAATGTGATTGGGAATTTTGAGTTCCTCTAAAATTTTCATTCCTTCCTTGGTTTGAAGCCAGGGCCTTTAGACCCAGCCTTGCTCTGTGTGCATTATAACCCATTCCATATGGTTCATTTTTCCTGCAAAGTATCTTTTCAGCAGTGAAGATCAGAGTCAGTGTTGATAGTCTTCCCACTTTGGTGCAGTGTTCATTACAGCCCTTAACCCTCACAGCTGTGAGACTTTTCCCTTAAGGTAAAAACTGTGTACAATTTTTTTTTTCTTTGTTAGTCCCCAAACCTAAGTCGGAGATGTGTGTGGCCATAAGCACACACTATCAGAAGCTCCTGAGTTAGCAGTACAGTGTATCCTGTCTTTTTAATTTTTTGATATGTTTTGAGTTTCTAGTACTGTGGCTGGAATGGACCTCATTTAAGTCTGAGTGTATAATTAGTGTTAATGAAATTAGTCCTGCTGTAGTCATAGATGTTTGCCAAGAGTGCTCTTTTGATCACCTGCAGTGTACCCAGAATTGCCTGTCTTTGCACTTGTTACTCGTGTCAGTAGCATATTTAAGTATGTTTGAAAATACTAAAGCCTTAGACCCCATACCACCGTTCACAATATTCTCCGCCAATAACACCCGTATAACACCTGTCCAACGCACCAAACTTCTAGGGGTTATCATAGATCACAACATGAAATTCGGTATGTACATTGCAAAGAAAGTCCATAAAAAAAAAAATTTAAAAAAATCTTGGAAACCTATATAGATCCAAAAAAATCTCACCAATGACAGTAAAGCCACCATCGTAAGAACCCACCTACTGTCCACACTCCTGTCTGCCTTCCCCCATACTCATCAACCTAAATAAAGTAGACTTCATCAAACTAAACACATGCTACAATAAAGTAGCTAAGTTTTCTGCTGACTAACCCTTCAGGGCACACCAGTGCATAACAATCAAGCGACTATCCTGGCTTGAATTACCCAACCTGCTCACACATAGCCAGCTTACAATAGCCAACCAGATTCTATATTATACCGATAGAGTCCCTGCAATGCAAGGTCTACTATATATCTACTGTAACAAATGCCTATTAAGATCCACCAATAAAGCACTGGCTGACAGAGGCAAAAGCAGCAGTAGCTCTGGGAACTCCTTGTTTTCCATTTCTGTTGCAAAAGCATAGAATACCATCCCCGTAGATATTAGGACCACTGAAAACAAAAATAATTTCAAAAAACTCCTGCAGTCCCATTTACATAGTTCTTGGTTATGCAATTGGTCCCATTTACATAGTTCTTGATTATGTAATTGTTCTGACCCTGGAGTAGCTTCATCATATACCTTAACCTTCTACGAAAGCTTGCAACAACTCCTTTCTATACACTTAGTGCATGTTAACTGTACTAGCCACTGATGAATGTAACCAAATGACTGAACAAAATGTCCTTTCAACTGTGTTGTTTATTGTAACAAGACTGCGGTGGTGGTGCTGCGGTAGCATTGTCGCCTCACAGTAAGACGTCCTGTTCGATTCTCAGCTAGAGCGTCTTCTGTGTGGAGACATGCATGAATGGGCGTACCTTCGTTGAAGGTTGTGCGTCAGGGCCGGCAACTCGGCACGTAAAAATCTGCTGCCAATCATTAGCGGACCGGAGTTCCGCTGTGGCGACCCCTAACAGGGAAAAGCCGAAAGGCACAACAACAACTGTGCTCCTTATAGTATATTTACTTTTTGCTCCTTTCTTTGCCTTGAAACTGTACCTTAACTTTTTGACACTGCAGTGTACATTATTAACATGTGTATTGTATTTACTGTATTTGCTGTGCTAATCTTTATGGAGCTTTTCTCTTCGGGCTCCACTGAAAATGGGATCCATGCCCAGTCTGACTTTCCGATAAACAAATGTTAAATAAAATTATTTTTAGCTGTGTTCTTTTTACTACAATTGAAACTACTTGGGTGTCTTTATCATATGTTCATAGGTTCATAGATCAGTACTAGGCTAACTGCCCTTGTGAGCCATTTTAAGCCTAGCCAATTATCCCTTGTGAGACAAACCCTGCACCTTGTGTTTGTAAGGCAAGCACCTTAACCATTAGGTCACCCTCCCCTCTTCCTCTAGCTTCTACTTGTATGGCCATCTCTTTGGCATGTAAGACACTATATTCGGTAGGCATTGTTATTTCAGTCTTTAATGAAGCTTTTGCTCTTTTTTTTTACTTTGGGTACTGTATGTTTTTCTTGTTTCTGCTTTAACTGTGAGTATTGCATGATCCATGCAGTTAGAACTTCTTCACTTTCAGTAATTCTTTGTTTCATGTTTCCAGTGCTTCCCACTGTACCTGGATGTTGTAGTGTTTGCACAATCCCCAGTGCAACTGTCTTGCCAGCTATTGTCTGTGTAAGACATCCTGCAGTGGGTATATGGCAGCCAGGAACAACAAGTGCATCTCTTTGTAGTTCTTTATTCCAGAGCCTGCATTTGTCTGTATCTTCCCTTTTTCTATACAGTTTACAAGCGAATGTGTACCTTGCCCACTGTCTTGAAGCTGCTGTTAATTAGCCCTTCATCTTTTAGTTGGATACTTTGGGTGTGTGGAAGGTGCCTTGAAACTTTGGAAGCTGTTTGGTTATGTTCCTTGGCAGGATGTAACATATATAGCTAAATCAGTATGCTAAACATATACAGTTGTGTAAGGAAAGGATTTTTGAATGATCGCTGCTGCAGTACCCTCTCTCTCTCTCCACCCACCTTGTTTTTTGGTGTGTTATTTATGCCACAGTGTGAACATTTACTTTTTGTTGGTCCTAACATTGTCCTTTCAGGTCTCAGCCTCCCTCTCTGTTGGCATGAAAGCTCTAAAGAGCTCAGTACCCAAACCTGTCTCTTCAGTTAGCTCAGCTCAAACTGTCTGATAGTTTGGGCAAGTGGAATGTGCCTTGAAACTTGGGAAGCTGTTTGGCTGTTATACCCTTAGCAGGCTATAACCCATATAGCTAAGGCTGCTGCAGCAGTGCTCTTTCAAACATCTGTTAAATTTTACTTATACAATTGTACTTTTCCTGTTACATTTTTTGAAAGTTTAAGGAGAAGTTTTTATCTTATTTCATAAGACATTTTGTAAGGTTCTCAAATGCCTGTATTGCTGTTAGTGTTGTAGCGTTTTACTTGTGAGAAATCCTTTCCAGACGTGATCACTTTCTTGGGTACTTCCATTAAACCCCTACCACTTTGGTACGTGCTGCAGTTAATGTTTAATGCAAGGAATCCATGACCTCAGATGTTTGAATGTTATCATTAAACACGTTTTCAAAACTGAACCATTTGGAATTGCTGCTTTGGATGGTTTATTTTATCAAAAATAAACACACACACACAGATATATATATATATATATATATATATATATATAGATTCACTTTATAACCTCGAAATACTGAAATATCGAATTTCAGTATCTCGAGACTATAAAACCGAATCCACAAAACACCGACAAACAAAAAACGCGAAATTCACATAACCGAAAACACTGCACACACTACACTAAACATGCAACAGAGCACCCACATCACAACATGAACAAAAAAACAACACACATACACAATATACTAACTCCGAGATCGCACAAACACAACACAAAAGCTTACTCACACGCACATTCTCCAATCCCTCACACACACTCTAACTCCCACTCAAAACCCTTACAAAACACTCACTCACCTGACATAACACCTACATCCACACACGGCACCATGCACCACCAAAACACAAACCCGGACATTACGTAGCGTAACTTCATAACCGCAAATTCGACATATATTCGAGATATGTTCGAATTCGCGATTATGAACATTCACTATTTTTAACATTCGACTTTATAGCTTCGAGATACTGAAATTCGACGTTTCAGTATTTCGATGTTATATAGTGAACCCATATACATGTGTGTGTGTGTGTGTGTGTGTGTGTGTGTGTGTGTGTGTATATATATATATATATATATATATATATGTGTAAAATGTGTGTGTGTAGTTCTACTTTGCAGTTCATTTCCTGACAAACATTTTCTTTACACCCTTGAATAGTTCACAGATAATAGGTAAATAAGGATGTTCTTCTGTTTCACTGTTGCAGTCATCACACTTGGGTTATCTGCCTGCAGGTAGCCTCAGTCGGCCCGAATACCAGAGTCTTAGGATTTCTGTTTCGGATGCTGCCGCCTCTTCCATGACGTCAGGTCGTCAGGGGTATAAAACAGGCAGCCGATGCCATTACATCAGTCTTTCTTACCAAGAAAGAGCCCGAAGCAGAAGCAGTTTACAAGTGCCGGTCGGCCGCTACCTGAAATTTTCCTTTTCGAGTTTCAAACCTGAAGTCTTCTAACGCTAAATACCCCGTTGGGGATCCTTTTTCCTTGCTCTAACCGATGTCAGAAAAGTTAGCAATTGTCTTGCCTGTTGAAAGCAAATACCTCATAGAGATTTTCATTCATGCATCACCTGTTTAGGCCCAGACCACGTCGTCCCTCGCTGTCAGTTTTGTGCCTTGTAACGCCCGAACCATTCGTCGTCAGGCTATCTTTGTCGCTAACATTCTCTGTATTCCGAAATGGCTGCGATAAGCCATCTGACTACCGATCTTCCGAAAAAAACGTAAAGATAAAGACAGAGACAGACCACATAGGTCCAAAACTGCCGACGGCGCTTCTGTTAAGCTAGTCGCCAGTCAGCCAGTACTCAGTGAGGTGCCTTTGCAGCCCTTGATGCCTGCTTCTACAGATTCACAGGCCTCTGCTGAGACCCATTCAGAGTCCGGTATGCCGCGCGATACTACTTCAACTATGGAATCTGTGGATGTCTCTACCTTGGATGGGTCTGGAGCCGCTGTGCAGGAACCGGCTTCTGAGGGTGTATTTCGACCTACCGATCAAATTAAACTGACAACTTCATTTTTAGCTAAAACTACAGAGTTTCTCAGGCCCAGAGTACGCACTACACCTAGAAAACCAATGACTAAAGCGAATGCTCACGCTCCCATGCCACAAAAACAAATGCTTAGAATGGCTGAAGACCTTATTACCCTAATTAGGGGAAGCCAGTCTTCCCCTGCTAAGAAACAAAGAATTGAGTTTCATTCTGATTCTGCAGACCATGAGTCTGATGACTCTGACACTTCTGATTATCAGGACATGCCCTTATCAGCCTATGAGGATTCAGATGCAGAGTAATCCATTCCCTGTGCCTCCCCTCCAGAGGATTTTTCTTTTGGTTAAACCTTGCATACTTAGCATTTCCGCTGGGAATGCCAGGACTACCCTTGGTCCAAAAAGAGACTCAGAGAATTTTTAGAGTTGCCTCAGCACAGGCCTCTAGATATACCCCCCTGTCCTGGATGTTGTAGATGATGTCTTCATGGAATCCAGTCTTACTCCAGACACTTTATCCCCGGCCCCTAGAAAACCTGACAGGTACTACAGAGTACCTGATTCTCACAAATTTCTCTTTAAGAATCCTACTGTGGATCCAGAGACCATTTCACAGGGACCTAAAGGGATTAAAGCTACTACAGCCAAAAACCCTACCCCTTCAGACAGGGATTCCAGAGCTTTAGACAGATGGGGTAAGAAGGGTATATACCTCTGCAACTCTTGCCATCAGGGCATTGAATTGCCAGTTTCACATGTTGAAGTACCAGTAACATATTATGGAACTAATTAAACAAAAAATGGCGTTACTCCCTTATTGTGCAGAAAATAAAGATTTACAAGAGTTAATGCATTCTGCAAACCAAGTTAGTAAGCATACTTTGCAGTGTGGCTTTGATACCCTGGAAGCATCTTGCAGGGCTGCAGTCACTGGGTCTGTACTGAGAAGACATGCTTGGCTGAAGGAACGAACATTGCCAGATCATGTCAAATCAAAATTACTAGATACTCCTTTAAATAAGGACTGTTTGGCACCAAAGCAGAAGTTGTTCTTAAAAAGATGGAAGAAAAAGCTAAATCTATGCAAACTGTTAAATAATTCTTACAAGTGCAGCCACCTAGATTAGTAGGCATTAGCCTTCTAAAGATTGATCCCTTCCAGGCCTTCTCACTCCAAACCCAGGGGAGACAGGCCACCCAGACTACAGTCTCATGGTATGCAGAGATCTAAACAATGGAGTGCTCCCACCTCAAAAACAGAGAGTGGTAAGCCGCCCCTTATGGAAAGAGTTCACAATGACTTTTCAATTATCCTTCCCAGCCCTGTCCAATTATTTGTGCCCCTAGGGGGGAAAACTTACCCTTCATGCAAAAAACTGGATGTCCATTGCTCAGGACCGATGGGTCCTAAACATTGTATCCCAGGGGTACAGATTCTACTTCCTTTCACTGCCAACCCCAAGCGGGTTTCCAGACCTTCCTCCAAACCAGTGGGCAGAGGCTCAAAAGCAAGTACTTTCCCTGCTCAATATCAGAGCTATTCAACCTGTTCCAGTAGAACAAAGGGGGCAAGGTTTCTACTCCAGACTTTTCCTGGTGCCCAGAAAATATGGCTCTTGGTGCCCAATCCTGGATCTCTCAATTTTCAACACTTTTCTGGTGGTCCCAAAATTCAAAATGCTTACCCTGCAACAGCTTCTCCCTATGCTAGCCAAGGATGCCTGGTTAGTCACCCTAGAATTAAAAAAAGCTTATCTGCACATCCCCATAAGGGAGTCTTGCAGGAAATATCTACGCTTCAGGGCAGGCTCTATGCACAGTCAGTTCTCTGCACTTCCCTCTGCCTTATCTACTGTGCCCAGGGTATTCACAAAGTGCCTGGCTTCAGCCATTGCATACTGCAGGCAGAGAAATATCCAGATTTTCCCATACTTGGACGATTGAATCAGGCAGACAGTCAGGAATTGCTACTTCAGCACCTGGCATTTGTAAAAAGCCTCCTCACTTCATTGGGGTACACCATCAATGAAAAGAAATCACAACTGGTGCCCAGTCAAAAAATTGTATTCCTGGGCACAAGCTTGAACAGAACTTCCCAGATGGCATTTCTCTCTCCAGAAAAACAGGTCTGTTTGACCAACTACAAACAAATGGCCACCAAAACCTAGCTGTCTGCAAGGAAAATACTGCAAGCCCTAGGGTTCATGGCCTCATGTATTCTGCTAATTCCATATGCAAGACTGAATATGAGGAAACTTCAATGGTACTTAAGTCTTTTGTGCCGACATTCTCAGGACCTGGAAACAGTCATTCCAGTCATACCTTGTCTAAGGGCAGAGTTCCTTTGATGGGCAGAAGCATGCAACCACAACAAGGGACTGCCTTTCACTCAAACCCTCGCCACCCAAACCCTGACAACAGATGCATCAGACTATGCATGGGGGGCTCACATGGCAGGCAATTTCATTCAGGGCAAGTGGAGCCCAGGCCAAGTTCTCGATCAAAAAGAGATGCTAGCTGTACAGAATCCTCTGACAGCCTTCAAATACCTAATTATTCCAGGACAGCTGCTGATAAAAACAGACAACACCATAGTTATGTGGTACATAAGCAGGGGGGGAACCCATTCTTACCCACTCTGCAGGTTAGCCATGGCCCTGTGGAACACAGCCTTGAGCAACCAAGTGCATCTACAAGCTCAGTTCCTGCCAGGCAAACAAAATTCACTGGCAGACGACTTAAGCAGAAATCTCCTAGACCCACACGAGTGGAAATTGGAACCCAACACCTTCAACCTTCTAATCCAGAGGTGGGGGATACTGGAGGTGGACCTCTTTGCCTCCTCCTGAAAACCACCAGTTGAGCATATTTTGCACCAGGAACCCTCACAGCAGGGCCTTGAAGGTGGATGCCCTATCCTTCCAATGGGAAAACCTCTCAATTTATGACTTTCCCCCTCTGCCCCTCCTCTCAAATGTACTACTCAAGATCAAACAGGACAGGCCAAGGGCAATTCTTATTGCCTCAGACTGGCCACACCAGCACTGGTACACATTCTGACAACAGTGCCACCCTGGCACCTTCAGACCCCTACCCTGCTGTCTCAACAGGAGGGACAGATTTTGCATCCACAGTTATAAACCCTAAACCTTGCAGCCTGGCTTTATCCCCTGAATACACCATGCTGGATGTCATTCTTGAAGCCAGAAGGTCTAGTACTAGGAAATCCTATGCTGAAAAGTGGAAAAGATATTGTTCTTGGAATCAGTCTCAAGGAAAGGACACAGCACTGCCCTCCTTACCTCAAATCCTGGATTACCTAGCAGAGCTATTCCACAGAGGCCTATCCTTCTCCTCCATTGAGATTCATGCCTCTGCCATCTCAGCTCATTATAATACTGAGCCACCTCTATTTTCTCACCATCTCATCAAACAGTTCCTGACAGGGGCAAACAACTTAAGGCCAACTAGAAGAGCACCCACCCCTGCCTGGGACCATAACTTTGTACTGGAAAGGCTCACACTTCCCCCTTTTGAACCTACTGCTTCAGCAGAGTTAAAATTCCTCTCTTGGAAAACAGCCTTGCTTTTAGCCATAACTTCAACAAGAAGAGTGTCTGCATTACAGGCGCTAATGACTGTGGAACCTTTAATTATTTTCCATGCTGACAGGGATTCCCTCAGGACTAACCCGTCCTTTATGCCTAAGGTGGTGTCCAGTGTGGCTCTAAAAAACAATCCATCCATTTGCCAACATTCTTCCCTAATCCTCAGAATAAAGGGGAAAGGATCCTGCACTCCTTGGACGTGCACAGACAGCTCAGGTTCTACCTTGACAGGACTAAACCTTTCAGAAAGTCTGACCAGCTGCTAGTCAGCTTTGCGTCGGGAACAGAGAGCAAGGCCATTTCAAAGCAAACCATTTCAAAATGGATAGCACACTGCATCCATTTCTGCTACAAGTACCATGGCAAACCTTCCCCACAGGGGATCAGACCACATTCCACTAGGGCTATTTCCACTCCACAGCATTTCTCAGGAGAGTCTCTATCAGGGACATTCTGGAAGCTGCAACCTGGAGTTCTGTACACACCTTCACCAAGCATTACCACTTACCTATTTTTTCTAAATCCAGAGCTGGATTTGGTACAGCAGTCTTACAAGGCCTGCTAGCCAGCCCTAACACTTCTTGACTGCCTCCACCCTTCCTCAGCTTTGGGAATCAACCCAAGTGTGATGACTACAATAGTGAAATACAAAGAACCTAGTACAGTTGTGTACACTTACCATAAATGTAGATGGTCGAATGTACTCACTGTTGCAGTCCTTGATGTCCTTCAAGGTAGCATCTGCAGTCATAACAAATGGGTTGTCCTGTCGTCAGGCAGCCCTTCGGTCGGCCGGATTCCAAAGTCTGGGTCCGGCTTCGGCTGATGTCGCACTTCACCCGACGTCATCTCTGCTGGTCTTCGGGTATAAAGGCATCAGCCGACGCCATTTTCCTCAGTCTTTCTTGCCGCGTGGCGCCCGAAGCAGAAGCTGTTCGCAAGTGCCGGTCGGTCAGATCCAGAGATTACTACTACCGAATACTACTTCGAAGACTTCTAAAAAGCTAAGTACCCCGTTGGGGACTCTTTCTTGCCTCAGCCGATGTCAGAAAAAGTCAATAACTGTTTAACTTGTGGGAAACAAATACCTCATAAAGATTTCCACTCTTACTGTCTGCCTTGCTTAAGCCCAAACCACGACGTAGCAGCCTGTTCGGCCTGTGCTTCCTGCAACCGACGAACGCTTAGGCGTCGGTCGGAGTTTGCTGAACAGTTTTTCGGCTCAGATTTTGCGTACATTATGCCGTCGGATCCTCCGACTTCCCAAATTGTTAAAAACCGCAAAGAAAAAGACCGACACTCGCGGTCCGTGGTTTCGGCCGAAACCACGGTTAAGCAAGCCGCGAGTCTCGGTTTCGGCCGAAACCGAGAATACCGGTCAATCTTCAGCCGAATCCATGACTACTACTGAGGCTCCTGCTACCTTAGTTGAATCGGCCTCAGAGGTTTTGCCTACTACTGTGGTTCCTAGTGATTTATCAGACACCATCCCTTTGGATGTCTCTACCCCAGCACGTGGTGCTGCTAGGCCTCCTGCAGCCATGTCTATTAAGGCCTTTGCCAGGGCTAAAGCAGCTAAAACTGTTAAATCAGTGCCTGTTAAGCCCCCCTCACACAGGCCCACTTCTAGTTCACAAATGCTTACTCTGGCAGAGGATTTAATATCCTTAATTAGGGATCCCAATCTCACCCAGACAGGGCCTCTCAGCCACCAGAAAAGAGATCTAGAGCAGAGCCCCCCGAGCCAGTGTCCTCTGATGATTCTGCGGATGACTCAGACATTACAGACCAGCCATAGGCTCCTTTGTCTACATATGAAAATTCCGATGCTGAAGAATCCATTCCATCTGCCTCTCCGCCAGAGGAATTTTCCTTTGGGGAAACCTTACATGCCATGAGAGAACAATTCCAATGGCAGGGACAAAATTTCTCAGATTCAAGAAAAAGGCTTAGGACATTTCTGCACTTATCACAACATAGGCCCTTAGCTATACCTCCAGTACTGCCTGTTGTGGATGATGCATTTAATGATGTTTGCACTGCTCCTGATACTTTACCTCCAGCCCCTGCCAAACCAGATAGATTTTACAGGGTGCCAGACACTCATCACCACCTATACAAGGCCCCACTTGCAGATCCTGAGACTATATCCCAGGGGCCTAAGGCAGTAGCCTCGACCTCAGCAAAAAACCCTACTCCTCCTGAAAGGGAATCCAGGTCCTTAGAGAGATGGGGGAAAAAAGTTTACACCTCTGCTACTCTCTCGGCTAGAGCTTTAAACTGTCAGTTTCATATGATCCAATACCAAGAGTTTATGCTTGATCGGTTAACTAAGAAGCTGTCCTCTGATGACTCCTTAGATAAGAAATATGTTTTAGAAATGGTGAATAACATCCAACAGGTTAGTAACCATTCTTTAAAATGTGGCTATGATGCACTGGAGGCTTCATTTTGATCAGCCATGACTGGCACAGTGATAAGAAGACATGCATGGTTGAAAGAACAGGTCTTGCCGGATCATGTTAAAGCAAAGCTGTTAGATGCTCCTATAGATAAGGCCAGTCTATTTGGTACACCTGCTCAGCAAGTAATGAAGAAAATGGAAGAAAAGGCAAAATCTGTACAAACAGTTAAGGATTTCTTACAGGTTCAGCCCCCAAGGTTTAGCAGGAACTGGCCTGCCAAAAATTGGTCCTTTCCAGACTCCTCAAAATCTCAGAGGCAGGAATAGACGCTCTAGAGGCAGAAATCAATCCAGAGGAGGTGCCTACAGAGAACGACAGTGGCAAGGCAATAACCGAAGCACAGACACAACCACTGCCACTACAACAGGACAATCACAGTGTCTTGGCTCTAACACCGCCTACCAGGGAGCAAATAGCAGCACCTTTAGGCGGAAAGTTAGCCTTATTTTCGAAAAATTGGCACTGTATCACAAAAGACAAGTGGATTTTGCAAACCATAGACCAAGGCTGCAAGTTCCACTTCCACACCTTACCAGTAAAAAGAGGAATGCCAAACCTACCTCCAAATCAAAAAACAGAAGCTCTAAAGCAGATAGCAGAATTAACAAAGATGAGAGCTGTGGAAAGAGTACCAATAACAGAACAGGGCAAAGGATTCTACTCCAGACTCTTCCTAGTACCAAGAAAAGAAAAGTTGGAGACCTATTCTCGACCTGTCCGTCTTAAACACATACATCATTGTCCCAAAATTCAAAATGCTGACCCTACAGCAACTTCTTCCCATGCTGGGCAAGGAGTGTTGGCTGGTAACTCTAGATCTCAAGGAGGCATACCTGCACGTCCCCATACGACCAAATTGCAGAAGATACCTCAGATTTCTTGCAGGATCAGAGCATTATCAATTCTCAGCATTGCCCTTTGGTTTATCTACTGCGCCCAGAGTATTTACAAAATGCCTGGCATCAGTAATCACTCACTGCAGGCTACAGGGAATACAAATTTATCCATACCTGGACGACTGCCTGTTACAAGCGGACAACAAAAGCAAGCTGACAACAGATCTACAAAGAGTCATTTGCTTGCTACAAGCCCTGGGATACACAGTCAATTTACAAAAGTCAAGACTGATACCATCCCAAACAAGAACATTCTTGGGTGCGGATTTGGACACAGTAAAACAAATGGCATTCCTAACTGCAGAAAAACAAACACAACTCCCTCTTTACTTCTTGGCATTAACAAAGCAGAACAAACTAACAGCAAGAAAAGTACTGCAGGCCTTGGGCTTCATGGCATCATGCATAATCTTGGTCCCACATGCCAGACTGCATATGAGAAAGCTACAGTGGTACCTAAAGAATTTATGGTCTCAACACAGGCACAGCTTAGAAACCGAAATCCCACTAATCCCATGCCTGAAACAGGAGTTCCTATGGTGGGCTCAAACATGCCAGTCAAACCCAGGCTTACCCTTCCACAACTTTCAAGCAAGCCAAACCATCACAACGGACGCCTCAGACCTAGGCTGGGGGGCGCACATGTTGGACAAATGCATACAAGGATTGTGGACTCGACCAGCAGCACCTGCACATAAACCAAAAAGAAATGCTGGCAGTAAAACTAGCAATACAGAAATTCAGACCATTCCTCAAAGAAGGCCATTTAATGATAAGGACAGACAACACCACAGTCATGTGGTACATCAACAAACAAGGAGGCACTTATTCATACCCCCTATGCAGAATGACTCTGGACCTTTGGAATATGGCTCTGAGCTACAACATCCAGTTACAGGCAATGTTTGTGCGGAAAGAAAACACCCTAGCAGACATGTTAAGCAGAACCACCTCGAATGCTCACGAATGGATGCTACACCCGGACATCTTCAAGGCCATCACAAAGAAATGGGGAATGCCACAAATAGACCTATTCGCATCCCCACTCAATCACCAGCTCAAAAATTCTGCACAAGGACATGCCACCCACTTGCATGGAAGGTGGACTCTCTATCCTTCAGTTGGAAAGGCCTGACAGCATATGCATTTCCACCTCTTCCTTTGATGCACAAGGTACTACTGAAAATCAAAGAGGAACGTCCAAGGATAATCCTGATAGCTCCGAATTGGCCAAGACAACACTGGTACCCATTGCTGAGGAGCATATCTCGGGGGAGAATGTGGTCAATACCCGCCTTTGATGTTAACTCAGAACAACTACAACATCATGCACCCAAACCTAAAAACATTGCAACTGACTGCCTGGAACATCACATAGCAGCAACTAACCCAGACCTATCCCAAAGGGTTAAAGACATTATCCTTGAAGCCGCAGACCTTCAACAAGAAGGAACTATGCAGGAAAATGGAAAAGGTTTGTCATTTGGAGTACTGAAAGAGGAAAAGATCGTCGAACATAGATATTGCTAACATCCTGGAGTACTTGGCAGAGCTTCTACATACAGGCCTGTCTTATTCCTCCATCAAGATACATGCATCAGCTATTTCAGCAGAATACAGCTTCGATCCACCTGTCTTTTCATCCTCTACCCAGGCAGTTCCTCAGAGGGATCAAGAATGTAAAACCTCCTAGGAAACCACCATTACCAGCATGGGACTTGAACTTTGTGCTAGAAAAATTGACACTCCCTCCATTTGAACCAGCAGCAACAGCAGATCTTCAACACCTATCATGGAAAACTGCTTTCCTACTGGCAATTACTTCTGCAAGGAGGGTTTGAACTACAGGCCTTAATGGCAGTACAACCCTTCCTAATCTTCCATCAAGATAGGGTCTCCATGAGAACTAATCCTACATTTATGCCTAAGGTGGTATCCAGAGTGTCTTTAAACCAGGCAATCCACCTACCTACCTTCTTTCCCAATCCACAGAACAGGGGGGAAAGACTGCTGCATACCTTGGATGTACATAGACAGTTACGCTACTACCTGGACAGAACCAAAGGTAACAGAAAAACTGACCAGCTTTTAGTAGCCTATGCAACAGGAAGGGAAGGAAAAGCAATTTCCAAACAGACAATCTCCAAATGGATAGGAAATTGCATAAGATTCTGTTACTCCTACCATGGAAAACCAATTCCACAGAACATAAGTCCTCATTCTATAAGGGCTACAGCCACTACCACAGCTTTCTTACGAGGAGTGGCAACCAAGGACATTATTGAGGCGGCTACTTGGACCTCCGTGCATACATTTGCCAAGCATTATAATTTACCTCTATACTCTAGATCCCGAGCAGGGTTTGCCACTGCTGTACTGCAAGGGATCCTAACTACACCATAATTTTTCTTCCTCCACCCCTAGTTGGCTATGGTATTCTACCCATTTGTTATGACTGCAGATGCTACCTTGAAGGACATAGTACAGTTTTGTACCTACCATAAATGTAGATGTCCGAACAGGATAGCATCTGCAGTCAGGATTACCCACCCTCCTTCCCCTCTGTGGTACTCCTAGGGTATTTACCCTCCTATTAGCTAGCTGGGGGGGAGTCTCTTATGGTGTATTTGTTTGTATATATGTACATACATGCTTATTTTTTGTGTTTGCCTTCTACTTTTTTGGAAACATTGGCATTTATCCAAAATTTAGCTTTCCAAGAGGGCAACTGGCATCTGGGGCAAGAAACACTGAGGAAAATGGCGTCGGCTGATGCCTTTATACCCGAAGAACCAGCAGAGATGACGTCGGGTGAAGTGCGACATCAGCCGAAGCAGGACCCAGACTTTGGAATCCGGCCGACCGAAGGGCTGCCTGACGACAGGACAACCCATTTGTTATGACTGCAGATGCTATCCTGTTCGGACATCTACATTTATGGTAGGTACAAAACTGTACTTTTCCCTCCCTCCAGCCCCCTGGTTTTCTCTATCTTTTCTACCTCTCCTCTCTATGGCCATTTTTAATGGCAGTATTCCCCACCATATACTAGCTTCCTCTTTGGGGGGCTCCTGACATTTGGGGCAAGAAAAACTGATGTAATGGCATTGGCTGCCTGTTTTATGCCCCCTGATGACCTGACGTCATGGAAGAAGCAACAGCATCTGAAGCAGAAATCCTAAGACTCTGGTATTCGGGCCAACTGTGGGCTACCTGCAGGCAGATAACCCAAGTGTGATGACTGCAACAGTGAATACACTCGAACATCTACATTTATGGCAAGTGTACACAACTGTACTTTCTTTTTAATAAGGATGAGGTCTGCCTATTTCGTACTCCACTCTCTGTTCTTTATATAACATGCATCTGAGATGATTCCACTTCATATCATCGAATTATCATTTCATCGAATTTCAAATCAAGACCTAATTGTCGAAAACTCATTTCATCAAAAACTCATATCATCGAATCTCAAATCATTGAAAACTATAAAGCAACTACAAATAACATTCCACAAAGTTTTTACATTTATGCAGGGCAAGCCCCTGCACCCCCCATAAATAAATATACCAACTCCAAGGTCGCACTACAGTGGAGGAAAAAGATAATTTCCTAACCCCACTGTAGTGCGACCTTGGAGTTGGTATATTTAATTACGGGAGGTGTGTGGGGTGGAGTTCCCCACAGGGGGGCTTGCCCCTCTGCATAAACGTAGTAAACAGTGTCTGGGATGTTATTTGTAGTTGCTTTATAGTTTTCAATGATTTGAGATTCGATGATATGAGTTTTTGATGAAATGAGTTTTTGACGATTTGGTCTCTATTTGAAATTCGATGAAATGATAATTCGATGATATGAAGTGGAACCTCTGAGATATGTGGACCGTCTCTTTGCCTGCCCATTGTCTGTTTACATTGTTGTGAAGACATTTACCTTCCATTTATCCTTTTGTCTTTAACATATATGAGGTGTAGACATTTTATTCTGATAAAAATAAAAGAAATTTAGTCTGAAACAAATCTGAGAGTATGCTGGATTTGTTGTACTGAGCCACGAATTGTTAAATCACTTATATTTATGATTCATGCATACTATTTCAGACCAGCA
Source organism: Protopterus annectens (assembly GCF_019279795.1). Taxonomy (NCBI): domain Eukaryota; kingdom Metazoa; phylum Chordata; order Ceratodontiformes; family Protopteridae; genus Protopterus; species Protopterus annectens. The sequence continues at coordinate 406,064,133 of NC_056744.1, read as the reverse complement.
TAGGCAGTTTAGACTTTTTACACCACATTACAAAATCACTTTTGCTTGTTTATTTTATGGTACTTTTCCTGCCGAGATGAGGGTAAACATTAAGATCTGTTTGGTAGTAGGGAAATAACGTAGCCAATTCAAGTATCTGCAGCTCGAACTGGTATGGGTTTAATGGAAAAGTACCCTTTCTTGCATTAGTTGTCTTAAGAAAGCCTAGAACCAGGATGGTCTTTAGCATGTTTATCTTTTAATGGGGGTGAGCTCATTAAGTGTCCTAAGAAGGATCCATTTAAGATCTGGACAGCTGCATTTAGTGGTTTGTGTTAAGGAATTCCAGTTTACTTGCTTCAACTCAATCAAACCTAAAGTGCCTTTTGGTGTATATCCAGATAACGCCCATAGCTCCTAATAGCTCCCAATAGCTCCCAGACCTTTTTTGGGTCTGGCTTTATTAACTAACGACTTACCAGCTAATGTGCAGTATTAAAAAGGGCAAAATTTTCATAACAAAATGTTACTGAGATTTTTAATATACTGTGTCCTGCTGCAAAGAAATTAATCCTTGTTTGCCACTTATTTATACGTTCATAGTTATGGTCATGTTTTCATAACTGAGAGACCTACGTGCTATTGACAGGTATGGTGTGAAATGCAGTGGTGGGAGACAGGAAATTCATTGTCACTGTTCATTTATGTCACACTATACTTGGAGATATTGCTGGTCATTTGTTAGTAATTATAAAAATAAGCAATATTTCCATACGTACTTAATACTTCATAAAACAAGTGTCTTACTATTGCATGGCATTATGTGAAACCGTAAATCTTGTTGAAGAAATCTGTCATTGATATTTACACTGTAAGTTGCACATCTTGAGTGATTTAGTCTTATTTATTTTGCTAATTGTACAGTTAAGCATATGTTGCCATATTTCTAAAAATGCTTCAGTCAACATGTACTCAGAGGATTTCTTGTCATGTGAAAGATTATGCCTGGTTAATACAAGTGGTCTAAAGTGTATATGTCTAGGTTGTACAGTTTCAAAGATATGGCAATTTGTGCTTTTCTTTTTTTGCAAAACAATTGTAATTCAGGGTTTCTGTGCATTATAATGTATTTTAGTATTCGTGGAAAGATTATGGACGTGCCTGCTATTACCACTTTAAAGAAAATTTCTTAACTGATGGTTCTGTTTGTGCAGCTTTAATAGCCTTTGTTCTAAAGATATTTACATTTGTTTATCTTGTGCTTAAGTTCATTTTTCAGAAAATGCTGTGGAATGCAAGATCTGTGTAGATCATTAGACTTGTGACATTCCACACCATGTGGGTGTTAGTTAATGTGGAAACAAGTCTCTGTGTTGTAATGTGATAAGTTACTGCACGAAGTGAAAATTTTACAGTGAATTTGTAGCCTAAATACAAATGTTGGGTGCTGATCATGAAGTATGTGTGGTAGAATTCAAGATTTAGTTTTATTGTTAGGATTGTAGGTTGAGTATTTGTTAAATCTTGTGGGTACGTTAATGAGTTGAGTGAAGGTGAAGAAAGTAGTAAAAGGAGAGGGGTAGTCAATGTTTAGGTTCATAGGTTCATACTAGGCTATCTGCCCTGGGGCAGTTATAAGCCTAGCCCGATTCTGTATGGCTTACGCCACCCCTTGATTTGAGTATACTGTGCCCTTTTTAAGGTTTAGTTTACTGTGCTTCTGTCTAATAGTGACACTGGGAGTAATCCCTGGGACAAACCTACGATCCCCCATCCACCTATCGAGATTCTTCTTGAAGAGATTCAGTGAGGTGCTCTGCCTCACATGAACTGGAATTCTATTCCAGAGCGAAGGGAGCCACTGGGTTATGAACCTGACCCTCCATCAAGTTCTATTTATTTCTGTGCTGAGGTTCAAGTTCCTCGAACGTGTGGCTCTAAGGGATTTAGATTTACTGAGGTGGAGCATGTCCATCAATTCTGGATTTGACATAGCTTTGTATGTCAGGCATAGATCGCCTCGAAGTAGGCAGTATGCAACTGAGTAGAGCTGGAGTTTTTTTAACCGAGCAGCATATGGCATCTGTTTGAGACCCTTGATCCTCTTGGTGAGATACTTTTGGGGTCTTTCTAATTGCTGCAGGTGTCGGGTAAGGTACATCCCAAAAGGGGCATTCTATTCTATGATGGGCCTGATGAGGGATGAATAAAGGGGCACGATTACCTCTCTTGATCTAGATGTGAAACCCTTCGTGATGAGGTGGGCTATGTAGAAGGTCTTTCTAACCACTTTGGCAATGTGGTTTTCAAAGGAGAGATTGCTATCAACTTGGGTCCCCAGGTCCCTAATAACTTTCTCTGTACTTAATGGGTTTCCGCCTATGTGGTAATTTGTGGGCACATTGTTTTTGCCAAAGAGTATGACTATACATTTTTTGGCATTTAGCTTTAAACCATGGCGCTGGCACCAGTTATCTGTCTCTGTGAGACCTTTTTGAAGGATGTTTGTGTCAGCTGGAGAGTCGATTATGGCGCCCGGTTTGCAGTCGTCTGCGAACTTGGTAAGCCATAGTCCTCCCACGTTTGCCTGTACCTCGGAAAAGTATATACCAAACAAGAGTGGTCCCAGGACAGTACCCTGTGGGACGCCACTTGTGACCGGTTTCGAGTCTGACATGGCTCCAGCAACTCTCACTCTGTGGGTTCTGTCTTTGAGCCAGTTTGCAACCCATCTTGTGACATAGGGGTTTATATTTAAGCTGGATGGCTTATCTATGATGCCCGAGTGGGGTATTGTGTCAAATGCCTTTGCAAGGTCCAGATAGGCTGTGTGGACTACCTTCCCTTCATCTATGGCTTTGGTGACAGTTTCGAAGAAGTCAACCAGGTTCAAAAGGCAGGATCTGCCCTTGACAAAGCCGAACTGGGTAGGATCTAGTGTCTGTAGGTCCCCAATGTCTTTGTTTATGAGCTCCATGATCATCCTCTCCATAGCCTTACAGACTAAGCTAGTCAGGCTTATGGGGCGATAGTTTCCAGGGTCCGTAGAGGCTCCACCTTTGTGGAGTGGGACCACTGTTGCAGTACGCCATTCTGTGGGCACATATCTTGTAGTTAGGCTGAGATTGTATAGCTGTTTTATTTGAGGGATTAGTTCCTCTTGGAGTTCATGTAGGACGCAACCTGGGATGCCATCTGGTCCCATGGAAGCAGTGTTTTTTGCTTTGGAGAGGGCAGCCTTAACCTGAGCATCAGAGATGTTTGGGAGGCAGCCCTCTGCCGGGATAGATACTTGCTCTTTTGGGGGGAGGGGGTGGAGAAGTTTGCACTGAATCTGTCTGCCAGGATATTGGCGATGTCTGTGGGTTCAGTGTATTTTTTGTCGTTTAGAATCAACTCTGACCAAGTCTGGGAGTTGCATCCCAGGTTCCTAACATAACTGAAAAAAGCCTTATGATTGTCTTTGGTGTCCTGTGCAATTTTTCTCTCGAAGCTGGCCTTGGAGGATTTTATGAGGGATTGTAATTTTTTGCTAGTACTGATCAGAGATGCCTTCCCTATTAGGGATTTTTCTCTATCATGTAGTAGCTTCCTCCTCCTGTTGTACAGTTTATTTATGGAAGGGGTCCACCAGACTGGACGTCTGCCTTTGGATGATTGGGTCTTGGTTTTGTTTGGGATAGCATGATCCATGCATTCCTGGAGATGTCCGTAGAATGCGTTTATATAGGATTCTGCAGTTTGGGACGTAGTTTCCACTGGCTCTGGGGCCTTGAAGGATTCCACTTCGGTTTTGAGAAGTGAGAAGTTCGCTTTTGAGAAGATGTTCTTCATCTCACATTGCTGCAGTCCTTACACTTGGGTAGTCCGCTGTCCTCGGTCGGCCCGAATATCAAAGTATTAGGCTGACGTCGGTCAAGGCGCATAAGACTGACATCAGGACGTCAGGGTACATATGCGCATGACCGACGTCATATCCTCAGTCTTTTTTGCCGCATGGTCCGATGCAGAAGCAGCGTTGCAAGTGCCGTTCGGCGTTCTGAAATTTTTCGAAGTCGGAGTTTCAGACCGAGTCAAAGTTGGCTAAGTACCCGTTAGAATATTTTGGTTTTTCTTGCCTCAGTGGTTTACCGGATGTCAGAAAAAGTGAATAACTGTATTTCTTGTGGGAAGCAGATACCGCATAGAGATTATCATACTTTGTGTATTCCTTGTTTGGGGCCTGAGCACGACGTTGTTGGGTGTCGCTTTTGTGCTAGGTTCAATAAGCGCACTATTAAGCGAAGGTTAGATTGTGCTAGGTTGGTCTTCGGGAAGCGGTGCAATTATAAGATGCCGTCGGATGCTCCGGCCGCTTCTTCGAAGAAGCGCAAAGACAAAGCAGCTAAACCCAGGCAGGAAGAGTCGTCCGTACCGGACGCCGGTTCTTTAGAGGGGTCAGTGGAACCGGTGGTTCCACCGGAGGCTACTCTGGAGTCCCAGGGAGAGACTTTGATTTTGCAGGATGTGGCCTCTCAGGAGGCAGGTCAGGCTGAAGGGGCTTCTCAGGTTACTGTACTCCCTTCCCTTCCTAGGGTGGTTAGGCCCTCTCCTTCTGTTTCTAAGGCTTCTCCCAGAGGCAGGCCAGGTTTAGCTTCTGTAGGTGTCACCCCTAGTTCTTCAGGATCTGTGCCCAAGAAGCACATGCTTAAAATGGCTGAAGATTTAATTACTTTGATTAGAGGTTCTTTGCCCCCTCCTGATAAGAGGCCTAGGGTGGAACCAGAGTTGGGGAGTTTTGAGCAGGCTTCAGATGTTTCAGAGTCTTCGGCTGAAGACTTGCAGGAGTACTCTCCTTATTCTGATTCTGATGCAGATGATTTGACTCCTTCTGCTTCTCCTCCAGAGGATTTTTCTTTTTCAGAGACTCTTCATTCCATGAGGGAACATTTTAAGTGGGAAGGTCAGGACTTCTCTGATTCCAGGAAAAGGCTTAGGGAATTTTTGCTTTTACCCCAGCATAGGCCTTTGGCTATACCACCTGTTCTGGATGTTGTGGAAGATGTGTTTGCAGAGGCTTCATTTAATCCTGATTCTTTGCCTCCTGCTCCTGTTAAACCGGATAGGTATTACAGGGTGCCTGAAGCTCATAAATATCTTTATAAGAGTCCTCGGGCGGACCCAGAAACTGTTAGTCAGGGACCTAAGGGTGTCAAGGCCTCTGTTGTAAAAAATCCGGTTCCTCCAGATAAAGAGGCCAGAGCTTTGGATAGATGGGGAAAGAAAGTCTATACTTCTTCCACCTTAGCTATGAGGGCTTTGAATTGCCAGTTTCACATGTTGAAATATCAAAACTATCTTCTTTCTCAATTGAAGTCTAAGGTAGATGCTCTGGCGGAAGGCATTGAGTGTAAAGAATTACAAGATTTGGTTCATGTCTCTGAGCAGGTGGGTAAGCATTCTTTACAATGTGGTTTTGATGCTGTACAGGCCTCGTCTAGGGTGGCTGCCACTGGGTCAGTTCTTCGCAGGCACGCCTGGCTGAGGGATCAGAATTTATCTGACCATGTTAAGACAAGGATTTTGGATGCTCCTTTGCAGTCTGATGTGTTGTTTGGTTCACCTGTGGAGTCAGCCTTGAAGAAAATGGAAGACAAGGCTAAGTCTATGCAGGCTGTTAAAGATTTTTTGCAAGTCCAGCCTCCGAAGTTTAGTAGGAATTGGCCTGCTAAGGGGTGGACGTACCCTTCTTATGATTCACAGTCTAGGGGTAGATCTAGACGTGGTAGGGGCAGAGCTCAGAGCTCCTTCAGACCTAGAACAGGGAGTTCTCCTGCACAATCTTCGGGTGAGGGCAGGGGCCAGTCCTTTCGTAAACAGGCCCAATGACCTACCCTTTCAGCTGCCAGATCCTTCTTGCCTGGCAGCACCTTTGGGAGGAAGGTTGGCACTCTTCAAGGAAAACTGGAGTTTGATTACCCAAGACAGATGGGTATTGGATATCATACACCAAGGTTACAGGTTTTATTTCCATACCTTGTCTCCTTTCAAAGGCATGCCGGACGTTCTTCCTCAGCAAAGACTAGAGGCTCACAAACAAATTTCTCTGCTGCACCAAATAGGGGCCATACAACCGGTCCCTCTGCCAGAAGTGGGCCTAGGATTTTATTCTCGCCTGTTCCTAGTACCAAAGAAGGGGAACACGTGGGGACCAATTTTGGATTTATCTATCCTCAACACTTATCTGGACATTCCCAAGTTCAAAATGTTGACGTTACAACAGCTTTTACCTCTGCTGGGCAAAGATCACTGGATGGTGACTCTGGATCTCAAGGAGGCTTACCTTCATGTTCCTATCAGGCTAAGTTGCAGGAAGTATCTGCGTTTTCGGGCTGGGACTTCTCATTATCAGTTCTCTGCATTGCCCTTTGGCTTATCTACTGCACCCAGAGTGTTCACGAAGGTTCTGGCTCCAATGATAGCTTTCTTCAGGCTCAGAGGAATACAGATCTATCCTTATTTGGACGATTGCCTGATTCTTGCCCAAGGAAAGGACGAACTTCTTCATCATTTACACTATGTGATAGCAGTGCTAAGATGCCTGGGGTATTCTGTGAACGAAATAAAGTCCAGTCTAGTACCCTCTCAGGACTTGTGCTTTGTGGGTGTGAGACTGAATACAGCATCCCAGATGGCCTTTTTGACCCCGGACAAACAAAAGAATCTTTCTCTTTACTTCCATCAATTGTCTCATCAGTCCAGGCTGACTGCAAGGACAGTCCTTCAAGCCTTGGGGTTCATGGCATCTTGTATTCTGGTGCTTCCCAATGCCAAACTGCATATGAGGAAGCTGCAATGGTATCTCAAAAATGTATGGACACAGCACTGCCAAGATATGGACACTGTCATTCAGATAATACCTTGCATTCAAAAGGAATTTTTGTGGTGGGCTCAGGAATGTCACCTAAACAAGGGACTCTCTGTGACCCGGCCAGAGGCGAGTCAGATTCTAACGACAGATGCCTCAGACAAAGCTTGGGGAGCTCATCTAAATGGAAAGTGGATACAAGACACGTGGCCTGCCAGACTTCTATATCTACATATCAACTTGAAGGAGATGTTAGCAGTCCAATTTGCATTAATAGCTTTCAAGAATTTACTTCTTCCAGGGCAGGTGTTGGTTCTAACAGACAACACAACTGTCATGTGGTACATCAACAAGCAAGGGGGAACACATTCTTATCCTCTATGCAGACAAGCAATGATTTTGTGGGAGACTGCTCTCAATTTACAGCTAAATCTTCAGGCAAGGTTTCTGCCGGGAGCACAGAACTCCTTAGCAGATGTGTTGAGCAGACGAATTATGGATCCCCACGAGTGGAAATTGGATCCTCATGTATTTCAGAAATTGACAGTGTTATGGGGAACTCCAGACATAGATCTGTTCGCTTCTCCACTAAACTACCAGCTGCCAAAGTTTTGCACAAAAGGTTTCATCCCACAGCTTGGAAAGTGGATGCTCTTTCATTCAATTGGAGCAATCTTCATGTGTATGCCTTTCCACCTCTGCCTCTCCTCCCAAAGGTACTTCTGAAGGTCAGACAGGACAAGCCAAAGATGATTTTAATAGCTCCAGATTGGCCTCGACAGCACTGGTACCCATTACTGAGAAGTCTGGTGGGAGCCTCCATGGCCTTTACCTTCGATTCCACACCTGCTGTCTCAGGAGAACAGTCATTTACTCAATGTCAAACTTCACTCTCTTCACCTGACAGCCTGGCATATTCTGTTTTAAACCCTGGAGGGTCTCAGCTTCCACAGCAAGTTTTGAATGTTATTTTGGAGGCCAGAAGGCCTAGTACAAGGAAAGTGTACGCAGATAAATGGAGGAGATTTTTATTTTGGAGTGCAGCAAAGGCATTTGATGTTTCTAAGCCTAATTTAAGTGTGGCTCTTCAATATCTTACTGAATTACTGGACAAAGGTTTGTCCTTCTCTTCTATTAAGGTTCATGCTGCAGCAATTTCTGCTCACTATGACTGTGATCCACCATTGTTTTCTCATCCTTTGTTTAAGCAATTCCTTAGAGGGGCAAAGAATATAAGACCCCCACGGAGAGCTCCTACTCCTGCTTGGGATCTCAATTTTGTGTTGGAGAAACTTACTCTACAACCTTTTGAGCCTGCAGCTACTGCTGAGTTGAAATATTTATCATGGAAGACTGCTTTTTTCTTGGCCATTACCTCTGCGAGAAGGGTTTCTGAATTGCAGGCCCTTATGGCGGTTGAGCCTTTTTTAATTTTCCATAAGGATAGGGTATCTTTGCGTACTAATCCTTCCTTTATGCCTAAAGTGGTTTCTAGTGTGACTTTAAACCAAACTATTCATTTGCCTACTTTTTATGCAAACCCTCAAAATAAAGGGGAAAAGATTTTGCACACTTTGGATATACACAGGCAGTTGCGATATTATTTGAGCAGAACTAAAGGGTTCAGGTAGTCTCAGCAGTTATTTGTTTCATTTGCTTTGGGTTCTCAGGGCAAGCCTGTGTCAAAACAAACTATTTCTAAGTGGATTGGGTTTTGTATTGCTTTCTGTTATTCCCATCATGGTAAGGAGATTCCAGCTGGAATTAGGCCTCATTCCACTAGGGCTACTGCCACTTCTACAGCTTTTTTAAGGGGGGTGGCCACTAAAGATATTTTGGAGGCAGCTACTTGGAGTTCAGTGCATACTTTCTCAAAGCATTACCACCTTCCACTTTACTCTAAATCTAGGGCTGGTTTTGCCACTGCAATTTTACAGGGCATTTTGGCAGCTCCTACTGCTTTATAGTTTTGCCATCCTCCCTTACCTCTGCTTTGGGATTCTACCCAAGTGTAAGGACTGCAGCAATGTGAGATGAAGAACATAGTACAGTTTTGTACCTACCATAAATGTAGATGTTCGAAGATCCACATTGCTGCAGTCCAATTTACCCTCCCTCCTTCCCCTCTGTTGTTAGAGGCGGTTGTGTGGTTTGGGTTGTACATATTGTGGATATTGTATATATTGTACATATGATTAGTACTAGGGTGGTTGGTTGTTTTTTGCTGTCTTTTGGTTTTGACCTTTCTTTTTAGGGTCTTCTGACATCTGGGGCAAGAAAAGACTGAGGATATGACGTCGGTCATGCGCATATGTACCCTGACGTCCTGATGTCAGTCTTCTGCGCCTTGACCGACGTCAGCCTAATACTTTGATATTCGGGCCGACCGAGGACAGCGGACTACCCAAGTGTAAGGACTGCAGCAATGTGGATCTTCGAACATCTACATTTATGGTAGGTACAAAACTGTACTTTTTTCACTGTGGTTTTCTGGGCTGGGGTGGGGTCGGGATGTGGACATCCAGTGAAATTAATTTATGGTCTGATCTTACCAATGAGGGATATACTTCTGGTGTGGAGCATAGAGTCCCCATGTTGGTAATGATCAGGTCTAGTATGTTGTCCCCTCTTGTGGGAGTGGTGACAAGTTGTTCCATAGCATTTGAGTTTATAATTTCCAGGAACCTTTGGGCTAAGGTGCTGGGGCTTGAGTAGTGCTCCCAGTCAATGTTTGGGTAGTTGAAGTCGCCCAATATAATGGTGTTTGGAGAGATCTTCATGTTCTCCAATGTTTTCAGGAAAGCAGAGTGGGATTCCTGACTTTGAGAGGGTGGTCTGTAGGATGCTATAAACTGAAAAGCAGTCTTGCCCACTGTTAGTTGCACATGGATGGTCTCCGATATTTCGTGCAATGCCACTAACCTGGAGGTGTGGATATCCTTGATAAATATGGAAACTCCCCCTCCTTTTGTGGTTCGGTCCGGGTTTTGGGGCCGAAAAGCATGATATGAGGTATAGCCTGGTAGTGCTGGGTTGCTCTCTGGAGCCTTGAACCAGGTTTCTGTCACTGCACAGATATCGATGTTCTCCATAGTGAGGAGAGCTTCGAGTGCGTGCATCTTGGTTAAGACTTCTGGCGTTAAGCAGCATTACCCTTAGTTTCTTGTTCCTTGTGCTGTCTATGGGGGTGGGTTTGACTTTTGAGCCTTGCCTAAAAAAGGCACTGGGGGTGGCAAGAGCCTTTGCCAATATCTGAAAGACCAGTGGTGACGGGTGCAAGCCGTTCCTAGCGAAGCAACGTGGCTTGTCGAGCATGTCATCCCAGGCTGACAGGCACTGGATCCCCTTTGAATGACACCAACATTTTAGCCAGTTGTTAAAATCGATCATTTTGTCTTTGTACTGTGGCATCATTCTAGGTGAGGGTAAGATGCTGCTCAAGGTCAGAGTCATACCAGCCTGGGCTACATGATCAGAGAGCTCCTCTATGTCTCTTTTCATGTAGTCCAGGGAGGTACGTCTCAGGTCATTCACACCAGCATGTACAATGACTGAGTCATATTTGTATTTGCTTTGGAGTGACCTGAGTGCTTGCGTTGTGGCGGATCCTAGCACCCGACAGGCAGCGCACCGTGACCTTCTCTTTATTCAGCCTGGTGAGCGGGATGTCAGTGTGTCTGACAATAGAGTCACCTATTACAAGAGTATCAGGTGTGTTATTCAGCCTTAAGGGCTATGGCTGCTTGGCACACTGACTTTGTGGGCTATGTGTTGTGCGTGTTTTGTTTTGAGGTAGCATTTGCTTGGATGTCTGCTTTGGAGGTCTCTGTTGCTTAGGTAGATTTTTATTTAGAGCCTCCAGTATGTTTTGTGTATTTATGTGTTTGGTTCGCTGATGTGGTGGGACTATGTGATACTGGAATTGTGTTGTGTGAGGTTACCTTCTCCTCCTGACTGGTTACACCAGTTTTGAGATGAGAGAGCTCAGCCTCCAGTTTGGCTAAATAGTTGCATCTCTCACATATATTTGAACCTGTTTGGAGGAGGAGAGGGTTGTCCGTGTACATGAGACAGTTGTAACATTGCCTCAAAATTCCCAGATTCACCAGCTGGACTGGAGAGGAAACCATTGACTGACCTTTGGACATGCTAGAGTAATATAGGGAAACTGAATTTAAGACGTGCCAGTAGAGGACAGGGTAATCGTAGAGAGTATAAGAGTAAGTAGTGCTTACGGTTTAATAGTGCTAACTTGTAGGATTACTTAATTGGACCAGTGAGGAGCCTTAGAATGAGAATATGGTGTTTAAATTAAGAGATAGAGCAGTTCTAAGGGAAAAAGTGAAGAGCAGACTTTGTGGAGCCAGGGATAGTTTAAACCCAATTAGGCGGCGCTGCCCGCTGTTGCGCTTTGCACAAAAACGCGCAAAAGAGGGTTTTAAGAGAGGAAGATGAAGGAGTTTGGAATCGACCCAAAATGGCCAATAAAACTACAGTTTCAAGTCAGTAACCACTCCTACAGGGGCAGGCAGGCTGCTCAATGTTTTTCACTGTCACTGATCAACAGAGAGACTTCCCTTTAGCCCAAGCAAAAAATGGCCTCCAAGAAACTTACAAACAGGTCAAGAACAGCAAGCCTGTAACTGAACATTTTTAAATCTCAGAAAAGTGGGAAAAAAGCAAGATTGTTTTTGTTTTTTTCAGAGATAGCAGAGGTTCACAAGTATCAACAAGTTATAACAGTGCAGTAAATGACCCCACACAAGAGTGCTAGGCCAAAGACAGATAAAAATGCAAGTTTTGAGAAAAAAACGATTTTAAAAATAAGTGCAAACAGGAAATTCAGTAAACAGCTCTAGGTTGTGCTCTAAATACAGTTACTAATGCAGACATCAAGTTTAACAAGCCAGAAAATGCTCAAAATAGGCGGCTATGCAGAATAACTTAGCAAATAAACAGAGGAAAAATACTTAAAATCTCAAAAGTGGCACCTTTCTTCTCTCAGCGTTTTCTCCTCTTGGTGGGTGCTTCACTTGGAGCCCAGGACTGTATGTCTGCTGCACTGGGAATGTTATTGCCAGGCAGAATTTAGTGTATAAAATTTAGTATAGTGTTATGAAGCGTACATTCTTGTGGTTGCTAAGTTTTAAGGATAGGAGCATCTAAGCATTGAAATGGGGTATTGGATTGATGTTACATGGACATTTGTAGATTGATTCCACCAAGTTTTGTGTTTGTTCTGTCTGTTAGAATATTGTGACCCATGTTCATCCAAAAGATGAACACATTCTTTCACCAGATCACACTATCCTCAGATCAGACAGAATAATCACAAAAGTCGCTGGAGTCATAATCATCTACAACTGTCCATATACCCTGCATATTATATATGACCTTATATATAAAGCCTTGTGCGTGGCTATAGGTTGGGCATGACAGTGTCTGAGTTAAGGGTTATCAAGGGGTTAAATTCACAAAGCTTTCTGGATGCACTCCTGATATTCATATTGAATAACTTGAGTCTTGATTTCGGAGTTTTGGCTACTTTTAGTCCCTGATGTTAGGTGTTCCTGTTTTTATCTTGTCCAGCTGATTCAGTGCTTTTTGGCAACAATCAGTCGCACCAAAGCTGTAAGAGCAGGAAGAACAAGCTGATTTATAGATTAACTTTATTCCTGGATGTCAGGGCAATTTTCAGTATTGGCTTTAGTTTTCTAAACTATTACTAAACTTTGCTATTTTTGTTTATATTGTATTTCTGACCCTTCATCTTTTCCAAATATTTGTGCACTTCCACCAGTTCAGGTTATTTTATTTCACATTTCTGTCCCAGGTTGATATTTTCTTGGTGTTTTTGCACTGTTGTTAAGACCAGCTGTGATTTTAGGTGTTTGTCTTATGAGCTGTAGAATTTTAAATCATAAAAAGTAGATGAGATATCTTTGAAGAAGTTTTGTATTTTTTTTTTAATTTAAGCTGTAAGTGTAGCTGGTTCCATAGGTTGGTACTAGGCTATCGGCCTTAGGGCCTATACAAGCCTAGCCATAACAGTTCCCTGGCTATTTCTTCCCACACTGTTTACTTCCCTGGTAAACAACTTGGTAGGTTAAGGGCATAACACCAGTGGTGACAAAGAATCCCCCTGGAATATCCCCCTTTGGAGTTTTCATACTCATGATTCAGTTGTAACGTTGATCATAGTCCAAAGGTCAAATGTCGAACAATTAAACATCAAGCCAGTAATATCAACTGCCAGAAACTGCACTGAATGTAAAAAAAAAAAAAAAAAAATGTTTTTGCATTCCCCATACCCCTTGCTAATTACATATACCATATAAGAAACTGTGCCACAATGGGAAAGAGGCCAATTTCCCTATCCCCACTTTTAGTTCTGCAATCTCAACTAATGCAGTTTCTGTTTACACCTCTGGGTTGATGTTCTGCCTGTCTATATTATCATCTCAGTGTTTAGTTTGACATTCTGGTTATTCGGGCAGGTATCCATTTCACAGTCCCAGTTTTGTAATTATAATTGCTTTTAACTTTGATTATTACTGTTAAAATAAATTACTGTGTAAGCAGCTTCTTATATTACCTTGTCTCCTTTTTATCATATTGTTATAAACCCCTGGGCTGAGCCTGGAAATGGTCACTTGGATCAATGCTGTAACACATTCGGCATATGCATGCATACATAGTTAGTAATTAACCAAGGTAGAACATGTCTTGTACATCTGTATTCCATATTGCATGAATATAAAATGTCAGATGCTTTTTTGTAATCGGTCCATGCCATACTTGGGTTCCATCCTTTTTAGTGTACAGAGGCTTTGTTTAATAGTAGATCCTTTGTTCCATTTGATTTTCTTTTTAATTCTGTATTCCATTGCCATGATTGAAATGTTTTTCCAGGTGACCATAAACTCTTTCAACGTGTATTCTGGTTTGTTTGTCTTTTTGACTTTTCCCGGTTAGGGGTCGCCACAGCGAAACTCCGGTCCGCTAATGATTGGCAGTCGATTTTTATGGTGCCGAGTTGCCAGCCCGACACCCAACCTTCAGCGAAGGCATGCCCATTCACGCATGTCTTTCGGAGGCCACTCTACCGTGGGGAGGACATGCAGACTCCACACAGAAGGCACTCCAGCCGAGAATCGAACAGGAGAACGTCTTGCTGTGAGGCAACAACGCTACCGCTGTACCACCGTGACTGTAACCTGTATGCTGGTATACAATTTATTTATTGTCGGGAGGCAGATTACTGGTCTGTAGTTCTTAGGATGGCTTTCAGGGTTCACTGTTGAGAAAGATGTTTTTTCTTGTTATCCAAGTTTGCTTCAGGTGGTCAGTATGAAAGTCCCTGTGGATTATTATGATGTGAGGCTACAAACTTTTGAAGCACAGAATTTCTCTTGATCGTTTACTCAAAATTTCTTAAGAAATTAGCTGTGCAGTCTGTTGAGCAGCTAGGAGATGACCTTGTTTTACAAAACACTGCTTTCATCTTAACTACCTATGCTGAAAGGTTTTGACTTCTGGCATTGTGTGTTGTGAATTACTGTTGCTTGAATTTCGCAGGAGGACATGTTGCCTTCTAACCCCCACCTGGTGGTTCTTCAGAAGAGTGCAACAGGGATGAACTAGACCATGTATATCAGACGGATGCTAATGTCATGCTGCATGTTCAGGTAGAGGCATAGTATTTTTGTTAAATTTCAGAGAGAATGATTCGCCTGTTTTTAGTAATGGTTTACTGCAGTAGAACTTGACAGGCAACACAGCAGAAAATAACCTTGTAAACTGTGTTGTGTTTCATCCTTGGTGCAGGTTGAAAAGGTCAGGGAATGGATAATTCGTATTTTATCCATTGTGGTGGGATGGTGGACGGTACTGAAATGACTGTAGTAGAACCACTGTGCCATTTTGGTAGAAGTATGGCTCACCATAGACCTCTAGTCTAGTTCAGATACAGATTCTTAGTTTTAGCACTTGAATTTGCTTATTCGTGCTCAGCACTTGTTCAGTACTTGTAAGCACTAAATAAGCTACAAATTACTACAGCACTCATCCTTCCTCTTTACCTAGAGGAAAGCAGTGTTTGTACTTGCTTTCCTCACTACAGATCTTGTACTCGCTTTCCTCACTTGTCTAGAGGAAAATATTTTTTTATTCAGGCATGTCCAAGGTTCAGCTCCCAGTGTTCTCTCCTGTCTATCTGATGAATCTTGGCATCTTGGGGCAATGTAGCTATTGCCTCATGTACACAGACAACCCTCTCCTCCTACCACCCAACACCACAATCTGTGAGAAATGCACTTATCTAGCCAAACTAGAGGCAAAGCTCTCTCCAACCAAGACTGAACTTGACATTCAAGAGGAGAAGGTAAACACTTGCACCACACCACACTCATCACATAGTCCCACTAAACCTACACCACCAAAATCCACACATAGAAACACAAAAGCATTCGCAGAGGCTCTCAATAATAAATCTGCTCAAGCAACAGATACCTCCAAAGCAGAAACACAAGCAACCTCCACCCCCCAACACAGCCCAAATGACATAGCCCACAGACTTCGTGTGCCACTCAACCACAGCCCATAAGGCAAAACAACTTACCCAACACGCTACTCATAGGTGACTCTATAGTCAGGCGCACTGATGTCCCACTCACCAGGCTAAGCAAGGAGAAGGTTACTGTCAGCTGCCTGTTGGGTGCCAGAATTTGCCACATAACCCACACACCCGGGTCACTCCACAACAAGTACAAATATGACTCTTTGTCCATGTTGGTGTGAATGACCTGAGATGTACCTCCCTGGACAACATGAAAGGAGACGTGGAAGAGCTCTCCAATCTTCTAGCACAGGCAGGTATGACCCTAGCCCTGAGTAGCATCCTGCCATCACCCAGAATGATATCACAGTACAAGGACAAAATGATTGACTTCAACAATTGGCTAAGCTTCTTTTGTCATTCTAAGGGGATCAAGTATCTGTCTGCCTAGGATGACATGGTCGACAGACCATGATGCTTTGCCAGAGATGGCCTGCACCTGTCACCCCTGGGATTCAGGTTACTGGCTAAGGCTCTTACTGCCCTTATAGGGCCTTTTTTAGGCAGGGTTCAAATGACAAATTCACCACCGTAACAGGAACAGGCAAGCAAAAACTGAGGGTAATGTTATTCAATGCTAGAAGTCTAAATCTCAAAATGCACTCCCTCGAGGCACTCCTTAAAATGGAGAACATTGATAACTGTGCAGTGACTGAGACCTGGTACAAGGCTCCAGAGAGCACACCTGCATTACCAGGTTATAACTCGTACCACACTTTTCGGCCACCTAACCTGGACCGGAACATCAAAGGTGGAGGTCTGTCCATATTCATTAAGGATATCCACACCTCCAGGTTAGTTGCTTAGCATAATGCATCCAAGTGCATCTAACTCTTTTGGTCAAAACTGCAATCCAAATTGTAGCTTGCTACAGATCCCCCACCATGCCCCAGGATTCCCACTCCTCTTTTCTTGATATACTGGAAAATGTTAGGGTTCAACCAAACACCCTAGTAATGGATGATTTCAACTTCCCCAACATTAACTGGGAAAACTACTCGTGTACCAACTCCTTCGCTCAACACCTTTTGGAATTCATAAATTCCAATGCCCTGGATCAACTTATCCACACCCCTACCAGGGGCAACAGTATCCTAGACCTAGTCATTGCCAGCATGAGTGACCAGTGTTCCACACCTGAAGTCAACTCCTCGGTCAGATCTGACCATAAGCTAATCACCCTAGATATCTACATCCCGCCCACACCCCCCGTTAAGGAAACCATGGTAAAAAAAATTCTCCAAAGCCGACTTCATGCTTCTTAAGACAGAAGTGGTGAACTTAATGACACCCATGCAGATGGACAATACAGTTACGACTGCTGAATCCTACACAAATGCACTCTATAAGCACTTACACGAGTGCATGGATCGTGCTATCCCAAACAGAACCAATACTCTATCCTCCAAAAAAAAGGAAGCCAATCTGGTGGTTCCCTGCCATAAATAAACTCTACAACAGAAGAAAGAAACTGTTGCAAAAGAGAGAAAAATCCCATGAGTGGAGGAGCTCCCTGATCAGCCTCAGTAAGAAGCTGAGATCCCTTGTAAGATCCTCCAAGGCTAGCTACGAAAACAAATCGCCACTGATTCTAGGGACAACCACAAAGCATTCTATAGCTATGTCAAGAATCTCAGTGGCAACACCCAGATCTGCTGTGAGTTGCAGCACAACGGCACGAAAATTGCAGAACCAATTGATATTGCCAGCATCCTGGCAGATAGGTTCAGTGCTAACTTTACCCCCTCTCACCCCCTAAATGGCCTATATCTATACAGGAAGAATGCAGAATCCCTGTAATCACAACTACGCAGGTAAAAGCTGCACTCTCTAAAGCCAAAAACACAGCATCCATGGAACCGGGTCGCATCCCAGGCTGCGTTTTACACAAACTTCAGAACGAACTGGCTCACCACCTAAGCACCATGTTTGTTTAATCATAGCCTCATGTCAGGCTTTGTGCCCTCTGAATGGCGCACAGCAACAGTTATCCCACTCCACAAAGGGGGAGCCACCACTGATCCCGGGAACTATCGCCCTCTTAGCCTGACGGGCCTGGTATGTAAGGCCATGGAACGTATCATCATGGAACTTATAAACAAAGACATTGATAACCTCCAAACTCTGGACCCCACCCAGATCGGGTTTGTGAAAAGCAGATCATGCCTCCTTAACCTGATTAACTTCTGTGAGGCAGTCACCAAAGCCGTAGATTAGGGTAAGGTGGTTCACACAGCCTATCTTGACCTCGCCAAGGCTTTCAACACCATCCCCCATTCTGGAATTATAGCTAAACTCACTAAACTAGGTATAAATCCCGACGTCACAAGATGGGTTGCCTTCTGGCTCACTGACAGAAGCCACACTTTAAAAGTTGCAGACTCCAATTCTGACTTCAAACAAGTGACAAGTGGAGTACCACAGGGTTCAGTCCTGGGGCCTCTCCTGTTTGATATATACTTCTCTGAAGTGCAGACTAACACAGAAAGCCTTTGGCTAATGAAGTTCGCAGATGACTGCAAACTAGGAGCCATAGTAGAGTCCCCAAATAATGTGGACATCCTACAGAAGGACCTCACTGAGACAGATGCCTGGTGCAGGAGCCATGGCCTCAGGCTCAGTGCCAAAAAGTTCATTGTCATGCTCTTTGGTAAAAACTCTGTACCCATGAACTACCACATAAACGGCAATCTACTTAATGCCGAATGTGTGATGAGACCTTGGGACCCAGGTGGACAGTAGTCTCTCCTTTGATCGCATCGACACTGTAGTCAGGAAATCCTTCTACGTGGCACACCTAATCACAAAAGGGTTCTCATCATGGAAAAAAGAGGTCATTGTTACTAGACACTCATAAGACCCATTATAGAGTGCAGCGCCCCTTTTGGAATGTACCTCACAAGACATCTGCAGCAGCTGGAAAGGCCACAGAAGTACCTCACAAAGAGGATTACTGGCTTCATACAGATGCCCTACACTGACCTTCTCAAAAAAACTCCAGTTTTACTCTGTAGCATATTGCCTACTCCAGGATAATATCTGCCTAACATATAAAGCAATGTCAAACCCAGAGCTGTTGGACATGCTACACGTAAATAAATCCCAATCCCTCTGAGCTACATGCTCTAGGGACCTAAACCTCACCACAATAAACAGAACATGCTGGAGGGATAGATTCCTGTCCCAGAGACTTCCCATACTCTGGAACAGGCTACCCATCTATGTCAAGTAAAGTTCCTCATTAGCACTCTTCAAGAAAAATCTTGATGAGTGGATGGGAAATAGGAAGTAGTACACCCTGGGGATCACTTCTGTGGCTCTGCTCGACAGGGGCACAAGAAAATAACTTTTTTGGGTGGTGTAAGCCAGTTAACCTTGTTGGCTAGGCTTACTTAAGCCCTTGGGCCAATAGCCTAGTACCTACCTCTGAACCATGGCCGTGTCAAGATACTGCAGTTAATGCAGCACCACCGTTTAAAAAAAATCATTTTAAAATATGCTGCAAGGACTAAATTCATGTTCTTGCTGTACTGCAGTGAGTTCATGAGGTCAGCTTAGTGATGTACTCGTCATGCATCTGCTACCCACATAGTTGGCAGTGCATTTGTAATAGACTGTATGAGTGCACTTTGAATCACTGTAAGAGTTGCAGACAAAAGAAGGTACCTGCAGTCATTTTTACATTCAGGAAGAGCATACTTTATTAAAACCATGGAGGTAATTTGAATTATTATTATATATAGTGGGGATTTCTTGAAGCGGCTGGAGATTGCTATAACTTGTAATTATATCTATACTGATTACCTAGTGCTTACCTTGGAACCTATATGCTTCATTACTTAATGGTGAGGAAAAAATGACAGGTATAATAAATAATGTTTTGGTGCCAGCTACTAAACTTATTTGTGAGATGTACTGGATTTTACATAATGACTGGATGGCACAACACTTCACTTGTAGGTGAAAGCCTGGTATTGTGTAATAGAGTTTAATTACTCTTCTGAAGTTCAGTTTTAATGTACATCATTGTAAAGCAGCAGGATGTGCCATGCTGGTGTCAGATTGTTTTGAAATCATTCTTCTTTAATGTCTGTTTTAACTGGGCTAGTCCTTCTGGGGAAAAGTTCATTTTCAGAGGAGTTTTGGGGTGAAAAGCTCCAAAACAGCAGTTTTACACACAAGTGCTCAGTATAACAAGAATAGTCAGATAGCTCTTAAATAATGAGCAATTCTGCAATAGCTGCTCTTTATCACACACAAAGTACTGCATTGGAAGTATTTTTTATCCTAGGTTATAAACAGCAAGGCCAGAAAAAGCTCATATTCTGTATGTTTGTGACTCTGTTGCATGCTTTTCAACCTGTATGTTATGCTTTTGATCAGTTATACAACAGAAATTTGCATTTCCTTTAAGAACATTGGTTTATATCCGATGGCATGTCCGTAGTTGTCTGCTATAGTAGCATTGTAAATAAGAGTTGTGGCTAAATTGTTCCACATAGTTGATAACTTAGATGCTAAAATCTGAAATATATTTTATTCAGTAACAGTTTTTACAGAAAGTACACCATCTGATGCAACGGAGCATGCATCCCAGTCAGTTCCTATGGTAACTACATCAACTGGGAACCTGTCCTCCATAGCAGAGTCGGGAATGGGTGATGATGGAGATGAAGTTTTTGGGGAAGCAGAATCTGAAGGGTAAGTCATTGTATTATTGCATGTATGAGTACCAGAACTACAAATTTGTAAGAGGAAATGTATATAAACTCAGATGTCCAACTCTGGGTGCAAGCCATTCATGTTTCTTACAGCTTTTTGTTGAAAATATGTTTTTTTCCAGGAATAGTAAGCACTGAAAAATAAAAATAATTGGAGATTGCCTTTGTCTTTGTGTAAGACAGGGCCATGAGATCCATGGCATTCATATATTCCAGCATCATGAAATATGAAGTGTTTAACCTTGGCTGACAACTACACAACATAACTTCCTTTAACAGATGCCGGAGAATAAATGCATAATATAAGCACTGGAAGTAATAAACATGTCATTTGTATCTTATCTTCATTAGCTCTGAAGCAGTGCTGGAGATGGAAGGTCAGCAGGAAGAAGACTCATCCCAGGCACCTGATGAAAGTGAAATACCTTCCACAAGTCAGGATCCCCCAACCAGCTCTTCAGTTGGTATGTTCCACGTTTTATCAATAATCTGCTGGAGTTCCTTTGGTCTTAGTAACAACTGAATGAAATATTCACCATTTCTGATGAACTGTATTTTCGTAGATGGCATTACGTGTCATGTATTTCAACCAATCTTTTAAAGCCTGTTATCAAAACCCTATTTTCAGTCCTCTTCTTTAGGACATATGCTGCCTTTATGATGATTGTGCTTAACATTCCCCTTTTTTTCTGTAATCTATTTCCAGTCAGTCTCAGAAACACACCGACTTGTACAAGCCGTGCCCCTCTGTGTGTATATACATATATATATATATATATATATATATATATATATATATATATATCCAAAAAGCAATAAACCCAAAGGTGGAGATGAGTTGGATAGACTGAAGGACAATTTTGTTAAAAGGGGGTATCATACGGGTGAACTACTAGATATTTGCTCATACACGCGTAGGAGTAGAAGTAATAAAGGTAAACCTTATTTTTCTGAAGCATGGGATAGAGGTCTTAAGAATGTGAGTGATTCAAAACTATCGCTAGTCTTGCCTTATAGCGACAACATACGAACAATTCAACGTGCTATTTCGGATAACTGGGGTATGCTCTTGGTAGATGAGCATACCAAGGACATTGTGGGAAATTGCCCGAATTATAGCTATAGCAATCTAAAGAATTTGAAACAAATGTTATGTTTCCCTGTTCTATCACCTTCTGATGATATTTTAGTTCCAAATTTTTTGGACAGAGGCACTAAGAAGTGTGGTTCATGCCCGCAATGTGCATATATAGATGAGTCCAGATATTTTAGAAGTTCGAACACTGGTAGACTATGGGAAATTAGATGTAGTTCTACATGCTGTACACGTAATGTTGTTTACGTTGCCCATTGCCGAGTTTGTTTTAAGTTTTACGTCGGCAAGACCAATAGGTCTTTGAGGGAACGTATTCGTGACCATTATTACTGTCTGAATAGAAAGGAGACCCATAGCGCACTTTCCAAACACACCCTTTTGGAAGGACCAGACCACATTTTTATGTTCCAGGTATTATATGTTCAATCAGTTAGTATTAGGGGCGGTGATATAGTT
Organism: Protopterus annectens; assembly: GCF_019279795.1. Taxonomy (NCBI): domain Eukaryota; kingdom Metazoa; phylum Chordata; order Ceratodontiformes; family Protopteridae; genus Protopterus; species Protopterus annectens. The sequence goes on along the minus strand of NC_056744.1, from coordinate 406,042,417 downwards.
AATCTTACTGAGGAGGCAGAATTACGATGGATTCTGCGTCTGGCAGCACATAGGGGACTGGGACTTAATGACTATGTGCCCCTCAAACCAGCCCTTAAGGCGAGACCACTTAAGTGAGTTTGTATTCATCTATTTTGTAGTGCAACTTGGATCATTTACATGATCCATTGTTCTATTCCCAGGGTTAGTCCGTTTAAGTGAGTTTATATGCATTTCTTTTGTAGTTTGTCATTTTAACTTTGATTATTTTTATGATCAATTATTATTATAGGCTAAGATTACTTGGGGGTTTTTATACATTTGAATAGATATTTTTGAAGTTCTTGATGTTTTATAACCATATTGTTTGCTGTTAGTTTTATATGGTCACATATCTTAGATTGATTGTGATTTTATTTATGCGATTTTTATTTATGCATCATGTACTATTTGGAGCGTATTGCTTTAAGCTGCTACAGGAAATGATGTGTAACATAAGCTGCTACAGGAAATGATGTGTAACATAAGCTGCTACAGGAAATGATGTGTATAAAAGCCTACTGGCTTTTTCTGTTTTTATAACGTCTGAGGAAGCGGTTACCCGCGAAAGCGCTTACGTATTAAAAGTTTTTGGAAGTCTTTGGAAGTTTTGTGTCTTATCCAGCAAGTTTCTTGGAAGTTTTGTGTTTTATCCAGCACTATTAACGTTATATGTGGATCTTTTCTTGTGGATTTACTTCTGTGGATTTATTGCTGCTGCTTTTTTTCTCCATCTTTGGGTTTATTGCTTTTTGGATTTTACATTGGTGTTTGTTGGGTCAAGTTCTGTGATATATATATATATATATATATATATATATATATATATATATATATATATATATATATACACGTCTCCTCACCATCTTCAGGAGCAAGTATGCAAAGTGCTGTCATGCCCCCCCCCACCATTAGTTCTAGTCTTTGAGGACTTGCTTAATGTTGGATGCACATTGATTCATTGTTAGCCAGCTAAAACAATCCTCTAAATGAGTCTGCTTCTTTGATGGTGAGGAGTTCAAACCACATCAGCAGTATTGTATTAAACCTCTATGTTTTTTCCTCAGGACAGTGTCCGTTAGTGAAAGCTTTGGCTATGGGAAACGTGCAGATTATATGCAAACACACAGTGTCCTGTTAAAATCTTTTAACAGTTTTTAAATGGTCCTGGGTTTTAAAGTCAGAGGAAGAGCTAGAGCCCGAATACCTCACTTCTTTCCTGGCAGAACTAGCTCCAATGTGTTGTATTTGAACTTCCATTTTGTTTTTCCACTTCTTGGCTTTATGACCAAGATAAAGTGTGCAATGTCAGTCAATATTAGCAGGTTTATTTTCTTGGAGTTGTTTGCTGCTTAAAGATGGTCAGTAGGCAAGGCAAGATGTGCAATTCCTTTCGTGTCTAGTCCCTGACCACAGGCATGGGGCCCCCAGGTTCATAGGTTCATACTAGGCTATCTGCCCTAGGGCATTTATAAGCCTAGCCAGAGTGTGTGTGGCTTTCACCACCCCTTAGGATGAGAATACTATACCCATTAGTTTGCTGTGCCTCTGTCCAGCAGTGACACAGAGATGATTCCCGGGGTAAACCTACGATCTCCCATCCACTCGTCAAGATTTCTCTTGAACAGAGTCAGTGAGGGGCTCTGCCTCACATGGACTGGGATTCTGTTCCATAGTGTAGGGAGTCTCTGGGTGATGAATCTGTCCCTCCAGCACGTCCTATTTATATCCGTGTTGAGGTTTAAGTCTCTTGCTCTCGTGGCTCTGGTGGATTTGGACTTTTAGAGGTGGAGCATGTCTATCAATTCCGGGTTGGACATGGCCTTGTATGTCAGGCACAGATCACCTCTGAGCAGACGGTATGCGACTGAATAGAGCTGGAGTTTCTTCAGTCGGGCAGCGTATGACATATGTTTGAGCCCCTTTATCCTTTTGGTGAGGAACTTTTGGGGTCTTTCCAACTGCTGCAGGTGTCGGGTAAGGTACATTCCGAATGGGGCGTTGTACTCAGTCATTGGTCTGATAAGTGAGGAGTACAGGGGTACAATGACCTCTCCTGATCTGGATGTGAATCCCTTCATGATCAGGTGGGCAATGTAGAAGGTCTTCCTAACCACTTTGGCAATGTGAGTGTCAAAGAGAGGTTACTGTCAACTTGGGTCCCCAGGTCCCTGATAACTTCTTCCGTGTTTAATGGATTACCACCTATGTGGTAATTAGGGGTTACCTTGTTTTTCCCAAAGGGTATGACTATACATTTTTTGGCATTTAGCTTAAGGCCATGGCTCTGGCACCAGTTATCCATTTCTATGAGACCTCTCTGGAGGATGTCTGTGTCTGATGGAGTGTCAATTATGGTGCCCAGTTTGCAGTCATCTGCAAATTTTGTCAGCCACAATCCCCTATGTTTGCCTGCACTTCAGAAAATAAATGCCGAACAAGAGGGGCCCAGGACTGAGCCCTGTGGGACACCGCTCGTGACCGGCTTAGAGTCTGACATGGCACCAGCAACTCTAACCCTGTGGGTTCTGTCCTTGAGCCAGTTTGCAACCCATCTTGTGACATATGGGTTTACATCTAAGCTGGTGAGCTTTTCTATGATGCCCGAGTGGGGTATTGTGTCGAACGCTTTTGCTAGGTCAAGGTAGGCTATGTGAACTGCCTTACCCTCATCAATGGCCTTAGTGACTGTTTCAAAAAGTCGACCAAGTTCAAGAGGCAGGATCTGCCCTTGACAAAGCCAAATTGGGTAGGATCCAGTGTCTGTAGGTCTCCAATGTCTTTATTTATGAGTTCCATTATGATCCTCTCCATAGCCTTGCAGACAAGGCTCATCAAGCTTATGGGGCGGTAATTTCCAGGGTCCATAGAAGCACCGCCTTTGTGGAGTGGGACCACAGTTGCCGTACGCCATTCTTTGGGTACGTATCCTGTAGTAAGGCTAAGATTAAACAGCAGCCTTATGTGTGGGTTTAGTTCCTCATTGAGTTCGTGTTGCACACAGTCGGGGACACAGTCCGGTCCCATTGATGCTGTGTTTTTTGCTTTAGAGAGAGCAGCTCTCACCTGGGCATCTGAGATGTTTGGGAGGCTAGACTCTGGTGGGATAGATATTTCTCCTTTTGGGGAGGGAGGAGAAATTTGCACTGAACCTGTCTGCCAGTATGTTGGCAATGTCTGTGGGTTCAGTGATTTTTGTATCATTTTGGACTAATTCTGAGCATATCTGGGAGTTTCCACCCAGGTTTCTAACATAGCTAAAGAAGGCCTTATGATTGTCTTTTGTGTCTTTAGCGATTTTTCTCTCAAAGTTGGCCTTGGATGATTTTATGAGTGATCGTAGTTTTTTGCTAGTATTGATCAGAGATGCCTTCCCTTTTAGGGATTTTGCTCTGTCATGTAGTAGCTTCCTCCTCTTGTTGTAGAGTTTGTTTATGGCTGGGGTCCACCAGACCGGGCGCCTGCCATTGGTGGAAAGGGTCTTGATTTTATTAGGGATTGCTTAATCCATACATTCCTGGAGGTGCTCGTAGAAGGCATTTGTAAGGGTTTCAGCAGCGTGGGTTGTGGTTTCCACTGGCTCGGGGGCCTTGAAGGGTACCACTCCAGTCTTAAGAAGTGTGAAGTTTGCTTTTGAGAAGTTCTTTGCTGTGGTCTTTTTTGCTGGGGTTGGGGGCGAGATGTGGATCTCCAGTGAGATTAATTTATGGTCTGATCTCACCAATGAGGGATATACTTCCGGTGTGGAGCATTTTGTCCCCATGTTTGTGATGATCAGGTCTAGTATATTTTCTCCTCTTATGGGAATGGTGACTAGTTGTTCCATAGCATTTGAGTTTATGAACTCCAGGAACCTTTGGGCTAGGGTGTTGGGGCTTGAGTAATGTTCCCAGTCTATGTTTGGGTAGTTGAAGTCACCCAATATGATGGTGTTTGGAGAGACATTCATACTCTCCAGTGTCTTCAGGAAGGTTGTGTGGGTTTCCTGAGTTTGAGAGGGTGGTCTGTAGCATGCTACAAACTGTAGGGCAGTTTTACCTATGATTAATTGCACCTGGATGGTCTCCGATGCTTCGTGCGTTGCCACTAACCTGGAGGTGTGGGTATCCTTTATGAATATGGATACTCCCCCTCCTTTTGTGGTTCGGTCCGGATTTTGGGGCCGGAACGCATGATATGAGGTATAACCTGATAGTGCTGGGGTGCTGTCAGGAGCCTTGAACCAGGTTTCAGTCACAGCACAGACATCGATGTTCTCCATACTGAGGAGGGCTTCGAGGGCGTGCATCCTGAGGTTTAGACTTCTGGCATTGAGCAGTATTACCCTTAGTTTATTTCCATTTTTGTTTTCTAGGGTGGTAGGTTTATCATTTGAGCCTTGCCTAAAAAAGGCACTATGGGGATGGCAAGAGCCTTTGCCAATATCCGGAAGCCCAGGGGTGACTGGTGCAAGCCGTCCCTTGCGAAGCAGCGTGGCTTGTCAAGCATGTCATCCCAGGCAGACAGACATTGGATCCCCTTAGAATGACACCAGTAATTAAGCCAATTATTAAAGCTGATCATTTTGTCTCTGTATTGTGGCATCATTCTTGGTGAGGGTAGGATACTGGTCAGGGTCATACCGGCCTGGGCTACATAATCTGAGAGCTCCTCTATGTCTCTCTTCATGTAGTCCAGGGAGGTACGTCTCAGGTCGTTCACACCGGCATGGACAATGACTGATTCATACTTGTACTTGCTGTGGAGTGACCTGAGTGCTTGTGTTATGTGTCGGATTCTAGCGCCAGACAGGCAGCTTACTGTGATCTTTTCCTTGTTCAGTCTGGTGAGTGGGACGTTAGTGTGTCTGACTATGGAGTCACCTATAACAAGTGTGTCTGCCATTGTGTTTGGCCTTAAGGGCTGTGACTGTTTAGCACACTGACTTTGAGAACTATGTGTTGCATGTCTTATGTCTTGAGGTGGCAGTTGCTTGGGTGTCTGCTTTGGAGGCCTCTGTAGTTTTGGTAGATTTTTGATCAGTGCCTCCGAGTATGTCTTTGTGTGTTTATGTGTTTGGTTTGCAGTTGTGATAGTTCTATGTGAAACTGGGTTTGTGGTGTGCGTGGTTTCCTTCTCCTCCTTTCTGGTCTTGCCAGTCCTGAGTTGAGAGAGCTCAGCCTCCAGTTTGGCTATATAGTTGCATCTCTCACATGTATTTGTGTTTTGTGGGAGAAGGAGTGGGTTGTCTGTGTACATGAGGCAATTGTAACATTGCCTCAAGATGCCCAGATTCACCAGCTGAACAGGAGAGGACACTAGCAACTGACCCTTCGACATGCTAGAAAAAGTGAAAAAGTTTGCTGTATAACTGAGTCAGAAGGGACCTATAGGGAAATGGGTACTCAAGGGGATTCTAGGCTAATTTAGTACTTTGTTTAGTATATAAGTACTTTACCTATATAAAAATGCTTTAGGAGCAAGTGCTGAGCTTTTGAGATAGAGAATAGACTGTTTAGATTGCAAGTAGAGAAGTTCTAAGGGAAAAATTGAAGAGCAGACTTTACGGAGCCAGAAATAGTTTAACCTTCTTTAACCGGCGCTGCCCGATGGTGCTGTATGGGCAACTCCGTGCTAAATCGCGCTAAAGCGGGCTTTATAGCAGGGGGTTGAAAAGAGCTAGGAATTGACCCAAAATGGCCAATAGACTACAAGTTTCTGGCTGGAACCACTGCTCTAGGGACAAATAGGCTGCTCAGTGCTCCCCACTCCCACTGGTGAACAAAGAAGCTTCCCTTTATCCAAATAAGGATACGGAATAGCACAGGAACCAAGCCAAAGCCCAGAGATCAGCAAACTCTGAAGACTGGACTATTCTAGTTCAGTAAGGCGGGAAAACAAGATTTTCTTTGCAGAAAACAGAGGAAAAACAGACAGTAAATGCTATAAATGCTTTTAAACGGCTAGCACACTTGAGTGTGTTAGCCTACAGGTAAAATTAAACAACAAATAACTTTTTTTAAAGGTGCAAAACAGTTAATCAACACAAAAACAGTTTAAATAGAATGCAGAGCTGTATAAACAGGCGAAAATGCAGTCGCTAAGCAGTAAATCAAAAAGCCAGAAAAAAAATACTTAAATCAGGAAAAAGTCACTCTTTTGGTCTCTGCTGCTTGTAGAACTCTGTAGGACACCACGAGGAGCGGTGCTGAGTTGAATACAAGTGAAAAAGCGCGCTAAAGCGGGCTTTATTACAGGGGGCTGAAGAGAGCTAGGAATTGACCCAAAATGGCCAATAGACTACAAGTTTCTGGCTGGAACCACTCCTCTAGGGACAAATAGGCTGCTCAGTGCTCCCCACTCCCACTGGTGAGCAAAGACGCTTCCTTTTATCCAAATAAGGATATGGAGTAGCACAGGAACCAAGACAAAGCCCAGAGATCAGCGAACTCTGAAGACTGGACTATTCTAGTTCAGTAAGGCGGGAAAACAAGATTTTTTTTGTTGTTGTTGTTTTTTTTCTTTTTTGCAGAAAACAGAGGAAAAACAGACAGTAAATGCTATAAATGCTTTGAAACGGCTAGCGCACTTGAGTGTGTTAGCCTACAGGTAAAATTAAGCAACAAATAACTTTTTAAAAGTGTAAAACAGTTAATCAACACAAAAACAGTTTAAATAGAATGCAGAGCTGTATAAACAGGCGAAAATGCAGTCGCTAAGCAGTAAATAATCAAAAAGCCAGAAAAAAATACTTAAATCAGTTATAGCAAATACAGTTATAACAAATGCTCTGAAATATACTGTATATTTCCAAAATGTTTGAGAAGGACAGTCAGAACACAAGAAGGTTCAGGCGAAAGAGAAAAAAAAAAAAAAAAAGTTTTGTTTTACTTTTTGAAAGGGAAAAAGGAGGAACAAGAAGGCCTTATCAAATGTTCTCTCTGTATTAGGCAGAATGAGCTAATGACACTAGACTGGGAGGTGTGTCACAAAATAGCCTACAGACAGCAAGCACTAGAGAGACAAATGAAAGTTTTTAAACAGATAAGGATTTGTGAATATACTGAATAGACAAAGTGCTTTATATATATTAAATTTTAAAAACCGTAATCTGTAAAAATAATCAAAAAAAATCAAGATACTTATATTTTGAGCTCAGATGCGGTCAGCAACTTCTCCAGTCTGCACTGTGTGCAAAGACAGAAACCCTATCAAAGTTAGGGCTTAAAAACCAGAACAGCTTCCTTTTTTTTTTTTTTTTTTTTTGTTTCATAAAGGTCCTTTTAGAAGTCCTCATTTGTTTACCTTTTGAAGCAGTTTAGACAATTCAGGCTAGACACACCTCTTTCATTAAATTTCATGTGTTCAGTCATTGATTTTTTTAAGATTAGTAACAAGTCTGCCTTTCTGATTAACCAGAAAAAAAATGTTTCCTTGTAATGATCCATAGAACACTGGGACCCTTTCTTCTCTAAAAATATAAGGCAAATTGCAGGAAGGATCTGTGGCTATAGAAATCCCAGAAATGCCACACAGAAATCCAATAATGAAACACTGCTGCCACAGAAGAAATACTGGTCAAAAGCTTTAATGTCTCTATAGCCTCAGCCAAAAACAACCTTCAAAGGAGTATAGTTCATTACAACAAGCCATCACATTTATATCGCATCCTAAATAACAAAATTAACATTTTAATTAAGTACTTCCAGTTGCACTCTGTTTAACCCTTTAGGAACCTTTGTATTAAACTTCAAAATATACATAGCTTCTTTACTTAATAATTTTTCCTTAATGGTTACCAATTCCCCTATATGTAACACTACCTGTTCTAAAATGCAATCTCTTAAGTGTTGCAGCACTACCCCCATGAAGTTTTTTTTAAAGTGTAAGCCTAGAGGGCTTTCCAGACTACCCATTCTGATGTCTCTAACATGTTCTTGAAACCTAATTTTGAAAGCCTTCTGACTTTCTCCAATGTAAAACAAATTACAGGGGCCATGTGGGGCTTGAAGGCTAGAGGCATTAAAACATTTTATCAGTATTTCTTCTGTGGCATTGGTGGTTCGTTATTTCATTCTCCCATTGCTAGATATAAGAAAAACTCCACCCAAAAGGTTTTTTTCCCAATACAGAAAGCAAACCTGAGTAGATGGAATCAGAGAAAGGCCTTCAAGAAAAAACCTGCTGCAGAAGTGGAATGGTAGGCAGCAAAGTAAGAAAAGAGAAAGTAAGTCCTCTTCACCTCCAGGAGACTGGCAACTGTTATTAAATGTGCTTCAGTTTTCCTCCTCTGAACCTCCTTACCATCTACTGGGCACAGACCATCTCTTTTCAAGAGGAGCTGTTTGTGTCATTCAGACTGGAATTCAGATCAGTACTTCCCTTCTGGGCTATTCTGCAGCTAACTTGGGATTAAAGCCACCTAGTGCTTTTAGTGGTATGGAGCTGTGAAAAGAGCACCGCAGAGAGAGAGAGTAAGGAAAAGATTTATACTCCAAGCTGTTCCTAGGCCCGAAATGATGGTTCCTAGAGAACTATTTTATCCCTGTTGAAGCTAATTTTGGTGCCTGAAGGTGGCAGTGCGTAAAGCTTACCCCTCCTGTCTCTGAGTCTTCTTGATTAATGCGGAACTGAAAGTTTCCTGTCTACATTCCCATCCTCAGAAAGCACAGGCAGGACCTAACTTAGAAACGGTTTATACTTTTTTACCAACCTCTCCATCATTCTGCTACTCTTGTTAGAGGGAGAGCAACTTTGTAGAAGGTAAAAGCTTAGCTTGCTTATCAGAAGCAACAGAAATAACAGAAGGGTCAGCAGAGGAGCACTTGTAAAGGAAGTTCTAATCCTTGGATACCTTATAAAACCTATCCGGTTTCTTAGGAGCAGGGGATTGGGGGTCAGGAGCATGAGAAGCTGCAGAAAATGTGTCTAACAAGGCAGCAAGAACAGAAGGGACAGCAGAGCCCTTGAGAGACTACATTTAAAGGAGTTCATAATACCTTTGCTGGCTATCTAAGACCTGGGAACAGTTCTACTTAAACTCCGTCATAAGGGAAACTGTATCACCAAAAGAAATCTCCTCAAATGGAGAATTAGGACTATTAGATTCCTCCTCTTCAGAAGCATAGTCCAAGGGAGGGAGTCTGGGAAGAATAGGTCAAGGATCCATCATCAGAATCCATGTCCTTGTCAGATGAAACATGCTCCCTAGACCTCTTAAGAGGATACCAAGGAGGGCAGGAACAGAGAAGCCTGAGGGGGCTTCAAAAGTATAAAGGCATTAAACAGACCTTGTGTGAAATCCTTTTATTCATGTTGAGGATCCTTGGGGTCAGGAGAAAGATGCTTAGTTTTCTGCTTCTTTTTCAAGGTGACATCAGCCCTAAAGATCTTAGACGTCTTGGACCTTGAAGACACTCCCAAGTGTAGTGGGAATCTCCTCTCTAACAAGGATTTGTGGAACACCCCTAGGCCCTTTGGAAATGATCAACTGTGGTCCTTCCTGAACATTAGAAACAGATGTCTGCAGAGCATGTAGGGATGTGCAAGAAGTTGGATCCATGCTGGCCTATGAAACGGTTGTGGCAAAGGAATCGGACTGAAAAACTGAGCAGTCCTCTGGGCTTTCACCAGCCTCAAGAGAGACGTCTGGCAACAGTACAGCCAAAGAATCTGACCAAGCTTTTTTGGCCTTCTTTGCAGATGGCTGATCCTCGGGGAGGGGTGATTTCCTCCATGGTACCCTTACCTAACAATTTAAGACATTGATTCTCTAAGTAAATTGCTAAAAAGGAGAGAGAGGTATGCAAGGTGTTTTGAACACTGGGCAAATAGGACAAGACATGTGGTCGTGAGAAGCACCTAAGCAAAACAAATGCTCATAACCGTTCTTATGGGGAATCTGTCTCCCACACTGACATTTCCCCTTTCTGGATGACATGAAGCTAATAACCACAAAAATAAAGGAATAATAAGAAAAAAAAACAAAACAATGGGTCGGCTTGGTAACCAGCAGACAGACAAGCTTTCAGATTAGCAGCAAATAAGTTCTGTGGATGGTCACCTTTTATGGCCTATGCCCAGTAATGGGAGCATACATGTGAGGTACGATAGTCCTTTAATGACCTAAGGCTTTGGTATGCTGGCTAGATGTCGGGCTGTCCTTGGAAGGAAATCACTGTTTTAAAAAATACTGCAACAGTGAAGAGAAGGACATCTACTGTCATGGTAAGATTTTACACAACTGTACTTTTGCCACGAGTTGCCTAACCAGTCAGGGGCTTCTCCCTGAATTTGGGTCAGCGTCAGTGACTCAACAGGTAGCACACTCGCCTGTAGTGCCAGAAGACCAGAAGGCTGTGGGTTCTATTCCCACTCCAGGTGAATGGATTACTGACGCTGCAGTGGAGTATTAGGGGCTGCTGCACTTCTGTGTCTCTTCCTTCAGAAGAGACAATAAACTAAAGTCTCATTTGCTTAAGTTAGTGGCACCTCAGGTGGATGTAAAAGATCCCACAACAGGTAGTGAAAAGAGTAGCGAAAGTTATCCGATGCGCTGGCCAAATTTATCGTAGTAGTGTAAATACCTACTTTGATCTCCCCTAAAAGAGGTTAGTAGCCCGTTTGGAACTGGCCCAGTTGATAAAGAATAAATTAAAAATAAAAAATAAAACCTTCCAAATTTAAGCAGTGACCCACATTAATGAAAGATTCTCCTGGAGGCTTACCTGGATAAAGACAAATGGAGCTTACTTTATAGATCTGTCACACACAGTTTTCAACCAGAGGGGAGATGTTGAGAACTTTGATGTGCGCTCACACTGTTTCAGTGGTCTTATTAGGTAGAGTTAAAGCAAGGAAAATCAAGTTTTACCTCTGGAACCTTTGACAGCATTGCAACCTTTCCTGCACTAATGGCTCTTATTCTGTCCCTTCAGAAAAAGTTTGATGGACCCAGCAAATGGAGTTTAATTATGGCAGACACGAATGTCCTTCAGGAGGCACAAAACCTCACCTTCAATACCTCTGACCCGCAGGTACATCACCGTGAAAGAGAAGAAACCCTGTAACTGGCCTTAAGAGCATTCACTTCTACCCTGACTCTGGTACTGTAAGGGCAGTGGCACACACCACAGTGATGTTTAAACTCTGCAGTCTGGCTGTCAGTATGAGAACTGGCTGCCCAAGTAGGCTGGCAACTCCAAACCCCTTACACACAGTCTGCCTAGAATATGAAGGTAGACAAAGTAAACCAGGTCATTGTCAAGAACTATGAATGCAAACTAGATTGCAGCGGTTTCTAATCACTTGCACAGATATGAATCTCTTCATGTCAGGCAAAAAGTACCTGCCAGAGTGTTGCTGCGAATTCCTTTACAGGAAGATGCCATAAGTAGTGAATGCATATGACATCCTGTGTTAGAGGAGTCTACCTTGTCTTCCTTCCCCTAACTTTGTTGTCGGGGATGCTTCAAAATATCAGGATGGACAGGACCCAAGTTCTCCTAGTAGCACATTTCTGACATAGGTAGTAATGGTTCTCACAAACAGTTGAGATGGCAAAAGGGGATGATGTCCTGCTTCCACAGCACTGTCCTCACCGAGGGTGAGGAATCTGTAGTGCATCCCAGCTTAGAGAGCCTGAGGCTAACAGCATGGATGCCCTATTCTGATACCTTTCAAGATCAGCTATCAGAAGAGGTGATAAACATTTTGACAGAAGCTCAAAAAGCCTACCACAAGATGTTTTTATCTAAGTAGAAAAGTTTTTCTAGGGTGCTCATCAGAAGGGATTCCCCCACTCCTCCAGTGCAGATTTGGGATCCTGTAATACTTGTCAGCATTCTTAGTGAGAGTGCTCTTATGTCCTTACTAAGGTGCACCAGTCATTACTTCACTTCTGCCCTTAACCTGGTCAAACCGTACCTAAAGGGGAGTGTTGTTGCACATAAGATTCCTAGGGAGCTATACATTGCCCTTAAAATGTTAACTTTCTAATGAGAAATCTGTCTTTGGCCCTTTTTGAACCAGGTTTCACAGAGATGCCCCCCACCCCCGGAAAATGCTGTTCGTGTTGATTATCTTTTCATCTAGGGGATCTTAAGTTGCAAGCCCTCATGAGTAAAGAACCTCACATGGTCTTTGACAAAGTCAGAATAACTAAGACAGTTTCTTGTCTAGCATTCAGCTAAACTGTCCGGCTACCCATCTTTTAGACAGATCTGCTGAGTAAAGGTGAGTGGATTTTACATTTTTTCAAATGTTTATAGACAGAATCATTGTAACATTGCCTGGGAAAGAAAATTTAGGTAAACTTTTTTCTCCTTTGTACTGGATAAAGTAGTCAGGCCAGTCTGCAAGTAAGCGCTGTCAGAGTGGCTCTCTAGCTGGATTATCTTTTGATATGACCACATTACAAGATCGCTGGCTGTTAGCCGACTTGACCAAGCAGAAGGCACAATTGCAGCCATCTTCAAAAACGTTTGTACAGGACATTTGTGAGGCAGCTGCCTGGATTTATGTACATGTAAACATGATCATTCTACCAGCAGAGTAAAGTTTACCACTGTGATTTGCAGGACTTGATATTACATTCTCCCTCTGGAAAACTAAGGATTTATCCTGTACCGGTGATCCCCATGAGGATTATAGTGCGGTTCTAAGAGTGACTTACGATAATTGTAAATGCCTTCAGAGAAGGATCACTGCTGTGGTACATGTTCCCTCATTCTGGTCTTCACTGTCTCTACCTATTTCATCTGGAAGAGGAGGTGGGTGTGAAAATAGTTTGGGACATTCTGGTTTCATTTTTATGGTATGTTTGTGTAATTCTCTAAATTTGCAAGGCTTCCCCTATGTTGAATTGTGATACTTTACTTCAGTGAGTGCTTCATCAAAAGCAAGTCATTTTTGTAGAAGGAAAGTCCCTTCTGCTCTCCTACTCGCATGTTCTGAGTCCTCTGTTGCACAGCAGTGGAGTAATTGAGAAAGTACAAAATGACTATTAGTCTCCCCGTCTCAGGCAAACCGCAATCAAATCACTGTAAATTAAAAGGGACCTTAAACAACAAAATCAGAACTCAAAAGCAATCCCCAGTAATATTTAACCAAAGGCAAAACCCATGTTCAGCCAGAAGTTAAAATGAACACCTCCTACAGTGATCTTTCTGTTCTTAATAATTTCTGACAAAAAACATTATCCAAATTTGTCGAAAAGTTAAAACAGGATGGCACAATGGTAGTTTTGTTGCGACACAGCAAGAGGTTCTCCGTTTCGATTCTCGCCTGGAATGCTTTCTGTGCGTAGATGTGTGAAGATAGGTGAAGGCTGCCAGCCTAGCCAGGTAGAATTTTGAAGATAATTCTGTCATTTGTAAATAATGTAAGCCACAGGCGTGTTTTTTTAAATGTGAAAAGACTGCATTGGGTATTGAACTGCAAAAATGTAACAACAGTGCACTCTGCTTTAAGAAAGGTAAGTCGAGCATTTCATGACTGTCTTTGATTTTAAAATTTGGAGCCAGTATGTCTAGAGGAAGGCAATCCTGCCTATTGTTTTAAGACCGGAGTTAATGGCTAGAATTTGCATGTATAAATGTCCTTTATTGCTCTGGTTTCTGACCCGGTGTAAAGAATGCAAGTGTAGTTTCTGTTAGCCTGGGAACACCAGAGAAGTGTGCATTATGATGTCTCGTGAAGCAGCTCTGTGTTATCAATTTAAAGGAAGAGAATCAGAGAGCTCAGAGCATTTTGTCTTTTGAACATCCAACATCACCTGCACTGCCTGTTTCTATATGAAAGTTATTTAGAACTGTGTTTTCTCTTAGAAATAGGTAGGAATTAGGAAGATTAGACTAAGTGTTTTTCTGTGGTGTCAACATTTTTCTATGGTGTTATTTTAAGTATTTCTCTGTGATCTCTGAACTCTTGACTAGCACTGTGTAGTAAGAAGTATTGTCTTGTGTTTTTATTATTAAATATTTTAAAACCTTTTAACTGTGGCTGTTTTGTGTAGAGATAATTTAAACTCTAAGAATTCATTGCATGTATGTAGTGAAACTGTACCAAGTCACTCCAAATAAGTCTCAACTGTTAGGTTGCACTTACCATTTGGATAATAATATTGCACAGTAATAATTGGACACCCTTTTAAGGGCCTTTGAGTAGCTGATAAATATTAGCTGGGTGGTGGTAGTGATTTCTACCGTATAGTCTGGCTAAAAGGGGCACAGCTGGAGAACCTGTGCCAGTCTTCCCCATGAGTGTCTTTGTGGTTGCATAAGCTTGTATCTCAGTCTGTGTGTGTGTCAGCTACTTGGGCAGGAACAAGAAGCACTGGTTGGACAGAGAGGGTGCTGGAGGTTTTAGCTTGCCCAGCTGACTGAGATCTAGACCCTATAGCTGTGCCAGTGGGGAGTCTTATTGGGGACCCAGAGAGAGATGGACAAACCAGCACCTGACTGACTGATCTCTGTGTGTTTTTAAGGGAAATTGTACTTTACTGTGTGTGTATTTATTATCCTTTCCCTATATAGACATCCCTCACTGGTGATAGTGGTAAGAATTGAGGCTCCTTGATTGCTGAGCCAGTGCATGGGCGTCACATATTAACTGTTTGGCAGTGGTGGGATATCCACACCACATATTAGCTGGTTGGCAAATACTAATTGGCTTGTAGTGGTGTGGGTAGAGTGAATTCATGTAGCTTGTGTACAGTGATCACTGAAGATGTTTTTGTACTCTAAATCAGCCACACAGTGAATACTCAGAGTTCAGATCACAATTGTTTTATTTCTTTTTGTTAGCTTAGTTAGTCAGGGAGAGCAGGCAGCATGTCATCAGTACAGAAAGCTGACAAGGAGCCACATGGCTGAGATGTGCCAGGCTAGGTGACTGGTGCATGGAAAGCTGACTAAGGCAGACATGATAGTGGCTTTGGTCACAGCTGCATTAGAAAACAGCAACCAGGAGGACGATCAGACTGGCAGTGGAGATGTTCCACCCTCAGAGTATGGACAGCTCAGCCTTTCTGCAGAGGACTTAAAAATCTATCTGGAGCTAAAGAGACTTGAGTTGGAGACCAGGCGTTTGAAAATAGAAGCAGCTGAGAGACTGAGTTGTCTGCAGGCTGAAGAGAATGAGAAACTGCTATGCCTGGAAACTGAGGAAAAGGAGAGGTAGAGGCAGCGTGAGAGGGAGATGCTGACTTTTCCCCAGAATCATGGGGCTAATGGGGAAGGGAGTAACTGGAAGCACAAAAGGTCAGTAAATTTCTTCCGCGGTTTAAAGAGGGGGATAATTTTGATAGTTTAATTTATATGTTTGAGAAGAGTATGTAAACAGTATGATGTTGACCAAAGGCTCTGTGTATGGTTCCTGACCCCCTTACGCCACGGAAAGCTGTAATGTGTTGTCTAAAATGTCTGACATTGACTGTTTTAATTACACTGTTGTTAAGCATTGCTTTTTAGAATGTTTTAAGCTAATATCTGAAACTTATAGGAAAAAAGTTTCATGAGCATAGACACAAGGCAGATGAAAGTTTGTGTAAATATGTTGCTGAACTGAGCACTTATTTTCATAGGTGGGTGAGTGAATGTCAAGTCACCACTTTTGAAGGACTGGCAGACCTTTTGGTGAGGGAACAAGCCCTTAGCACTGTGCCTGAGGACATGAGGATCTGGTTAACTGATAGACAGTGTGCTACTTCAGGTGAGTTGGGGAAGAAGAGAAACCTATACGTAGCAAGCAGAGTATCCTTGCATAGGAAATGAACCCCCAGTACTGCTCATGGGTCTAAAGGAACCCATGGTGGGCAGCACAGACTGCCCCAACAGAATCTGCCAGTAGCAGGGGAAGCTACTAGTCCAGGTACATGTCCAGGACCTAGAGTTAAATGTTTTGAATGCAACCAGTGGGGCCATGTGGCATACAGATGTCCACGGAGGAAAGATGGATAACAAAAGGTGAGAGCACCAGTATGTGGGAAAGACAAAATGCCAATAGTAGGTTGCCTTGGGACAACAAGGGTACCAAACTACCACAAGAGGTTGTAGTGAATGGCAGAGGCCATTGCTAAGAGAGAGAGAGAGAGAGAGAGAGAGAGAAACGGTCTCTTACAATAACTAGTGTAAAGCCTGCAATGGTTACAGAGGAGCACTACTTGCCTGGGCAGTCTACTCCAGTCAGAGCTTTAGGAGAGACCCCATTCTAAACACATTTGGCTAGGGTTCACCTTGACTGGGAGTGTGGAAAAGGAAACCAGCAAGTAGATGTGTTTAAGGATATCCCTCCAAATGTCCTGATGGGGAAATGATTTTGATATTGCAGTACTATGCGCTTGTGCGGTTACACGCAGTCAGGCTTGGAGATGAGCATGTGGGTCTGGTAGCCTGGGGGAGATCTAGATAGACTCCATACTTGCAGCCAGGATAGCTGAGGTGGTTACTTCAGGGAGGGAGCTACTCTGTAGCAGTGAGACTGAATGTGAACCACAGCTGCTGGTGGATACTGATGTTCCCTTGGACAGAGGGACTGCAAAGGTAGAGGTGAGTAGTAGTACCCAGGCTGACAGTGAGGCACCACTGTCGGAGGATGCCAGACTTCCTGTGGAAGGGGAGTTGGGAAGGGTTACATAGAGTTGAGACAGGCTCAGCTCTCAGACCCTACTTTGCAAGGCCTGAGGCAGGTAGCTAGTAAGGCACTCTATTCCCAAGGGAAGGGGGATTCTGTATACTGGGACAAAGGGTTACTGTATAGAGAGTGGACCCCTGAGGGGAGGGCTAGAAGGTGAGAGAGAATACAGATGTTGGTAGTGCCTAGAGCCTGCCGTCTGGCACTTCTAGCCATAGCCCATGATATTCCCTTTGCAGGTCATATGGGCATAAAATGTACAAAGAGATGTATTATGCAGAACTTCTGCTGCCCTGGAATTTCCAGAGATGTAGCAGGGTACTGCAGGACCGGTGAGCAGTGCCAAAAGGTAGGCAAGGCAGGAGACAAGGTGAGAGCTCCTTTAATGCCTTTGCCTGTGATTGAGGAGCCATTTCAGAGGGTAGCTATGGATATTATAGGGCCTCTGAATACCCCAAGTTCCACAGAGAACAAGTATATCCTAGTGGTAGTGGATTATGCTACACAATACCCTGAGGCAGTGGCTCTGTCCTCCATTGAGACAGAAAAGGTGGCAAATGTTTTGTTAGAGATTTTCAGCAGGGTAGGTTTCACAAAAGAAACATTGACTGACAGAGGTCCCAATTTCATGTCAGACCTGACACTGCACTGTTCTAACTTGTTGATACTTGTGACCTCTTCTTCTTTCGGCTTTTTCCTGGTCAGGGGTCGCCACAGCGGATCACCTTGTCCGCACATTGAATGGCAGTGGAGTTTTACGGTGTCGAGTTGCCAGCCCGGCGCCCAACCTTCTACAGAAGGCACACTCACACGCACACCTAGGGCCAATTTAGAGTGTCCAATCCACCTGCAGCATGTCTTTGGGATGTGGGAGGAAACCGGAGCACCCGGAGGAAACCCACGCGACCACAGGGAGGACATGCAGACTCCGCACAGAAGGCACCCCAGCCGGGGATCGAACCGGAGAATCTCTTGCTGTGAGGCAGCAATGCTAACCACTGCACCACCGTGGCCGCCCTATACTTGTGACCTCTGCTTTCCTTAAAAAAAAACAAAAAAATCTTGCTTTTTTCCCACTGTTCTGAGATTTAAAGTTCAGTTACAGATTTGCTGTTCTGAACTGTTTGTAAGTTTCTTGGAGGCCATTGTTTGCTTGGGCTAAAGGGAAGTCTCTATGTTCACCAGTGGCAGTGATAAACATTGAGCAGCCTGCCTGCCCCTGTGGGAGTGGTTACTGCCTTGAAACTGTAGTTTTATTGGCCATTGTAGGTCAATTCCAAACTCCTTGATCTCCCTTTGCACGGTTTTGCGCGTTTTTGTGCATAGCGCAACATCGGGCTGCACCGCCTAATTGGGTTTAAACTATTCCTGGCTCTACAAAGTCTGCTCTTCACTTTTTCCCTTAGAACTGCTCTATCTCTCAAATTAAACACCATATTCTCATTCTAAGGCCCCTCACTGGTCCAAATAAGTAATCTTACAAGTTAGCACTAATAAACCATAAGCACTACTTACTCTTATACTCTCTACGATTACCTTGTCCCCTATTGGTCCGTTTTAATTCAGTTCCCTATATTACTCTAGCATGTCCAAAGGTCAGTCAATGGTTTCCTCTCCAGTCCAGCTGGTGAATTTGGGAATTTTGAGGCAATGTTACAACTGTCTCATGTACACGGACAACCCTCTCCTCCTCCAAACAGGTTCAGATATATGTGAGAGATGCAACCATATAGCCAAACTGGAGGCTGAGCTCTCTCATCTCAAAACTGGTGTAACCAGTCAGGAGGAGACGGTAACCTCACACAACACAATTCCAGTATCACATAATCCCACCACAACAGCGAACCAAACACACAAAAACATACTCTGAGGCTTTAAATAAAAATCTACCTAAGCAACAGAGACCTCCAAAGCAGACATCCAAGCAAACGCTACCCCAAAACAAAACACGTACAACACATAGCACTCAAAAGTCAGTGTGCCAAGCAGTCACAGCCCTTAAGGCTGAATAACACACCTGATACTCTTGTAATAGGTGACTCTATTGTCAGACACACTGACGTCCCGCTCACCAGGCTGAATAAAGAGAAGGTCACAGTGAGCTGCCTGTCGGGCGCTAGGATCCGCCACATAACGCAAGCACTCAGGTCACTCCAAAGCAAATACAAATATGAGCTCTCTGATCATCTAGCCCAGGCCGGTATGACCCTGACCTTGAGCAGCATCTTACCCTCACCTAGAATGATGCCACAGTATAAAGACAAAATGATCGATTTTAACAATTGGCTAAAATTTTGGTGTCATTCAAAGGGGATCCTGTGTCTGTCAGCCTGGGATGACATGCTCCTCAAGATGCACGCACGCGAAGCTCTCCTCAGTATGGAGAACATCGATGTCTGTGCAGTGACAGAAACCTGGTTCAAGGCTCCAGAGAGCACTACCAGGTTATACCCCATATCATGCTTTTCGGCCCCAAAACCCGGACCAAACCACAAAAGGAGGGGGAGTTTCCATATTTATCAAGGATATCCACACCTCCAGGTTAGTGGCATTGCACGAAGTATCAGAGACCATTCATGTGCAACTGACAAGTGGGCAAGACTGCTTTTCAGTTTATAGCATCCTACAGACCACCCTCTCAAAGTCAGGAATCCCACTCTGCTTTCCTGAAAACATTGGAGAACATGAAGATCTCTTCGAACACCATTATATTGGGGAACTTCAACTATCCAAACATAGACTGGGAGCATTACTCAAGCCCCAGCACCTTAGCCCAAATGTTCCTGGAATTTATAAACTCAAATGCTATGGAACAACTAGTCACCACTCCCACAAGAGGGGAAAACATGCTAGACCTGATCATTACCAACATGGGGACTCTATGCTTCATACCAGAAGTATATCCCTCATTGGTAAGATCAGACCATAAATTAATTTCACTGGATATCCACATCCCGACCCCACTCCCAGCCCAGAAAACCACAGTGAAAAACTTCTCAAAAGCGAACTTCACACTTCTCAAAACCGAAGTGAAATCCTTCAAGGCCCCAGGGCCAGTGGAAACTACGGCCCAAACTGCAGAATCCTATATAAATGCATTCTACGGACATCTCCAGGAATGCATGGATCATGCTATCCCAAACAAAATCAAGACCCAATCATCCAAAGGCAGGCGTCCAGTCTGGTGGACCCCAGCCATAAATAAACTGTACAACAGAAGGAGGAAGCTACTACATGATAGAGCAAAATCCCTAAAAGGGAAGGCATCTCTGATCAGTACTAGCAAAAAATTACGATCCCTCATAAAATCCTCCAAGGCCAGCTTCGAGAGAAAAATTGCACAGGACACTAATAACAATCATAAGGCTTTTTTCAGTTATGTTAGGAACCTGGGATGCAACTCCCAGACTTGTTCTGAGTTGATTCTAAATGACAAAAAATACACTGAACCCACAGACATCGCCAATACCCTGGCAGATAGGTTCAGTGCAAACTTCTCTACCCCCTCCCCCCCAAAAGAGCAAGTATCTATCCCGGCAGAGTGCAACCTCCCAAACATCTCTGATGCTCAGGTGAAGGCCGCCCTCTCCAAAGCAAAAAACACTGCTTCCATGGGACCAGATGGCGTCCCAGTTTGCGTCCTACATGAATTCCAAGAAGAACTAATCCCTCAAGTAAAACTGCTGTACAATCTCAGCCTCACTACAGGATATGTGCCCAAAGAATGGCGTACAGCAACAGTGGTCCCACTCCACAAAGGTGGCGCCTCTACGGACCCTGGAAACTATTGCCCCATAAGTCTGACTAGCCTAGTCTGCAAGGCTATGGAGAGGATCATCATGGAACTCATAAACAAAGACATTGAGGACCTACAGACACTAGATCCTACCCAATTTGGCTTCGTCAAGTGCAGATCCTGCCTTTTGAACCTGGTCAACTTCTTCGAAACGGTCACCAAGGCCATAGATGAAGGGAAGGTAGTCCACACAGCCTATCTGGACCTCGCAAAGGCATTTGACACAATACCCCACTCGGACATCATAGATAAGCTATCCAGCCTAAATATAAACCCCTATGTCACAAGATGGGTCGCAAACTGGCTCAAAGACAGAACCCATAGACTCAAGAGTTGTTGGAGCCATGTCAGACTCTAAACCGGTCACAAGTGGCATCTTACAAGGTTCTGTCCTGGGACCTCTCTTGTTCGGTATTTACTTTTCTGAGGTACAGGCCAACGTGGGAGGACTATGGCTCACCAAGTTCGCAGATGACTGCAAATTGGGCGCCATAATCGACTCTCCAGCTGACACAAACATCCTTCAAAAAGGTCTCACAGAGACTGATAACTGGTGCCAGAGCCATGGTATAAAGCTAAATGCCAAAAAGTGTATAGTCATACCCTTTGGCAAAAACAATGTGCTCACAAATTACCACATAGGTGGTAACCCATTAAGTACAGAGAAAGTAATTGGGGATCTGGGGACCCAAGTTGATAGCAATCTCTCCTTTGACAACCACATTGCCAAAGTGGTTAGAAAGACCTTCTACATAGCCCACCTCATCATGAAAGGATTCACATCTAGATCAAAAGAGGTAATCATGCCCCTTTATTCATCCCTCATCAAGTCCATCATAGAATACAATGCCCCCTTTGGGATGTACCTTACCCGACACCTGCATCAATTAGAAAGACCCCAAAAGTACCTCACCAGGAGGATCAAGGGACTCAAACAGATGCCATATGCTGCTTGGTTAAAAAAATTCCAGCTCTACTCAGTTGCATACCGCCTACTTCGAGGCGATCTATGCCTGACATATAAAGCTATGTCCAACCCAGAATTAATGGACATGCTCCACCTCAGTAAATCTAAATCCCTTAGAGCCACACGCTCGAGGGACTTGAACCTCAGCACAGAAATAAATAGAACATGCTGGAGGGACAGATTCATAACCCAGAGGCTCCCTTCGCTCTGGAATAGAATTCCAATTCATGTTGGGCAGAGCACTTCACTGACTCTCTTCAAGAAGAATCTTGATGAGTGGATGGGGGATCATAGGTTTGTCCCGGGGATTACTTCCGTGTCACTATTAGACAGATGCACAGTAAACTAAACTTTAAAAAGGGCACAGTATACTCAAATCAAGGGGTGGCGTAAGCCAAACACAATCGGGCTAGGCTTATAAATGCCCCAGGGCAGATAGCCTAGTATGAACCTATGAACCTGCTGGCTTGTCTTTGGAAGTCCTGTTGGGTGAAGCACCTGAAGACCACCCCCAGACTAATGGTCTTGTTGAGAGGTTAAACTCTACAATCAAGTCCATACTTCGAGCATTTGCAGACCAGTTTAAGAGGGAGTGGGACAAGTAGTTGCCCCAGCTGTTTGCTTACAGAGAGGGTTCCCAGGAATCCACAGGTTTTTCACCCTTTGAGTTGCTGTATGTGCATAGGGTGAGGGGACCTCTAGATTTAATTCGAGATGAGTGGGAAGGCGAGTATGAATCTCACAAGGGGTCTGTTGTGGCATATGTCCTAAACTTCACAACAAGGCTCAGGGAACTCATGGGCTTGTCCCAGGAGAACCTGGCAGAAGCCCAACAGAAAAAGGTGTGGTATGACAGGAATGCTCGAGCTAGAGAGTATGCTGTGGTGCAGCAGTTAATGGTTATCATTCCTGTCAGACACAACAAGCTGCAGGCAGCTTGGGAGAGAACCCCACAAGGTGGTAAGAAAGCTAAGTGATGTTAACTACATGGTGGAACTGCTAGGTAGGAGGCAGTGGCACGAATTGTACCATGTTAACATGATGAAACCTTACCATGATAGGGAGGCCCTTGTGCTGAACATTTGCAATGGATTGCAGGAAGAGTCTGAGGGAGATCTGGTGACTGATCTCAGTGAGGCTCGGACTGATACCTCAGTGGAAGGGGTAGCAGTGTCCCAGCAGCTGTCTCCTACCCAGGTTTGAGAAATACGAGCAGTGTTACAGGAGTTTGGGGACATGTTCACTGGGAAACCAGGGTGCACCCACCTGTATCCAGGTGGATACAGGATCCCAAAGGCCTATTAGGCAGGCCACTTATAGAGTGCCTGAGAGAATCAAACAGACTCTGAGGGAGGAGATACAGGAGATGTTGGAACTGGGGTGATTAAAGAGTCCAACAGTCCCTCTGCCTCCCCAGTGGTGCTGGTGCCAAAGAAGGATGGCAGAACCAGGTTCTGTGTGGACTACAGGAAATTAAATAGTCACACAGAGTCAGATGCTTACCCTATGCCTAGGACAGATGAGGCCCTAGAGCAGCTGGGTGGGGCTAAGTATCTTACAACCATTGCTCTTACCAAGGGTTACTGGCAGGTCTCTGACTCCCAGTGCTAAAGTGAAGTCACCCTCTGTGACTCCTTTTGGCTTGTATGAGTTCACAAAGATGCCCTTTGGGATGAAAAATGCCCCAGCAGCTTTCCAGAGGCTGGTAGATCATATCCTAGCAGGAGGGTTTGCCCTTGCTTACCTAGATGATATTGCCATCTACAGCCATTCCTGTCCAAAGCACCTTCAACATGTCAGGGAGGTGCTGGGCAGACTATAGAGGGCAGAGTCGACCATTAAGCCGAGCAAATGTCAGGTGGGTGTGGCAGAAGTCTCCTACCTAGGACATAGAGTGGGGAGTGGTAAGATCAGGCCAGAACCTGCCAAAGTAGAAGCTATTCAGGCATAGTCTGCACCTGTGACCAAAAAGCAGGTCAGGGCATTCTTAGGGGACAGCAGGGTACTACAGAAAGTTCATCCCCAGTTATAGTACCATAGCTGCTCCCCTCACAGACCTGACAAGGAAGAACAGGCCAGATAAGGTAGTGTGGACCACAGCATGTGAGCAGGCATTCCAGCAGCTTAAGGAAGCTTTGGGAGGGCCCCCTGTGTTAGCCAGTCCAGATTACAGCAAATAATTTGTTGTGCAAGTGGATGCTTCAAACCATGGAGTGGGGGCTGTACTTAGCCAGATTTCTTCATAGGGAGAAGAGCACCCAGTGGTTTATCTCAGTTGTAGGCTCCAACCCAGGGAGGAGTGCTTTGCAGCTGAATAAAAGGAATGTCTAGCCATAGTGTGGGCACTGCAGAAACTTCAGCCTTACCTGTATGGAAGAAAATTCACTGTAGTGACAGATCACAACCCTCTGACATGGTTACACAAAGCCAGCCAGCAAAATGCCAAGTTGCTAAGATGGAGCCTAGGGTTGCAAACATATATGTCAGTTCAACACCGCAGTGGGATTAGCAATGCCAATGCAGATGAGCTCTCAAGACAGGGAAATGGGTAAGGTATACTCAGACCCAACCTTCTCAAGCAACGTTTCTCAAGGGTCACTTGAAAAATTAGCTTGAGTTCTCCGGGGGGCTAAATGTATGAAGATAAGTGAAGGCTGCCAGCCTAGACAGATAAAATATTGTAGATAATTCTCTAATTTGTAAATATTAATGTAAGCCACAGGCTTGTTCTCTTAAATGTGAAAATACTGCACTGGATATTGAACTGCAAAAATGTAACAGTGCACTTTGCTGAAAGTAAGCTAAGTCAGGCATTTCATGACTGTCTTTGATGTTAAAATTCAGAGCCGATCTGTCTAGAGGGAGGCATCCTGCCTGTTGTTTTAAGACCAGAGTTAATGGCTAGAATTTGCATGTATAAATGTCCTTTATTGCTGTGGTTTCTGACCCGGTGTAAAGAATGCAAATGTTTGTTAGCCTGGGAACACCGGAGAAGTGTGAAGAATGATATGTGAAGCAGCTCTGTGTTATCAATTTAAACAGAGAAAATCAGAGAGCTCAGAGCATTTTGTCTTTTGAACATCCAACATCACCAGCACTGCCTGTTTCTATATGTAAGTTATTTAGAACTGTGTTTTCTCTTAGAAATAGGTAGGAATTAGGAAGATTAGACTGTGTTTTTCTGTGATGTCAGAACTTTTCTACAGTATTATTTTAAGTATTTCTCTGTGATCTCTGAACTCGTGACTAGCACGGCATAGTAAGAAGTATTGTCTTGTGTTTTTATTATTTATTATTAAATATTTTTAAACCTTTCAACTGTGGCTGTTTTCTGTAGAGATAATTTAAGCTCTAAGAATACATTGCATGTATATAGTGAGACTATACCAAGTCACTCCAAATAAGTTTGCACTTACCATTTGGATAATAATATTGCACAGAAATAATTGGACACCCTTTTAATGGCCTTTGAGTAGCAGCTGATAAATATTAGCTGGGTGGTGGCAATGATTTCTACTGTATAGTCTAGGTAAAAGGGGCACAGCTGGAGAACCTGTGCCAGCCTTCCCTATGAGTGTATGTGTGGTTGTATAAGCTCTTATCTCAAAGTGAGTGTGTCAGCTAGTTGGGCAGGGACACGAAGCACTGGATGGAGAGGGTGCTGGAGGTTTTAGCTTGCCCAGCTGGCTGAGATCTGGACCATATAGCTGTGCCAATGGGGAGTCTTATTGGGGACCTGGAGAGAAAGGGAGAAACCAGCCCCAGACATGACTGTGTGCTCGTAAGGGAAATTGTACTTTGTGTGTATTTATTATCCTTTCTCTATTTGGACTCCCCTCACTGGTGTTAGTGGTGAGGATTGAGGCTCTTTGATTGCTGGGCCAATGCACGGGCGTCACAAGCAGTACCAGAAAAAAGGCTTAAATTAAAGAACACTAAGACATGATTTGCTCAAAACCTTGCCCTAGAACACTTCCAGCAAGAAATAACACTTCATTATCAATGAAGGTAAGATGAAACAAAAAGAAGTTTAAAAAACACAGTAGAAAAGTAAAAAGTTTGAGTGCGCATGATAAACACCTTGACTGAACCCAGGGAAATAACTTGCAAGCCCAGGGTGGGAGACAGCTGTGCTTGCAGCAGAGGTCTTTTGTTGGTACTGGCCAGACGTAAACTTGGTGGGAACAAACCACATCCACCATTTAATGTCAATTAACAAACAGAAATCTGTTGAACTCTGGCGTAGATCTTTGTGGTCTGTATAGACCATGGACCAGGGGCTTGAAATGCTGCTAGCCAGAAGCACACCATCTGGTCACTTTTGGCTAAAAGAACCGGAAATGGTATAAGCATTTTCATATTTCAGGCTGTACTCTGAACAAATGTTTGGACAAAGGAAGAGTACTGCTTGGTGAAGACACCTTCAAAAGTCTGGAAGTCATGCCAGAATGGTAGATGTATGACTATTTCCCATGGATGTGGATTTAAGCTACCGCAGAGATCCCTCTAACTCAAATATCCACACATAATCCTAACTGGACCAGAGATGGTTTATGCTCTCTCAGAATAAATGTCGGTCTTTGATAAATGCATTGAACAAGCCTGCTAGAATCCCCTTGCTTCCCAGGGTGTCTGTTAGGCTGCGCAGTGTAGTGTAGTGTGGGAAGTCCCCTTCATTTTAAACAACCTTCCCTTGTGTTTTTACAAGTGGACCTTAGAAAAAGAGGCTGTTCTGCTACCTATGATCATCTTGAACTGCCAGCCATATTGGTAGAAACACACAGTTTTCTCTGCCTGTGCCCTGCAGTGCTGTGCACCTTTAAGCCTTGGTTAAAGTACCGCTTCAGGTTCTCCTTTGTTTCATATTCCTACACTTTGTTCCTCTAGGGGATACAGGAGAACTAGTGTGCTTCATTCAAGCTGCTGCTTTGACAGGTGAGTCACTGATCCCAGAAGATAGTATTCTTTAATGCTTTATCCAAAGTAGGTGTCTATCATTTTCAAGAATTTCAGGATATCTCCATCAGTTTGGAAGTTGCAGGGGGATGCCTTCTTACTTTTAATTTCATTGATAAATTACTGTAGTAGCAGACATTCATTCCTGCTTGTAAACTGGTCTGTCCTTGATCTGTCATTTCCCATCCCACCTAGGTTTGCCTGCTTTAGACAGCTGCTGGCTAAACCTTCCAGAGATGTCTGCATACATGCTGCTATGTCTTAGAGCACAGACTGGAGTTGTTTGGGACTTTTTCTCTCTCTTGTATGGAACCTCTTCTTCTGGTCAGAAGGGCTGAGACTTGGTAGATTAGGAAGTCCTCTGGATCTCATAGTTTGTTGCAGGGATTTTACCAGGATATGGGGAGCAGGTTGGTACCCTAGTTTCATGGGGTGTGTTCTATACAGCCATTGCTATGCAGATATTCTCTAAAATCAATTTGGTAAAGTTTTTTTTCCAGGCTTTCTCTTTTGGGGTTCTCCCTAGTGCCTCATGTTTGCACATGCTTTGAAAGAGGTCATATTTCCCCATGAACATTAGTATAAGCTCTCTCTCTGTGAAAATTGTCAATGTTTCCTTGTCCAAGGCAGCTCCCCCTTTTCTCCCCTAGTTTGTGCATGATATAGTTGACTTTGATGCTTCTGGCATGCGAGTACATAAGATTTTCTTCTGCTGAGACTGCAGCATGTCATTGGGGTGTGCTTCTTTCTTTTACAGGGTGCAGCTCAGATTGTCTTATACCTATTACTGAGAGTATTCCTTGCCAAGTTCCTCTCTCGTAGCACTTAATAATATAATTAATAGGGATTTGTACCCTAAAGGCCCATTCATTGGTACTGGTCATGCCACTTGCTCTTAGCAAATTTTTGTCTTCCTGGACAGAAAATAATGCAAGTACTAACTCTCCTGTCTCTGAGGCACTTACTTCTGCTTGCTTCTTTCAGCAGTCTAACTCGTCTGATCTGTTAGATGCCGTAAATAGAAGTGGTTCATCTGTTCTGCTGTCAATACCCTAGAGATTTGGCTCTAGTAGAGTATACACCCATTCCTTTTCACTGAGTTTCTTTTCAAACCTTTCAAAATCTATTGCCGTTTTTGCAGAGATATTTTCAGATCAGAGCAGTCATAATGGTGGAGAATTTCTGCATCAGATGCAAATGGTGCTGCACTCTATATCTGTAAAGTAACAGGTTAGAAAATCATGGAAAAGAGACATAGGGCAGATAGGCCTTTGGTAGCATTCAGAATTCCCCTCTGTCATTCAGATGATTAACTTGTCTGTCAGTGTTTTTCATGAATGACTGGCTGTTATTTGATTACAAAGTGTATGGAAATGCAAAGAATAAGCCTGTAGAATGATCTGACAGTACACCTAGGCAACCAAAGTTATTTTTTTCCTTTGCTGTATATAAACCCATCCAGGTTTGGTCTCTTATGAAGTCCTTCTATTCATCTGTTGCAGTATTTCTGACATAGGGAGTTGCCTGCCAAGGCAACAACCTGACATCTGCCAGTATATAAAAGTCTTCTACTGCCTAGTATACGCGGTACATCTAACATAGGCCACTAGTAGACACCGGCCATAAAAGCAACGTATGAGCACACCACCCTCAGAACTTCTTTGCCACCAGTCAGATTGCCAGTCCCGGATGTTGCTCTGCTGCCAGAATTGTTTGCTAAACTAAATGCCCCATTGGGGAAATATTTTGTCTTTTTTCTGCTACCTTGTCTTTATTGAGGCTACTGTCATCCAGAAAAGGGAAGTGTGACTGTGGAAGACGGATTCCAAATAAGGATAGTCATTCCCAGTGCCTCTTTTGCCTCTGACCCCAGCACAACCACAAGAATTGCTCCATTTGTCAGGCTTTTGTACCTAAAACTCTCTGAAGTCAGTTATCTTCCCTCATGATCTACCTAGAAAACCAGCCTTCAGCTTTTAGCCAAGTGCATGATGAAATCCTCTTCGGACCCGACAACCGAGCCTGCTAAGCATAAAGTCAAGAAACATAGGCCAGAAGCCAAAGCTGCACCTGTCAATATGGACCTTTGCTTAGCTTTGTGGTAGAGTAAGTAACGTGGCCAGAAAAGGATACCCGTGCCTTCTCTTACTGAAGAGAAAGGGAACACCAGAACCTGTAGCTTTCCTGTTGCTCTGTCTTTTACTAGATAACCATGTAGAAGTAGTCATTACCAAACTTTGTCTATCTGGAATTTGGGGGCTTGGAGAATGGCGTGGGGACTGCCATGGCAGTGAAGTTCTCATGTCCTCTAGGACTTACCATAAAAGAGGTATCATATGCCCCTTTTGTTGTAACACATTTTGGTAACCTTCCTTCCCAGAAAGAGCTGAAAACTGCTTAAGTCACTTGTGTACTAGGCAAGCATTCTCAGCAGTGTGGGGAGTTCAGCATTGCTTTGGGAACTTAGTCCTCTTAGGCCAAAAGTGCAGCCATCTACTTGTGGACAACTCCCATGGGTGTTAAAAAAAATAGTGCAGCAGTGGACCTTTTACTGGTGAGGGTACGTACACAACTGGTGTAGTACAGGAAGCACCATTATGCTTCAAAATCAGGAAGGAGACAGAACTGTTCTAGTCTCATGCTAGTCCATGACTTGCAGCCATCACAGGACAGTGTTAGAAAACTGAAAGAGCCTTAAAGTCTCTGATATGTTTTGTGCTTCCGCACTTTATTCTTGTGTGTAACAACACAAGGTGTATTACAGCTTTTGTAGGACCAAAAAATGCATGCTGCTTGTAACCAGTGTTTGAGAGGCAGCAGTAAGTGTCACTGGCTCAACAGGTAGCAAGCTGGTCTTTTATGTTGCAAAAACAGAAAGCTGGTGGTTCTGTTCCCACTCCAGATGCTACGATTAGTTTTCCATTACTGACACTGCGCTGTGAAATAGGTAGATGCTGCACTTGAGTGTACCATCCTGATTGGATATTAAAACTGCAGTCCTATCTGCTCGAGTTAGTAGCTTTGCTGAATGTGAAATTTATTTATTTGCAGTTTGATTACTGGGTAAGTCCACTGGGCCGAATTGACCCATTTTCAGTGGAGGCCCGGGGAGAAAAGCTCCAAGATGCATTATACAATTTAGATACAACTTATAGTTAATATTAAAGATAATATTATGTAGAATAGTTACTCATAAATGCATTCAATATCATGCATAGTTAACAAATTCATTAAGCTTGAAGGTAGGGATCATACAGTTTCATTTGAGGAAAACCGATATGTGTTAGGTGTGGAAACAGTTTGCATACAAACCTTGTAAGAAAATGTAAATATGCTTTACATACACACATCAACAGTAGAATGCTATTTACAAGGTTGGGCTGTGTGAGGGTAGCTGTAGGAGGTGAGAGCTGAGAGAGAAGCTATAGAAATTGTTGAGAGCTTAGATAGGCTCATAGGAAGATAACTATGAGAGTTGTATTTGGGAACCAGAGAGAGAACACACTTTGATTAGGTTGGGTGAAGGCAGGTACATTTGGGTTTTGAAGTTTTCTGAGTTTGGTATGGTTCTTAGTCTGGAGGGAAGGGAATTCCATTTTTTGCCTAGTGAGAAAGATAGGAGAAGTTGGCCAGCAGGACGTTTAGGTTTATGGATAGTAATTAAGTTCTGATTTTCAGATCTGAGAGCTCTGTTGGGTGTATAAGGGGGGAAGAATGTTAGAGAGGGACATTTTGTTGGGTGAAATATAAGTCTATATGCAGTAGTTGAGTTGGAGATAGTCTAGGTAGTTTGGGTGTGCAAGCCAATTCAGGGGTTGTAGGGTTAGGCAGTGATGGTGGTATTTTTGGATTTAGAGGCAAATTTAGAGATTTTGTTGTAGCAGTTTTCTAGTTTAGAGGTGATGGAGAGGGGCTCCTTATAATAAGGAAGGAAGAAGATAAGTCGAGGCCAGAGTTTGCCTGGTAGAGTTGGAAAGAAAGCGATTATTCCTATACAGCATACCTAGCTTTTGGTGGGTTTTGTTAATATTTTGTTGAATATGAATATCAAACTTGAGATATTCATCTACAGTAATGCCAAGTAGTTTGGCAGAGGGGACTACTTCTGTAGGTGGGTTGGTTTGACTATAGACTTTGAAGTTGTTTTTATCGTAGGAGAGGGTCTTTGTGGAAGGGAATAGTAGAATCTTTGATTTACTTGCATTAAGAGAGAGGTGGTTTTGACGCATCCAGTTTTCAGCTGTTGAGAAGGCAGTTTGGGTTTTAGTCAGCAATTCAGAGAAGTTTGAGGCAGAGCAGACGAAGGTTGAATCGTCTGCGTATTGAATGATTTTAGCATCAGGAATAGCAGTGTGAAAGTTATTGATGAAGATGATAAAAAGCATTGGCCCACGGATGGATCCCTGTGGTACACCAGTTGGGGTAGATAGGACGGAAGAGATGGAGTTCTTCCATTTGACTGCCTGTGATCTGTCTGATAGATAGCTGCAGAACCAGGATAAAGCATTATGTGAGAGATTAGGTTTGAGAGATGACAGAGAAGGTGCTTGTGGGAAATGGTATCAAAGGCTTTAGACAGATCGAGAAAAACAGTAGAAACTAAGTGTCCTGAATCTCGGGCTTGATTGACAGTTTCTAGGAAAGAGAGTAGAGCGGTTATTGTGCTATGACCTGGACTGAAGCCATGTTTGGTAAGGAGTGAGAACATTGTTTTGGGCCAGGAAAGGCATAAGTTGGAGGTGGATGCATTTTTCTGGGATTTTGAAGGTTGGTGAGAGCAAAGCAATGGGGCGAAAGTTTGAGATGCTGGTATTTTTGCCTCCTTTATGAAGAGGAAGAATATAAGCTGAGCGCCGGAGTTTGGGGACATATGATTCTTTCATTGATCGGTTAATGATGCTGATTGGGAGAGCAATGCCATCAGTAGCACATTTTAGGAAGGAAGAGGGAATATTGTCGGGAGCATTACAGCAAGGTTTAAGTTTGGACAAAAGTTTTTTTATAAAGTTAGTGGAGATTGGTTTGAGTTCAAACAGATGAGGTGAGTTAGAAGGGGGAGAGTGTAGAGCAGTTGGGTTATTATTGGGAAATGTCTTGGTGAGGGTAGTAATAGTTTATATGAAAATTTAATTCAGAGCATAGTTCGTGGTCAGATTTACTTGGGTCAGGACAGGGATTATTCTTGGAGCCTGTAGTGAGTTTGAGTTCCAGAATATTTTGTTTTTTTTTTTTTTATTGTTATTGGACTGAAGTTTGATATAGTAGGATATTTTTGTCTTTGATTAGTCGTTTTGCACGGTTGTGGAGCTGTTTATATTGGAGCAAGGTGTTGGCCAGTTTATTGTTTTGGTAAAGCTTCCATAGTTTGTCTCTGTGGTGCATGATCTGTTTTGTTTCTTTGGATAGCCAAGGAGCAGTTTTAGTTTTTATCCTTTTGTTTCTTAGTGGGGCTAGTGAGTTTAAAGTATCAAGAAAGACCGAGTTGAAGTATTCTATAGCCTTGTCAAGAGGAAGGATGTTTAGAAAAGCTGGGAGGTGGTCACTAAAGGCATCAGGAATTGTGCCAGAATTGGTTATTTTATTTGGATCTGAGACTAGGATCCAATCTATAGTGGATCCGGGAGGGTTTATTTTGTTAGGTCGAGTGATGGAGAGGATTATTTTAGTGAAGTTATAGAGGTTAATGGAAAGGGAGGGAGAAGGGCAATTGATTTTATTCCAGTCAATATTCACATCACCAGGGATACAAGTTTCATAGTTAATTTCAGTAGAGGCCCATAGGAGAATATTTTTGAGTGTATTGTTACCAGGTGAGATATATAGGGCAATGATGCAGGTATTTTTATGTTTATTTCGTTTTAAAATTCCAGCAGTTAGTTCAGTGTTCTGGAATTGAGGAATTGAAATTTGGAGGGGAATTAAGGTAAGAAGGTTGGAGTAGACTAGGGCAGTGCCCCCACCTTTTTTATTTAGTCAGTCATTTCTGAGACAATGAAATCCTGGGGGCAGAATCTCATAGTTGGAGATGAAGGGCTTGAGCCAGGTTTCGGAGATGGCCAAGATATCTGGTTGGTTATGGCTTAACCAAGCTTGAAATTGGTATACTTTGTTATTTAGACCTTGTGCATTAATTGTAAAAATCTTTAGGGTGTTGAGATAGGAAGAAGAGGGTAAGGGATGGGTGTTAATAAAGGATGTAGGACCAGGGTTAGGATGGATATCACCAGCTTGGACTTGTTTGTTGAAGGAGATCTCCTTTAGCCGTATTGGTCTGTCAGGCATGAATTTTGGTAGATTGTAGTTTGGAGCAGGTGACAGTGTCTTGACTTTAGCGTTGAAGAGTTTAGGGTGAAATAGGTGTAGAGGGTTGGGCTGAATGAGAGAAGAGATGGAGTAGAAATTGGGAGTAAGAGTAAGGGAGAAGGTGGGTTTGTATGGTAGTTGTCTTTGTAGGTGGTATTGGACAAGCATAGGTGGAATATGAGGTATGTGGAAATATCCCTTGGCGCTTAGAGTATGGTACTTCATCACGTAACATTTGCATTATTATTTTTAGCTCACGTTAACATAATTACTTGTATTTTCAACACTATTTTAATTGCCTTATTACAGTTTCAAAAGTTCAGCCCCACCCCTTTCCACACCACATTGTCCTTAATGTTATACTCAGTCCCATAATATTGTAAATTAACTCCTCATGTCTAGACAGCTACACATTCTATTAATGTGTCTCTCTTTGTAGTCAAGAAAAAGTAAATAAATGTGTTACAGCTTTCAGAGTTGGAAAACACTTCCCACTCTGTGCATCTTAATTGGAGCAGCTGCAGTCTGTCTTGCCGTCATTTAATTGGATCGGTTAACTCATGTATTTCAGGCACTTGTGCAACAGTGCGAAGACACAATTAGCATAGCTACATCTCTCTCGATCAAGCTCTCTCTCTCTCTCTCTCTCTGTAATCAGTAATATGTGAAGCAGGTGAAGCTCCCTGTACTACAATGAATTATAATGCTGTCTCTCTGACCTTTAACCAGATATATAGATGTTGATGGTTTCACCTTTTGAGTCTCACACCATTCCTTTAGGTGATTTTCCTGATATCAGTTTCTTGAACAATGTTACAGCTTTGTCATGATTGGAGGTCCCGTCTTAGTCCTGTAGAGCTCTAATTTTTTTCATGCTGCAAACTCATAATAAGGGGTCATGTCTTGCAGAAAATAAATGGTGAATGGGAATGGCTGAATGAAATGAGAGGGTATTGATTATTTTAATAGGGAAAAGCAGAGCTGAACCTCTGTATTCCATTTGTATTACTATTTTTCTAGTGTTGGTATCCATCCTTTTTAACATAGCTAGGTGTTGCTTTCCTTGAATAAGGAGACGTAACTTTATGGCAAGCCTCAGTCATGATATATAGATGAGATTGCAAATGGCTGTTGTGGCATTGCCTGGTATGATATCGGAACAGGGTTATTACTGCCGCTATTTTACATTGTATACCAAATCTGAGTAGTTAAAAAATGTGGGGGACAGCAAATATCAGATTTTTGATTTTAGAAATGTTTTCTAAGTTGTTAAGTATTGCAGAAGACTGTACTTGATTCAGCATATTAGGTAGTAGAAACCACCAAAATCCTTGAGCAGTTATTGTTTATCAGTCAGAAAGTTGAATGCAGCTTGTTTGCACTGATTTAGATTGTCTAGCAATATATTTTTCAGTTAGAACTACAACACTAACTTGGCATTTGAGAGTGCACCATTCTTGTAGTAGAGGATATACAGTTCTCGCCGCCATCATCATCGCAGTCAGTGAGACACCAGTAAAATGTCAACATATAAAATCCTACCTTAATAGCAAAGTTTGTTCATATCTTTCTCCTTTTACAGCTCTCCAGTTTTATGACTGGGACTTATTTCTATTGGGCACTGTCACTTCAAGGTTAACTGCATCTCTGAATCTGTCATTAAAATTTCTGCAACACAGCTCAGCAGACTAACGGATATGTAGTAATCTGGTGAGAAGTACTTTGAGACAGAGGTCACAGAAGCTTTTATGACAGTAAACGTTATTAACATTTAAAGTAGTTTAATAGGAAAATGTTAACAGCTTCTGCTCAAGTCCTTTTTGAGTCTGAGTGAAGCACTGAAGGCTGCTGATGAGTAGCACATATGGGCATACGGATAACGTGACTGTCAGAAAATTAATGTGCTATAGACACAAAATACAGTTGTACCTCATTGCACTTGATGTGGTGCTAACTTTTTCATTTACTGCCTTGCATATGTTAATGTAGTACTTTTAATACTTTCCGTTCGCACAGCCTCAGCCTCACATTTTGTACTGAAAAGCTGTGTGTAACAATTGTGTTTAAATCTCTCTCCCACACACAGACACATGTGGACAGCCACACAGCTGACATGCACAAGAAGGCTGCTGGACTTAATTGCCAGTCTCCCTTGTGAAAGCTGGTGAATGTGAAACCTGGCTTGTTTTTATCTCTTTGTATTTCCTTTTCCTAAGGTACAGCAAACTCAGTTACTACACAGAGATGTAGAGATATGGGATCTTGACCCCCAGCAAAAAGTAACAGAAATAAAATGTATTTCATGTGTACCAGGTCAGTTGCTGTAGTAGTAACAATATGGAATCACATGAGGTCTTGTCAAGTGAACACTGCAGTGCACATGCACAACGTAGAACAATGCCTGTAACTACAGGTTGAGCACTGCAGTGGACATGCGCAACTTAAAACAATGCTTGTAACTACAGGGTGAGCACTGCAGTGCACATGTACAACGTAAAACAATTCCTGTAACTACAGGGTGAACACTGCAGTGCACATGCACAACGTAGAACAATGCCTGTAACTACAGGGTGAACACTGCAGTGCACATGCACAACGTAGAACAATGCCTGTAACTACAGGTTGAGCACTGCAGTGGACATGCGCAACTTGAAACAATGCCTGTAACTACAGGGTGAGCACTGCAGTGCACATGTACAACGTAAAACAATTCCTGTAACTACAGGGTGAGCACTGCAGTGCACACGCACAATGTAGAACAATGCCTGTAACTATAGGGTGAGCAGTGCAGTGCACATACACAACAATGCCTGTAAACTACAGTTTGAGCACTGCAGTGCATATGCACAATGTAGAACAATGCCTGGAACTGCAGGTTGAGCACAGCAGTGCACATGCACAACTTAGAACAGTGCCTGGAACTACATGTTGAGCACTGCTGTGCACACACACAATGTAGAACAATGCCTGGAACTACAGGGTGAAACTTGGTGTCTGCTACATTGCATTAAAGCCGTCTCTTGCTGCAGCTTTGCTTGTTGGCTTGTCTAAAGTTTTTTTTCTTGGTTTGTATACAGTAATTTACAGTTCATTCTCCAAGGGATAATGGCTTTTCTGGGTGCTTGTGGAAAAACAAGGAAGTCTTTTAAGCCTGTCTGGATCTACTCCTACAAAGGCAGACCTTGCTTTTGGTGAGCATGTGGGAACTACCCAATGGACTTTACACAGAACAGAAGTTATTTGCTACTTAGCAACATACAGTTTGCAGTGAGAGAAAAACAGAAGTAATCTGTGGTACTGAACGCATAATGTGTTTTGTACTTGCAGATGCCCAAGTGTGTGTTGATCCACATTTACCATATATTTAGATTTTTTTATATCTGTTGCGACACTTTGCACTTGTGATAATGCGTTGCAGTGTTAACAAAAAGCAATTTTGATGGTAACAAATGACTGTTGTGTTTGTCACTGATCAGACTACTTCTAAAGCATTTTCAATTTTTGTCGATTTCCTGCCTTTGTGTGGTTCATCATGACAGCCTAATTCAGAAGGGTAACATAATGCACATTTGTGTCAAGATAAAAATGACTGGCAGCAAAATATATGAGAGGGAAGGAGACAGGCTGGGATATGTGAGAGATGCAAATGGTTTTCCTAAGTACTTTGTGCAAAATAATGCACAAGACATAATGGTTGTTTTGTAAAATTAATGGGAAAACATCATCTTTGGCAAGTTGATTGCCAAATTATAATGGAACTTGGTAAAGATAATGGAAAAAGTGTAAGCTTTCCTTGAGAGGAAGGAGGGTTATATGCTGAACTGCTAGAGTGGGATAGAAACTAAATTACACCTGAATTTAAGGTGTGTGAGTTGGTGTCTAGCTAACTTCCAATTATGTGCTGCTTTTTCTTGGACATTTTCCTCTCTGGTGTTTTTTTTAAAAACTGATATAATTTTACTTCATTTCAGACACAAGCAGCAGCAGTCAGCCAAAACCTATTGTACGAGACAGACCTCCACAGCAGATTGTCAGAACTATGCGGCAAATAAACAGACAAAGAGGTAAGGTTTTACAGAAAGAGAAATCAGATATTTATGACTCATTTTAATGTTTAATCACAGGAACAAGAGAAGCCATTTGAAAACCTAATAATGAGCATGTGCTTCCCAACCATCATTTGTTAAGCCGGTTCAAGAATGGTAGTAGGTGCTGCAGTGGCATAAAAGGGTCATTAAAGCTGACCAGTGATGCATAAAAAAAAAAAAAAAAAAAACTTTTAAAGCCAAGGCTCTGATTGCATTTTTTTTTTTTTTTTTGCATGGTCATGCTTTGTCCCTGCTCATCTGAGTGACGCAATTTAATTTCAGTTATGTATTGAGGTATATATTAACTGTGAGTTTCCGGATGTTTATTCGTATGTATTCAAAATATATGTTCATCAGAGTTCCTGTTTAAAGACCTTCCTCAACAAGTTTAGCAGCCAGCAGGGGCCCACTGCACAACCTTCTGTTCAGAGTCATTTTATGAAAGTATGAAAAAGTAGGGCCACTGTTTAGAGCACTGCTGATTACTAAGGTCCACAGATGTTGTAATCTCTCAGGTCGACCACTTTTTTAATTCATCCCATTTATGGGTTTCACTGAAAGCATTTGTTAGCCGTCTTCAGGCCGCCAGCTTTCTTAGTGACTTAAACTTATTTCTTTTTTTCCAGTCATGAGACTTTTGGGATTGTGCATATGAGGACCCCCTTTTCCCTCCCAAAGGTATAATGTCCTATTAAAGTGACTGCTTTGACCTTTTACCAACAATGCTGACTGCTACATTGACAATTTCTATTATTTGCAGATGTCCTTGCCAAATCAGATTCCTTTGTTTATATTTTTGATAACACTTTCTTTCCACAGATAAAAATTGCTTTTGGTGTCTCAAAGAAGTCTGTGCTTTTTAACATCCTTTTACTACTCATCAAAAGAGAGATTTAAGGAAGAGGTCAGTACAATAATTCTGATGGCATATGAAGGTCACTTGGCCAATCATTGTATTTTACCATCTTGTCACACCTACTCTAATATTCAGACATATTTAATCTTCTTCCATATTTTCTTGACGGTCATTCCTTTTTACTCTTTAATGCTTCATAAAGACAGTCACTTGTTATGGCTCCCTGGAAGATGGATGCCTCCTTTACGCTTCCAGCTGAGTGGAGTTTCTTCCTGTGCAGGCATTTATTTTATTTTAGCATATTTTATTGTGTTAATTTGTCAGCCAACTAAATGTAGACTACTAGGCACAACCCTTTTTTAAGGAGATAGCCTGGGAACTCTCTCTTGGTTAACTGAGTCCCGCAGTAGACGTGGATACAGAGCAAGTCAAACCCCAGACTACAGGATGAAGCTCTTCAACAGCTTGTAACTGTAGCCTTGTTTACTAAACTTCTGTACTTTGCATCTTGGGTCCAGTCCAGGATCCAGAAACCACAACAATTGTGTTATCTTGCCACCATACAACGAGTGTTGGACAGGTTGAGCAAGACTTCCATGTGTCAAATTATGGCTAAGCTCCCTCAACTTTGTCTCAGCTATCCTGGTTTGAGCTTTGCTTGCTGGATTACATATTGGAAGAGCTGAGACCTGGGCTGTAGGAGGAATTGTGCAAGACTCAGTGGGCATCCACAGTGGCCTTTTTGTGGTCTGTAATCTTGACTGAGCTATCACTGTAGCTACTGCAGTAGGCTGAGATGTATTTGCACAGGATAGTATGGCTGAGGCTTTCCTTTCTGGAGGAGAAACCTTGACAGACCTGCATGAATGATCAGGAGGATGGGGTTTTGCCAGCTTTTTAGAAACTAACAGATGACTTGCTATAAAGAAAAAGGGCCCATTACCACTATGGAGGAAGTTTTATGAATCTTCTGGACCCCAGTTTGCATGCTCTAGGCTTTGCCAGCCCCCCCCCCCCTCCCCAAGGAAACACTTGTAAGCCAAAGATATCTTTGAAGGGTCTGCCCCCTTCCCCCAACCAGTGATACTAAGTCACCCGAGAGAACAGTTCCATGTTCACGCTTGCTTTGTCTTGGAGGCCAACTACTTAGGGACCAGTGGGAGCTTGATATAGTTCTGTTTAGTCAAGACTTGGAATTCTGTGGTTTGCCACTAGAAAGGTTTGTGCTGAGGCTAAGCCTTATGTGCAGATCTTTTTAGGATGGAACTTGGCCTGTACTCATTGAATGATGTCAAATTATCTATCTTCAAAAGGAAGCTGAGGATTCTATTCCTCTCTCTTTGGTTCCAAAAAGACCAAGGGATTCCTTCCTGTCTTAGTCCTGGGAGAATTCACCAGATATGTTTACTGTAACCAATCCCGGTGAAAGCTGCTGTGGGGGGAATGGGGTTGATGTATGTTGGCACATTATTGCATGGGGTCTGTGTAGCAGGTTCCTTCATTTTGTTCCCAATGAAAACTGCTTTCATTATAAAGTGCCTCTGTTTGGTATTTCCTCTACAGCCATGTTTTTTACTAAGATGCTAGCCATAATGGCAGAGTTGTCATAGAAGTAAGAACTCCATGTGCTACTTTACATGGACAACTGTCTCTCTCTAATTTATCCAAGTCTTTTCGGTTTCTAATAACTATGACAGGAATGGA
The DNA here is from genome assembly GCF_019279795.1 of Protopterus annectens. Lineage (NCBI taxonomy): Eukaryota > Metazoa > Chordata > Ceratodontiformes > Protopteridae > Protopterus > Protopterus annectens. The sequence continues at coordinate 406,003,118 of NC_056744.1, read as the reverse complement.
TCCCATTGCTCACTGAGTGTATGAATAGAGATCATAAAATTAGTATTGTTTGTGTTTAGTGTTCTTCTCTACAGCTGCAATGTACCCAGAATTGCCTCCTCCTGTAATTCATAGAGAGTTACATGTATTAGTAGCATATCCAAGTACAACTGTAAATTCGTAAACCCATTGCTCCTACTACTATTGGAACTGTCTATCTTCCACATTGCTCTCTCTCTCTGCCTTCAAATCCTGATAATGACTTTGTCTCTCTGTACATAAGACGCTGTAATTACACTTTCTGCCTGCAAATCCTGATAATGATTGTCTCTCTGTGCATAAGACAATGTAATCACTAGTAGCAGTTTCAATGATCAGTGCTACTTTTGTCTTTTTTTCATGGACTGTGGTTTTCTTGCATCGGTTCTTTGAAGTGCTGGTAATGGGTGCTCCTATGTGATCATCATTCTCTAATGCATTGTGGTTCATGTTTCCAGTGCTTCTCAGCTGCTTCTATATTGTAGTGATTCCACAATCCCCAATGCAACGGTCTTAACACATTATTATGATTTTCAGTATACAGGCCGTCTGCCATGAGTGTATCCCACCTGGCAACAAGATGTGCGACTGATTCCCTTTTTAAACTGAACCAGCATTTGCCTGTTTCTCACACATGTTCAGTGTGGATTTTGTAAACCAATGTATTTACCCATTCCACCATCCTTATTAATAGTATTATTATTATTATTATTTCTTCAAGTCTTTTGGGTTTCTAATACTATAATGGGAATGGATCCCATCCCTAAATCAAGGTATGATTTAAGTTCATGAAATTAGTATTGTTTCAGTCTTTGATGTTAGTATTGTTTCAGTCTTTGATGTTAGTATTGTTTCAGTCTTTGAAGTTAGTCAGAAGTGCCCGACGCAGCACTCGCAATGTGCCCAGTAATGATTCCTGCAATTCGTATGGAGTTCGGTAACATGTCTAAGTATGATTACAAATTTGTTTTTAAAAGACCTGTTGTTCCTACTAATACTGGAACTGTCTGGGTGTCCTCCTTCCATGTTGCTCTCATTTCTGCCTGCAAATCCTGATATTTTATGACTTTGTGTCTCTCTCTCTCTCTCCCTCTGCATAAGACATTGTAGTCACTAGGTGTAGCGATTTCAATGATCAGTGCTATTTTTGTCTTATTTTTGTGGACTACTATACATGGTTTTCTCGTGTCTATTTTTTTAACTGTTGGTAATGGATGATTCCATATAATATAAACTTCATATTTTTCTATGATGCTTTGTAGCTCATGCTTCCAGTGTTTTTCAGCTATTTCATTATTATAATGTTTGCTTAATCCCCAATGCAACAATCTTGCCACATTATTATGCCTTTCAATGTAGTTTTTCTGCTGTCAGTATATCACAGCCAGCAATGTGTGCAACTGTTTCCAACTCTGTTTTACAAAACCTACATTTGTCTGTTTCTCCACATGTTCAGTGGACTTTATAAACCACCGTGTACATAGCCCACTGTCTTGGGCCACCAGTATTAACCTTTCATCTTTTGGTTTAAATTCACCTCTCCTTAACCATTCGATCTTGATCAACATGAGGTTGTTCCAAGAGTTTTCTATACTTGCAACTATATTTATGCATTTTCCACATTTCTTGCCTTCTCATCTGATCCTTCCCCTTATATTCTTTCTGTTGTGTTTTGGGACATTCAGTTGTTACCTGATTTTGATCTACTTCTGGTTTGATTTCCATTCCCGCTTGACTTTAGCTTCTGCTAAACTAAGCAGGGAAGATGTTCTTCATTCCACATTGCTGCAGTCCTAACTATTGGGTAGTCCGCTGTCCAGTCGGCCCGAATACCAAAGTATATGGCTGACGTCGGTCAGGGCGCATTAGACTGACGTCAGTACGTCAGGGTACTAATGCGCATGACCGACGACATATCCTCAGTCTTTTTTGCCGCATGGTCCGATGCAGAAGCAATTTTGCGAGTGCAGGTTGGCGTTCTGAAAGTTTCTGAAGTCAGAGTTTCAGACCGAATCAAAGTTGGCTAAGTACCCGTTAGAATATTTTGGTTTTTCTTGCCTCAGTATTTAACCGGATGTCAGAAAAAGTGAATAACTGTATTTCTTGTGGGAAACAGATACCTCATAGGGATTACCATACTTTGTGTATACCTTGTTTAGGGCCTGAGCACGACGTTGTTGGATGCCGCTCTTGTGCTAGATTTAACAAACGCACTATTAAGAGAAGGTTAGACTGTGCCAGGTTAGTTTGGGGAAGCGTTGTAATTATAAAATGCCGCCGGAGGCTCCGACGCCCGCTTCGGCCAAAAAGCGCAAGGACAAAGCAGCAAAGCCTAGAGTGGAAGAACCGACAGTCCCAGACGTCGGATCTTTAGAAGGCTCAGTGGAGCCGGAGGTTTTGCCAGGTGTTTCTTTGGAGTCTCAGGGAGAGACTTTACTGTTACAGGATGTATCCTCGCAGGAAGTAGGCCAGGCTGAGGGGGCTTCTCAGGTGGCTGTTCTTCCCTCTCTTCCTAAGGTGGTTAGAGCCTCCCCTTCTGTTTCCAAGGCTTCTTTGAGAGGCAGGCCAAGTTTAACTTCAGTGGGGGTTTCTCCTAGTGCTTCAGGGTCTTTGCCTAAGAAACATATGCTTAAAATGGCAGAGGATTTGATTACTATGATTAGAGGTTCTATGCCCCTCCTGATAAGAGGCCTAGGGTGGAACCTGAGTTTGAGAGTTTTGAGCAATGTTCGAGGCTTCTGAGTCTTCGGTTGAAGACTTGCAGGAGTATCCTCCTTATTCTGATTCTGATGTGGATGATTCTACTCCTTCAGCTTCTCCTCCTGAGGATTTTTCATTTTCAGAGACTCTGCATTCCATGAGGGAGCATTTTAAATGGGAAGGTCAAGATTTCTCTGATTCCAGGAAGAGGCTTAGGGAATTCTTGTTTTACCCCAGCATAGGCCTTTAGCTATACCTCCTGTTCTGAATGTGGTGGAAGATGTTTTGCAGAGGCTTCCTCAATCCTGATTCTTTGCCTCCTGCCCCAGTTAAACCGGATAGGTACTATAGGGTGCCTGAAGCTCATAAGTATCTTTTAAGAGTCCTAGGGCAGACCCGAAACTGTCTCTCAGGGGCCTAAAGGTGTGAAGGCCTCTGTTGTTAAAAATCCTGTTCCTCCTGATAAAGAGGCAAGGGCTTTGGATAGATGGGGAAAGAAAGTGTATACTACTTCCACTTTAGCCATGAGGGCATTGAATTGTCAGTTTCACATGTTAAAATATCAGAATTATCTCCTTTCACAATTGAAATCTAAGGTGGATGCTCTGGCAGAAGGTATTGAGTGTAAAGAGTTGCAGGATTTAGTTCATGTGTCTGAACAGGTGGGTAAACATTCCTTGCAATGTGGTTTTGATGCTGTGCAGGCCTCCTCGAGGGTGGCTGCCACTGGTTCTGTTCTTCGTAGGCATGCCTGGTTGAGAGATCAGAATTTAGCTGAGCATGTTAAAACAAGGATTTTGGATGCTCCTTTGCAGTCTGATGTGTTGTTTGGTTCGCCTGTGGAAGCAGTCTTAAAGAAAATGGAGGACAAGGCTAAGTCTATGCAAACTGTTAAGGATTTTTGCAGGTGCAGCCTCCAAGTTTAGTAGAAATTGGCCTACTAAGGGATGGACTTATCCTGCTTATGATTCCCAGTCTAGGGGTAGGTCTAGACGTGGTAGGGGCAGAGCTCAAGGTTCTTTTAGGCCTAGGACAGGGAGTTCCCCTGCTCAGACTTCTGGTGAGGGCAGGGGTCAGTCCTTTCGTAAGCAGACCCAATGACCTGCCTTTTCAGCTGCCAGTACATTCTCGCCTGGCAGCACCTTTGGGAGGAAGGCTGTCTCTTTTCAAAGAAAATTGGGATTTAATTACCCAAGACAGATGGGTTCTGGATATCATTCACCACGGTTACAGGTTTTATTTCCATACCATGCCTCCTTTCAAAGGCATGCCAGACATTCCTCCTCTACAAAGACAAGAGGCTCACAAGCAAATTTCTCTGTTGCTCCACATAGGGGCCATTCAGCCAGTTCCTGTGCCAGAAAGGGGCCTAGGATTTTATTCTCGCCTGTTCCTAGTACCGAAGAAGGGGAACACGTGGAGGCCAATTTTGGATTTATCTATCCTCAACACTTATCTGGACATTCCCAAGTTCAAAATGTTGACGTTACAACAGCTTTTACCTCTGCTGGGCAAGGATCACTGGATGGTAACTTTAGATCTCAAGGAAGCTTACCTTCATGTGCCTATAAGACTAAGTTGCAGGAAGTATCTGCTTTCGAGCTGGAAATTCTCATTATCAGTTCTCTGCATTGCCCTTTGGCTTATCCACTGCCCAGAGTATTCACAAAGGTTCTGGCTCCAGTGATAGCTTACTTCAGGCTAAAAGGAATTCAAATCTATCCTTACTTGGACGACTGCCTGATTCTAGCTCAAGAAAAGGAAGACCTTCTACAGCATTTGGATTATGTCATAGCAGTGCTAAGATGCCTAGGGTATTCTGTGAACGAAATAAAGTCCAGTCTAGTACCCTCTCAAGACATGTGCTTTCTGGGTGTGAGACTGAATACAGCAGCCCAGATGGCCTTTTAACCCCGGACAAACAAAAGAATCTTTCCAGTTACTTCCATCAACTATCTCTTCAGTCCGGGCTGACTGCAAGAACAGTCCTTCAAGCCTTAGGGTTCATGGCATCTTGTATTCTGGTGCTTCCCAATGCCAAACTGCATATGAGGAAGCTGCAATGGTATCTCAAAATGTATGGACACAGCACTGCCAGGATTTGGACACTGTCATTCAAATAATACCTTGCATTCAAAAGGAATTTTGTGGTGGGCTCAGGAATGTCACCTAAACAAGGGACTCTCTGTGACCCGGCCAGAGGCGAGTCAGATTCTAACGACAGATGCCTCAGACATTGCTTGGGGAGCTCATCTAAATGGAAAGTGGATACAAGACAAGTGGCCTGCCAGACTACAGCATCTACATATCAACATGAAAGAGATGTTAGCAGTCCAGTTTGCATTAATGGCTTTCAAGGAGTTACTTCTTCCAGGGCAGGTGTTGATTCTAACAGACAACACAACTGTCATGTGGTACATCAACAAACAAGGGGAACACATTCTTACCCATTGTGCAGGCAAGCAATGATTTTATGGGAGACTGCGCTCAGCTTGCAACTAACTCTTCAGGCAAGGTTTCTGCCGAGCACAGAACTCCTTAGCAGATGTGTTAAGCAGACAAATCATGGATCCCCACGAGTGGAAACTGGATCTTCATGTATTTCAAAAATTGACAGTGTCATGGGGAACTCCAGATATAGATCTGTTCGCTTCTCCACTAAACCACCAGCTGCCAAAGTTTTGCACAAAGAGGTTTCATCACACAGCTTGGAAAGTGGATGCTCTTTCTTTCAGTTGGAAAAATCTTCATGTGTATGCTTTTCCACCTCTGCCTCTTCTCCCAAAGGTGCTTCTAAAGGTCAGACAAGACAAGCCAAGGATGATTTTAATAGCTCCAGATTGGCCTCGGCAGCACTGGTACCCATTACTGAGGAGTCTGGTAAGGAAGCCTCCATGGCCTTTACCCTTGATTCCACACCTGTTGTCTCAGAGGGACGGTCACCTGCTCAATGTCAAGCTTCAATCTCTTCATCTAACAGCCTGGCATATTCTGTTTTGAAAGACAGCAGGTCTCAACTTCCTCAACAAGTTTTAAATGTGATTATGGAAGCCAGAAGACCTAGTACAAGGAAAGTGTACGCAGAAAAATGGAAGAGATTTTTATTTTGGAGTGCAGCAAACAATTTGGAGATTTCTGAGCCTAATTTGAGTGTGGCTCTTCAATATCTTACTGAGTTATTGGACAAAGGTTTGTCTTTCTCTTCCATTAAGATTCATGCTGCAGCAATTTCAGCTCACTATGATTGTGACCCACCATTGTTTTCGTGATCCTTTGTTCAAGCAATTTCTTAGAGGGCAAAGAATATAAGACCCCACGAGAGCTCCTACTCCTGCTTGGGATCTCAATTTTGTGTTGGAGAAACTTACTCTACAACCTTTGAGCCTCGGCTACTGCTGAATTGAAATATTTGTCATGGAAGACTGCTTTTTGTTGGCCATTACTTCTGCAAGAAGGGTTTCTGAGTTGCAGGCCCTTATGGCGGTAGAGCCTTTTTGATTTTTCATAAGGATAGGGTATCTTTACGCACTAATCCTTCCTTTATGCCTAAGGTGGTTTCTAGTGTGGCTTTAAATCAAACTATTCATTTGCCTACTTTTTATGCAGATCCCCAAAATAAAGGGGAAAAGATTTTGCACACTTTAGATGTACACAGGCAATTGCGTTATTATTTGAGCAGGACTAAGGATTTTAGGCAGTCTCAGCAGTTGTTTGTTTCTTTTGCTTTGGGTTCAGGGCAAGCCTGTGTCAAAACAAACTATTTCTAGGTGGATTGGGTTTTGCATTGCATTTTGTTATTCCCATCATGGCAAGGAGATTCCAGCTGGAATTAGGCCTCATTCCACTAGGGCTACTGCCACTTCTACAGCATTTCTAAGGGGTGGCCACTAAGGATATTTTGGAGGCAGCTACTTGGAGTTCAGTGCATACTTTCTCTAAGCATTATCACCTTCCTCTCTACTCTAAGTCTAGGGCTGGTTTTGCCACAGCTATTTTGCAAGGCATGTTGTCAGTTCCTGCTTCCTTATGATTTGCCAGCCTCCCTTACCTCTGCTTTGGGATTCTACCCAATAGTTAGGACTGCAGCAATGTGGAATGAAGAACATAGTACAGTTTTGTACCTACCATAAATGTAGATGTTCGAGGATCCACATTGCTGCAGTCCAATTTACCCTCCCTCCTTCCCCTCTGTGTTTAAGGGTGGTTGTGTAGGTGAGGTTATATTCTGGTAATTTTGTATATATTGTACATATTTTTGGTGCAGGTATGTTTGGAATTTTTGGTTTTGGCCTTAGCTTTTCAGGGTCTTCTGACATCTGGGGCAAGAAAAGACTGAGGATATGACGTCGGTCATGCGCATTAGTACCCTGACGTACTGACGTCAGTCTAATGCGCCCTGACCGACGTCAGCCATATACTTTGGTATTCGGGCCGACTGGACAGCGGACTACCCAATAGTTAGGACTGCAGCAATGTGGATCCTCGAACATCTACATTTATGGTAGGTACAAAATTGTACTTTATCTTAGACTTATTCTCCTCTAGTTTCAAAACTTTCCTACATTTGGATCTTGTGGGGTCGGCAGATATGTATGTAGTCCCACGACTGCAACTCTATACATGTAACCAGTTTGGAGGAGGCCCATACCCCTTCAGAACTGGAAATATCTAATTTTGGTATGCACTGATTTTTAAAAATCATTTGATGGGCATGAAGCATCTTCCTCATTTTCCTGTCCAACCTATCCAACACCTTTTGGGGCCAGTCAATCACTCCAAAACTGTAAGTTAGGACAGGAAGAACAAGTTGGGTTATAGCTTGGACTTTGTTCCTACTTGTCAGTGCTGTTTTCAGTATTAGTTGTAGTCTTCTAAAATATTCCTTACTAAGTTTTTTTCGCATTTGTTCATGTTTTATTGTTGATCCTTCATCAGTTCCCAAATATTTATATACTCTCTCTTGCTCAAGTTCTTTTGTATCCCATTCCTGTCCCAAACTGATATTTTCTTGGTGCTGCAGTTTTCCTGCTGTAAAGGTTGCTTTTGCACATTTATCAAGACCAAATGACATACTTATATCATCTGAAAAAGTTTTGACCACTTGCAGTTGTGCTTTCAGTTCCTCATCTGATAAACTGTACAGTTTTAAATCATCTACAAAAAGATAAGTCTTTACACATTTTTTTTTTTTCTGGGAGCCAAATTGTAGACATGACCTAATCTGTTAGGTAGACAGCTTAATGGGTTATGGGCAAGACAAAAGAGCTGCAGTGACAGAAAGTCACCCTGGAATATTCCCCTTTGAATTTTTATTCCTGGAATAATAATTTGTCCTTTGTCATGGCTCAACTCCAAAGTGGTTTGCCACTGTTTCATGCTCGCTGTAATGTAATTGATTAGTGTATAGTGCATCTTATACATTTTTTAGCAGTCTTTTATCCATGAATGTGGGATACTGTCACATGCTTTTTTTGTAGTGCATCCATACCATACTTAAGTTTCTTCCCCTTTTTACAGTTCTCCATTATGACTGTATTTAGCAGCAAATGATCCTTTGTTCCATATGACTTTCCTTTATTACCCTTTTGTTCCATTGCCATGATTGAGTTTTTTTCTAAATGACTAAACTGTCAGCATCAATTCCAGTGTATAGTTTATACATCGTTGGAAGGCAAGTTATTGGCCAGTAACTTTTAGGATAGATTGCGGGCTCACTGTTAACTAGGAGTATTGTTTTTCGTGTTGTTAACCAGTTTGGTGTTTGTTTGAGGTGCGCATATAAACAATTCTTACTCATGGCTATGTCTTCATGTAAAGATGTTAATATTTTAGCCAAGAGTTATGTACTGCATCTGGGCCAGGGGTTTTCCAGTTAGGAGCTTTTCTTAACTGTTTCAGTCTCTTTGGCTGTTATTTCATCCCATTTCATATCCTGTACATTTGAACTTCTTATTCTTTCTTTTACTATCCATTTAGCATCTTTATATTCCACAGGATCTTCGTAGATATTTCTCCAAAAATGTATCTGCTCCTTCTCTTTTGGGTAGTGATTCAGTTTCTTTTGCCTTGTTTCCCAATTATCTATAAATTCTTTTTGGGTCGTCAATAAATTTATTTATTTTATTTTATTTTGCATTTGTTACCGGGTAAGTGTCCGTCTGGACTAGAAGCCCATTTTCAGTGGAGACCCGGGGAGAAAAGCTCCATACATTAAGTAATATGTAAACAAGTAGTACAAAAAATTAAGACAGAATGAAAACATTCATCAGGAATCATAGCACAAAACAAACAGAACAAAACATTTAAGACAGAGAAAAAAGAAAAAAAAATATTCCATCAGGTAAAATTATAGTACAATAGAATGCATCCTCAATACAAAAAAGATAGAATCAATACAAGCTACTATGAACAACATTGGGGTGAAACAATATATGTAGAGTGCAATATAGGATCAGCAGACCAAAGATATGGTAAGCAAGTAATATGGTTGACAAAATCATCAGGGGCAGGAAGAAGAAAAAATAGGATTCCTAGTCTGGGTTGGAGCAGGGGGCAGAGGCAGTGGTTGGTAAAATGATCGCTTTGCTTGAATTTGGAGGTGTCATTAAGTTTGAGGATATGTTGAGGTAGTACGTTCCAAGACTTAGATACTTTGTTGGAGTAGAGTGAGTCTCCAAAACTGTTTACGGATTTGTTTACTTTTAGCAGAAGTTTATCAGAGGAGCATAGGTCTCTGAGGTTAGATTTAGCTTGGGCTAAGTTTTGTGGGCAGTTATTTGGTTTGGTTAAAATGGTATGGGCAACAGTGAGTTGGTTTAGTTGTAGTAGATTAGGTAGCTTAATCCAGTTAAGTTTTTTTAGGGCTGGGCAGTGTTGGTCCCTATAGGGAATGTTGGCAGCAAATTTAGCTGTTTTATTGTAACATACCTCTAGAATAGTTTAGGTTGGTCTTATGTAAATTAGTAAAGATTCGTGAAGAGTAGAGGGGGAGTGGAGAGAAGAAATGACCTGGCAGTGGCTAGTCTGAAGGCACTGGTGAGATTGGGTTTAGCTCTATAGAGTTGACCTAATTTGATATGCACTTTTTTATAGTTATTGCTTTGTGTTTGTCAAGTTTTCGTTGACTGCCTATTGTGACACCGAGGAGTTTGGTTATGTTCTACTGGTTCAATAGCAGTTTAGTTGGAGGAATAAATGGTGAGTGAAGGATATTTATTGGTGGTTTTTTTTTTTGGGTTGAGGATGAGTTCATTGTCTGCGAGGTAGGTTTCCGTGTCTAAAAGGGACTTTTGTGTTTTTTTTTCCTGAAGTTCGAGGGTAGTGGGTGCAGAGCAGATGAGGGTAGCATCATCTGTATATTGGACTATGGTGGAGTACTTGGTGGCTGAGAAAAGGTTGTTAGTGAATATGGTGAAAAGAAGGGTCCCTAAAATGGAACCTTGTGGAACTCCTACTGAGATGGGCTGAAGGGGGGAGAGAGGTTATTAACCCATTTGGTGGATTGTTGTCTATTGGAAAGTTACTATGTTATGTAAATTGCTTATTTTGTACTTTTCACTTGTATTGATTTGCATGTCTCCTAAGTTTTTCAACCTGTGTTGATATTTTTAGTTTATTATATGCGGTAATTCACAGTAGATCCTGATGTGTTGGGACACTGCACGTTGTTTTTATCAGTATTTTTGTTGATGCCCTCCCTCTTCTGTACTCCATTTCATTCATTGATCTTAATATGTCTGTCCATTTCTATTAAATCAAGCAACTCTTCTCTTAGATAATTTTTTTCTAAACTGCTTTATTGAACTTCTGGTGTTCCTGGAGTAGACATTTCCCTGGCTGCAGTCCCTGGAGGTGACCATACACTAGGAGAACCTTTTTACCCCATCAAAGAGTTTAGCACTTACTAGTGACTGTCACTGCTGCCTGTGAACTCTCCCAAGCGGCTATACCTTTGGCATCCTGGATGAGGGCACAGAAGGAGGTTCTGTGTTTAGATCCTTTCATTTTCTGAGCATGGTATTCACCGTGAGCTTTATGGAGCTATTTGCATATATGAGAATGCATGTGGTTGCAGTGAACTATGAAGTAAAACTGTTTATTGTCACAGCATGAAGGATCTTTCATTAATATTGGGACTCTTGCTGTGCTAGTCCCTGGAGTGGTGGACAGTCTGCAACTTGTTGGTGGGTTCCCAATGTTCTTCGTTCCACATTGCTGCAGTCCTTACTATTGGGTAGTCCGCTGTCCAGTCGGCCCGAATACCAGACTATATGGCTGACGTCGGTCAGGGCGCATTAGACTGACGTCAGTACGTCAGGGTACTAATGCGCATGACCGACGTCATATCCTCAGTCTTTTTTGCCGCATGGTCCGATGCAGAAGCAGTTTTGCGAGTGCAGGTTGGCGTTCTGAAATCTTTCCGAAGCCGGAGTTTCAGACCGAATCAGAGTTGGCTAAGTACCCCGTTGGGGAACATTTTGGTTTTTTCTTGCCTCAGTATTTAACCGGATGTCAGAAAAAGTGAATAACTGTATTTCTTGTGGGAAACAGATACCTCATAGGGATTACCATACCTTGTGTATACCTTGTTTAGGGCCTGAGCACGACGTTGTTGGATGCCGCTCTTGTGCTAGGTTTAACAAACGCACTATTAAGAGACGGTTAGACTGTGCCAGGTTAGTGTTTGGGAAGCGTTGTAATTATAAAATGCCGCCGGATGCTCCGGCGCCGCTTCGCCCAAGAAGCGCAAGGACAAAACAGCGAAGCCTAGGGTTGATGAACCGCAGTCCCGGACGTCGGTTCTTTAGAAGGCTCAGTGGAGCCAGAGGTTTTGCCAGGAGTTTCTTTGGAGTCTCAGGCAGAGACTTTACTGTTACTGGATGTGCCTTCTCAGGAGGTAGGCCAGGCTGAGGGGCTTCTCAGGTAACTGTTCTTCCCTCTCTTCCCAAGGTAGTTAGAGCCTCTCCTTCTGTTGCCAAAACTTCTTTGAGGGGTAGGCCAAGTTCAGCTTCAGTGGGGGCTTCTCCTAGCATTTCAGGTTCTGTGCCTAAGAAACATATGCTTAAAATGGCAGAAGATTTGATTACTATGATTAGAGGTTCTATGCCCCTCCTGATAAGAGGCCTAGGGTGGAACCGAGATTGATAGTTTTGAACAGTGTTCAGAGGCTTGAGTCTTCTGGAAGATTTGCAGGAGTATCCTCCTTATTCTGATTCTGATGTGGATGATTCCACTCCTACAGCTTCTCCTCCTGAGGATTTCTCATTTTCAGAGACTCTGCATTCCATGAGGGAGCACTTTAAATGGGAAGGCCAGGATTACTCTGATTCCAGGAAAGGCTTAGGGAATTCTTGTTTTTGCCCCAGCATAGGCCCTTAGCTATACCTCCTGTGTTGAATGTGGTGGAAGATGTTTTTGCAGAGGCTTCCCTGAACCCTGACTCTTTGCCTCCTGCTCCTGTTAAACCTGATAGGTACTATAGGGTGCCTGAAGCTCATAAGTATCTTTTAAGAGTCCTAGGGCAGACCCGAAACTGTTTCTCAGGGACCTAAAGGTGTTAAGGCCTCTGTGGTTAAAAACCCTGTTCCCACTGATAAAGAGGCAAGGGCTTTGGATATATGGGGAAAGAAAGTGTATACTTCTTCCACTTTAGCCATGAGGGCGTTGAATTGTCAGTTTCACATGCTTAAATATCAAAATTATCTCCTTTCACAACTGAAATCTAAGGTGGATGCTTTGGCGGAAGGTATTGAGTGTAAAGAGTTGCTGGATTTAGTTCATGTGTCTGAACAAGTGGGTAAGCATTCTTTGCAATGTGGTTTTGATGCTGTACAGGCCTCCTCGAGGGTGGCTGCCACTAGTTCTGTTCTTCGCAGGCATGCCTGGTTGAGGGATCAGAATTTAGCTGAGCATGTTAAGACAAGGATTTTGGATGCTCCTTTACAGTCTGATGTGTTGTTTGGTTCGCCTGTGGAAGCAGTTTTAAAGAAAATGGAGGACAAAGCTAAGTCTATGCAAACTGTTAAAGATTTTTGCAGGTGCAGCCACCAAGTTTAGTAGAAATTGGCCTACTAAGGGATGGACATATCCTGCTTATGATTCCCAGTCTAGGGGTAGGTCTAGACGTGGTAGGGGCAGAGCTCAAGGTTCTTTTAGGCCTAGAACAGGGAGTTCACCTGCTCAGACTTCTGGTGAGGGCAGGGGTCAGTCCTTTCGTAAACAGACCCAATGACCTGCCTTTTCAGCTGCCAGCAGATTCTCGTCTGGCAGCTCCTTTGGGAGGAAGACTGTCTCTTTTCAAGGAAAATTGGGATTTAATTACTCAAGACAGATGGGTGTTGGATATCATTCACCACTGTTACAGGTTTTATTTCCATACATTGCCCCCTTTCAAGGGCATGGCAGACGTTCCTCCTCCACAAAGGAAAGAGGCTCACAAGCAAATTTCTCAGTTACTCCAAATAGGGGCCATTCAGCCAGTCCCTGTATCAGAAAGGGGCCTAGGATTTTATTCTCGCCTGTTCCTAGTACCAAAGAAGGGGAACACGTGGAGACCAATTTTGGATTTATCTATCCTCAACACTTATCTGGACATTCCCAAGTTCAAGATGTTGACGTTACAACAGCTTCTACCTCTGCTGGGCAAAGATCACTGGATGGTAACTTTAGATCTCAAGGAAGCTTACCTTCATGTGCCTATAAGACTGAGTTGCAGGAAGTATCTGCGTTTTGAGCTGGAAATTCTCATTATCAGTTCTCTGCATTGCCCTTTGGCTTATCTACTGCGCCCAGAGTATTCACAAAGGTTCTGGCTCCAGTGATAGCTTACTTCAGGCTAAAAGGAATTCAAATCTATCCTTACTTGGACGACTGCCTGATTCTGGCTCAAGAAAAGGAAGATCTTCTACAGCATCTGGAATATGTTATAGCAGTGCTAAGATGCCTAGGGTATTCTGTGAACGAAATAAAGTCCAGTCTAGTACCCTCTCAAGACATGTGCTTTCTGGGTGTGAGACTGAATACAGCAGCCCAGATGGCCTTTTAACCCCGGACAAACAAAAGAGTCTATCACTTTACTTCCATCAACTATCTCATCAGTCCGTGCTGACTGCAAGGACAGTCCTTCAAGCATTAGGGTTCATGGCATCTTGTATTCTGGTGCTTCCCAATGCCAAACTGCATATGAGGAAGCTACAATGGTATCTCAAAATGTATGGACACAGCACTGCCAGGATTTGGACACTGTCATTCAAATAATACCTTGCCTTCAAAAAGAATTTTTGTGGTGGGCTCAGGAATGTCACCTAAACAAGGGACTCTCTGTGACCCGGCCAGAGGCGAGTCAGATTTTAACGACAGATGCCTCGGACATTGCTTGGGAGCTCATCTGAATGGAAAGTGGATACAAGACAAGTGGCCTGCCAGACTACAGCATCTACATATCAACATGAAGGAGATGTTAGCAGTCCAGTTTGCATTAATGGCTTTCAAGGAGTTACTTCTTCCAGGGCAGGTGTTGATTCTAACAGACAACACAACTGTCATGTGGTACATCAACAAGCAAGGGGGAACACATTCTTATCCTCTATGCAGGCAAGCAATGATTTTATGGGAGACTGCGCTAAGCTTGCAACTAACTCTTCAGGCAAGGTTTCTGCCGGGAGCACAGAACTCCTTAGCAGATGTATTAAGCAGACAAATCATGGATCCCCACGAGTGGAAACTGGATCTTCATGTATTTCAGAAATTGACAGTGTCATGGGGAACTCCAGACATAGATCTGTTCGCTTCTCCACTAAACCACCAGCTGCCAAAGTTTTGCACAAAGGGGTTTCATCACACAGCTTGGAAAGTGGAGGCTCTGTCTTTCAGTTGGAAAAACCTTCATGTGTATGCCTTTCCACCTCTGCCTCTTCTTCCAAAGGTGCTATTAAAAGTCAGACAAGACAAGCCACGGATGATTTTGATAGCTCCAGATTGGCCTCGCAACACTGGTACCCACTACTAAGGAGTCTGGTAAGGAAGCCTCCATGGCCTTTACCTTTGATTCCTCATCTGTTATCTCAGAAGGACGGTCATCTGCTCAATGTCAAGCTTCACTCTCTTCATCTAACAGCCTGGCATATTCTGTGTTGAAACACAGCAGGTCTCAACTTCCTCAACAAGTTTTAAATGTGATTATGGAAGCTAGAAGACCTAGTACAAGGAAAGTGTACGCAGAAAAATGGAAGAGATTTTTATTTTGGAGTACAGCAAGAATTTGGAGATTTCTGAGCCTAATTTGAGTGTGGCTCTTCAATATCTTACTGAGTTATTGGACAAGGGTTTGTCCTTCTCTTCCATTAAGATTCATGCTGCAGCAATTTCAGCTCACTATGATTGTGACCCACCATTATTTTCGCATCCTTTGTTCAAGCAGCTTCTTAGAGGGGCAAAAAATTTAAGACCCCCACGTAGAGCTCCTACTCCTGCTTGGGATCTCAATTTTGTGTTGGAAAAACTTACTCTACAACCTTTTGAGCCTGCGGCTACTGCTGAATTGAAATACTTGTCATGGAAGACTGCTTTTCTGTTGGCTATTACTTCTGCAAGAAGGGTGTCTGAGTTGCAGGCCCTTATGGCAGTAGAGCCCTTTTTGATTTTCCATAAGGATAGGGTATCATTACATACTAATCCTTCCTTTATGCCTAAGGTGGTTTCTAGTGTGGCTTTAAACCAAACTATTCATTTGCCTACTTTTTATGCAGACCCCAAAATAAAGGGGAAAAGATTTTGCACACTTTAGATGTACACAGGCAATTGCGTTATTATTTAAGCAGGACTAAGGATTTTAGGCAGTCTCAGCAGTTGTTTGTTTCTTTTGCTTTGAGTTCGCAGGGCAAGCCTGTGTCAAAACAAACTATTTCTAGGTGGATTGGGTTTTGCATTGCATTTTGTTATTCCCATCATGGCAAGGAGATTCCAGCTGGGATTAGGCCTCATTCCACTAGGGCTACTGCCACTTCAACAGCATTTCTAAGGGGGGTGGCAACTAAGGATATTTTGGAGGCAGCTACTTGGAGTTCAGTGCATACTTTCTCCAAGCATTATCACCTTCCTATCTACTCTAAGTCTAGGGCTGGTTTTGCCACAGCTGTTTTGCAAGGCATGTTGTCAGCTCCTACTTCTTTATGATTTGCCAGCCTCCCTAACCTCTGCTTTGGGATTCTACCCAATAGTAAGGACTGCAGCAATGTGGAACGAAGAACATAGTACAGTTTTGTACCTACCATAAATGTAGATGTTCGAGGATCCACATTGCTGCAGTCCAATTTACCCTCCCTCCTTCCCCTCTCTGTTTAGGGGTGGTTGTGTAGGTGAGGTTATATGCTGATATTTTTGTATATATTTTTGTATATATTGTACATATTTTTGGTGCAGGTATTTTGGGCCTTGTCTTTTTAGGGTCTTCTGACATCTGGGGCAAGAAAAGACTGAGGATATGACGTCGGTCATGCGCATTAGTACCCTGACGTACTGACGTCAGTCTAATGCGCCCTGACCGACGTCAGCCATATACTCTGGTATTCGGGCCGACTGGACAGCGGACTACCCAATAGTAAGGACTGCAGCAATGTGGATCCTCGAACATCTACATTTATGGTAGGTACAAAACTGTACTTTTCTTGAACCCAAGCCCATTGCATGTCCTGCTGACCATTGCTTCTGCTGGCAGGATCAGGAGCTTAACTTTGCTTCTCCAGATTTCAGATGAAATGGCCCTTTCTGGAGAAGTTGCATATTGTCCCATTTGCAGATGCATATAGTCCTCTTTGCCGTTATGGTTGTGGAGAAAAAGCTGCTTTCAGGGCCTTTTCCAGTTTGGTCTGACAGTTTGTAGATCATCAGTGCACATTTATATATAGTACTGGTCAGGTAGTAATGGAGATAAGGGGGAGTTACCAGTAAGTAGGTCCACATGCCGTATCATCAACAACCCCCTTGTTCCCATTTTCTACGTGGGGTCGGGGTGTCATGTCAACTCACTGTCTATCTTGATTCACTGCTACACTCCTACCTTCTTTGGCACTCATGCTTGACTGTCGCAGTTCTTCTCACACACGATCCATCCACCACTTTGCTGGATGCCCTCGTTTCCTCTTACATTCTTCCTGTCTGTCCCAAATCATCTTTACCAGATTATCTTCTGCTTTTCTGCACATGCCCAAACCACTGTAATGTGTTCTCTTTGACCTTTTCTGCAATTGGATGTACTTTGGCTTCTGTTCTTATTTCCTCATTTCTTCGTCTTTCCCACATTGTGCATCCTGTCACCCTTCTCAGGCACTTCATATTTAGCTTTCTCATGTGCCTTTACGCCCAGGTTTCTGTACTGTACAGTATTACTGGTTGCACCACTGTTTTGTTCACTGTACTTTTCAGCTTCCTTGTCATTCTTCTGTCATACACTACACCTGACATTGCATGCTATTTGGCTGCAGCCCTTCTGATTGTAGCTTTGATCTCGTCATTCAGACTTCCATTCTCCTCAACCACCTGTCCCAGATACTTGAAGCTGTTAACCTATTCCAGTATCTTCCAGTCTGTCTCAGTTCTCAGCTTCTTTTGATTTCCCTAATTTGCTGCCATTACCATTTTATCTATACTTAGTTTCGTCACATGTGCCTTAAGTTTTGCGTTCCATTCCCCTGTCCTTTCCTGAAGCTCGTGCTTAGTCTGCTTATAATGTCACATCATCTGCATACAGCAGCTTTGTTGATCTGTTTGCTAATGTAGTCCATCACAGTATGAACAGCAGTGGACTCGGAGCTGAATCCTGGTGCACACCCACTCCCACTGGAGCCCCTCTATGAGACTGAACACTATTTGTACTTGAGTCATTGGGACTTTGTACATAACCTGCACTAATTCTGCCAATGTTTCTGGGATTTCAAACCACCGCAGTGCTTCCCAAATCAGCTTTCTTGGGACTTTGTTTTATGCTTTCTCCAAGTTTAGGAATGCCCAGTTGGCTCTTTCTCCATTAACTATCTGTCTCACTGCAAGCATTGGGTCAGTCATGCTGCATGCTGGTCTGTATCCGAACTGGTAGAATCAGTAGCTAGGACCAACATATTTGGAATGTAGAAAGTCCAAACAAGCAAGCAGAAAAATTCCAAATATTGGACATGTTGCATTATTCAGCAACAAGTGACTTTATTCCAAACGTCACAAAACTTTTAGGCGGTGCCCTTCTTCAGTGTGCATGTTCAAACTAAAACCACAAATCTCTTGTTTAAATAATTCAGACATGTGACAAAGTCCTATAAAAAAAAACACTCCATTAACCCGGTAACGGATATTAAAATCAACCTGAGATGCATAAAATTCACCATAAAAACCCCATATATTTTTATATATATCTGAAGTAGTTGTCTTCATTTGTTCTTCAACCTGTGGGTTACGGATCCATATCGAGTCCGACTTGGCTGCATATCCAGCATCTGATCTGAGTTGAAAGCTCTTCTCCTTACCCATAATGCCCCTGTCTCCTTCCTCTCTTCGGATCTTGTTTGCTGCCTGCAAAGTCCGCATCGTGGTCTGAGCGCTCTGCTTCGATTTTGGTAAGTACGTGGTTTTTTGGAGTTCTCTCTCTTTCTGTATTTTCTCTCCCTACTTTCTATCCTTCCCCTCCTCGTGGTAGTCTTAAAAAAAAAAAATACTCTCTTTTCTGCCTTCCTTTAGTAGCGTGTGGTGAGTGTGCTAGGTCAGTGTGGCCATAAGCTCTCCACAGCCGATGGCCACAATGTGCGTGGTGTGTCTGGGGGTGGCCCACCTTCAGACCTCCTGCTCCATCTGTGCTGAGTTCAGTCCCAGAGCACTGAATGACAGGAGGAATAAACTGATACTAAAGGGCCTCCTTCCTCCGGGGACTGTAGTCCCAACAGCTTCAGCTTCGCCTGCTGCTTCTTCCACCTCCCTGACCTCTGGGACTCAAAACTCCTGCTAGGGGGTCCGGGGAAGGGGAGAAATCTAAAAAAGACAGGCCACAAAAGCGGTCCCCTGACCACTTGGCTCCAGCCGGCCCTCTACCTAACACTAGACCAGTTACCAAACCAGACTCTCCCAGGCTCCGCTTTCCCTGGTTTTCCCCTGAGCTGGAGGAGCCCTGGATCCGTTCTCCAGTGCAGGCTTCCCCTCGCCATCCTTCCAGGCAGGTGTCAGTTTCCTCCTCTCGTTCCACCTGGAGCCATAGTGAAGCGGAGATGGACAGAATGATGTGGAAGTTCATCCACATCCAGATTCAGATGAGAGACTTACCTGCCCCCTCTCTCTTTGGAGCAGGGAGCACGCAGTCATTGTTTACCCCAATTTACTCTTTTTCTGATCCGACCTTTGGTTTCGGAGCCCTTGGATCCGAGGACCCTTGGGGTCGAGGGGTCGGTGCCAAAGGTACCTTGTACCTCGACGCTGGCTACGGCCTTGAGTGTGTCTGTTCCAACTGGGTTGGATCTGACAGGGTCTTGGAGCTGGATCCGAGGGGATGTTGTTGGCTCAGAGTATGTCAGAGCGCAGTCTTCCCCTCGGTATCCCGGCGCTTGGAGGCTCAGTTCTGGCTCCCCCGTCGAGGCAGAAGGGGACAGCTCCTACTGGCCTTTCTCAGGATGTCCGTTCCCCTTCAGCTTTTGATGTGATGGAGAGGGTTCTCTCGGTTTTGTCAAGATCCTTGACCATCTCATCTTCTGACTCCACCCCAACTCCCTCTGTTTTGGGTATGATTCCGACCATCCTACCATGTCAGGGACAGCCTGCTGCTGTTTTGCCTCCAGAAGCTTCTGTGTGGGAGCAGCAGGACGTTGGCGAGTCTTACCCAGAGATTCCCACTGAGGAGGTTCCTTGCAAACATACTTGCAAAAGGAGGCACTTATACTCCCCTCAAGAGTAACTCACAGAAGACACTGATGTGAAGGAAGGGGAAGGTTCTTCCCGGTCACCCCCCAAGATTGTCTCCTTCAAAGACATCATGGAACTCCTTCACCAAGGGGGGGGGGGGTCTGCCCAGAAACCTACCTCGGAGGAATCTGTGTTCCACGAGGCATTCTGCACAGGCCCCTCTACTTCCTGGGAGTCCCCTCCCACTGATCCATTAGTGGACCTGATAACATCCTGGGGGGGAGGAACCAGACACAGTGGAACCCATCCGAAAGCACCCCGGATAAAGTTCTTAGCCTGTCTTTCACGTAGGACACACCTGAAACAAGGAGTCCCCAGTTGATGCAGTGGTGGTGGCAGCTGCCATTAGGAAAGAGCTCACTCAGGTGCACTCTGCGGTTCATCCTCCTGACCGAGAGTCGAGCGATGGACTGAAAGCAGGTGTAAGCTTTAGCGACTTTTTCAGTAAGAGTGCTGAATTACATGGCACATGTCATTCAGCTGCAACGAGACCTAGTGAAGGAGATCACTGAGTCGATCCCTGAGTGCATATCACCAGAGGACAAGATGTTTTCCGCTCGTATGTCCACTCTGAAGTCAGTCGTTAACACCTCTGTGCTTCTCCTCTTCCATGCTACCAAGGGAGCCGCTAGGGCAGCTGGTACAGGAGCTGCTATCAGGAGACATGCCTGGCTCCGGCTCTGACAGTTCTCGGAACCTTTTAAGACATCATTCACCAATGCTCCGTACGACGGTTCCTGCCTGTTTGGAATGGAAAGTCGTTAAGTGAGACTTTGGTCCAGAGTGAGAAAGATGGGAAGACTCTGCCATTGGATCTGCTTCTCTGCCCCTCTAAAATCCCTTTGTAGGAATCAGTAAGAGACTAAGATAATGTGGTTCCAGAAGTCCCTGGCATTTTCCCGAGATGCTCAGGACTCGCCTTCCCCTAGGGGCAGAGGGGAATATGATAGACATCACCCTAGAGGCAGAGGAGGGCTGAGACATTACAGGTCTCGAGAACCTTTCTGAGCAGACCCGCACAACAGCCCTGAAGGGTTGCCTGACTGTCAATCTCTGGAGGCAGTCGGGCTGGTTATTGCTACAACTGACGGAGTGGAAGTCAGTCCTAGGCGGCACAGTGGTGCAGTGGTTAACATTGTCGCCTCACAGCAAGAAGTTCTCCGGTTCGATTCTCGGCTGGGGTGCCTTCTGTGTGGAGTTTGCATGTTCTCCCTGTGTTCGTGTGGGTTTCCTCCAGGTACTCCAGTTTCCTCCCACATTCCAAAGACATGCATCTGGAGCATTTCTCCCTGGGCCTCCGCTGAAAACAGGCTCTGTGGAACCTAGTCGGACATTCCCGGTCAACAAATGTTAAATAAAATAAAAAAAAAGTCCATCACAACAGATTGTTGGATGTCCTTTGTCCTTCTCTTTGCTCAGAAAACTCTTTCTGGTATTGACGAGGTCCTGTTTGGGTTGGGTGTGAGTAATGGATTAGGCAGCAAACTCGATCTGAAGGGAGGAAAGAGACAGGGGCCTTATGGGTAAGTGGAGGAGCTTTGAGCTCAGATCAGATGCTGGATATGTGGCCGAGTCGGATCCAATACGGATCTGTAACCCACAGGTTGAAGACAAATGAAGAACAGCTACTGAAATGAAACGTTATGTTGAGTACATAACTTTTTTTTTTTTTTTTAAATCGTTTGCTTCTTTTTTAATATAGGTTTGATACTGACAGCTGCATTCATGCCAGATTTACAGTCTGCTCCCAACCGTGCAGTTGATTCATATTCACAAATCTGTAAGGCTTTGTTTATGTTGCCACCTCTTATCTACTACTCTAAAACGAAAGCCATGTTCCTTAACTTCTTCCCCTATATGTGTAGCATGAGCGTTACTATTCAGTTTTCTTTGCATCTCTGATTTATGTTCTGTAATTCTGTCTTTAAGTATTTGATTATATTTCCCTATATAGAAGGTGGGACACTTTATACAGTTTGCTAAATAAACAGTATTAGATGTATGACATGTAGCGCAGCAGTTGAATGTAAATGTCTTCCTAGTGATAGGATGTATGAAATTATTGTCTTTCTCAACATCTTTACAGTATGTACAATTAAACCAGGGAAATGTGCCCTTCTTATTGCTTTTCTGTTCTATTGAATGATGTTTCATATCTTTTTAGCATAAACATTTCAAGTTAGAACAATTCCGATGTGCAGAATATTGCTTATCTCCTATAACCTTCCTCATTTCAGGCATAGTTGCTAAGATACCCCAATTTTTTTTGCTTTTTTAATCCCATCTGATCTATTATATGAAGTAACATATCTTGCATATTCATGTTTCTCTGAGTTTATAGGAACACCTGCACACCTCCGTTCAGCTGAAAAATATGGCTTAGCTTTATCTCGTCTAATATTTACAACCTCTTTCTTTAATTGTTGCAATAATTTATTATCGTAACCTCTATGTTCTTCGTGTTTCACTGTTGCAGTCATTACATTTGGGTTATCTGCTTGCAGTAGCCTGATTAACAAAGTCTTGTGTCCTGTGTCTGTTGCTGTCCCTTCTTCCATTATGTCAGGTCGTCAGGGTATAAAACATGCAGCCGACACCATTACATCAATTTTTCTTGCTGTGCAGTGCCTGAAGCAGAAGCAGTTCGCAAGTGCCAGTCGGCCGACTCCTGAAATTTTCGTTTTCGAGTTTCAGAACCAAAGTCTTCAACTAAAGCTAAGTACCCCATTGGGGAAACTTTTTCTTGCCCCTTACCGATGTCAGTAAAAGTTAATAATTGTATTACTTGTGGAAAGCAAATACCTCACAAAGATTTTTATTCGTACTGTATTCCTTGCCTAGGCCCTGACCACAACGTACCTTGCTGTTGGTTTTGTGCTTTATTTAAACAGCGCACTATCTGTTGCCGGTATATTTTCACTTTGAAATATTTCTGTTCTCTGTTTAATTATCCAGAAATATCATCTGTTAGCTTTCCGACTACCGAGATTCAGAAAAAACACAAAGATAAAGATAGAGACAGGCCGCCGAGGTCCAAAGCTGCCGACAATGCTTCTAAGCCCGTTCGCCGGTACTCAGTGAGGCGCTTTCACCGCCCCTGATACCTGCTGCTTCTGACTCACAGGCCTCTACTGAGGCCCATTCGGAGTCCGGTATGCCGTGAGATGCTTCAACTGTGGAACCTGCGGATGTCTCTACCTTGGATGGGTCCGGAGCAGCTGTGCAGGCACCGGCTTCTGTGGGAGTATTCAGGCCTACGGACTTGCATATTAAACCGACGCCTCCTTCTTCATTTAGGCCAAAATCTCGAACCATGCCTAAGAAACTGACGCCCAGGCCGCATGCTCAGGCCTCTATGCCTAAAAGACAAATTATAAGAATGGCTGAAGATTTTATAACTCTAATCAGGGGAAGCCAACCTCCCCCTTCTAAGAGACCTAGGGCTGAAGTTGTTTATGAATCTTCTGAACAGGATTCTGATTCTTCTGATGATCTGGATTTGCCCTTATCTACTTATGAGGATTCTGATGCAGAGGTCTCTATTCCCTCTGCTTCCCTTACAGAGAATTTTTCTTTTGGTGAAACCTTACATACTCTAAGGGAGCATTTCCACTGGGAAAGACAGGATTTTTCTGATTCAAAAAAGAGGCTTGGGGATTTCTTACTCCTGCCTCAGCATAGACCTTTAGCTATACCTCCTGTACTAGACATTGTTGATGATGCCTTTTCGGAATCTAGTTTGGCCCCTGATTCTGTCTCCTGCTCCCAGAAAACCTGACAAATATTACAGGGTTCCTGATTCTCTCAAGTTCCTTTTTAAAAATCCTATTGCGGATCCAGAGACTATTTCACAGGGACCCAAAGGCATTAAGGCTTCTACTGCTAAAAATCCTACCCCCTCTGATAGAGACTCTAGGGCGCTGGCTAGATGGGGTAAGAACGTTTACACTTCTGCAACCTTGGCCATTTGGACGTTAAACT
Source organism: Protopterus annectens (assembly GCF_019279795.1). Classification (NCBI taxonomy): domain Eukaryota; kingdom Metazoa; phylum Chordata; order Ceratodontiformes; family Protopteridae; genus Protopterus; species Protopterus annectens. The sequence goes on along the minus strand of NC_056744.1, from coordinate 405,979,487 downwards.
GCCAGTTTCATATGTTAAAGTATGTCAACAACATGTTATTGGATGATAATTCCTGAATGCTCTGAAAATAAAGAATTACAGGATTTAATGCATTCTGCTGAACAGGTTGGAAAACATACTTTGCAATGTGGATTTAATTCATTAGAGGCCTCTTGCAGGGCTGCTGTTACTGGGTCTGTGCTCAGAAGGCGTGCTTGGCTTAAGGAGCACTCTTTGCCTGATCATGTTAAAGCTAAATTGTTGGATACTCCCTTAAGTCAGGACCACCTGTTTGGCAACAAGGCTGAGGAAGTTCTTAAAAAGATGGAAGATAAAGCTAAATCTATGCAGATTGTTAAAGATGTCTTACAAGTTCAGCCTCCTAGATTTTGTAGGCACTGGCCCTCTAAAAATTGGTCCTTTCCAGCCCCCTCCAGGTCTTCTTAAGCCAAACCCAGACACGGCAGAAACCCCAGGTTTCAGTCCCAAGGGGGACACACAACTAGGCATGAGTGGTTTCTGCACCCAAACCTGGGAGCAGTAAGACTCCCCCTTATGGAAAACCGTCTCAATGACTTGCTTTTAAAACTTCAAAGCACTTCCCCAACTGAATGCTCCTTTAGGCGGAAATATTGGTCTGCAGGCCAGAAACTGGGAACTCATTACCCAGGACAAATGGGTTTTAAATATAGTGTCCCAAGGATACAGATTTCATTTCCACACATTACCAACACCAAGTGGGTGGCCAGATCTACCCCCATATCAGTGGGCGGAGGCCCAAAATCAGGTACTCTCTCTCTTAAACATGGGGGCTATTCAGTTGGTACCAGAAGCGGAAAAGGGACAAGGTTTCTATTCAAGACTTTTCCTGGTACCCAGAAAAGGCAATACATGGTGTCCTATCCTGGACATTTCTTCTCTAAATACCTTTCTGGTGATTCCAAAATTCAAAATGCTGACTCTTTACCAGCTGCTTCCTTTGCTAGGCAAGGATGCATGGTTGGCAACACTAGACTTAAAAGAAGCATACCTCCACATCCCTATCAGGGAGTCTTGCAGAAGATACCTACACTTCAAAGCAGGCTACATGCACTAGGAGTTCTCTGCACTGCCCTTTGGCTTATCTACTGCGCCCAGGATATTCACAAAGCGCCTAGCTCCAGTCATTGCATTTGTAGGCAAAGAAATATTCAAATATACCCATACCTGGACGATTGTCTAATTCAGGCAGAAAGCAAGGACATTCTTTTCAATCATCTGGCCTTTGTTCAAAGGGTACTGACTTGTCTGGAGTTCCCCATAAACAAAAAAATCCCACGTGGTACCCTGTCAATAAATTATATTCCTGGGAACACGCTTGTATACAACTTTCCAGATGGCTTTCCTCACGTCGGAGAAATGGATACAGTTGACAACTTACTTCAAACAAGTGGCCACAAAAACCCAGCTATCTGCAAGGCAAATACTGCAAGCCTTGGGGTTCATGGTCTCCTACATTCTTCTAATTCCATATGCAAGGCTGCGTATTAGGAAACTACAATGGTATCTCAAAAGCCTATGGTGTCAACATTCACAGGATCTGGAAGCAAGGATTCCTATCATACCTTGCCTACGCCTAGAGTTCCTTTGGTGGGCAGAGGCCTGCCACCAAAACAGGGGACTACCAATCATATTACCCCCTGCCAAACAAATCTTAACAGACGCATCAGACTATGCATGGGGGGGCTCAACTGGCAGGGAAGTGCATTCAGGGGAAATGGAACCCAAGTCAAATGCACCTGCACATAAATCAAAAGGAAATGTTAGCAGTACAGAATGCTCTGACAGCCTTCAAAGACCACATTCTTCCAGGACAACTAATGGTAAAAGACAAACAACGCCACTGTCATGTGGTACATAAGCGGGGGGGGGGGTACACATTCTTACCCCCTCTCCAGACTAGCCATGGCATTGTGGAACACAGCCTTGAGCTGCCAAGTAAATTTGCAAGATCAATTCCTGCCAGGAAAACTAAATACACTGGTAGACGGACTAAGCAGAAACCTCATGGACCCACTCGAGTGGAAACTGGAACCAAGGATTTTCAACATGTTGGCAAGCAAATGGGGGAGCCCAGATATAGACCTGTTTGCTTCCCCCCAGAACCATCAACTGGACAAATTTTGCACAAGGATTCCCCACAAGCAAGCTTGGAAAGTGGATGCTCTATCCGTCAGCTGGAAGAACCTATCATTTTATGCCTTTCCTCCTCTGCTCTCCAAGGTACTACTAAAGATCAAACAGGGCACGCCAAGGACTATTTTAATTGCACCAGACTGGCCTCGCCGACACTGGTACCCACTCTTGCGCAGTGTGTAACGCTTGACTCCATGGCACCTGCCTCAGACTCCTTCCCTGTTGTCTCATCAGGAGAACCAGATTCTTCACCCTCAGCTGCAAACCCTGAACCTAGCAGCCTGGCTACCTAATCTCTCCTTTACCATCCCTCAGTAAATCAGTGATGGATATCATTTTAGAGGCAAGGAGGCCTAGTACTAGAAAATCTTATGCTGCAAAATGGAAAAGATTCTGTGATGGAAAAGATTCTGTGCTTGGAACCAGTCTCAAGGAATGAATGCAGCAGTGCCCAATTTACTTCAGATTCTACAGTACTTGACTGAGATGCTTCATAAGGGCTTGTCTTTTTCCTCCATCAAAATTCATGTCTCAGCCATTTCAGCCGATTATAGCACAGAGCCTCCCCTCTTCTCTCACCCACTGCTCAAGCAGTTCCTCAGAGGGGCCAAAAATTTAAGGCCACCCACGAGAGCTCCAGCCTCTGGGATCTTAACTCTGTCTTGGAGAAACTCACTTTTCCTCCTTTCGAGCCAGCTGCTACTGCAGATTTAAAATTTCTTTCCTTTTGGCAATCACTTCTGTAAGAAGGGTATCTGAATTGCAGGCCCTTATGGCAGTGGAACCTTTCATCATCTTTCATGTGGACAGGGTGTCCCTTAGAACCAGTCCCTCCTTCGTGCCCAAGGTGGTATCCAGTGTGGCTCTTATCAGTCCATTCATTTGCCTACCTTCTTTCCTAACCCACAGAACAAAGGGGAACGGATACTGCACTCTTTAGATGTGCACAGACAGCTTAGATTCTACTTGACAGGACTAAACCTCAAAGGAAATCTGAACAATTGCTGGTGGCATTTGCTGCAGGTACAGGGGGAAAAGCTATTTCAAAACAAGCCATTTCAAAATGGATAGGCCACTGCATTAATTTCTGCTATATAAGCACCATGGAAAACCTATCCCACAGGGCATCAGACCCCATTCAACTAGAGCTGCATCTACCTGTACAGCCTTTCTCAGGGGCGTCCCTACTAGGGACAGTCCTAGAAGCTGCTACCTGGAGTTCTGTACATACTTTCACCAAGCATTATCATTTGCCAATTTTCTCTAAATCCAGGGCTGGTTTTGCCACTGCAATCTTGCAGGGCCTTATAGCTGGTCCTAATTCTATTTAAATTCCTCCTCCAAACCTTAGCTTTGGGAATCTACCCAAATGTAATGACCGCAACAGTGAAACATGAAGAACATAGTACAGTTGTGTACACTTACCATAAATGTAGCTGTTAGAGTGTATTACTGTTGCAGTCCTGCTTACCCTCCCTCCAGCCCCCTTTTCTTTCTTTGGCTATACCTCTTCTCTCACTTACTATGCTCTAAAAGCTTTTTGGTGTCTTTGCTTTTCTGTTGAAGGTATATCCTTGTATTTATAGATTTAATATGTTCCCATTAGGGGGGCACCTGACATCTGGGGCAAGAAAAACTGATGTAATGGCATCGGCTGCATGTTTTATACCCCTGACGACCTGACGTCATGGAAGAAGGGACAGCAACATACATAGGACCGAAGACTTTGTTAATCAGACCAACTGAGGGCTACTGCAAGCAGATAACCCAAATGTAATGACTGCAACAGTGAATTCACTTGAACATCTACATTTATGGTAAGTGTACACAACTGTACTTTCTGTAAACACTTCCACCATTTCATCCATATTCCTACTTGACACCAGTTATTCTTCTGCTAAAGTAAAGCAGGAAAGTCATCCTAGATTTGTTCTCAGTTTCAGAATTTTTCACTTTGTTTGGATCTGATGAGGTCATCAGATATGCATGCAGTCTTGCAATTGCAGATCTGTACATCTAATCAATTTCAAGAAGGCCCATACATCCCTCAGAATGAGGGATGTATAATCTTGGTTTACACTGATTTCTATATGTCATTTAACAAGCGTGAAGCATTTTTCTTGTTTTCCTGTCTAACTCCTTCCATACCTTTTGGGGCCAGTCACCCCAAAACTGTAAATTGGAACAGGAAGAGCAAATTGGTTTATAGCTTGGACTTTGTTCCTAAATATCAGGGCTGTTTTCAGTATTAATTTCAGTCTTCTAAAATATTCCTTACTAAGTTTTGTTCACATTTGTTCATGTATTATTGATCCTTAATCATTTCCAAAATATTTATACACTCACTCTCCTGCTAAAGTTACTTTAAATCACATCCCTGTCTCAGATGGATTTTAATGTACTGCGGCTTTCCTGCTTTGTTACTTTTGCACATTTACCAAATGACCTTATAACATCTGAGAAAGTTTTGGACACTTTCATTTGTGCTTTTCAGTACCTCATCTGATGAACTCTACAGTTTTAAGTCATCCTCAAAAGATAAGAAGTCTACACTTTGTTGTCTGGGAGCCAAATTGTAACCATGACGTAATCTGTTAAGTAAATAGCTTAATGGATTAAGGGCAAGACAAAGCAGCAGCAGTGACAGTCACCCTGAAATATCCACCCCCCTTTGAATTTTTATCCCTGGGATAATTTGTCCTTAATCATGGCTTAGCTGCAGAGTGGTTTGCCCCTGTTTTCATAATCACCGTAATATAACTGGTCATTGTAGAGTGTGTCTTGTACATCTGTAAGCAGTCCTTTATCCTTGAATGTGGGATGCTATCAGATGTAATTTATGTATGCCATACTTAGATTCTTCTCCATGTTACAGTTCTCCATTATGACTGTAACAAATGATCCTTTGTTCCATATGATTTTCTGTTGGTACCCTTTTGTTCTATTGCCATTCCTGATTTTTTTTCTAAATGACTATAAACTCTGTCAGCATCAATTCCAGTATATAGTTTATACATCATTGGAAAGCAAGTTATTGATATGTAGTTTTTAAGGTAGTTTGCAGGTTATCTCTTAAGGAGTATCATTTTTCCTTTTAACTTGGCTGATATCTGTTTAGGGTGCGAGTATAAGTAGTTTTTACTCAGGGCAAAATCTTTTCGTAATAATGTTAATGCCTTTAGTCAGAAGTTAGGTGCTGCATCTGAAACTGGAGTTGTGCAGTTAGGAGCTTTTCTTAATTTTACTTAATTTCTCTAGCCATTTCTGCTTTCCATTTCATCCTGTACACTTGAACAACTTACTGTTTTGTTTTTTTTACTACTACTATCCATTCAGCATCTTTGGTTTGTTGTACAGGGTCTTCATAGATAGTTCTCCAAAATGTGTCTGTTCCTTCTTTTTTGGTAGTGTCTCTATTCCTTTTGCTTTGTTTCCCAATTCTGTATAAACCTTTTTGGGATAATCAGCGAATTGCTTTTGTACCTTTCTTTCAGTTTTTCTGCCTGTGCTAATATCTTTAGTTTATTTGCAACAGTGTATGATAGATCCTGATCTGTTCTAATACTATGAGTTGCTTTTATCTCCTCCGTCTTTCCAAGTGTTTTTGTTGATCTGTCCCCTCTTCTGTACTCTTCTAACAGTGACACTTGTCTTAATTCCTTTATAGTTTTCTGTTTGATGCTTCCATGATGGCATTTGATTGCTTCCCTTCCCTTTCCGTATTGCCGTCTATTTTTGTAGTGAGATTTTCTGTTAATTTAGCTGCACAGTAATATCTCCTATTTACTTCTGTTTATATCAAATGATTTTCTGTTAATAATCTTGATTACTGAGTTCATTTGTTTTATCAGATTTCTAACATTTTGGATATTATTGACTTTCTGTAATCAATCTTAAAATGCTTCTCCATTTCTGTTAAATGAAGCAACTCTTCCCTTAGATCTTTTTTCTTCTAAACTGAGGGCACATTCTTTATTCTCCATTTCCTGCGTGCTTTCTACAGAAGGTTCCAGAACATCTTCCTGTGACATATTCTCTTCATCTGCAACCTGTGTCATCCATTGCTGTTTCATATGGAAACTCACTGGCTTATCACTCCAGAACATCGACTGTGCCAGAGTTGTCACTGTTTCCTGTTCCTTCCCTTACTGTGCAACTCCAGCTGAACTTTTATACTGGGTTTCCACTGAAGGCTCCAGTGTATCTTCATGTGGTAATTGATCAGATGCTTTCCCGTTCCACTTGTTTCTCCTTAATTTGGGCAGTCACTGTTCCATTATGCTGTGGTGCTACCAGTATTAGATTTTCTACACAAAATCCTTCACTTTGGAAGTAACCAGTAACTGCAGTTTCTATTTCTTTAAAGTTTCTAGTGATAATCCTCTTTGTCATCTTCTTTTTTGTACTGTTACATTTTCCATATCTGGATGCCTTTGCCTGTATTTCTCTTCGGGTGTCTTTGTTGCTGCTTTTTTTGTATTAATTAGTTTTGTTTTCTCCTTTGCATAAATATTGCACCTTGCTAAATCTCTCTTTCACATGTCCACATTTCATCTTCAGGTGCCTCCTGCTCCACCTGATTCTCCTTACTTTGGGGACTCATTGTTCCATCATGCTGATAGACTTTCATCACTAAGTTCTTCACTTCTCAGGTACTCCATAACTTCAGCTTCTACCTGTTTAACTTCTGCTTTATTAGACTTCTGTTTTGTGTTGCCCCTTAGTGATCTTATTTTAGTGTTGTAAAATTTTCCATGTCTGGGTGCCTTCCTGTATTTCTCTTCAGATATCTCTGGAGAGGCTTTTTTTGTATTGATTAGTTTGGCTTTCTTCTTTGCATAAATATTACACCGTATCCAATTTCTCCTGTCTTTTCCCATGTCAGTGTTTACTTTTTATACCTTTCAAAAATCTCTAGGTTTTGTTCCTTGTTTTCACACTTCAGTCGCTTTTTTTCAAATGATTGTGGTGGCCTATGTGGCATAGAGGATGATCAAGTCAGAACTAGACTGTCAAGGTAAAACACTATATGTAGGTAGAGCAAGTCAGCTTTAAAGTATTCAGCTTAAACTAACCATTGAGTGAAAATAAAGAAATAAAGCCAGCAAGAAATGGAAATGATATTGCTGTTGACCATGTGACTTCGAAGATTCTGCCTGACATGCAGGTATTCATGTGTTTTCCTCTGTTGTGATTGAACATTCATGTAGCACTGTCTACATGAGTTGTGTGGGTATTAACTGTTAGGCAAGAACCCAAAGCAGTCTTTATTGGCATAAGATGTTTGGTCAGGTTCCACAGTGGTATCTTGCCATATTTATCCTAAACCTGTAAAACATTATTACTCGTGTAGTGGCTAAAACATCTGCATTATTCTAGTTGCAGGAGCAAGGTAAACGTTTTGACATGTTAATGAAGCTAGTTAATGAGGTTACTCCTTTAAAGTGCTGTTATTTTTCACAGCAGTCGATACTTCAACTGAATGCTAGCCAATAAAGGCTTTGAGCAGTATTATTGCAGGAACGTAGAATAGTAGCATATGGTTCAAGGGCTTTTACTGATTACATCCAAGTGACTCCTCCAGGTGCATCTGCAGTTAACTCCTACTGATGCCCCTAGCCATCAGATATTGCTTGTTCATGTTCATATTTGAATCGGTAATTACAAAAACGTGCTATGTACAAGGTTTTAAAAGATTTCATCTTAAAGTTTACACAGTGGCAGACAAAGCTACATTAATATTTGATGTCGGTCTGGTGCAGGTAAATAGATATTAACTGTTGTTTTATGATATTAATTTGTATAGATATAATTTTCAGCATGTGTGTAACTTGAGTGGTTGCTAAGATATTGCAAGTTGTTTAGGAAGGATTATAAATGTAATAGTAGTTGTGTTTACTGTGTCTTATAAAATTTGGTTTAAGACAGAACCTAAAGAATACTACCACTGTAACACAGTTTGTGCTGATGAGTTTGCCATTTATACTTTCATAACCACTATGAATCCAGAGATATGAACATTTATTTGAAATGCTAGGGCTGTGAACTGCAGATCTGTGGAAGAAATAAACATTTGTTTCCAGAGGTAATAGCTGTAGAAATATCAAGTGTCAATGTTACCTATTGCTCAAGTGCTCCCTCAAGCTACTGAGTTGGGCAAAAATGCATTTGAAGTGTGAGGACATAAGTTGATTCTGTCAGAAAGCCCACCCATTGGAATTTCCAGTGCAAACTTCCTGAGCTCAATTGGAGTGAATGAGGTAAGTTGTGCACAGATAGAAAAGTGATGGCAAAAGTCTTTTTTTCATCATTTGATTTGTGGCATGTCATGCCATGTACTATAGAATGGGGTTTTAAATACTACATATCAGTTCCAAGAAGCCTCTTCCAAAGCCATTGATGAGGCTGTAAAGATTGTTGTGTTTGCAAAAATATGATTTAGAAGTTCAGTATAAGCCAGGGAAAGTAACACATTTAGCTGATGTATTTTCCAGATCTTGCTTCCAAGAGTGTAAAGAAGACCTGCTGGAGTGCTGTTTAGACGTTTTTTCGATTGTGTCTTAGTTGCCTTTGTCAGCCACGAAACTTGAGAAATGTGTAGAATAACTGAGAAGGCCTAAATTGTGGGCCAGATAAGGTCAAATTGGTGCATGCAGATAGTAATGTATTTTTTTCTGCTGTGAATGAGCATTCATGTAGACAGGGCTTTCGGATATTGGCAAAGGCTCTTGCTACCCCCATAGTGCCTTTTTTAGGCAAGGCTCAAAAGACAAACCCACCTCCATAGGTATCACAAGGGATAAGAAACTAAGAGTAATACTATTCAGTGCCAGAAGTCTAAACCTCAAGATGCAAGCACTCAAAACTCTCCTTAGCATGGAGAACATCGATATCTGTGCAGTAACAGAAACCTGGTTCAAGGCTCCCGAGAGCACCCCAGCACTACCAGGTTATACCTCATACCATGCTTTTCGGCCCCAAAACTTGGACCGTACCACAAAAGGAGGGGGAGTATCAATATTCGTCAAAGATACCCACACCTCCATGTTGATGGCACAGCACAAAGCATCAGAGACTATCCATGTGCAACTAACAGTGGGTAAAACTGCCTTCCAGTTTATAGCCTACTACAGACCACCCTCCCAAACCCAGGAACCCCACTCAGCCTTTCTGAGAACACTGGAAAATATGAAGGTGTCTCCAAACACCATTATATTGGGCGACTTCAGCTACCCAAACATAGACTGGGAGCATTACTCTAGCTCCAACACCCTAGCCCAAAGGTTCCTAGAATTTATAAACTCAAATGCCATGGAACAACTTGTTACCACTCCCACAATTGGGGAAAACATACTGGACCTGATCATTACCAACATAGGGACTCAGTGCTCCAGACCAGAAGTGTATCCCTCACTGGTAAGATCAGACCATAAACTAATCTCACTGGATATTCACATCCCGACTCCACCCCCTGCCCTGAAAACCACAGTGAAAAACTTCTCTAAAGCAAATTTCACACTCCTCAAAACCGAGGTGGAATCCTTCAAAGCCACCGGGCCTGTAGAAAATACGGCCCAGACCACAGAATCCTTTATAAACGCATTCTATGAACACCTTCAGGAATGCATGGATCATGCAATCCCAAATAAAACCAAGACCCAATCCTCCAAAGGCAGACTTCATGTCTGGTGGACCCCAACCATAAACAAAGTATACAATAGAAGGAGGAAGCTACTACATGATAGAGCAAAATCCCAAAAAGGGAAGGCATCTCTGATCAGTATTAGCAAAAAACTGCAGGCACTCATAAAATCGTCTAAGGCCAGCTTCGAGAGAAAAATTCCACAGGACACTAAGGATAATCACAAGGCTTTCTTTAGTTATGTTAGGAACCTGGGTGGGAATTCCCAGATATGCTCAGAATTAGTCCAAAATGACAAAAAATACACCAAACCCACAGACATTGCCAACATCCTAGCTGACAGGTTCAGCGCAAACTTCTCCCCCCCCCCCCCCACCAAAAGGGCAAATATTTATCCCAGCAGAGTGCTGCCCCCCTGACATCTCAGATGCTCAGGTAAGAGCTGCCCTCTCCAAAGCAAAAAAACACAGCATCAATGGGACCCAGACGGTGTCCTGGGCTGCGTCCTACATGAACTCCAAGAAGAGCTAAACCCAAACATAAAACTACTGTTCAATCTCAGCCTTACTACAGGATATGTACCCAAAGAGTGGCGTACAGCAACAGTGGTCCCTCTCCACAAAGGTGGTGCCTCAACGGATCCTGGAAACTATCGCCCCATAAGCCTGACTAGCTTGGTCTGCAAAGCTGTGGAAAGGATCATCATGGACCTCATAAATAAAGATATTGGGGACCTACAGACACTGGATCCTACCCAGTTCGGCTTTAAGGGCAGATCCTGCCTCTTAAACCTGGTTGATTTCTTTGAAACAGTCACCAAGGCCATTGACGAGGGAAGGTGGTCCAGACAGCCTACCTGGACCTCGCAAAAGCCTTCGATACAATACCCCACTCGGGCATTATAGATAAGCTCACCAGCTTAAATATAAACCCCTATGTCACTAGATGGGTTGCAAACTGGCTCAAGGACAGAACCCACATGGTTAGAATTGCTGGAGCCATGTCAGACTCCAAACCAGTTACAAGTGGCGTCTCACAAGGCTCAGTCCTGGGACCTCTCTTGTTCGGTATATATTTCTCGGAGGTACAGGTCAACATGGAAGGACTGTGGCTGACTAAGTTCACAGATGACTGCAAACTGGATGCCATAATCGACTCTCCAGCTGACACAAGCGTCCTCCAAAAGGGCCTCATAGAAACAGACAACTGGTGCCAGAGCCATGGCCTCAAGCTAAACGCCAAAAAGTGTATAGTCATCCCCTTTGGCAAAAACAAAGTGCCCACAAATTACCACATAGGTGGTAATCCATTAAGTACAGAAGAAGTAATTAGGGACCTGGGGACCCAAGTTGATAGCAATCTCTCATTTGACATTGACAACCACGTGGCCAAAGTGGTTAGAAAAACATTTTATATAGCCCACCTAATCATGAAGGGATTCACATCTAGATCAGGGGAGGTCATCGTGCCTCTTTACTCATCCCTCATCAGGCCCATAATTGAGTACAATGCCCCTTTTGGGATGTACCTTACCAGACACCTGCAGCAACTGGAAAGACCCCAAAAGTACCTCACCAAGAGGATCAAAGGGCTCAAACAGATGCCATATGCTGCCCGGTTAAAGAAACTCCAGCTCTACTCAGTGGCATACCGCCTGCTCAGAGGCGATCTGTGCCTGACGATAAAGCCATGTCCAACCTGGAATTAATGGACATGCTGCACCTCAGAAAATCCAAATCCCATCGAGCTACGCGCTCGAGAGACTTGAACCTCAGCACTGAAATAAATAGGACATGCTGGAGGGACAGATTCATAACCCAGAAGGCTCCCTTCACTCTGGAATAAAATCCCAGTCCAGGTTAGGCAGAGTCCCTCATTGACTCTCTTCAAGAGGAATCTTGATGAGTGGATGGGAGATCGTAGATTTACCCCGGGTATCACTTCTGTGTCACTGTTAGACAGAGGCACAGTATACTAACCTCGAAAAAGGGCATAGGAAAATTAATTTAAAATGGGTGGCGAAAGCCAAATACACTCTGGCTAGACTTATAAATTCCCTAGGGCAGATAGCCTAGTATGAACCTATGAACCTATGGGTGATTGTAATTCCTACAATTTTCTGAGATTCAGTGCTACAAGAGGTTCATGAGTTTGTGGGAGTATTACGTGTAAAGACAAGAAACTCCTTAGTTTTTACTGGCCTAAGATGTCTGGCCACTTTCCAAAGCTAGGTCAGAGGTGTATTATTTGCAATGCATTTCTGAATCAGAAGAATTGCTACTACATAAAATAACACATCTTCCCTAGATGAAATAGAGTAGTGTAGGAAAGCTTTTTTTTTTTTTTTTGACTGTTCAGAATGTGAAAGTTATTCAGTTGCATGAAACTACCAGTCATAGTCATCACAGTGCTGGCACCAGAGGAAGTAATATCCAGTAATGATCCTCCATTTGTCAGCAAGGAATTTTGTGATTTGGGGCAGTGCTAGTTGAAACATGTCACACATCTGCTATATGTAGAGAGTAAAGGACAGATAGAATTGTATGGTCCAGACTGCTAAGAATCACGTGAGCAAATATGAAAGTCCTAAGAAATCAGATTGCTGTCTTTGTATACTGGCATCCAGCTGTTGACTCTCTAGTTTGTGGGCCTTTCTCCAACAGATTGCTTTTGGGTAGAGTACTCCAAGGCAAACAGATAAGCGTGATTGACAGTTCCGGAAAGCAAGTAAATTGATGTACATTTATTAAAAGAGAAGCAACATTGGCAAAAATTCTACTGTGACAAATTGACAAAATGTTGTTCTCAGGTACATGAAGGGAAAAGGTAAGGATAAGTACAGATGTTGGAATAAATGCACAGGAGTGTCCATTACTTGCTGCAGTGTTATGCAAAGCAGAGCAACCAAGATCTTACTCCACACAGGGCTGTGAGTTGCAGATCTGTGGAAGAAATAAGAACTTATTTCCAAAAGGAATGGCTGTAGAAAGATCAAGTGTCAAGATTACCTGCTGCTCAAGTGCCTCTTCAAGGCACTGAGTTAGGCAAAAGTGCTGTCATGCTCTGAGTGAGAGTGATTTTTCAGGTGTTGCAGCTCTCTCACTCAGGAAGCTGCTCAGAATGGTCCCATCTCATCTGCGATTCATTAGGTTCATAGGTTCATACTATGCTATCTGCCCTGGGGCAATTATAAGCCTAGCCCGATTCTGTATGGCTTACACCACCCCTTGATTTGAGTATACTGTGCCCTTTTTAAGGTTTAGTTTACTGTGCCTCTGTCTAATAGTGACACGGGAGTAATCCCTGGGACAAACCTATGATCCCCCATCCACCTATCGAGATTCTTGAAGAGATTCAGTGAGGTGCTCTGCCTCACATGAACTGGAATTCTATTCCAGAGCGAAGGGAGCCTCTGGGTTATGAACCTGTCCCTCCAGCAAGTTCTATTTATTTCTGTGTTGAGGTTCAAGTCCCTTGAGCGTGTGGCTCTTAAGGTGGAGCATGTCCATTAATTCTGAATTTGACATAGCTTTGTATGTCAGGCATAGATCGCCTCGAAATAGGCGGTATGCAACTGAGTTGAGCTGGAGTTTTTTTAACAGAGCAGCATATGGCATCTGTTTGAGACCCTTGATCCACTTGGTGAGATACTTTTGGGGTCTCTCTAATTGCTGCAGGTGTCGGGTAAGGTACATCCCAAAAGGGGCATTGTATTCTATGATGGGCCTGATGAGGGATGAATAAAGGGGCACGATTACCTCTTTTGATCTAGATGTGAAACCCTTCGTGATGAGGTGGGCTATGTCAAAGGTCTTTCTAACCACTTTGGCAATGTGGTTTTCAAAGGAGAGATTGCTATCAACTTGGGTCCCCAGGTCCCTAATAACTTTCTCTGTACTTAATGGGTTTCCGCCTATGTGGTAATTTGTGGGCGCATTGTTTTTGCCAAAGGGTATGACTATACATTTTTTGGCATTTAGCTTTAAACCATGGCGCTGGCAGTTATCTGTCTCTGTGAGACCTTTTTGAAGGATGTTTGTGTCAGCTGGAGAGTCGATTATGGCGCCCAGTTTGCAGTCGTCTGCGAACTTGGTGAGCCATAGTCCTTCCACGTTTGCCTGTACTTCGGAAAAGTATATACCGAACAAGAGTGATCCCAGGACAGAACCCTGTGGGACGCCACTTGTTACTGGTTTCGAGTCTGACATGGCTCCAGCAACTCTCACTCTGTGGGTTCTGTCTTTGAGCCAGTTTGCGACCCATCTTGTGACATAGGGGTTTATATTTAAGCTGGATAGCTTATCTATGATGCCCGAGTGGGGTATTGTGTCAAATGCCTTTGCAAGGTCCAGATAGGCTGTGTGGACTACCTTCCCTTCATCTATGGCTTTGGTGACTGTTTCGAAGAAGTCAACCAGGTTCAAAAGGCAGGATCTGCCCTTCACAAAGCCGAAGTGGGTAGAATCTAATGTCTGTAGGTCCCAAATGTCTTTGTTTATGAGCTCCATGATGATCCTCTCCATAGCCTTGCAGACTAAGCTAGTCAGGCTTATGGGGCGATAGTTTCCAGGGTCCGTAGAGGCTCCACATTTGTGGAGTGGGACCACTGTTGCTGTACGCCATTCTGTGGGCACATATCCTGTAGTGAGGCTGAGATTGTATAGCTGTTTTATTTGAGGGATTAGTTCCTCTTGGAGTTCATGTAGGATGCAACCTGGGACGCCATCTGGTCCCATGGAAGCAGTGTTTTTTGCTTTGGAGAGGGCAGCCTTCACCTGAGCATCAGAGATGTTTGGGAGGCAGCCCTCTGCCGGGATAGATACTTGCTCTTTTGGGGGGGAGGGGGTGGAGAAGTTTACACTGAACCTGTCTGCCAGGATATTGGCGATGTCTGTGGGTTCAGTGTATTTTTTGTAGTTTAGAATCAACTCAGAACAAGTTTGGGAGTTGCATCCCAGGTTCCTAACATAACTGAAAAAAGCCTTATGATTGTCTTTGGTGTCCTGTGCAATTTTTCTCTCAAAGCTGGCCTTGGAAAATTTTATGAGGGATCGTAATTTTTTGCTAGTACTGATAAGAGATGCCTTCCCTATTAGGGATTTTGCTCTATCATGTAGTAGCTTCCTCCTTCTGTTGTACAGTTTATTTATGGCAGGGGTCCACCAGACTGGACGCCTGCCTTTGGATGATTGGGTCTTGGTTTTGTTTGGGATAGCATGATCCATGCATTCCTGGAGATGTCCGTAGAATGCGTTTATATAGGATTCTGCAGTTTGGGCCGTAGTTTCCACTGTCCCTGGGGCCTTGAAGGGTTCCACTTCGGTTTTGAGAAGTTCGCTTTTGAGAAGTTTTTCACTGTGGTTTTCTGGGCTGGGGGTGGGGTCGGGATGTGGACATCCTGTGAAATTAATTTATGGTCTGATCTTACCAATGAGGGATATACTTCTGGTGTGGAGCATAGAGTCCCCATGTTGGTAATGATCAGGTCTAGTATGTTGTCCTCTCTTGTGTGGGAGTGGTGACTAGAGTTTATAATTTCCAGGAACCTTTGGGCTAAAGTGCTGGGGCTTGAGTAGTGCTCCCAGTCAATGTTTGGGTAGTTGAAGTCACCCAATATAATGGTGTTCGGAGAGATCTTCATGTTCTCCAATGTTTTCAGGAAAGCCGAGTGGGATTCCTGACTTTGAGAGGGTGGTCTGTAGGATGCTATAAACTGAAAAGCAGTCTTGCCCCACTGTTAGTTGCACGTGGATGGTCTCCTGATACTTCGTGCAATGCCACTAACCTGGAGGTGTGGATATCCTTGATAAATATGGAAACTCCCCCTCCTTTTGTGGATCGGTTCTGGTTTTAAATAAAAGCATGATATGAGGTATAGCCTGGTAGTGCTGGGGTGCTCTCTGGAGCCTTGAACCAGGTTTCTGTCGCTGCACAGATATCGATGCTCTCCATACTGAGGAGAGCTCGAAAGTGCATCTTGAGGTTAAGACTTCTGCTACAGCATTACCCTTAGAAGTTCTTCATCTCACATTGCTGCAGTCCTTACATATGGGTAGTCCACTGTCCTCGGTCGGCCCGAATACCAAAGTATTAGGCTGACGTTGGTCATGGCGCTCAGATCTGACATCAGAGCGCCAGGGTATAAAAGCGCATGACCGACGTCATATCCCCAGTCTTTTGCTGCATGGTCCGATGCAGAAGCAGCGTTGCAAGTGCCGTCGCGTTCTGAAATTTTCAGATTCTGAGTTTCAGACCAAACCAAGTTGGCTAAGTACCCGGGGAATATTTTTGTTTTTCTTGCCTCAGTTAATTCTGGATGTCAGAAAAAGTGAATAATTGTATTTCTTGTGGGAAACGGATACCGCATAGGGATTATCACTCTTTGCATTCCTTGTTTGGGATCTGAGCACGACGTAGTCGGGAGTCGGTTTTGTGCTAGGTTTAATAAGCGCATCATAAAACGAAGGTTAGATTGGCGCTAGGTTAGTCTTTGGTAAGCGGTGTAATTATAATATGCCGTCGGATCCTCCGACGCCCGCTTCCAAGAAGCGCAAAGACAAATCTTTGAAAACTAGACAGGATGATTCGTCCGCTTCGACGCCGGTCCTGTAGAAGCTACAGTGGAACAGGTGGATCCGACTGAAGTTTCTGTTGAGTCTCAGGGGAAACTTTGATTTTGCAGGATGTGGCCTCACGGGAGTCAGGTCAGGCTGAAGGGGCCTCTCAGGTTACTATTCTCCCTATGCCTAAGGTGGTTAGGCCTTCTGCTGCTATTTCTAAGGCTTCTTCTAAGGGCAGGTCTGTTTTGCCTTCCTCTGGTGTCACTCCAGGTACTTCAGGGTCTGTGCCTAAAAGCACATGCTTAAAATGGCAGAAGATTTGATTACTTTAATTAGAGGTTCTATGCCCTCCTGATAAGAGGCCCAGGGTGGAGCCAGAGTTGGAAAGTTTGGATCAGGCCTCAGATGACTCAGAGTCTTCTGCTGAAGATATTCAAGATTTTCTCCCTTATTCGGATTCTGATGCAGAGGATTCCACTCCTTCTGCTTCTCCTCCAGAGGATTTTTCTTTTTCAGAAACTCTGCATTCCATGAGGGAGCATTTTAAGTGGGAAGGACAGGATTTCTCTGATTCTCGGAAGAGGCTTAGGGAATTCTTGTTTTTACCACAGCATAGACCCTTGGCTATACCTCCTGTTTTGGATGTTGTTCAAGATGTTTTCTCGGAGGCTTCCCTTAATCCAGATTCTTTGCCTCCTGCGCCAGTTAAACCGATAGGTATTACAGGGTGCCTGAGGCTCATAAATATCTGTATAAGAGTCCTAGGGCGGACCCGGAAACTATTAGTCAGGGGCCTAAGGGTGTTAGAGCCTCTGTTAAGAATCCGGTTCCTCTAGATAAGGAAGCTAGAGCTTTGGATAGATGGGGTAAGAAGGTGTATACCTCTTCTACTTTAGCAGTGAGGGCTTTAAATTGCCAGTTTCATATGTTGAAGTATCAGAATTTCCTCCTTTCTCAGCTAAAATCTAAAGTGGATGCTTTGGCAGAGGGCATTGAGTGTAAAGAATTGCAGGATTTAGTACATGTATCTGAACAGGTGGGTAAGCATTCTTTGCAGTGTGGTTTTGATGCTGTACAGGCCTCTTCTAGGGTGGCTGCCACTGGTTCAGTTCTTCGTAGGCACGCCTGGCTTAAGGATCAGAATTTGTCCAAGCATGTTAAAACTAGAATTCTGGATGCCCCTTTACAGTCTGAAGTTTTGTTTGGTCCCCCTGTGGAGTTGGTTTTGAAGAAAATGGAAGACAAGGCTAAGTCTATGCAGACTGTTAAAGATTTTTTGCAGGTGCAACCTCCAAAGTTTAGTAGAAATTGGCCTACTCTAAGGGGTGGACGTACCCTTCTTCTGATTCTCAGTCTAGGGGTAGATCTAGACGTGGCAGGGGCAGAGCTCATAGTACATTCAGGCCTAGAACTTGGAGTTCGCCTGCACAACCTGCAGGTGAAGGCAGGGGCCAGTCCTTTCGTAAACAGGCCCAATGACCTGCATTTTCAGCTGCCAGATTCTTCTTGCCTGGCAGCTCCTTTGGGAGGAAAGTTAGCACTTTTCAAACAAAACTGGCTTTTAGTCACCCAGGACAAATGGGTGTTGGACATTATAAACCGAGGCTACAAGTTCTATTTCCATACATTGCCTCCTTTCAAAGGCATGCCAGACATTCCTCCTCGGCAAAGGATAGAGGCTCACAAGCAGATTTCTATACTTCTTCAAATAGGAGCTATACAGCCAGTTCCTCTGTCAGAAGTGGGCCTAGGATTTTACTCTCGCCTGTTTCTAGTACCAAAGAAAGGAAACACGTGGAGACCAATTTTGGATTTATCTATCCTCAACACTTATCTGGACATTCCAAAGTTCAAAATGCTGACGTTACAACAGCTTTTACCTCTGCTGGGAAAAGATCACTGGATGGTAACTCTGGATCTCAAAGAGGCTTATCTTCATGTTCCTATCAGGCCCAGTTGCAGGAGGTACCCACGCTGGCTGGAAATTTACATTATCAGTTCTCTGCATTGCCCTTTGGCTTATCTACTGCCCAGAGTGTTCACAAAGGTTCTGGCTCCAGTGATAGCCTTTTTCAGGTTAAGAGGAATACAGATTTATCCTTATTTGGACGATTGCCTGATTATTGCACAAGACAAGGACGAACTTCTTCATCATCTACAGTATGTGATGGTAGTGTTAAGATGCCTAGGGTATTCTGTGAACGAAACAAAGTCCAGTCTAGTACCCTCTCAGGACATGTGCTTTCTGGGTGTGAGACTGAATACAGCTTCCCAGATGGCTTTTTTGACCCCGGACAAACAAAGAAACCTTTCTCTTTATTTCCATCAAATGTCTCTACAGTCCAGGCTGACTGCAAGGACAGTCCTTCAAGCCTTGGGGTTCATGGCATCTTGTATTCTGGTGCTTCCCAATGCCAAACTGCATATGAGGAAGCTTCAGTGGTATCTCAGAAATGTATGGACACAACACTGCCAGGATCTAGACACTGTCATTCAGATAATACCTTGCATTCAGAAGGAATTTTTGTGGTGGGCTCAGGAATGTCACCTAAACAGGGGACTGTCTGTGACCCGACCAGAGGCGAGTCAGATTCTAACGACAGATGCCTCAGACAAGGCTTGGGGAGCACACCTCAATGGAAAATGGGTGCAAGACACGTGGCCTGTCAGACTTCAACATTTGCATATCAACTTGAAGGAGATGTTAGCAGTCCAATTTGCATTGATGGCTTTCAAGGATTTACTTCTCCCAGGGCAGGTGTTGATTCAAACAGACAACACTACTGTCATGTGGTACATCAACAAGCAAGGGGGAACCCATTCGTACCCTCTTTGCAGGCAAGCGATGATTTTGTGGGAGACTGCTCTCAGTTTACACCTCAATCTTCAGGCAAGGTTTCTACCAGGAGCACAGAACTCCTTAGCAGATGTGTTGAGCAGACAAATAGTGGATCCTCACGAGTGGAAACTGGATCCTCATGTATTTCAAAAGTTGACAGTGTTATGGGGGACTCCAGACATAGATCTGTTCGCTTCTCCACTAAATTACCAGTTGCCAAAGTTTTGCACAAAAATGTTTCATCCCACAGCTTGGAAGGTGGATGCTCTATCATTCAGTTGGAGCAATCTTCATGTCTATGCCTTTCCACCTCTGCCTCTCATTCCCAAGGTACTCTTGAAGGCCAGACAAGACGGGCCATCCATGATTCTGATAGCGCCGGATTGGCCTCGACAGCACTGGTACCCACTACTGATGAGTTTAGTATGGGAGCCTCCATGGCCCCTGCCTTTGATTCCACATCTTTTGTCTCAGGAGGACAATCACTTCCTCAATGTCAAGATTCAGTCTCTGCATCTAACAGCCTGGCATATTCTGCTTTAGACCCTGGAGGGTCTCAGCTTCCACAACAAGTTTTGAATGTTATTTTGGAGGCCAGAAGGCCTAGTACAAGGAAAGTTTATGCTGATAAATGGAGGAGATTTTTTATTTGGAGCAAAGCGAATGACTTTGATGTTTCCAAGCCTGATTTAAGTATTTCTCTTCAATATCTTACTGAGTTATTGGACAAGGGTTTGTCTTTCTCCTCGATAAAGGTTCATGCTGCAGCCATTTCTGCTCACTATGACTGTGACCCTCCTTTGTTTTCTCATCCTTTGTTTAAGCAGTTTCTTAGAGGGGCAAAGAACATAAGACCCCACGAGAGCTCCTACTCCTGCTTGGGATCTCAATTTTGTGTTGGAAAACTTACTCTACAACCTTTTGAGCCTGCAGCTACTGCCGAGTTAAAGTATTTATCATGGAAGACTGCTTTTTTGTTGGCCATTACCTCTGCAAGAAGGGTTTCTGAGTTACAGGCCCTTATGGCAGTGGAACCTTTCCTGATTTTTCATAAGGATAGAGTATCTTTGCGTACTAATCCTTCCTTTATGCCTAAAGTGGTTTCTAGTGTGGCCTTGAACCAAACTATTCATTTGCCTACTTTTTATGCAAACCCCCAAAATGAAGGGGAGAAGATTTTGCATACTTTGGATATTCACAGGCAGTTGCGTTATTATTTGAGCAGAACCAAAGGGTTCAGGCAGTCTCAGCAGTTGTTTGTTTCTTTTGCTTTGGGTTCTCAGGGAAAACCTGTGTCAAAACAAACTATTTCTAAATGGATTGGTTTTTGTATTTCTTTCTGCTATTCCCATCATGGTAAGGAGATTCCGCTGGAATCAGACCTCATTCCACTAGAGCTACTGCCACTTCTACTGCCTTTCTAAGGGGGGTAGCTACAAAAGATATTTTGGAAGCAGCCACTTGGAATTCAGTACATACTTTTTCTAAACATTACCACCTTCCTCTTTATTCTAAGTCTAGGGCTGGATTTGCCACTGCAATATTACAGGGCATTTTAGCAGCCCCTAATGCTTTATGATTTTGCCATCCTCCCTTTACCTCTGCTTTGGAATTCTACCCATATGTAAGGACTGCAGCAATGTGAGATGAAGAACATAGTACAGTTTTGTACCTACCATAAATGTAGATGTTCGAAGATCCACATTGCTGCAGTCCAATTTACCCTCCCTCCTTCCCCTCTGTAGTTTGGCATGGTTATTATTGGGCATGTTTTTGGGAGGTATCCTGTTTTTGGGCTGTGGCCTTTCTTTTTAGGGCCTTCTGACATCTGGGGCAAGAAAAGACTGAGGATATGACGTCGGTCATGCGCTTTTATACCCTGACGCTCTGATGTCAGATCTGAGCGCCATGACCAACGTCAGCCTAATACTTTGGTATTCGGGCCGACCGAGGACAGCGGACTACCCATATGTAAGGACTGCAGCAATGTGGATCTTCGAACATCTACATTTATGGTAGGTACAAAACTGTACTTTTCTTGTTCCTTGTGCTGTCTATGGGGGTGGGTTTGACTTTTGAGCCTTGCCTAAAAAAGGCACTGTGGGGGTGGCAAGAGCCTTTGCCAATATCCGAAAGCCCAGTGGTGACAGATTTTAAGTTGCAGCTCCAGATGAGGCTGTGACAGAGTATCAGCTTGCATCTCGATAGACCTCTGGGCATATGACTGAACAAAAACCTCCATTATGTAAATTCACTAACTCTAAGTGCTAACGAATTTTATTCAAATTCAGTTTGACTGAGTTTGTACTGTACTTCACGATGCACTTCATTTATAGTTATTGTATTTATGCTTAGATATATTTTGTACATCTTTCAACATGAGTGTGTACATATGTGTATATGTATGGTGATGACTCAATAGTGAACTTCAACAAACAGCTACCAGAAGGTTGGTCTGCATTCCTTCCAAGTTCTCTGACACTGTAGTTCAGTAAAACTGTCAAATGCACAACTTGGTTAATACCTGTTAATTCGGGTTGTCTTTGTATATGCTTAACTTTATGCATGGACTGCAACAATCTTTTTTTGTGTTGCATAAACAAGCAAGGAATTGTGCACTTATACTATGCTTACAGCCCCCTCTTTGTAAGGTGGCCATCAACAGGGGCAGCTCCCTGTCAGTAAGGTGGCCATCAACAGGGGCAGCTCCCTGTCAGTAAGGTGGCCATCAGCAGGGGCATCTGTCTCAGTAGGTAACATGAACAATGTGATGGTGAACTCCAAGGGCTACTGCTCTTGTCCTGGAGCTGAAGACACTGGAGCCATGTCTGGTTTGGATCTCTGGGAAATGGGTGTTTGAGAAAGCAACCTGCTGTGAACTGTGGAGAATGCAGCAATTATCCTCTTTCTATATGCAGTGGCAGAGGGAAGCTAGTGGTTCAGATATTCTCCATCTTATTGCAGTGGGAAATTCCTGCACACCTTCTCATCACTCCCGATTCCTTTCTTAATCTTAACTTCCTAGGAAAAATGCCAGAAGTTATCCTTATTACCCTTTGGTGAATAACTGCTTTCAGGTTGTATGGTTCTCTGTTGTAAGTCAAGGGAGTCTTTCATTGTTGCAGTGAAAACTGGTTTCACCTTAAAGGTTTGTTTTACTGTAGGCCCCCTGCACCTACTGATGCTAGCATTTGAGGGTTGATTGAAGTTGTGTGGAAGTCTTTCGCCTGTCATAATGAAGAGGTTCTCCATATCTGTGGAGTGGTATTGTAAGTCACCTCTGTCAGTCAGTGTTTATGTGCTCTTGACTTCAGGCCCCTCTATGATTTTTTTTTTATATCCTTCATTCTCCTGTCAAGATCATTGTCAGCTGCTTCTGTATGTCATGACTTTGTGGAGGGAAAAACTATGGCCTGTAATTGGCTGGCCAGCCATTTCCTTATTTGAGATTTAGCATCACTGTTTGCCTTTGAAGAAATCCTGTCCTTTGTGAACCTAAACTCGTGACTGACGGGCTTGCCTCTCCACAGTCTAACCCACTTGTTCAGCAGCTTTAGTTGTCTATTGAAAATTGCTTTTCCTTTGTGCCCTGTAGCTCTTCTGATGAGATATTAGACCTATACGCCTATATCCATAGGGAACCACATGTGTTTTTCACATGGTGATAGTGCTATACGCCTATATCCATAGGGAACCACATTTTTCACATGGTGATAGTGTCTCTTGTTCAGCCTGTGATTTATCTTACAATTTTCATTAGACTAGTCCATATATCTGTCCTCCTTTTTACTGGAATAGAAATCAAGATGACTGACCCCTCGACAGATGTAGTAATCAAGTTGACTGTCAAACGGATCCAAAGCAGTGATCTGTGCTGAACTGCAGACTAGCTGTCCAACAGATTGTAGGCAGTGAAAGTTGCTAGTACCATCTGTGAATGTAAAATAACTCATGGGGTCAGCAGGGATTGGTGCTGGGCCTTCTGTTTGACATTGATGTATAGTGTGCTGCTGACTGTGGTCAGATAGGACAGCATCAGATGTAGCCTGTTTTGAATGTAGACTTTAATGCAGTTGTCTGCCATTTTGTTGCAGGTGGTTAAGGCTTTGCGCTGCTAATGCAGTCCAGAGTTGTATTCCCTTAAATTCCATCTGCTTGCCTGTGTGACTGTGCAGTTCAATTGACCAGTATTCCTAAGATGACCTTGAAAAAAGGCTTTACTCTCTGAAATTAATAAAATAAGTATATAAAAAAACACAAGCCCGTGTGTATTAAGTGGAACTTGCAATAATCTACACACAACGTTCATGGCTTGTGCCCAGTAGGTTTTTTGGATGAAGATGCAACATGCCTTCTAGATTGTGGTATGCAGTGTGTGTGCGTGCGAGCGACACAGCTTCGCACTGCAGTTTCTTATTGAGTCAGCATCACTTGTTATGGCATTTGTGTGTTGTGCCTTTTCCTTTGCACATTACTGTCCCTCTTCCCCGGTGTGATTCATCTATTTAAGACGCATTCATCTTTCCAGTTGAATGGGAACTATTTCCCAGTCAGCTTTGAACTCTTAAGCCCAGAACACAACTTATTTTCTCCTTTGAACAGAAGATAACAGTGAATTCCTTTCTTTGCTACTGAGTTTGTTCAGTCCAGACTTTCATAACTTGTCAATTATTTGTATTTGTGGAATCCTTTTACTTTTTTATTCTGTTACTGGTAACTGTCATATTTCCCAAATCGTATTGCATTGGTCATAATGGTCTTTGCTAAAATGTCAGCCACATAATATATTGGTGTTGTAGTATAAAGTAGGGAGTGCGTATTGCACCATCCATTTCTTTTATGCCACATTGAGAGGTGGGCGGTTTGGTTGCCTATTCGTCCGAGTGGTTTTCAAGGCTCCTATAAGTAATCATATTGGAAATGTTTCTGTTTGGTAGAATTTTGCTGTTTTACTGTTGTTTACAGTTTTGGTCTTTATTGCTTGTAATTTTGATGTTCTTTCTAAGGTTGAAGACTTCCCTGAGAAAAGTCATCGACAAGTATGATTGTTGCTGAAAAATGGCAGAGAAGCACCTTCACTTTCAGTGTTTATTTTGCCTTAGTGAGAACTATAAATCGACTGTGCACTTTGTCTCAAAAAGACCGTGCTGTGAAGCTCCTTTGAAAATGATGCAATGAAGGGCTTTCTTACAGCATAACAAAGTTTGTCCTTGGGACTACGGGCATCTGTTGCTGTTTCTTAGAGTCGTCTTCTGATGGTGTCAGCACACATTCCAAAGGCCAGTATAAAATGGATAAGAAGTTAGCTGTCAAAAAGTTTTCACACGCAGAGGGCATTAAACCTCTGATAAATCTTTCTACCCTATAAGGGCCTGAGAGCATCAGCTCCAGAGAAATGCAGCCCCCTTCTTGGGTATATTGTCTAGTATCCATAACTGCTACTGCTGCTTTGGAGGTTTCACAGCAGGATATAGGCATTTTAAGATTTTTTTTTACTTCCTTTTTAAAAGGGAAAAGAGTTTAATAAACCAACCACTTTGGGCATCTACAGAGGTATCAAAATCCTGTCACAGTGCATGACATTTCTGGAGAGGGTGATTGAAAAATGAATACACACAGTAGTAGAATATTAGAAAGTAAGATGGGAGATGAGCAGTTCGAATTTAGATTGAGATGCAGCACAACCTTACACTGCAAAGTGGAAACTATTCTTTCTGAGGTTGCAAACATAGTCAAGATGCACTCTTAGCACAAGCCCCCCATGGTTCTGCAATACCTCTGCAGACTACTTTGATTAGGTTTGGCTTCCTATTCCATGTCTGCTTTCACTGCTTGGCTCCCCGTTAGCACAACACTTTTAGCAAGGCTGGAGGTCAGGCTTAAACCAGAGGAACTCTGCATCTTAACCCCAAGGAAACCGATCTCCCCACCTTTGGATTTTAATTTTATGCTAGAAAAGCTTACTCTGCCTCCCTTCAAACCAGGATGTTCATGTTTCACTGTTGCAGTCATTACTCTTGGGTTATCCTGCTGGCAGGCTACCCGCAGTCGGCCTGAATTTCAAAGTCCTGGTCCAGCGTCGGTTGCTGTCGCCTCTTCCCTGACGTCAGTGCGCCAGGGATTTAAAAGATGCAGCCGACGCCATTTTCTTCAGTCTTTCTTGCTGCGTGGTGCCCGAAGCAAAAGCAGTTTGCAAGTGCCGGTCGGCCGACTCCTGAGATTTTCAAATCCGAATTTCACAACCGAAGTCTTCATTAGAGCTAAGTACCCCGTTGGGGGAACTTTTTTCTTGCTCCAGACCGATGTCAGAAAAAGTTAAAAATTGTATTTCTTGTGGGAAGCAAATACCTCATAAGGATTTTCACTCTTACTGTATTCCTTGCCTAGGCCCTGACCACAACGTTGCTAGCTGTTGGTTTTGTGCTAGATTTAACCAACGCACTATTAAACGTCGGTTCGATTTTGCATTTCATTACTTTGGCCGAAGGTTTAATTATATAATGCCGTCGGAACAGCCGACGACCAGAGTTTGCAAAAAACGCAAGGACAAGGAAAAGGATAAGCATCCAAGGTCCAAAACCGACGAGGCCTCCATTAGGCCAGTCGCCGTTTCTCAGTGAGGTGCTTTTGGAGCCCGCTACCTCAGAGCCACGGGCCGCTTCCGACTCCCACGTGGAGCTGACTAGGCCTCTGGATACTCAAGGTATTGGACACTCTGAAATCATTCCCTCAGATGGGTCCGGAGCCGCTGAGCAGGCATCGGCTTCTGAGGGTGTTTTCAGACCTACACAGCTATATGTTAAACCATCTTCAGCTTCAAAGACTAAAGCAGCTCTAAAGACAAAGAAACAAGTACAGCATTCTCCTACTCAGACTTCCATGCCTAAAAAACAGATGCTTAAAATAGCCGAAGACCTAATTACTTTGATCAGGGGTTCCCATCCCCCTCCTGATAAGAGGCCTAGGCAAGAGATAGAATATGATTCTTCTGATCAGGTTTCCATTTCCTCTGATTCCTCTTCTGAACAGGATTATTCTTTTCCTCCCTATGAGGATTCTGATGCTGAAGAATCCATTCCTTCAGCCTCTCCTCCTGAGGATTATTCTTTTGGGGAAACCCTGCATACCATGAGGGAGCATTTCCACTGGGAGAGCCAAGATTACTCAGAATCTAAGAAAAGGCTCAGAGACTTTCTGCTACTTCCTCAGCAGAAACCCCTTGCTATCCCACCTGTTCTAGACATTGTAGATGATTTATTTTCAGAGAGAGTCCGGCCTGTCCCCTGACTCTTTATCCCCTGCACCTACTAAGCCAGACAGATACTACAGGGTCCCAGATTCTCATAAATTCCTATATAAAAACCCTGCTGTTGACCCAGAAACTATATCTCAGGGTCCCAAAGGGGTCAAAGCTTCCACTGCAAAAAACCCTGTCCCCTCTGATAGGGATTTTAGGGCACTGGACAGATGGGGGGGGCTTACACTTCTGCTACCTTGGCTGTAAGGGCTTTAAATTGTCAGTTTCATATGTTTAAATATTAGCAATACTTAATGTCACTGCTTAAACAGAAAATGTTGACAAATTCTGAATGTACAGAGAACAAGGAAATGCAGGATTTATTGCATGCAGCTGAACAAGTGGGAAAGCATACTTTGCAATGTGGTTATGATTCACTGGAGGCCGCTTGCAGGGCCGCTGTTACAGGTTCTGTTATTAGAAGGCATGCTTGGTTAAAGGAACAGAATCTGCCTGATCATGTTAAAGCAAAATTATTAGATGCTCCATTACAGCATGATACTTTGTTTGGTGCTAAAATAGAAGAGGTGTTGAAGAAAATGGAGGATAAAGTGAAATCCATGCAGACAGTTAAGGATTTCTTACAGGTACAGCCACCCAGATTTAGCAGGAATTGGCCTTCAAAAATTTGGTCCTTTCCAGTGTCCGACAGGCCACAAAGAGGCAGATGCAGACATCCCAGAGGCAGATCTCAGCCCCAAGGCTCATACAGGCCTAAACAATGGGGTGCCCCTACCTCCAAAAGTGGAGAAGACAAATCACAACCTTACAGGAAACAGTCCCAATGACTTTCCTCTGCCAGATCCAAGCACTTTTCTTTTGGCAGCCCCCTTAGAGGGAAAACTAGCACTTTTTTCACCAAATTTGCAAATGATTACCCAAGACAAATGGGTCTTGAACATAGTGTCCCAAGGCTACAGGTTCCATTTTCACACCCTACCAAGGGCAAAGGGTATGCTAGACCTGTCACACAATCAGTGGGCAGAGGCACAAAAGCAAATTACAGCCCTCATGGACATGAGGGCCATTCAACAAGTACCGCAACAAGAGCAGGAGCAAGGATTTTACTCCAGACTCTTCTTAGTGCCCGGAAAGGACAAAACCTGGAGACCAATACTGGACCTGTCTATACTAAACGCGTTTCTGGAGGTTCCAAAATTCAAGATGTTGACTCTACCGCAGCTACTGCCCATGCTGGGCAAGAAGGCTTGGCTCGTAACTTTGGACCTAAAAGAGGCATACCTGCATGTCAGACAATCTTGCAGAAGATAACCTCAGATTCATAGTTTGCTCGATGCACTACCAATTCTCTGCACTGCCCTTTGGCTTATCTACTCCGCCCAGGGTCTTCACAAAATGCCTGGCACCAGTAATTGCATTTTGCAGACAGAGGAATTCCAATATATCCCTACTTGGACTGCCTTATTCAAGCAGAGAACAAAGACATTCTTCTAAAGCATCTGGCGTTTGTAAAAAAATTACTAATTTGCCTAGGGTACACAATAAACGAAAAGAAATCAAAACTAGTACCCTCTCAAGAGATAATATTCCTGGGTGCAAGCTTAAATACAACTGCCCAGATGGCTTATCTCACGCCAGACAAAGGCAACTGACTTCTTACTTGAAAACGTTGGCAACAAAAACCCAGTTATCTGCAAGGAAAAACCTGCAGGCCTTGGGCTTCATGACATCCTGCATTCTGTTAATTCCATATGCCAGACTGCATATGAGGAAACTTCAATGGTACCTAAAAAGTGTTTGGACTCAGCATTGCCACAGCCTGGAGACAGTAATTACCCTCCTTGCCTGCCTGCAAAAGGAATTTTGATGGTGGGCACAGGCCTGTCACCACAACAAGGGTCTGCCATTCACTGTACCCACAGCCAGACAGATACTGACAACGGATGCATCAAATTATGCCTGGGGGGCCCATATGGCAGGAAAATGTGTTCAGGGCACATGGCCTGCAAGCCAGATGCATCTTCATATCAATCAAAAAGAGATGCTAGCTGTTCAGAATGCCCTGACAGCTTTCAAGGATCTACTTCACCCAGGACAGCTACTGATAAAGACGGGCAATACCATGGTCATGTGGTACATAAACAAGCAGGGAGGCACACATTCCTACCCCCTCTGCAGACAATCAATGACCTTATGGGACACAGCATTGACTTATCAAGTTCACCTGCAAGCACAATTCCTGCCAGGAAAATCAAGCAGAAACCTCATGGATCCCCACGAGTGGAAACTGGATCCGCAAGTCTTCAGCATGATAACAAGGAAATGGGGATGCCCAGACATAGATCTATTTGCCTCCCCTCACAACTGCCAGTTAGAGATTTTGCACAAGGATTTATCACAAACAAGCATGGAAAGTGGACACCCTATCCTTCAGCTGGACAAATCTAACAGTATATGCCTTTCCTCCACTGCCTCTCCTTCCCAGGGTACTCCTAAAGGTCAGACAAAAGCCAAAAATGATACTGATTGCACCAGACTGGCCACGTCAGCACTGGTATCCAATCCTAAAGAGCTTGTCTCAAGGTCCAGCATGGATATTGCCTCAAACTTCTCACTTGCTGACCCAACAAAACAATCAGATCCTGCACAGCCAACTCAGGACCTTTAAATCTGGCAGCATGGCGGATAATGTAGCCATTCAGAACACTCCTCTTTCAAAAGCTGTTATGGATGTTATCTTGGAGGCCAGGAGGCCCAGTACCAGAAAATCTTATGCAGAAAAATGGAAGAGATTCTGTGCTTGGAACCAGGAACAAGGCATTGACATGTATATACCAAATATCCCTCAGATTTTACAATACCTAACTGTGATCCTGGACAAAGGCCTTTCCTTTTCATCAATTAAGATTCATGCCTGTGCCATTTCAGCCCATTGCAATACAGAACCACCTATCTTTTCTCATCCTTTAATAAGGTAGTAGCTCAGAGGGGCCAAAAACATCAGGCCTCCAAGGAGAGCACCAATTCCGGCATGGGACCTCAATTATGTCTTGGAAAAACTCAGACTGCCTCCTTTTGAGCCAGCCTCAACAGCTGATATAAAATTCTTATCCTGGAAAACAGCTCTGCTCCTAGCAATAACCTCTGCAAGACAAGTCTCAGAGTTACAAGCAGTCAT
Organism: Protopterus annectens; assembly: GCF_019279795.1. Classification (NCBI taxonomy): domain Eukaryota; kingdom Metazoa; phylum Chordata; order Ceratodontiformes; family Protopteridae; genus Protopterus; species Protopterus annectens. The sequence goes on along the minus strand of NC_056744.1, from coordinate 405,949,856 downwards.
GGCTGTGGAACCTTTTATCATTTTTCATCCAGACAGGGTTTGTCTGAGGACAAACCCAACATTTATGCCTAAGGTGGTGTCCAGTGTGGCCCTCAACCAAACCATTCACTTGCCTACCTTTTATCCAAACCCACAGAACAAGGGTGAGAAAATTCTGCATTCTTTGGACATACACAGGCAGCTACGCTTCTACTTGGACAGAACTAAAGCCTTCAGAAAGTCTGAGCAACTTTTAGTGTCATATGCTGCAGGATCACAAGGAAAGGCTTTATCAAAATAGACTATTTCTAAATGGATAGGCCATTGCATCCATTTCTGCTATTCTCAGCATGGCAAATCAGTGCCTAAGGGCATTAGGCCTCATTCTACCAGAGCAGCAGCCACTTCAGCAGCCTTCCTCAGAGGAGTACCAACCAACTGGAGTTCACTGCACACTTTTACAAAGCACTGCCACTTACCTCTTTACTCTAAATCCAGAGCAGGCTTTGCCACTGCAGTTCTGCAGAGCCACTTAGCCTCTCCTAATCCTATTTAGCCCAGCCACCCATCCTCAGCTTTGGGATTCAACCCAAGAGTAATGACTGCAACAGTGAAACGCGATGAACATAGTACAGTTGTGTACCTACCATAAATGTAGATGTTCGAGTGTATTCACTGTTGCAGTCCAGGTTACCCTCCCACTGTCCCCCTTTCTTTGGCTGGGGTTTATCTGTGCTTCTCTATTCTATACAACCTATGTGGTGTATTTGCTTGTAGATGAAGGAAATGTTTTTTTTTACTGCATGTATGTTTATTGGCATAATATATTTAGCCTACCCTTTTTGGGGGCACCTGATATCTGGGGCAAGAAAAACTGAAGAAAATGGTGTCGGCTGCATCTTTTATACCCCTGGCACACTGACGTCAGGGAAGAGGCAACAACAACCGACGCCAGACCAGGACTTTGGAATTCAGGCCGACTGCGGGTAGCCTGCCAGCAGGATAACCCAAGAGTAATGACTGCAACAGTGAATACACTCGGCCATCTACATTTATGGTAGGTACACAACTGTACTTTCTTCAGCGTCTTTAAAATTCTATACTTGGAAAACCATCCTCCTTTTAGTCCTCATCTCTGCCAAGAGGATTTCTCAGCTTCAAGCTTTCATTTTCATTCCCCTCGTTTTTCACAAAGGGCGACTCTCTGTGTTTAACCCATCCTTCATGCGTAAGGTAGTGAATGAGCTGTCCGTCAGTCAAGCCATTCATCTGCCCACCTTCTAGCCTACTCCCCAAAACAGGGAGAAAAGGGTCTTGCACTTTCTAGCTATTCACAGACAACTCCGATTTTACCTAGACAAAACTAAATCCTTCAGGAAGACTGACACCTTTTTGCATCCTTTGTCCTCTTGGCTGGGCCAGTTAGTCTCCAAACTATTGTAGCCCAGATTTAAGACGGTTTCTTTCTGCAACTCATAAGTATGCTGACACTCTTCTTTACAGGCTTTCCCCAAATAATATATTCCAAATCTATTTGGAGGCAGCTACATGGTCTTCTGTACATACTTTTACCAAACATTACAAAATTAATACCTTCTCCAGGTCCAGAGCACCCTTTACTGGGTCAGTCTTTTTCAGACTACTAAACAACTCTTCTACCAAATAACCAAGCACTTTTCTTGCCGCCTCCAGATCTGGGGATCGCCCATTTGTCAGGAATGTTGCAACAATAATTTGTCAGGACATGGTACATTTGTGTAGTTATTTACCATAACAGTAAATATCCTACTTATCACTGTTGCAGTGTTCTATATCACTCTCCATCCCCTCTTTTCTGTTTCACTCCCATCTTCACCCTCCATCCCCTTTTCTGTTTCACTCCCATCTTCAGTTCTCTCTTCCCTTTTGTGTTGGTCTGTCATTTGCTATCACTGGGATAAAGGGGAGCCTTCTTACCAGTTCAAACTATACCCCTCTTCTTAGATGACCAGTCTTGTCTCTCAGTAGTCAGGCTGCTGGCTTGAAGATAGTCTCAGTATCCACACGTGTCCAGCTTTATACCCCAATGCATATGAGCTGAGGGTTGTGCATCAGATATACAGTCTAGGGAAAGTAAAGCTTTGGTACCTGGAATGGACATGACCCATTTGTCAGTAATACCGACCATGGTCAGTAAGACATCTGCTGTGGTAAGTTCTTAAACAGCTGTACTTTCTTATTAGATTAGTTTTTTAAGCATACCCCCACCCTTTGAGTCATTCAGGAATAGTGTACATCCATCCCACTGGAGATTGTCTCCTCCACCAGCTTTGGAAGCTGGAATTTAATAATACATCTTTGAACTCCATTGTTCTTGATGTCTCTGGATGCTCAATTGTGGCAGTGTGGCAAACTATCAAGCTTGGGGGATGTGCTCACTTGTGTGGCTAGTGCATGAAAACAATGACTGCCAGTACAAGTGCAATGATATCCCAGAGTGGTACACTAAGTTTATGGTGGGTGGTGGTGGTGATCAAACGAGTTAAGGAACTTTCAATGAGGGTGGTCTCATAAATTAGTTGATATAGTAAAAGCCTTCGTTATTTTTGAATTTTTAAATTAAAATAGATCTTCTCTGTTGGTCCTGTGACTGAATTCACCTTTTGTTTCACTCTAACTTGGTAGAGTTTTCTTTGCAGTTTCTGCTGTTTGCATATGCTCCCCTCTGCCTTCACACTTTCAGTACAACAGTAGGAGATGGCACCTAACCTCCCAACCCCATCAGTTCCTTTCTGCCACTCATTCATTTCCGATCTTTAGTCTTAACTTGCACCTATGGTGATTGTTTAGCACTGTAGCCTTCAGTTAAGCTAAGACCCACACCCGTATTGTCTCTACTGTTTGAGAGAAGCAAGACTTGAAACACTGTCATAACGGAAGGGAATTCAACCCAGTATTCCCTAAAATGTTAAGGTGAAACTGTTGCCGTATCTTGCTTCTGAGAATGGTTGTGGTGGTTGAAAGTGCTACATGCTGGGTTCAGCAGAATAGTCCTGTGTGTACAGTCCATTGCAGCAACACTGTCCAGTGGCTAAAGAGGCAGGAGGTAGATCTCTGTCACAGTCTGTCAAGTCCACTGTAAAATGCTAGGGCTTTCCACACAATGGGTCATAGTCTAAGCATTGTACTTCATAGGTAGGTACTAGGCTATTGGCCCTAGGGCCTATTCAAGCCTAGCCAAAAAGGGAACCCTGGCTTTCGCCACCCAAGAAAATTATTTTCCTGTGCCCCTGTCAAGCAGAACCGCAGAAGTGATCCCCAGGGTGAATTTCCCATTACCCATCTAATCATCAAGATTTTTCTTGAAGAGTGCTAATGAGGAACTCTGTTTGACATAGATAGGTAGTCTGTTCCAGAGTATGGGAAGTCGCTGGGACAGGAGTCTATCCCTCCAGCATGTTCTGTTTATTGTGGTGACAAGGTTTAGGTCCCTAGAGCATGTAGCTCGGGGGGATTGGGATTTCTTTAATTGGAGCATGTCCAGCAGCTCTGGGTTTGACATAGCTTTGTATGTTAGGCAGAGATCGCCTCTGAGTAGCAACGGAGTAAAGCTGGAGTTATTTGCGTCAGTCTGCGTAAGGCATCTGTTTGAGGCCAGTAATCCTCTTTGAGGTACTTTTGCGGCCTTTCCAGTTGTAGATGTCTTGTGAGGTACATACCAAAAGGGGAGTTGTACTCTATAATGGGTCTAATGAGTGATGAGTAGAGGGGAACAATAACCTCTTTTTCTGGATGAGAAACCTTTTGTGATGGTGTGCCACGTAGAAGGATTTCCTGACCACTGTGGCGATGTGATTATCAAAGGAGAGGCTACTGTCCACCTGTATCCTAAGGTCTCATCACACTTTCGGTGTTAAGTAGACTACCACCTATGTGGTAGTTCATGGGTACAGAGTTTTTACAAAAGGGGATGACAGTGCACTTTTTGGCATTGAGCTTGAGACCATGGCTTTGACACCAGGCATCTGTCTCACTGAGGTCCTTTTGTAGGATGTCCACATCGTTAGGCATTTCGATTATGGCTCCTAGTTTGCAGTCATCTGCGAATTTAGTTAGCCAAAGACCTTCTGTGTTAGCCTGTTCAAACAGTTGTCTTAAGTTAGGACTAGATTCAGACCTGCTGAATCTGGTTCTCTTTGTTAAATTGAGCACTAAACCAAGCTGTCTTCTTTTGGAGGGTGCCCTGCACCCATGTGGCAGGAGAATGCAGTTTGCACTTAGGACTCATCTGATTGACGGTTGCTGGCACAGGCCTCAGTTTTGAGCTTCTTATTGGTTAAATTAAATTAATTCAGTTTGCTTACTGTTGCTACATAAGTCGTAGATTTCAGCTTGTTTTAACACAACTCCACAGACCAGTCACTGCTCTGCTGTATTCATCTGTTTACACACAGTGCACCTCCGTGTACCATTGTGCAGTACCACGCAGTGGGGGTTACTGTTTGTGGTTATAGATGCAAAAACTTCAGTAGCTAAATATTCCCTTAGTAGCTGTCTGTGTTCCATCCACGAAGTCCTTAAATTGCACTTACCTGCTCAGAGAGCACCTCAGCTGAGGTTTTGCCCTTTAAACAGTCCCCAGTCCACCAAATGTACATTAGTCTCATACCATTTAGAGAACCCCTGCTAGAATAGACCATTTATAAAACACCCCATTAGTATCAACCCCGTTTAGAGCACCCAGTTGTACCACACCCCTCCATTCTCTCTCCCCACTGTGAAAACAGGATTTAACCTAGTACTACGGATGGTTAGTTTCCTTTTATTTCTCCTACCAGCCTGATTGACATGCGTATCCTGAGGCAGTGTAACAGCTGTCTCATGTACAACCCTGTACTCCTAAATCACCCAAGTACAATTTGTGAGAGATGCATCTATACTATGAATCTGGAATCCTTGCTCTCTCATGCAGAAAGCAGTAACACTGATCAGGTTGTCGGCTCACGTACTACACCTCCTACGTAAACCATGCATTCAACACACAAACCATCATATGTGGAGGTGCTCACCAGAAACCTGGCTAAACATCATAGACCTTCCAAACATAAACATGCTACACCTAACACAGCACCTACATCACTCAATGCACATAAAAACACATGCACCAGTGTTTCACCAAATAAGCCCTAAGGCAAAGCACATCTAAACCAATTTTTTTTAGTCATAAGTGACTCCATTTTGAGATGCACACGTCCCACTCACTAGGGCTGTACAAGGTTACAGTCCGTTGTCTATCTGTTGCCAGGATCCGTCAGATCACACATGCACTCAAATGTCAACAAGAATTGTTAATGACTCCTTCATAGTTCATGTTGGTGTGAATGACTTCAGATGTACCTCACTGGACTTTATGAAGAGAGACATGATTGAGTTCTATGAATATGTATCCCGGGCAGATATGTCCCCAGCCTTGAGCAGCATTCTGCCTTCACCTAGGATGATACACAATATAAACAAAAAATGATCAACTTCAACAATTTGCTTTGTTTTTGGTGTCATTCTAAGGGTATCCAATTCCTGTCCGCATGGGATGACATGGTTGATGGTGAACGCTGCTTTGCCAGAGATGGTCTTCACCTGTCACCTCTTGGCTTTCAGTTACTGGCTGATGCACTTGCCTCCTCATAGTGCCTTTTTAGGCAAGGTCTCAAAAACAGAATTTCCAATGTGGAAATATCACTCACAAATAAATTAGAGGTTATGCTGCTAAATGTTAGGAGTTTAAATCAGAAACTGCACTCTCTAGAAGCACTCCTCTCTGAGGAGGATGTTGACATCTGTGCAGTCACAAAAACTTGGTTCATGGCCCCAGAGAGTACCCCAGCCTTGCAAGGCTGCAGTGCCTTCCACACTTTTCAGTGTTTTAAATGAGCGTGTGAGAACTAGAGGAGGAGTATCTAACTTCATCAAAGGTAAATACACCTGTAGACTGGTTAGACGGGAAAAACACCATGGAGTCAAGTTCAACTAACTGTGGGTAAGACCCCCTTTCAAGTCATCATTGGCTATAGGCCCCTTTCAATGAACCAAGATACCCATGCTGCTTATTTGAGCCTCCTTGAGTCAAATTACAACCAAACACACTAGTCATGGGCGATTTTTAACTATCCCTTCATTGACTGGGAAAATTGTATTGAGTACCACCATGCTTGCACAAAGGCTCCTGGACTTTAACACTAGTCCCTTTGAACAAACAGTAAGCAACCCCACAAGGGACTCAAATATTCTCAACCCGGTCCTCACCAACATGGGTGACCATTGTACCATCACAAGTATAGGACCCTCACTGGTTAAATCTGATCACATATCAGTCACATTTGATATAGCTGTAACACCTGAACCACTCTTAGGAGAAATCAGGTTAAAAAAAATCACCAAAGCCAATTATACCCTCCTAAGGGATGGCATAATTTCCAAGCTCCTCTTCTCACAGATTGGCATTGACAACTATACTAAGGTATATACAAATGCCCTGTACAAACACTTACACAAATGTATTGACACAGCTGTACCTGATAGGATCAAAGCAAGATCCTCAAGAAAAAGCAAGCCTCCCTGGTTGACATCTAGTATTATAGGTTCATAGGTTGGTACTAGGCTATTGGCCGTAGGGCCTATACAAGCCTAGCCCTAACAATTTGTTGGCTATTTCTTCCCACACTATTTACTTCCCTGGACCCCTGTCTAGCAGGGTGATTGACGTGATCCCCGGGGTGAATTTCCTTTCTCTCATCCAATTGTCAAGATTCCTTTTGAAGATGGCCAAGGAGGTGCTCTGCTTGACATGTATGGGCAGTCTATTTCAGAGTCTGGGGAGTCTCTGGGTCTGGAACCTATCCCTCCAGCATGTTTTGTTTATTGTAATGACGAGGTATAGATCCCTGGAGCGTGTGGCTCTGAGGGATTGGGATTTCTTTAAATGTAGCATGTCCAACAGCTCTGGGTTTGACATGGTCTTGGATGTTAAGCAGAGATCGCCTCTGAGTAGACTATATGCGACAGAGTGTATAGCTGGAGTTTTTTAAGGCAGTCAGCATAGGGCATCTGCTTTAGGCCTGTGATTCTTTTAGTAAGGTATTTCTGCGGCCTTTACAGTTGTTGCAGATGTCTTGAGAGGTACATACCAAATGGGGCGCTGTATTCTATAATGGGTCTAATGAGGAATGAGTACAGTGGGACAATGACCTACTTTTTTCTGGATGAAAAGCCCTTAGTGATAAGATGTACCATATAGAAGGATTTCCTGACTGTTGTGGCGATGTGGTAATTGAAGGTGAGACCACTGTCCACCTGTATCCGTAAGTCTAGTTATTAATAAGTTATACAACAAGAGAAAGACGTTGCTCTCTAAGAATAAAAACAAAAGGTCCCAGCACTGGAAGAAAACCCTCCTGTGTTTGAACAAACAAATAAGACAACTTATAAAATCCTCCAAGGGCAGCTTCAAAAATAATTTAGCAACCATAGCTACGGATAAACCATAAGGCATTCTTAAGCTGTATCCATAACCTAAAAGGTAGAACCCAGAAGTGTGCTGAACTAGCTGTGGATGGCATCATACACACTGATGCTGTCGAAAATAGCTAAATATTAGCTGACAGGTTTGTCAAAAATTTCACCCCCCTGTCCTCCCCAAACATTCCACAAAGCAATCCCTCTACATCTCCCCCACCTTACATCTCCAAAGAGAAAGTCATTAATGCTCTCTCCAAGGCCAAAATTACTTCCTGTATGGGACTGGATGGCATCCCGAGTTACATTGTAAATGGTCTAAAATGCTTCCCAGGTTGCATTCTAAATGGTCTAAAACATGTTGATACTCCATTAGGTACTCTCTTCACCCACAACCTCTGTACTGGTTTTGTCCCTGCTGAATGGAAAACGGCAATTGTCATCCCCCTTCATGAAGGGGGTACAGCAACAGACCCTGGGGACTACAGACCAGCCTCAACTGTAAGCCCATGGAACAAATCAGCATGGACCTTATAAGTAAGAACATAGCTGATCTCCCAACCCTTTGTCATACGCAGGTGTCATGCCTGTTAAACCTGGTGGACAACTTCAAAAATGTCACCAGAGCCATAGATGAAGGCAGATCTGTGCATACAGCTTACCTTGACTTAGCCAAGCCCTTTGATACAATCCCACATTCAGGCATCATTGATAAACTCAAACGAAAACCACAAGACCAGTGGGTTTAACTGGCTCACCAAACAGATCACATTATTTGGGGACTCTTACCTCAAACACCTGTCACCAGTGGGGTTCCTGGTCAAGGTGCTGGGACCTGTTGTTTGGAATTATATATAGTTCTCCTCAAGGAGGGGAGAGGTCCTGACTAAGTTTGATGACTGTTGTAGTGCCAGAGCCATAGACTTAAACTCAATGCTAAAACTGCATCATCATTCCCTTCAATAAAAACAATATTCCTGCAGACTTTATATAATAATAATACAATTAAGACAATTAAAATTAATTAATCCAATTATATAAATCAATTAAATCAATCAAATCACACTTTTCCAGCAGCACTCTGTATTCAATCCATTTGGCAACAAAGTGCCATATTTTAAAATAAAAAGTTTCTTTACTTAACAGTGACTTTTCAACCATATGGCCATTTAATCATTAGTGCTGATGTGTCTAACCAGACGCCAGATAGACAACCCTGTGTTTCTGAGTTATGTGACTTTCCTGATTTACCCTCGCCTGCCAACCAAGATTTTTTTCATGAGCGCTTTCCTGACCGGTTTCGTACAGTCGGGGAGTATGGTCAACAACGCAAAAGAGGTTATGGAGAGCAGGAATATCAGAGGGGAGGACAACAACGTCCATGGAGAGACAATAAAAGAACAAAATGGTACTAATATTGATCTTACTAACACTGTGGTTAACTTGTCTGGTTGTCAGGTGTCTGACAACATTTTGTCGATACTGAATTGTGGTTTGAAATTTGTGCCGACAGTATTGCCGAAAGTACATGAATGGAAAGTAGAAGTATTTAGATTTGCAAGGAAGTTGCATTTATGGTACTATTTTAACAATATACACAATGAAAAACTTAGCGACGATATTGGGCATGTTAATACTGAAAGTATAGACTTTGTAAGTGACTCTATAGAGTCTTGTGATTCTTTTGTTTCTTGTGTTAGTGATCTAAATGCCTATTGTCCCATTGATACATCTTGTTTAAGTACAGTTAGTAATTGTATGCCTCCATTTTTTCATGAGGGAATTAAAAAATTTCATGCCATGGTGGATTTTGAAATTGAGTATTTGTTAAGAAATTTAGAATATAATAATATTCAATATAATCTGTCCAAACAAGAATGGGTGGAGCTATTACAATTTTCGAAACAATGTGATTTAATTGTTAAGCCCTCTGATAAGGGCAATAAAATAGTGATAATGCATCACACACAGTATTTAAAGATGTGTCTAGACTTATTAAATGATGAATCTGTATATTGTATAGTTCAAAAGGATGTAATAGAACATGCTAAGGAATGTTATAATAACTTAATTTCTAAGGGCTTGCGGTTGGGCTATTGGACTGAATTGGATGTAAAAAAGAAACTAATATCAGTTGATGTAGGTCCTGCATACTTTTACTGCCTACCTAAAATTCATAAAAATTTCAGTAAACCTCCGGGTAGACCAATTGTTTCAGCCAGAAAATATTTTTTACACAACTTGGGAGTAGTATTACATAAGGTATTACTTAAGGAAGTTGTTTGTCTGTCATCATATATGAGATTCTTTTGATTTTTTTGAATAAAATAAAGTCTATCATATGGAATAAAAATATGTATTGGATCACATTAGATGTGAAGAGTCTGTATACTAGCATTCAACACAAATTTGGTTTAGAAGCAATATATAAAAGTATGGGGGACCATCCCGTTCACACATTATGTTCTTGATTTAGGTCAATTTTGCCTAGAAAATAACTATTTTTGTTTTGACAATATGATTTTTCATCAAATACAGGGGACAGCAATGGGTGCTCCATTTGCACCGATGTATGCAAATGTATTTATGGGCTTGGTTGAACAAGAATGTATCTATAAGAATGAATTTGTACATAAATATGTTAAAATGTACTATAGATACATAGATGATCTGATTTTTCTGTGTGAAGATGGTTTCAACAACATAAATAAATTTGTAAGGGAAATTCAGCAAAATAGGTTTAATATTTCTTTTGAAGGACTACAATGTGGACATACAGTTAATTTTTTGGATATTAGGTTAATAGGTCAAAGTGGCCATCCAATAATTACTAGTATACACAGGAAGTCTGGTATGCCACACGATTTTTTGAAGGCCACTAGTTGTCATCCTACCCAAACTATTCAATCCTTACCATGTGGTGAATTTTTAAGGATTTCACGTTTATGTAATGATGATAATGTATTCCTACGGGAAATTCAATTAACAAAAGATATGTTTTTGAGAAGAGAGTATGATGCTAGATTGCTTGAAATGGATATTCAGAAAATAGTAGAATTAAGATATAATTCACAGAATATGGGTCATACTTGTTACAAAAATAAGGGTAAATGTCATACTGAAAATAGAATTAATTTGGATAAAAATATTTTTTTAGTGTCTACTTATAATATTTTTAGTAGTCATATTAAAAAATGCATATTGCATTTTTGGGAATTTTTAAAAAATTTTGAGGAATTAAATAATTTAATGGTTAAAAAATTAATTTTTTCATATAAAAGAGGTAGGAGTATTAGAGACATGGTAGTACATACATTTTTTTAAACCAGAATGTAAAATATACTATCAAATTTCTGATTTGGGTAGGTTTCCATGTGGAAACTGTAGTATTTGTACATAGAGTATTTACTAGTATTAATAATGTTAGGTTTACTCCTGATGGTATATACAATTGTAGGACACAGAAGGTAATTTATGCAATTAAATGTGGGTGTAATAAGTTTTATATTGGCCAAACAAAAAGGATGTTCAAAGTCAGATTACTTGAACATTTAAGGGACATAAGAAACAAAAAAAGTAAGAGCCCATTAGCGTTACATTTCTGTGAACATCACAATGGAATTAGTGACAGTTTGCAAGCGACTATTTTACAACAAGTAGCTGATATTGAATTAAATGGCCATATGGTTGAAAAGTCACTGTTAAGTAAAGAAACTGTTTTTATTTTAAAATATGGCACTTTGTTGCCAAATGGATTGAATACAGAGTGCTGCTGTAAAAGTGTGATTTGATTGATTTAATTGATTTATATAATTGGATTAATTAATTTTAATTGTCTTAATTGTTGTAATTATATAAAGTGTTTTACAACTGTGATAGTTTACTCCTTGAAGGCTTACTGAGGCCGAGGCGCTAGAGAGAGAGCATCACAAATTCGCTTTGTTTTAAGAAAGAGAGCTAAATAAATCTGTTTGGTTTTACTGGTCTTGTGGTTTTCGTTCATCTGCCTTCTATCTGTTGTTGTTGAATCATTGATAAAACTCTCCCAGTTGAATATCAACCCTTATGTCATCCGGTGGGTTGCTAACTGGCTCACCAACAGATCACATTCAAGTTTGGGGACTTTTACCTCAACCAGCACACCTGTCACCAGTGGGGTTCCACAGGGGTCAGTGCTGGGACCCCTGTTGTTTGGAATATACTTCCCTAAAGTTCAGGTCAAAAGAGAGGGGCTGTGTCTGACTAAGTTTGATGACTGTTGTAAATTAGGTGCATCATTGAATCCCGAAAATATGTCAGTATAATTCAAGAGGGGCTTGCACAAACCAATGATTGGTGCCAGAGCCATAGACTTAAACTCAATGCTAAAAACTGCATCATCATTCCCTTCAATAAAAACAATATTCCTGCAGACTGTCATAAATAATAATACTGTTAAGTAACAATTCAGTAGTGAGAGACTTTGGAATGCAAGTTGACAACCTAAACCTTGACCACCATGTGTCTACTGTGGTAAGGAGGGCATTCAGCGTCGCACACCTCATTAGCAAAGTCATTGCCTCAAGAGCGAAAGAGGTCATAACACCCCTGTACTTGACCCTCACCAAGCCAGTAATTAATTACATTGCTGCCTTTGGTTTGTACTTACCAGGCACCTGGAGCAGCTTGAGAGACCTCAGAGATATCTAACCAAGAAAATTCAGGGTCTCCAGCACGTGTCCAGCATTGACAGACTGAAGTCACTGTCACTGTACTCAGTAGCATACAGACTACTTAGAGGAGATTTGTACCTGGCCTACAGAGCAATTTCTGATCCAAACCTAATGGAAATGCAGCACATCTACAAGTCAAATGTGACAAGGGTCACCCACTCCAAGACTTTAACCTGGCCTGTGACATAAATAGGACCTGCTGGAGAGAGACAGATATGTCTCTCGAGGTTGCCACTCCTCTAGAACAGGCTACCAATTCACATCAAACAAAGCCCCTCAATGACGCTGTTTAAGTGTAGCCTTGATGACTGGATGGGAAACTGTAAATTCCTGCAGGGGTTTTCACCCATGACCCTCGTAGAAATGGGCAGTTGTTGCTAAGATCTCAAGCTTAGGCAAAATCCTTTATATTGGGTTTCTCTAGTATTATATTGGGTATACATGGCTAGACTTATAAAGACCTTTGGGCAAATAGGCCAGTAACCACCTATGAACCTAGACCTTTGTGCACCAGTGTGGTACCATACCCTTAGGATCATTTTCTGGTGACAGTGCCAGTCTGTGAACAGACCTATCAAGTTTCCACGCTGCATTTGGTAAGCACTGTCCTGATCACCTGCATCCTGCTGTCTTGACATCCGCTGCAGACTTGTTCACTTGATCCCATGCACACTATCTGTGCATGAGGTTGCACCCTGTGGGAACAGAAAAGAGTTGGGATATCCCTCCCATTTTTATTTCCTTGAGTTGTCTGAGGACCAGGTGTTAACCTCACTACAGTTTCCCATGAGATGACCACTTTTTTTGTAGGGAAACTTGATGCTTAAGTCTCCTGTGGACCTTTGCGCCCCCATGCATAAAGTTATGGGGGGGCAGCAGATTTGTGTCTTTTCCTTTGGGACCCTAGTGTCATGTTAGCCGTGCATGTACCCTAGAAGAAACTGGGTTTTCCTCCTGGAATCCCATGGCGGTGGGCACCTGTATAAATCATTGGCTGAATGGTGATGTGATCTTGTCCACATGTCCTGAGTGGACTCCTCTGTCCAGCAGAGCACCCAGAGACTCTCCAGCTTGCTCCATAGCAAGCAGTCTTAAACCTTTGACATCCTGAAAAAGAGATTGCTCTTGTGTCACTTAGACTTCCATCTCTTAGCTGTGCATTTCACCCGTGCAATTTTCAGTCTTCACTAGCAGCTGAAGCACTGGAAAAATCCGTCTTCCATCCTTGAGGCACAGTTCAAAGAGGAGATAACTGTGCCCGCAGCACTTCAGTCATGTGGTCCACAGTATCTTTAAAAATGCATAGAAGGATACCAGGAAGTTGCATAAAGTACAGTTGTGTAACAGCAAATGTTTTAATGATCACTGCTGCAGTAGCATTTGCTATATGGGTTATATTCTGCCAAGGATATAACAGCCAGCCAGCTTGCAAAGTTTCAGGACACCTTCCAGGTGCCCAAAGATTTAGGCGGTACCAGCTGAGCTGACTGAAAGGTAAATCTGGGTGCGAAGCTCTTCAGAGCTTTCCTGCCAGCAGAAAGAGGGTGCCTGACTCCTGGAAGGACAATGCTAGGAACAAAAAAAAAAAAAAAAAGTCAACCCCCTGGCATAAAAAATAACCAGACAACAAGGGAGGAGGAGGGAGCGGTTACTGCAGGACTGATCATTCAAACATCTACTGTTAAGGCAAGTTTAACTTGCACAACTGTACTGTGTTCATAGTGATCACTGCTGGCCAAAGCCTTACTTAGATTACCTAGTTAACTATATTTGGGAGGTGGAAGGAGAATGGTCCTAGCATAGCTTGATGTGGGCCTAGAGAAGGTATCAAGCTTATAATACTTTGTCAAAGTATGCACTGAGGACCAAGTAGCACATTCTAGAATGCTTCTAGAATCCAACCCTTTCCAAAAAGTGATAGATGAAGCTAAGTACTGGTAGAGTGTTAATAGTATTGTTATGGTGAGTATAACGAAAGGAAATGGCCTTAAACAACCATTTGGAAATATTCCATTAGGATTAGTAAAATAAATCTGGAGGTGGTGTTTAATCAGCCATTTACATACCCTGTTGGAAGATTATATAATAAAAGTGTCATTAACCCACCCACACACCCTGTTTTGAGTAATTTTGAGGCCCTCATTGAAAGGGACATCAGAATTTTTGTTAATACAAAGAGATGGTATAAACATAATTTAACTTTAGAAGAAAAGGGCCTACTTTATGAACTAAGCAGGAATCAAGATTAAAGGATCATGAAACCTGACTAGGGGTGGGGTAGTTATGGAGCAATGGATGTATTTGAGTAAAATGTCGGAGATATTACATAATGAAGGGAAATATTTACAGGCATCTAGAAATGAGATTGCATTAGCATATAAAAATATAGATTTAATTATGGAGGATAGTTTGTTACAAGGGGCCACTGACAAAAATGTACATACATTTTTGGTTGTTCCAAAACCTGTGATTCCTGGGATCTTTGGGATTCTCAAAGGCCACAAAGATGCACAGAATCCCCCTTTGAGGCCAATAGTGTCATCTGCTGTCTCTAAAACACAGTCTGTGGCTGTTTTAGTGGACACAGAGTTAAAACCATTTTATGATTTATACCATGTACTGGCAGATTCATGGGATTTGGTGAATAAAATGAGTATGGTGGAATTTAATGCTAGTTATTCCATTATTATCATTGCTATCGAGGATATTTTAGTGTTAGTCCTCATAGTGTAGGATTAACTTGGTTTGAGGAAGTTTTAACAGAATTGGATTTCCTGGCATAACAAGACTTTAGGTTAATATTCGAGAATATGGTGTTGATCCTGAAAAATAGTTTCATTTTTTTCAGGGTGAATTTTTTAAACAAGTTGATGGGGTTGCCATAGGAGCATCCTGTCCCCCATATTTGCTAACATTGTTTTGTTGTTTTGGGAACAGCACTTTTTTTCATCCAGTTATTACAAACATTAGAGTTTATTTTTGATTTTTGGATGATATTTTTACTATTTGGAAGGGTCCTTTAAATGTTATCATTGAATTTATGAATTATATCAATAGTACTACTGAATTTGTGATATTTAATTATGTTGTTGGATTGGTGGAAATGCATTTTTTTTAGATGTCAGAATTTTTAAGGATGGTGTTAACCGAAGGTATTTATCAAGACTTTATAGGAAAGGACATTTCTCAAATTTATACTTGCATTATAACAGTAACCATCCTTACTTTAAAAAAAAAAGAACATTGTCAAAGGCCAGATGGTGCGAGTGGCACGTATGACCACCCTTAATGGAAGACCTAGTGGATGAGTTGAATTACATTGACTGGTTATTCATAGCCAGAGGATACCCTAGAGCCTCTAAGTCCACTAAAGATGAGATTTTACAGGGATGGGGGAAAAATATCTTGTAGGATAGGAACAGGGAAATATTGGATATATGAATAAAGAATTATTCTTTGTGTTAAATTATAATAGACACTAAGAAGGTGCAGGACATTATTGTTAAGTATTGGGAGCTGTTTGCCAATATGACAAACAGTTTAAAAGTTTTTTCAAGACCTTTAAAGTTCAGTTTTAAAAGGGGCCACAATATGAAAAACATCTTTGAAGCTGGTTATGGTTATGTTGGCAAGTTAGGTGGAAATTCACTAATATCATTAATAATAAAAAAGGCACCTTCAAGTGTGGGTTATGTCCTCAGTGCTCTTTTATTGCAAATTCTTCGAAATTGCAAATACCAGGAATAAGTTATAAGTTAATACCTAATGGTTATTTTAGTTGTATTTCCAAGGGGGTGATATATCTGGCATATTGTACAGAATGTTGGTCTTATATCTAGAAGTCTAAATCTCAAAATGCACTCTCTCTCGATGCACTCCTAAAAATGGAGAACATCAATATCTGTGCAGTACAAGAGACCTGGTTCAAGGCTCCAGAGAGCACCCCTGCAATACCAGGCTACAACTCTTACCACACTTTTCGGCCAGCAAACCATAACCGAAACACTAAAGGTGAAGGAGTGTCCCTATTCACCAAGAATATTCACAACACCAGGCTAGTTGCCCAACACAACACATCTGAAATTCTCCAGGTGCAACTGACAATAGGTAAGACTGCAGTCCAAATTGTAGCTAGCTACAGATACCCCACCATGCCCTAAGATTCTCACTACACCATTCTAAACATACTGGAAAATATTAAGCTACAACCAAACACCCTAATACTGTGTGATTTCAACTACCCTGTCATTAACTGGGAAAAACTACTCGCGTACAAACACCTTTGCCAAATGGTTCTTGAAATTCATAAATTCCAATGCCGTGGATCAACTAATCCTTAGTCCCACCAGGGGCTCCAATATCCTAGACCTGGTGATTACCAACATGGGAAATTGATGCTCCATACCTATGATCATCCCCTCGTTGGTTAGGTCTGACCATAAGCTAATCACCCTTTACATCCACATCCCACCCCCACCCACCCCCCCCAGTAAGGAAACCTCCATAAAAAAAAACTTTTCTCCAAAGCCAACTTCATGCTACTCAAGTCAGAAGTGACAAGCTTCATGACACCCATGCAGATGCGAACTGAAAGTTTGACTGCTGAATCCCACACTAAGACACTGTACGAGCACATCCACTTGTGCATGAGTCGTGCCATCCCCAATAGAAACCAAGATGCTCTCCTCCAAAATAAAAGGAAGCCAATCTGGTGGTCCCTTGCCATAAACTAACTTTACAACAAAAGGAAGAAACTGTTGCAGAAGAGGAAAATCCCAAGATGCACAAAACTCCCTTACCAGCCTCGGTAAGAAGCTGAGATCCCTCGTCCTCCAAAGCTAGTTACGAAAATAAAATTGCTAAAAATTCCAAAGACAACCAACCACAAGGCATTCTGTAGCTATGTCAAGAATCTAAATGACAATGCTCAGATCTGCTCTGAGGTACAACAGAATGGCATTAAATATACTGATCCCAAGGATATTGCCAATATCCTGGCAGATAAATTCAGTGCAAACTTCACCCCCCCCCCCCCTAAAGGGCCCATCTCAGTACCGAAAGATTGCCAAATTCTGGTAATAACAGCCACACAGTAAAAAAAAACGCACTCTCCAAAGGTAAGAATACAGCATCCATGGGACCAGACAACATCCCAGACTGTGTACTACATGAACTACAAAATAAACTGGCACCTCACCTAAGTGTCATGTTTAATCGTAGCCTCACCTCAGGCTTAATGCCCACTGAGTGGTGCACAGCTACAGTTATCCCACTCCACAAGGGGGGATCCACCTTGGATCCCGGGAACTACCACCCCATCAGTCTGATGAGCCTGATCTGCAAGGCCATGGAACCTGTTGTCATGGAACGTATAAACACAGACATTGGCAATCTTCAAACACTGGACCCCACCCAGCTTGGGTTTGTGAAGGGCTGATCTTGTCTCCTGAACCTGATTGACTTCTTCGAATCAGTCTCCAGAGCTCTGGACGAGGGTAAGGTGGTCCACACAGCCTATCTGGACCTCGCCAAAGCCTTCGACACCATCCCCCACTCTGGAATCATAGATAAACATACTAAGCTGGGCATTAATCACTACGTTACTCGATGGGTTGCCAACTGAGTTACTGACAGAACCCAGACTATAAAAGTAGCCGACTCCAAATCCAGCTCCAGACAAGTGACAAGTGGAGTACCTCAGGGTTCAGTCCTGAGACCACTCCTGTTTAGCATCTACTTCTCTGAAGTACAGGCCAACACTAAGGGACTCTGGCTAACAAAGTTTGCAGATGACTGCAAACTGGGAGCCATTATTGAATCCCTAAATGATGCGGATATTCTACAAAAGGGCCTTACAGATGCTTGGTGCCAAGAGCCATGGGCTTAAGCTCAATGTCAAGAAATGAAAACATGTACCCGTGAATTACCACATATGTGGCAGTACACTAAACATCGAAAGTGTGATAAGAGACTTGGGGACACAGGTGGACAGTGGTCTCGCCTTCAATAACCACATCGCCACAACAGTTAGGAAATCCTTCTATGTGGCACACCTCATCACTAAGGGCTTTTCATCCAGGAAAAAGGAGGTCATTGTCCCACTGTACTCATCCCTCATTAGACCTATTATAGAATACAACGCCCTGTTTGGTATGCACCTCTCAAGACATCTGCAACAACTGGAAAGGCTGCAGAAATACCTCACTAAAAGAATCACAGGCCTAAAGCAGATGTCCTATGCTGACCGTCTAAAACAATGTTGACCGTCTAAAACAACTCCACCTATACTCTGTCGCATATAGTGTACTCAGAGGCGATCTCTGCTTAACATGCAAGGCCATGTCAAACCCAGAGCTTTTGGACATGCTACACTTAAAGAAATCCCAATCCCTCAGAGCCACATGCTCCAGGGAACTAAACCTTGTCATCACAATGAACAAAACATGTTGGAGGGATAGGTTCCAGACCCAGAAACTCCCCAGACTCTGGAATAGACTACCCGTACATGTCAAGTAGAGTGCGCCTCTTTGGCCCTCTTCAAAAGGAACCTTCATGATTTAATGGGAGAGAGGAAATTCACCCTGGGGTTCATGTCAGTCGACCTGCTAGACAGGGGTCCAAGGAAGTAAATACTGTGGGAAGAAATAGCCAGGGAATTGTTATGGTTAGGCTTGTATAGGCCCTAGGGCCAATAGCCTAGTACCACCTATGAACCTATGTTGGGAATATGGAAAGGAGGTTGAAACAGAGAATATAAGAGGATTCATATGATATCAATAAAAGGAAGGATACTAATGTCCTGTACAGGCACACCCTGAATTGTGCACAAGCCAGTTTTGGGACAAGTAAAACCTTTTTTTGGGGGGGGGGGGTGATTGGGAAACTGTTTTGGAGTATCATGAGTTAATTTGGCAGATACACCTGGAAGCTTATAACCCTCCTGGGTTAAACGACCTTGTGTACCTTGTTCCAGCCCTAAAAAGAAGGGCTATAAAGTATCGATGACTTGTGCATTATAGGGTGTTTGTTTGTATATGTGGCTGTTAAATTTTTTTTTTTTTTTAGCTACACACACATATGTACAATACAATTGTTGGTGTGTTGCATTTGTGAATTTAGTTTAGTTCTCTGCACTTCCCTGTGGCTTATCTACTGTGCCCAGGGTATTCATAAAGTGTCTAGCTCCAGCCATTGCATTGTGCAGGCAGAGAAATATTCAGATATACCCATACTTGGACGATTGTCTGATTCAGGCAGAAAGCCAGGAGTTACTAAAACATGTGGCATTCGTAAAGAAACCTCTAAACTCACTGGGGTACACCGTAAACGAAAATAAATCTCACCTAGTACCCTGCCAACAAATTGTATTCCTGGGAGCAAGCTTGAGTATAACTTTCCCAGTTGGCTTTCCTCACTCCAGAGAAACAAGTTTGACAACTTACTTCAAACTATTGGCCACAAAAACCCAGCTATCTGCAAGCCCTGGGGTTCATGGCCTCTTGCATTCTACTAATTCCATATGCAAGACTGCATATGAAGAAGCTACAATGGTATCTAAAAAGCCTATGGTGTCAACATTCTCAGGACCTAGAATCAATGATTCCTATCATTCCTTGTATAAAGACAGAGTTCCTTTGGTGGGCAGAGGCCTACTACCACAACAAAGGGCTCCCTTTCACTCTACTCCCCGCCCAAACCCTAATAACAGAAGCATCAGACTATGCATGCGGGGCTCACTTGGCAGTGCAGTGCATTCAGGGGAAATGGAAACCAAGACAGATGCACCTGCATATCAACCAAAAAGAAATGTTAGCTGTACAGAATTCCCTGACAGCCTTCAAGGACCACATTCTTCCAGGACAGTTATTGGTAAAGACAGACAGCACCACAGTTATATGGTGCATAAACAAGCAGGAGGGAATCCACTCGTGCCCTCTCTGCAGACTAGACATGGCTCTGTGGAACACAGCCTTGAGTTACCAAGTGCACCTACAAGCTCAATTCCTGCCAGGCAAGCTAAATTCACTGGCAGACCTAAGCAGAAATCTCGTGGACCCACACGAGTGGAAACTGGAACCAAAAATATTCAGTCTTTTGAGGACAAATGGGGGACTCCAGAGATAGACCTGTTTGCCTCCCCTCAGAACTACCAATTGGACAAATTCTGCAGAAAGACTTCCCACAGTCAAGCTTGGAAAGTGGATGCCCTGTCCTTTACCTGGGAAAGCCTCTCAGTTTATGCCTTTCCCCCTCTGCCTCTCCTCTCGAAGGTTCTGCTAAAGATCAAACAGGACAAACCAAGGACAATACTGATTGCACCAGATGGGCTACGCCAGCACTGGTGTACCCCCTCTTGTGCAGTATGACACTGCTGGAACCTGGCACCTGCCTCAGACCCCTTCCCTGCTGTCCCAGCAGGTGGGCCAAATTCTGCACCCTTGGCTTCAAACCCTGAACCTTGCAGCCTGGCTTAATTCCTTGAGCTGTCCAGTAGCATCCCACAGTAAGCAGGTGCTAGATGTCATTCTGGAGGCAAGGAGGCCTAGTACTAGAAAATACTGTGCTGAAAAGTGGAAAAGATCCTGTTCCTGGAGCCAGACTTGGGATGGGCACAACGGTACCCAGCTTACCGCATATTCTTCAGTACTTAACAGAAATGCTCCACAAGGGCCTATCCTTCTTGTCAATTAAAATTCATGCCTCTGCCATTTCAGCACAGTATAATATTGAATCATCCCTCTTCTCTAACCCCCTGCTAAAGCAATTCCTCAGAGGGGCCAAAAATTTAAGACCCCCCTTCCCCTGGAGAGTCCCTACTCCAGCCTGGGACCTTAACTTTGTATTGGAAAAGCTCACTCTCCCTCCTTTTGAACCAGCTGCAACAGCAGAGTTGAAATTCCTTTCTTGGAAAACAGCCTTCCTTCTAGCCATCACTTCAGCAAGAAGAGTGTCTGAATTACAGGTCCTCATGGCAGTGGAGCCCTTCATTATTTTCCGTGCGGACAGGGTTTCCCTGAGGACCAATCCTTTATGCCCAAGGTGATATCTAGTATGGCACTTTCAGTCCATTCATTTGCTTACCTTTTTCCCGAATCCACAAAACAAACGAGAACAAATACTGCACTCTTTGGACGTGCACAGAGAACTTAGATTTTATTTGAACAGGACTAAGCCTCTCAGAAAATCTGAGCAGCTACTAGTTGGCTTTGCTGCAGGGGCAGAGGGGAAGGCCGTTTCAAAGCAAACCATTTCCAAATGGATAGCCCATTGCATTAATTTCTGCTATAAGCACCATGGAAAACCTACCCCACATGGGATAAGATCACATTCCACCAGGGCTGCATCTACCTCTGCAGCCTTTCTCGGAGGTGTCCCTACCAGGGACATCCTAGAAGCTGCTACCTGGAGCTCCGTACATACCTTCACCAAGCATTACCACATGCCTGTTTTTTCTAAATCCAGAGCTGGTTTTGCCACTGCAGACTTGCAGGGCTTAATAGCTGGCCCTAATGCTCTCTAACTTCCTCCTCCCTTCCTTAGCTTTGGGAATCAACCCAAATGTGATGACAGAAACAATGAAACACGAAGAACATAGTACAGTTGTGTACACTTACCATAAATGCAGTTGTTCGAGTGTATTCACTGTTGCAGTCCTGGTTATCCTCCCTCCAGCCCCCTGACTTCTCTTGACTCTACCTTTCCTTCTTGTTTGGTGTATTTAAGCTTTCTGGTGTATTTGCTTTTTGTTGTAGGGGTACCGTAACATGCAATTGCTTCCCTTTGTGGGGGCACCTGACATCTGGGGCAAGAAAAACTGATGTAATGGTGTCTGCTACATGTTTTTATACCCCTGACGTCATGGAAAAAGAGACAGCATCCGACGCAGGAATCCAAGACTCTGGTATTCAGGCCGGCTGAGGCCTATCTGCAGGCAGATAACCCAAATGTGATGACTGCAACAGTGAATACACTCAACATCTATATTTATGGTAAGTGTACATAACTGTACTTTCTGTGTTTAACCATTTGGAAATCTGTCCCTTCTCAAGAAATAATCAGTTGATCTGAAATTTAGTTCTGTCAAGATAGTACAGGAGTGGTCTGTGGATATCCAAGGTATGGAATACTCTTTCCCACCCAATTTTTAGGTTCAGTAAAGAAAACAGAGAAATGGATAGTTTGGGTTAAAGTACCCTCTGATACCACTTTAAGCATAAAAGGAGGATTAGTTCTCAAAGAAAACGAGATGGGGTTTACTCGCCATAAGACCTTGCAGTTAAGATTCTTTTTTTTGCAGAGGCCAGATCAATCAGTAAGACTGTGTTCCATGTTAAGAATATGAAGTCAGCCAGATTAGCTAGTTCAACGGGAGCGTTTGCTTCACTAATACAAAATTAAGACCCAAAGGAGTTATCACCCTTTTTCTTGGAGTACTCTTATGTAAAACCCCTTTCAAGAACATTTTGACATTGAATTGCATTGAAAGAGGAGGATCCATGGGCAGACATGCTGAAATGGCTGATAAATGAACCTTGGTAGAGGAATAAGAAAGGCCATTGGATAGTAACTCTCTCAAATATTGTAGAACCAGAGAACGACTAGCCATGAATGGATGCTGGTTATGTTGTCATTGACTGGAAAACCTTTTCCATTTGCAAATGTATAATTTTCTAGGAACAGGCTTTCTTGCCTCCTTTAGTACCTGCTGCAGGTCCTCAGTAAACACAAGTGCTGAAGTGAAGAAGATTTGATATTTGGGTGTATCGAGCACTCCTGTTGTGTGAGTAGATTCAGTTTGTGAGAAAACTTGCGGTAATTCCCCTGGCCGTTTCCAAAAGAGGAACGAACCATGGTTGCCTGGGTCACAAAGAAGTCACCACAATGAGCTTGGGGGATTCCTTCTAAATCTACGGAAAGGGTGTAAAAGCATACAGGAACATTCCTATCTTACAAACTTTCTTGCATGAAGTTCTGGAACAGACTCTTGTCAGTTGATTGTTCAGAGAGGCAGTAGAAAGGTCTACTTGAACTTCCCACAGATAGATCAAATTTTGGAAGGATCCCCCCCCCCAATCTAGTTTGCATTATTGAGGTCTGTCATGGTCCTGCTTAGCTTGTCTGCCACACAGTTGTGCTCTGAATGTAGGATGTGTATAGACTAGAGTGATATTGTGCTGTGAAGCTGTCCCAAGCTAACATGACTAATCTACAAAGGGACTCACTATTACATCTCCAACACCTTACATTTTTTTTAAAATAACTGGCTATTTATATGGTGTTAGGAAACTCCTATGCAAGTATCTCCAGGTAAAAAATGTCCAATAAATAGATGGTGTGGAATTGCTTACAGATTTTACTTGCAACTTTTTGAGTTTCCGAAAATATTTATTTTTGTAGAATACCAGTGAGACGCATCAAAGCCTATAATTTCAAATCTCAGTAATTTATAAATTGGCAAATGTTTTATTTTTGTATATATGTTGTTTTTAATTTGGAAAAAGAATTCTAATATTTTAGGCATAGGCTTAGTATTTATAGTAAGTGGTATTCTTTACTGAATGTAATCCTCACTGATTTACCAGTACATCAAACATTCTACTGAGGGTCAGAGCAGAACTATGCAGCAAAATCAGAGACTGTTGAGGCATGGGGGGGGGGGGGTTACAATGCCTTGCATGCTATTACCCCCCCCCCTCCAATTCATTTGATCATCTGAGGTGTAATCACTGAAAGTGCCTGTAACTAGTGGGCACTTGTGTATCCAAGTATTCAGAAGCATAGATATACACATTTGTACAGAATGTGTGTGTGTGTGTGTGTGTGTGTGTGTGTGTGTGTGTGTGTGTGTGTGTGTGTGTGTGTGTGTGTGTGTGTGTAGATGTTAAGTACTTGATTCATATTTTGGATTATAAAATACAACAACAATTGCATAATAGCAAGTTTGAAACATTATTAGGCTGAACTATTTTACATCAAAAATATTAAAAAAATGTAATTAAAATACAAAACAATTCAACAGAGAGCCCATTCTTTAAGAGCAATAATGTGCGTTATGTGCGTTATTGAGGAGCTAACACCCTTCCAGGATTGTAAAGGCCCTTTGTCTGACATCTGGTCTCACAACTCCTCTGTGCAGACATCATTTCCCTAATAAACACTCACCCTGTTGGACATTATTGCTTGTATAGCAAACTCTTGTGATAAGTGTTTGCTACTCACATTGTTCACATATGAGCACAAGGCTTAAATTCACCTTTACATTACCTTGTATATATTGTGGTTCTTGCAAGTTCCTGCTCATTTCAGACCTTAATTTAAGTGCCCTAGCAACCTTAAATAACCAGTTTCAAACAAGAGCTATCCTTGGCAGGATTTGGACACCAAGTACTTAATATAGCGTCTGTCTGCAGTGCTCCTCTCCCAGTAGTGATGGATATTTCTTGCTGTATAATACAAGCACAAAATAAAAGAAAATTGGATAAATAAAAGTGCTTAAATGCATTTTAGCACAGCAGCTGTACCATACACAGTTGAGGTGGTGCCACTTGCATCAGACCCTAATTTAACCCAGCAACCCTTTAACAGGATGTCCCTCTTGGGACGTAATGAACCTAAACACACTACCCCATAACATAGCTCTCAACTTCTTAGCACAAAAAATTTGGACAAAGCCTCAAAAATACGAACAAATTTTAAATATTGGTCTTGTAAACTTAGCTGTCAGAATAAAAGATCTTGTTACCTTGCATTTTCTAAAGGATATAAAGTTTGAAACTCGAATGGCTATCATTTAGTGAAATTATTCACCACTGATTTGCCCCAAAATCCAGAAAATCACAAATTTTATGACGAACAGACCAAAAATCTGAGGCAAAAATCTGGACATTCTGTGAAAATCTTTACAGTTGAGTGGTATGCCCCAGAAACTAGTGACATATGGGTAGCCCTTAAAGTAAACCACTGATGTAAAATAAAGATTAAGTAAATAAGTAATAAATGTCTCCATAAACCAGATTGCTTTACATACCTTAGCCTAGCAGCAGGCACTGCAACAACTTCATATACAGTGGATGGTTAAAGTATATCTTGCATGCAAAGTAATTTATTCTTTAGCCATATGGTAACATATGAAGTTGTAATTTGGTGGAGTTTTGTCTGTCAAACACATTATTTCATCTGCTTGTATAAATTCATTTTGGAAAGTCATGTAATATTGACTACTCCCTGTAGTTCATTATGTAAATCAAGCACAACATTGTCCAACCCGATTTTCTCGTATTTGAATATTTTATTGGTATATACAGACTATTTTCAACTAACATAACATTTCTATAAATACAGTCAAAATATTCAAATATATTAAAATATACTATTCAGTTATTGCAGATAATTTGTTTATAAACAGAAGTGCATTTATTGTCACAATCCATTTTTAATCTCGTCTTTTCTCCACAGGTGTGAGTCATGCCATGGGAGCCAGGGGAAGGCTTAACAGAGGCAATATTAGCTGAATGTATTTACAAACTTCGCAATTCTTGGAACTGTGAATATGCATCTTGGTCTTAACTCTTACCGTTTTGAAATTTTACATTGCTTTTTGTAATTAAATGTGTTATGCTTGTATAATATTTTACATTTGTTAATAAAATCTAAGACAGACTGTCGAACATGATTTTTTGTTTTTATTCTGAACTCTTAAAACCTTTAAGGGCAGTGGTACCAGTCTTTGGAAATGCTTGGCTGTCTTGATGTTGAAGCAAGAGAGGCAGTTTGGATTGTTGGTTCCACACTGTAGTACATATCTAAAAAGAAAGCACATTTTTGTCAGTTGCGCCACTTAAAGTAGACCACGTGATTCTCACTCAGTACCTGTCCCTTTCTGTGTGCCTCCCCTTTCGCTGCTGCTCCGGATCTATCAGTGGTACTTACTGCAGCTGTACATTTTGCATTGTCTTAGGATTACATGATTAGACAAGCTAATGAAGCAAGATTTTAAACAACACCATACATTAGAGTGCCAGTTTTTAGACAAAGGGGGAACTGCTCTCCTTAAGCTTCACAGTCAACCAGTGCCATCAGTTTAACTTGAGTACACACATTACTGCGTTCATTTAGTCTCTGACATACCCCTAAAAGATGCAGATTAACCATAAAGTGCAGTTGTGTAAGAAATTGCCATAAATGTACATATCTGAGTAGATCACTGTTGTAGTATTGATTACGTATGGGAAGTGTTCTGACAAGGAATACTGTATGTCTGAACAGTGTACCAGAGCTTAGGTTCCTTCTCACTACATATGTCCAACCTGTAACCCAAGCGAAAGAATATAAACTGTACATAAATGGTGTACAGACATGAAAATCTTCAGGACTTCCTTGCTAGATACCATGGAAAGAAGAGGCAAATTAGAGATATTAGACGAGGGGGAAAAAAGATGCAAAACACAGAGGTTAGACTGACATTCAGTGCTTCAGCAGTGATCTACTCTTATCTGCAGTTATGTTAAGTTCTTACACAATTGTTCTAATCCCTTCATTAATCACTGCTGCAGTATTGCTTACAAACTGGAAGATTCCTAAAGCTTTTTAGAATATCTGGGAGGATGATTGAAGAATGGAACAAAGTCTAGTATTCCTTGGGTGATCTAGCAAAATCAGTTCTTGCCCTGGAGGAAGGCATCAATTTTATAGTGCTTTATAAAGGTTTGAATAGAAGACCAAGTGTCTGCTCATAAAATGAATTGTGAGTCCAGACCCTTGATTAGAATGAGTTTTGACCCGGCCTGCAAAGGGATTTTCCATGAAAGGAATAAAAGGAAACAGCCAGGGAAATTTATCTGGAGATGGTCTTTTCGAAACTGGGCATCCCAGCATGAAAGAAAGATAGTTGAGATAGTTGATCAGTTTTCCTAACAGCCTTAATTCTGTCAACATAAAACCAGAGCGGTTTATGAACGTCTGAGGATTTCAAAATTTTCCCCTTTATTCTGAAGATGAAGAAAGTGGGCCAGTTAATAGACTAGTTTAGAAACATTTGATCGACAACTTTAAATAATAGGAGGATAACCCCTAATGGATGCCCTGTCATGTGAAAGATGAGAAGAGGAGGAGAAGCCATAAGAGCTTTCAACTCTTACTTCTTAATGAAGTAAGGGCTACCTGACAGCACAGTCTTCCAGGCACATTCTAGACGCAGTAGGAGGGACTGTCAACTTGTCCAACATATAATCTATGTCCCAAGGAAGAAAAAGTATTTTCTTGGTGAAAAGATGAGAAGGGTGCCTTAAAAAAAAAATCTGTCTTCCAAATGTGCTGAAAGGTAGATCCAATTGCAAATGGGCAGAGATGACTGACAAATGTGTTGAATATGCAAGTCCTGAATTCTAGCAACTCACGCAGATAGGAGAAAGTACTTAGAATACCCATACCATAGAGAGTCCAGTTTTTTCCCCTTTTGGTACTATTCAGGCATTTTTTTCTATTTGGAAACAAGATTTTCTTGTAGCAAATTTTCTAGCCTCCTGTAATACCTGTAGCACACCCTCAGAAAGTAGGTGACTGAATGGAATCAGAATCTTATCATCCTGTCAGATTTAGGGTTTCAAAGTCTGGATGAATGTGAGAGCCCTTCTGCTTTGTGAGCAAGTCCTTTCTGTGAGTTAACTTCTGGTGACTGCCCTTTACCAGGTGGAAGACTGAGGTGAAACAATGTTGTATGGGCCAATGGGGGGTTACTAACAGCATTTTTGGGTTGTCGTCCTTGATTATGACAAAAGCTTAAGTGCATTTTCCTTCTATTGAGACTGGCATGGAGTCAGTGGACAAGAAACTCTGGAGCAAAACAGCCTGAGCTGCTGGTTCAGGCAGTTCTGCTCCAGAACAACCTGAGCTGCTGGTTCGGAGTGGAGGCAAATCTATTTAGGGAGGTGATTCTCTCATGGAAGATGTCTCTGCTCATCATCCATTTCTGAGGGTCTGCCTTGAATCTGCTCAGGTAAATTTGCCACTGTATTCATCTCTGACTGAATGTGCACTGCCTGCAGGAGAGTTTTTTTCTGGTTAGGGATCTCCTAAGCTGTCTGCAAGTCAGCAGAGATGAGATTTTTTTCCCCTGTTTTTTGACATACTACATTACAGTGCTGTTCTCTGTGAAGAGTCAGAGGGTTTCTGGAGGTCAAAGATTGATGTACAGGCAGAAGAACAAGTGTCAGGAATTTCATTTCTTTACCTTTTAATCAGGTCATTCCTATCTTATCTTGACCGTATACTTAGAACTTCTGTGTTCATAGAACATGCACCCCATACCAGATCTGAAGCAAATGTGGAAACTTCTGGCAAGGAGAGAGAACCTGCTAGGGCACTCCTGGAGATAATGATACATGGTTGATCCACCAAAGGAATTTCCATGGAAAGCAAACAAGGAACTGATCTAGAGCCTTCCCAAAGGTATCATTAGTATGGGTGAAGCCATGCACGTCAGGACTCAGTATCTCTCTTGCACAGGTCAATTCTAGGGAAAGGTGAGACTGGAAGCAAGAGATCAGAAACTGCATCTTGTCTTAAGGAAGACATTTCACCATGTAGACAGTGGTGTTCAGATGGCAGCTCAAGAAAACCAGATCATGAGATGGTAGGATATCAGATTTTTTAAGTTTAGCGTAAGACCCAGGCAAAAAAGGTCCATGGTGCACATAAGGTCTTGAAGAGGCCTGGAGAATATTTAGATAGAGCTAGGCTTATATGTCCTGTAGCTTGCAGAATGGTATGATGAGGGACAGACATTTGGTAAATGCCCTTGGAGCTGTAGAGAGACCAAAGAGCAAAGCTGATAATTGAAATTTTAAGGCACAAAATCTTAAGTATTTCTGTGATCTGGATGAATAGGCATATGACAATAGGTGCCTTTGACCCATGGTATCCAGGAAAGCTTACCAAAGCATCAGTGACAAAAAGAGTCTGCGAGAGAGCATCTTGAATTCTGGCATCATTAACAAGGTTGTTGAGGAGTGAAAAATCCAGAATGGGCCTCTAGATGCCCTCCTTTTCTTGGGACCGGAAGGAGTCATGAATAAAATCCCTTTTTTTGGCTGGTGGAGGGGAAAGTACAGTTGGATAAGTAAATTTACCTTGACAGTAGATGTTTGAAGGATTACTGCTGCGGTAACTTAAGTTGTATGTGTTAAACCCTGCTAAGGATGTAACAACCATCCAGCTTTCAGGCTGAGCTGAAATAAGTCAGATTTGGATGCCAAGCCCTTCAGAGATTTCATGCAAACAGAGAGGAAGGATAAAGCCATGAGAAAGACAGTGCCAAGTAGTATATGCCTACACCTTGGTATACAAAACGTACAAAAATAAGGGGGGGGTGGAGGGAGGGAGCAGCTACTATTCTTAATATGAATCGCATATGGGTAAGTTACCATAGCTTAGAACAACATGGAAGGAGAAGGGTCCAGGAGCCCCTGGAGAATAGGACAGGCTTTCCTAGTACCAGACATGGAGAAGGAATCCAGTTTATAGTGCTTTCTACATGTATGCATAGAGAACCAAATTGCTGTTTCTAGATGCGTATGGAATCTGCACCCTTTCCAAAAATTCACAGATTAAGCCAAGGCCTTTGTAGAATAAACATTGACCCTGCTTGGAATAGTTTTGTTTTGGTGGGTAATACAAAAGTTAATAACATGAGACAACCACATGGAAATAATCTGTTGTCCTTACTTTTTCTTACCTTTCCAAAAAAATACAAGTATTCAGAAGTTCTGAAAGATTCCACTCCGCCAAAGGTAGTACCGGAGCTGTCTGTGAACATCCAAGGTATGGAGTATCCTTTCTCCCTCACTTTTTGGTTCTGGAAAGATGTCAAAGATGGGTAGCTTGGCTCAGAATAAACTCTTGACACCATTTTAGGCACACAGGAAAGATTAGTTCTTAAGGAAATCCCATCTTTGTGAAATATGAGGTAAGGATGATTATCATGAGACCCTGCAACTCAAACTCTTGTGGAGGTCAGAGTCATTAGTTAGTAAGACTGTCTCACATGTCAAAAGCCTCAAGTCAGCCTGGTGAGCTGGTTTAAATAGAGCAAGAGTTTTCCAGACACAAAATTAAGATCCTGAGGAGGAGCCAGTGTTTCATATAGGTCTGTTATGCAAACCCCTTTCCAAAACATTTTCATATGTCAATGCATTGAAAGAGGGGAATGCATGGGCAGATGTGCTGAAATGGCCAATAAATGAACATTGGCTTAGGAGTATGACAGGCCAACAGGATAGTAACTTAAATAATGAGAACTGCGGAAACACTAGCCCTGAATTGGGTGCTAGTTCCTCTTAATACCAACTAGAAAGACTTTTCTATTTGCTATTTTTAGTAGCCACTTTTTTTGCCTCTATTAATACCTGTTGCATGTCCTCAGAAAAAAAAAGGTGCCTGAAACGTATTAAAATTCTATCCCATCAGTCAAATGCAGCTGTTTAAGGTCCAGAAGTATCAGACACCACTGCTGTTTTGTGAGTAAATCCAGTCTGTCAGGAAGCATGTGGTAATTGCCCGTGGCCTTTTCCAAAAGAAAAGAGAATCATAGCTGTATGGGCCAGAAGGGAATCACCACAATGATTGGGAGTCTGACTGAGTCTTCAGAATGACCTTGGATATTAGTGGAAAGAGTAGAATATATATTCAGGAACATGCTTGCCCAAGGAAAAGAAAATACATCCGTCTTCCAGGCCTTCTTGCGGGAGTCTGGAGCAGAGTTTTGCCAACTGATTATTATGAGTGGTGGCAAAATGATCTAGTTGAGGTGCTAACCTCAAAATTTGATCAGATCTTGAAGAACACTCTGATTCAGTTTCCATTCATAAGGATCTGTCCTGGTCCTGCTTAGCTTGTCTCCCAATTTTGCTCTGATGGTATGCAGTATGAACACGGAGTGAGATTGTGCTGAAACGCTACATCCCAGGCCTACCCATGGCTAGTCTGCAAAGAGGATAAGATCTGGTTCCCCTTGCTTGTTTATGTACTACATTACTGTAGTTTTTTTCTCTAAACACTTTTAAAGGTCCCAGGGACCACAGGTGACTGAGAATGTTGAGAGCATTTATACGAGTTGACATCTCTTGTGTTTGTGTGTTAGCCTTTTTTTGTTCCAAAGACTCTGCTCTTTTAACCCCACAAACATTGCTCCCCAAGCAGAGTCAGAGGTGTATGCTGTGACTGCTGGAGCAGGAAGGAAGAATGGGAGATTTGGATTCTGAGACATATGGTGTCTCCACTACAGTCTCCCTTTTCACAAACTTCAAAACTGAAATGTGAAATGTCAAGGGGTACCACTGGATTTTTCAGATGTGGAGCATTGCAAGAAATACTGAGTATCACGGATACAGTGAAACCCAGAATCCTGAGGAATTCCCTTGCTGATGCACTAGTTTGAGTGGAAGAATACAAGAACCACCCCCCCCCCCCAATGGAAGAAAAGTTTTTTTGAACTGAAGAGTCTAGGCGACACCCCAGGAAAACTATCCTGTCAAAATAAGTCAGACTAGACTTCTTTATGTCCTGTTGGAATTCCAGCCTGTTTAGGAGGTCCCTTGCCCAACAGGAGATTCTTGTCACTCTTGGAGTCTGCAGAGATAAGCCAAGTTGCCTAAAATAAAATGGGGAATATCTTGCAGTCTGCAGTAAGCTATCACTGAATTTAGACCCTTTTGGTTCATCTACTGCTCCAAGGGTATTAACACAAAGGTAATAGAGAGAAGAGAACTGGTATGTGACCCAGACACAGAAAACCTCAAGAAATATCTTAAATCTGGATATGTAGGAATGTGATGCTTCTTTTAAATTGAAAGTCACTAAAACACTCAAATAGGGAACAAGAGGTAACAAGCTGTGAAGTGATCATTTTGAACTTGGGCACTATTACAAATAGGTTTAGAAAGGAACAATCCAGAACTGGTTTCTGAGAATCTTTCTTCTTTTGACACCAAAAAAATCTCTGCATAGAGCCCTTCCTTTGTCTGAGGAGAACTGACTGCTTCTGTCACCCCAAGTGAGCATATACTGAATGATGCAAGGGAAAAGTTTGGTCTCGTCTGTGAGGAATCCCCCCATAAGCTGGGACAGACTCTCCATACCATCTACAACCTTGATGGATTACTTTCAGTATCTGAAACTGTCTGTTACCAAACAGAAAAATGGAGGTTCAGCTGGAGCGGTTTACTTTGCTTTTTAATGGAGGTTGCCAAGGGAACACTGAATACCTTGACAAACGTGGAGAAGGAGGGTGGAAAAATGAGAGATCCCTTGGAATCAGCGTTCTCTCTCATCAGTGTTTTAAAAACTTCTGAAGCAAAAACAAGGTCTCTGTCCTGGAAGAAGTCAAAATTTAATTTCTGACAATCCTCTGGGAATCCTTTTTTTTTTTTTTTTCTTCAAAACAGTTCCAGTAGCAGCAGCAGAATCATGTGAATATTTTAAACTGTGGGAATTGACTTGACATAGAAGCAACGGAGTTGCACAAAGCGGATTTCTCACCAGAAGAGAGAACAAATGCCAAAATATTCCTCTCATTCTCATAAGAGGCAAGCTGAACTTAAATATATGAGTATGACAGTTGAGAGCTGCAGAAGAATATACTTTCCCCCAAATCTATCAAAAGCCATCCTATCCTTGTCATGCCAGGGATTACTATTTAACCAAATGTTTAGCAGTAACCTGATTCACTAAGGCAACAGCTGATAGGTATTGTCTGGGATGATTGTGTGAGACCATAAAAGACTGAGGAACTTTATACAGTCTACCTTTTTAGAGGCAGTAGGCAGGCTGTGAGGGAAGTTGCAAGCTGTGGCAAAATTATTCTTCCAGAACAGGAAGAATGGGAGTAGATTCTGGAAATTCCAGTTGTAGCAAATCAATACTGAGAGACATTGTTTCCCCCAGTGAAACTATTTTATTCTGGAAATTGAGAAAGATAATCCTCTCAGAATCTAAATTAGCTGTCTGTAGAGACAGCATGTAATCTGTCCCTTCACAATCACTGAGGTTCAAAGTCTTGAATCTCTTCAGAAAATGAATAATCATAGGTTCATAGGTTCATAGGTTCATACTAGGCTATCTGCCCGAGGGCATTTATAAGCCTAGCCCATCGTTTTGTGGCTTACGCCACCCCTTTAGTATGGGGAACTATACCCATTATTTTGCTGTGCCTCTGTCGAGCAGTGACACTGAGGTAATCCCTGGGGTATATCTGCGATCTCCCATCCATTGGTCAAGATTTCTCTTGAACAAGGCCAGCGAGGTGCTCTGCCTCACATGTACTGGGATTTTGTTCCACAGCATAGGGAGTCTTTGGGTGATGAATCTATCCCTCCAGCACGCCCTATTAATAGCCGTGTCGAGGTTTAAGTCTCCGCCCTTGTGGCTCTGATGGATCTAGATTTTTGAGGTGAAGCATATTCATCAAATCTGGGTTTGACATGGCCTTGTATGTTAGGCAAAGGTCACCTCTGAGCAAGCGTTTACTGAATAGAGCTGGAGTTCTTTCAGTCGGGCAGCATAGGACAGATTTTTGAGACCCTTTATCCTTTTGGTGAGGAACTTTTGTGGCCTCTCCAGCTGCTGCAAGTGTCGGGTCAGATACATTCTGAATGGGGCATTGTACTCAATCATTGGTCTGATAAGTGATGAGTAAAGGGAGACTATGACCTCCCTTGATCTAGATGAGAATCCCTTCATGATAAGGTGGGCAATGTAGAACGCCTTCCTGACTACTTTAGCTACATGGGTGTCGAATGACAGACTACTATCAACCTGGGTCCCCAGGTCCCTGATAACTTCTTCTGTGCTCAGTGGATTGCCTCCTATTTGGTAGCTAGGGGTAACCTTGTTTTTCCCGAAGGCTATGACTATGCATTGTTTGGCATTTAACTTTAGGCCGTGGCTCTGGCACCAGTTATGCGTTTCTGAGAGAGGCTGGTGAAGGATAACAGTGTGAGATGTGATTTCTACTATGGCCCAGTTTGCAGTCATCTGCAAACTTTGTCAGCCATAACCCTCCTGTGTTTGCTTGTACTCGGAAAAGTAGATGCCAAACAAGAGTGGGCCCAGGACTGAGCCCTGTGGGACACCACTTGTGACAGGCTTTGAGTCTGACATGGTGCCAGCAACTCTGACCCTGTGGGTTCTGTCACTCAGCCAGTTTGCAACCCATCTTGTGATGTATGGGTTAACATTTAAGCTGATGAGTTTTTCAATGATACCCGAGTGGGGTATTGTATCGAAGGCCTTAGCCAGATCGAGGTAGGCTGTATGGACTGCCTTTCCCTCATCAATGGCTTTGGTGACTGTTTCAAAAAGTCAACCAAGTTTAAAAGGCATGATCTGCCTTTGACAAAGCCAAACTGGGTTGGATCCAAAGTCTGCAAATTCCTATGTCTTTATTTATGAGGTCCATTATGATCCTCTCCATGGCTTTGCAGATAAGGCTTGTCAAGCTAATGGGCCGGTAATTTCCAGGGTCGGTGGAGGCACCGCCTTTGTGAAGTGGGACCACAGTTGCAGTGCGCCACTCCTGGGCACGTAATGATCCAGAGGTAAGACTTTGATTAAACAGCTGTCCTAGCTGTGGGTTTAATTCCTCATTGAGTTCGTGGAGCACACAGCCGGGGACACCATCAGGTCCCATGGATGCTGTGTTTTTGCTTTGGAGAGAGCAGTTCTCACTTGGGCTGGAGATGTTTGGGGGCTGCAATCGCTTGGTATAGATATCTCTCCTTTTGGGGGAGGGGAGAAGTTTGCACTGAACCTGTCAGCCAGTATGTTGGCAATGTCTGTAGGATCAGTAATCTTCACATCATTTTGAACTAGTTCTGAGCATATCTGGGAGTTTCCTCCTAGGTTTCTAACATAGCTAAAGAAGGCCTTATGATTGTCTTTGAGTCTTTAGCTATTTTCTCTCGAAATTTGCTTTGGATGATTTTATGAGAGCTCTTAGTTTTTACTTATAGTGATCAAGGGTGTCTTACCTTTTAAGGATTTTGCTCTATCTTGTAGTAGCTTCCTCCTTTTGTTGTAGAGTTTGTTTATGGCTGGGGTCCACCAGACTGGACGCTGCCTTTGGTACAAAGAGTCTTTGTTTTGCTTGGGATTGCCTTATCCATGCAGTCCTGCAGGTGCCGTAGAAGGCATTTGTAAGTGATTCAGCGGCTTGAGTACTGTTTTCCTCCGGTTCGGGGCCTTAAAGGAGACCACACTAGTCTTTAGAAGTGTGAAGTCGGCTTTGAGAAGTTCTTTACTGTGGTCTTTTATTTCAGGTGGGGTGGGATGAGGACCTCCAGCGAGATTAGTTTGTGATCTGATCTCACCAGTGAGGGGTATACTTCCGGTGTTGAACATTGTGCTCCCATGTTCGTGATGATGAGATCAAGTATGCTATCTCCTCTTGTGGGGATGGTGACTAGTTGTTCCATGGCATTTGAGTTTATGAATTCCAGGAACTTTTGGGCTAGGGTGTTTGGGCTTGAGTAGTGTTCCCAGTCTATATTAGGGTAATTGAAGTCACCTAGTATGATGGTGTTTGGTGATACATTTATCCCCTCTAGTGTTTTCACTTTTTCTTTTACTAGAAAAAGCCATACAGGAAGGGTGAAGAGCCTGCACTGAATTCTGAGCTGAAGCCAATAAAGTACTCCTGTGCAGAGTAACTGAGATAGAAGGCATAAATTTATTTTTGACAGAAATTCTGAAGAAACTGATCCACTTTTTTATCCCCAGGAGCAGGCACTGCTTTCTAGCTAGGCAGAGTGGCATTCTCTGCGCATTCTCCCAAAACCAGCAGTGGCTCTCGCTTTCCCAGCAGAGACACTCCAACAGCAGCAGAGGATGTCTCCAACCCAAAGTTCATGATAGCTGTAGGGCCCACATCAGCAGGATCCAGGGAAAAAGATGATTGGACTGTGGTACCAGTTTTGACCTTTGTAGACTCACCCAACTGCTGCTAAGCCACATTAGTGGACTGCTGTGGAGGCAAAGACTGTATGACAAGTTTTCTTTTTGTGGCTAGAAGTTTCAAGAAACCAGGTTATTCCACAGTTAAGCTGAAAAAGGTGCTTGATTTCTTAGGAAGTTTGGCAGCAGTCATCGGCAAAACAGATGCATTGTAAAAAATATACATGTATATATATATATATATATATATATATATTCTATTAAAACCCAGTAAAAAGCTTTTTTTCTGCAGCCTTAGTTTTTCTGATATTCTCTGGGGAAAAATGTGTATTTGTAGGACTTGTCTACCTTGAGGTTTAGAGTTCACTAATTTTCTTGCTCTATATATTTTTGATGATATTACACTATCCATAAAGTCTCCGGATTTAAAAAAATAAAATGTGTGGTGTGGGCAGAAGTAGCCCCACCCCCACCGACACACATGACAAGTTCATAGGTATATACTAAACTATCAACCACGAGGACCTTTATAAGCCTAGCCACACAACCCAACCCAATTGCATCCCCGGTATAGAGCGCCTTAACTGGGCGTATGTTAGGAGGTTCCTAAAAAGTTATGATGGAAGGAATGTTGGAATATGTTTTTTGGCCTCAAGAGACAGAATAGAATGCCAGCCAGAGATTAACTCATTACCCATCCAGTGTTGGGTACAGAATGTTTTCTGTCAGCCTCTGTCTGTAAGGGACATGGAGGCCAACCCAGGGATGAATTTGCAATTTCCCAGCCAATGATCAAGGTTATGTTTGAAAAGGGTTATGGACAGATTCTGCTTTGCATGGATGGGGGAGGGTATTACAGAACATCACATCTATCTTGCCAGCATGTTCAGTTTGTCACAAGCAAAGTTTAAATTCCTAGATGTAGTGTTTTTGGTGCTTCTCGTTTTGCGGATGTGCAAAAGTTCCATCAGGGCTGGATCAAAGGATGATGTATATGCCAAGCACAGATTGCTCCTCTACTTGTAGGAGACAAGAGTACAGAGCAGGGCCCTAAGGCGATCTGTGTAGGACAGTGTGTTAATACCCTGGATTCTCTTGGTGAGGAATGTCTGGGCATTCCAGCTGTTGCATATACCTATTCAGGTACGTGATGAAGGGGGAACTGTACTCAGTGATGGGTTTGATAAAGACTGAGTAGACTGGTACAATAAATTCTTGGACCTGAATGTCATACCCTTACTGTAAGTTGCCCAGCTTATAAGTAATTTGCTTACTATACAAAACCAAAGCACCTCCGCTGGCTTATAATAAAGGGCTGCCCTCCTACGAAAATCAGACCTCAAAGGTACGATAAAATAAACCACAAAATGTTGTCGAATATCCAAAGGACCACACGAAAATGTGCCAAAATCAACTAATTTAATAACACGAATCCACAAACAAGACAAAAACAGGGATTGAGCGCGCTTTCGTTTAAAACATATTCAAAACTTCATCAGAATCCATTGTTTAACCAAAATCAAGTGACTTAAATACATTACTGGTTAATTGGTACATTGAATAATTGATTTCATTATGACAAACCAATAAACTTCACTTGCATTCAACCAAATGCTTCTTGTATCAAAACCTCACCTTCCTTTTTAATACACAGTTTGTGAAAGATACTAAATGTGAGCCAATTTTTATGTCACAGTATATATTTTTTATATATGTATTACTTAATCTAAACAAATCGTAAATAAAAAATATATATAATATAAAAAAGGACAAATTTGTCTTTCTAAAAACAAGCACATACTTTTTATATATACAAATATGTCCATTTCATAAAACCATTTGAATAATTTAAATAAAATGCTTCATGTAGAGTGTGGAAAATAGATATTAATTTTTACAAAATAAATGGTTAATAAACAAAGAATCTACAAACCTTTCCTAAAATGTGTATATATATATATATATATATATATATATATATATATATATATATATGTATACTATACTAAGCCCATTAATACAATGTTTCAAATAAATATTTTTTATATATATGTAATTAAAATAGGATATATTTTTAAAAAATATATACGGCATGTGTATAAATCTAATATCATATAAAATCAAATAAAATTATCACATTATCCATAGGTGAAATATAGAATACTAAATAGAAAGTGTGTATGAATATATGCATCAACACATGTATAATGTGTGTACACATGTGTATTAATTCCTTTTTGGATTATTTGCTAAAAGTTTCAAAGCAGGCTTAATGGAGAGGTGGTCATTCATCCCATTGGAACCACAAGCGTCCAACCTAAGCTGCCACATAAGTTCTCTAAATTCCAAGAAGGATTCCCAATCACCCCCCTTATCGCCCCTCTTCACCTCCTCAAGGACCCAAAATTTTATATTGGCTTCCACACATGTAATGGTATGCCTAAACAATGCATTATTCTCATTTCTCTTATTTATGTCCCTTGTATGCTCATATATACGCTGTTTGAGTTTACGTTCAGTTTTTCCAACATAATATTTTCCACAGAATAAACACAACGCTAAATAAACTACACCCTGGGTATGACATGTGTAGTATCCGTTGTTTTTCAGTTTTAAATTAATGTTCCTCAACCACAACATCTTTTCACCTACAACAAAGGAACACTGTGCACATAGCCCGCATTTATGTGTCCCCACTTTGTGTTGTGTCCCTTTAGTTGATCCGGATTTCCTCTTTTCGAGTAATCTTTTAAAGTTGTGGTTTTTCCTATACCCAAACCTCAATGATTGTTGAAAAATGGAATTGTTAACACACATCCTAGAGAAAATTCTCCAAATCTCATTAATCCCCCTCTGTATCCAACTTATTCCCTTGTAATAAGTAAGCATCAACCGGGGTAGGTCATTATTATCAACATTATTCAATCTTATAAGTCCTCTTTTATCATTACCTATATTTGTATTATTATTAATTAACAGTGGGGGATATTGAGTATTCCGTTTCTTTACAACTTCTCTCCTAACATTTTTAATTAACTTCCATGGGTATCCTCTTTCCTTAAATAAACCCTGAATAAATTCCAATTCTTCTAAATAATCGTCGTGTTCACTAGTCATTCGTGAGGCCCTAATCATCTGGCCCTTAATAATATTCCTCCTAAGATATATTGGATGATCACTCTCGAAATGCACATATGAATTTGAAAAACATTCTTTTCTAAAAATTTTTGATTCATATTTGTCTGTCCTATTTTTTATTATTGTTACATCTAAATAATTAACTTTTTCAGTATTAAGTTGAAAAGTAAATTCAAGGAAAGTCGTCGTTTTGTGTAAATATTCAATAATATGTTCCCCAGTGCCTTTCCATAAAATAAAAATATCGTCCAAAAATCGAAAATATGTAACAATATATTCCCAAAAATTGGACTTAAAAACATAGTGCAATTCCCAAAAAAGCATTACAATGTTTGCGTAAATAGGGGCACATGAGGACCCCATTGCTACCCCACCTATCTGATGATAAATTTCCCCCTGAAAATATAAAAAATTATTTTTCAATACTATTTCCATATTTTCAAGAATCAATTTAAATTCCTCTGTATTAAGAAAATTAAACTCAACTAACATGTGTTCGAACTAAACCTGTAGTCCCCGAGATATTTGGTATCCCAAAAATTCATAAGGACGTCAACAACCCCCCACTTAGACCTATTGTAACCTCCCAGTGTTCAAAGACACAAACCTTAGCTATCTATGTGGACACGAAGTTAAAAGCTTTTCATAAGAATTACCAACACATACTCATTGATTCTTGGGATTTTTTAACCAAATTCAATGCAGTTTCATACAATGGGAACTATATTTTTTAGCAATTGATGTTAGAGACTTATTTTCCATGATACCACATGATACGGGTCTAAATTGGTTCGAACACATGTTAGTTGAGTTTAATTTTCTTAATACAGAGGAATTTAAATTGATTCTTGAAAATATGGAAATAGTATTGAAAAATAATTTTTTATATTTTCAGGGGGAAATTTATCATCAGATAGGTGGGGTAGCAATGGGGTCCTCATGTGCCCCTATTTACGCAAACATTGTAATGCTTTTTTGGGAATTGCACTATGTTTTTAAGTCCAATTTTTGGGAATATATTGTTACATATTTTCGATTTTTGGACGATATTTTTATTTTATGGAAAGGCACTGGGGAACAGATTATTGAATTTATTGAATATTTACACAAAACGACGACTTTCCTTGAATTTACTTTTCAACATAATACTGAAAAAGTTAATTATTTAGATGTAACAATAATAAAAAATAGGACAGACAATAAATATGAATCAAAAATCTTTAGAAAAGAATGTTTTTCAAATTCATATGTGCATTTCGAGAGTGATCATCCAATATATCTTAGGAGGAATATTATTAAGGGCCAGATGATTAGGGCCTCACGAATGACTAGTGAACACGACGATTTTTTAGAAGAATTGGAATTTATTCAGGGTTTATTTAAGGAAAGAGGATACCCATGGAAGTTAATTAAAAATGTTAGGAGAGAAGTTGTAAAGAAACGAATACTCAATATCCCCACTGTTAATTAATAATAATACAAATATAGGTAATGATAAAAGAGGACTTATAAGATTGAATAATGTTGATAATAATGACCTACCCCGGTTGATGCTTACTTATTACAAGGAATAAGTTGGATACAGAGGGGATTAATGAGATTTGGAGAATTTTCTAGGATGTGTGTTAACAATTCCATTTTTCAACAATCATTGAGGTTTGGTATAGGAAAACCACAACTTTAAAAGATTACTCGAAAGAAATCTGATCAACTAAAGGGACACAACACAAAGTGGGGACACATAAATGCGGGCGATGTGCACAGTGTTCCTTTGTTGTAGGTGAAAAGATGTTGTGGTTGAGGAACATTAATTTAAAACTGAAAAACAACGGATACTACACATGTCATACCCAGGGTGTAGTTTATTTAGCGTTGTGTTTATTCTGTGGAAAATATTATGTTGGAAAAACTGAACGTAAACTCAAACAGCGTATATATGAGCATACAAGGGACATAAATAAGAGAAATGAGAATAATGCATTGTTTAGGCATACCATTACATGTGTGGAAGCCAATATAAAATTTTGGGTCCTTGAGGAGGTGAAGAGGGGTGATGGGGGGGTGATTGGGAATCCTTCTTGGAATTTAGAGAACTTATGTGGCAGCTTAGGTTGGACGCTTGTGGTTCCAATGGGATGAATGACCACCTCTCCATTAAGCCTGCTTTGAAACTTTTAGCAAATAATCCAAAAAGGAATTAATACACATGTGTACACACATTATACATGTGTTGATGCATATATTCATACACACTTTCTATTTAGTATTCTATATTTCACCTATGGATAATGTGATAATTTTATTTGATTTTATATGATATTAGATTTATACACATGCCGTATATATTTTTTAAAAATATATCCTATTTTAATTACATATATATAAAAAATATTTATTTGAAACATTGTATTAATGGGCTTAGTATAGTATACATATATATATATATATATATATATATATATATATACACATTTTAGGAAAGGTTTGTAGATTCTTTGTTTATTTATTAACCATTTATTTTGTAAAAATAAGAAGTTATGTACCTACCATAACGTTCCATGTTAGTTGTCTTCTCTCGCCTTCTTTCTTGCTTGATGGGTTCGGAGCCGATCCCTCGGCTCCGACTCGGCACTTGCTAAGCTCGAGAGTCACTTTTACCAGCTCGAGGCAGCCCCATATCCCATGATGCAAGGCGGTAAGTACCCAGATCTCGTTTGATGACAAAGGGCAATAGCACCAAGCAAAAAACACTTCCCAAAGGAAGAAAGAAAACTTACAGGATGGAAGAAGGACCAGGTCTGAAAGGTCTTCAGCATAAAAATTTCTTATAACAAGGTCTGTCCAGGCCAGGGGGAAGGAGGGAGGGTCGCAAGAAAGAAGGCGAGAGAAGACAACTAACATGGAACGTTATGGTAGGTACATAACTTCTTAATGTTAAGTTGTCAATCTCGCCTTCATTCTTGCTTGATGGGACCGCGTCCCTAGCACCTCTATCCTGGGTGGCTCAATGGAACAAACTCTTGAGGACTGTAGAGCCAAAGCTGGCTCTGTCCCTGGAGGCCAAGTCCAATTTGTAATGGGAAACAAAAGTGTGAGGAGTGGCCCAAGTGGCCGCTGCACAAATAGTGTCTAAAGGAAGTCTAGCTTGAAAGGCTGTAGAAGTAGCTAAGCTCCTAGTTGAATGTGCTTTAGGTTTTGAGCACAGCTGTTTTCCCCTGAGCAGATAAATTTCAGAAATGACCAAAGAAAGCCATCTGGACAAGGTCACTTTAGAAACAGGAAGGCCTTTTTTATTATCCGCATAGGAAACAAAAAGTTGATCAGATTTTCTAAATTTTTTTGTTCTGTCCAAATAATATCTAAGTTGACGGTGGACATCAAGATAATGTAGCTTTTGTTCATCTCTGTCTGAATAGTTTGGGAAAAATACAGGGAGATCAATGGATTGATTCAAATTGGTCTTTGAAGTGACCTTAGGCAAAAAGGTTGGATTAGTTCTCAAAGATACTCTGTCTTTGTGAAAAACCAAATAGGGGGGTCGAACCGATAGAGCATGAAGTTCAGACACCCTCCTGGCCGATGTAATAGCCACTAGGAATAAAGTTTTCCAAGAAAGAAATTTCAGGGAACAAGAAACAGCTGGCTCGAAGGGGGGGAAGAATCAAGGATGTCAGTACTAAATTTAGATCCCACTGAGGAGGAGGATTCCTGATTGGAGGCTTTAGTAGGAAAATTCCTTTCAAGAAGGCCCTGCAGAGCCTATGGGACATAATATTATGATCTGCTATCCCGACATGAAAATTGGAGATAGCAGCCAATTGAACTCTGACTGTGGAAGAAGAGGAGCCTGCATGAAAAATCTCTGCTAAGAAGTCCAGGACTGCCTGAACAGGGGCAGTGAAAGGATCAATATTCTTGGCCTTAGCCCAATAAGAGAAACGTTTCCATTTGCTTGTATAAATCCTCCTGGTAGAGGATTTTAAACGGCTACTATGATGTCTCTAACTGGGTTAGAGATCAAAGGAAGCCTGGCTAAGGAAGGAAGTGGAGCAACCATGCTGTGAGGTTGAGAGAAGGGATAGACCGGTGCAGCTGACCCGATTGGTGAGTCAGAAGATCTGGCACTGGGTCCAGATGCCACGGCTGCACCAAAAGGTGATGATGGAGGAACGGGAACCAAACTTGTCGAGGCCAGTAAGGGGCAATGAGAATCAATTTGGCTCCCAAAACGGTAGCTTTCTGGATAACTTGAGGGATCAGAGGAAATGGAGGGAAGGCATAAAGAAGTCCCTGGGGCCAATCCTGGGTCAGAGCGTCTCTGGGGGGATGGCCTGGTAGAGGGAAGAGACAGAAGAAGTCTGGACATTTGCTGTTTTGGGGAGTAGCAAAAAGATCGCAACATGGACGACCCCATTCCAGAAAAATCTCTTCCGCTATAGATTGCTTGAGAGACCACTCGTGAGGCATGAGAATAGCTCTGCTCAATCTGTCCGCTACAATGTTGGTTTTCCCAGGGATATGCGTTGCTACCAGAAACCGATGAGAGGAGATCGCCCATTGCCATAGTCTGAGCGCTTCTCGACACAAGGGGTAGGACTTGGTTCCGCCCTGTTTGTTGATATACCAAACTACAGACATGTTGTCTGTGTGGACTGCAATTGTCCCTACGGGAAGAAAGTCGTTGAGGGCTTGCAACGTTAAAAACACTGCTCTCATCTCCAGGACATTTATGTGCAGATGGTACTCGAACGGTTGCCACGTCCCATGAACCATCCTGCCTGATAATGACCCCCACCCGATCAGGGAGGCATCCGTGGTGACAGTGGCTATCGGGGATGGGGGTACAAAGTACCTGCCTTGGTGAACCTGAGGAGATGTGATCCACCAAGCAAGATGATCTTTGCAAGTCTGTGTCACCAGAATCTGGTGACGCATAGGAAGTTGTTGGTATGACCACTGTGTGAACAGCATCCACTGAAGAAGGCGCATGTAGAATCGAGCCAGGGGAAGAAGAGTAATGGCCGCAGCCATGAGGCCTAATACCTTTAGAACCATTCTGGCCTGTACTTTCTTGTTGGCCAGAATGATCCTGACATGACTCTGAATGTCTGAAACTCTTTGATCTGTAAGGGTATCTGACATCCGAACAGTGTTTAAGTTTGCGCCTATGAAGGTAATAGACTGGCAGGGCATAAGGATGACTTTTCGAAGTTGATCAAGA
This sequence comes from Protopterus annectens, assembly GCF_019279795.1. Taxonomy (NCBI): domain Eukaryota; kingdom Metazoa; phylum Chordata; order Ceratodontiformes; family Protopteridae; genus Protopterus; species Protopterus annectens. Next base: position 405,905,372 of record NC_056744.1, on the reverse strand, counting down.
TGCCCAAGTGAGAACAAAGATTTATTGTGTAATCCCTGGCTTGTATAAGCTGATGCCTGGTGGTGGCTGACAGGAGCCAGTCATCGAGATACGGAAACACCTGGAATCCTTGACGTCTCAGGTGAGCCGTGACCACTGCCATGCATTTGGTGAACACTCTGGGGGCTGTAGTGAGACCAAAGGGCAGGGCTCTGAACTGGAAATGACTGGACCCCAGCCGAAAGCGGAGAAATCTCCTGGAGCGTCTGTGAATTTTGATGTGATAGTACGCATCCTGAAGATCTATTGAGCACATCCAGTTGTCCTTCTGTAAGAAGGGCAGAATTGACTGAAGAGTGACCATTCGGAATCTTGTCTTCCTCACAGACTTGTTGAGTCTGCTGAGATCAATATTGGTCTCCAGTCTCCCGTCTTTTGGGGACCAAAAGAACCTTGAGTAGATTCCGGCTCTGAATGGTCTGTTGTAACTGGCTGAATGGCTCTTTTGCAGTAGTTTTGCGACTTCTAACTCTGCAATTTCCTTAGACCGGGTGGTACATCTGGAAGGGAATTTGAGGGAAAGGACTTTCCTCGAAAGGAATTATGTAACCCTTGGATATGATCGACTGTACCCATCTGTCTTGAGTGAGGGAATGCCAGGCTTCTGGGTACAGTGATCATCTTCCCGACTGCCTCCAAGGAGGGACAGCCGGGCAACATCTCAGGGATGCTGAAAGGGCTTGTCAGAGAGAGGCTCTCTGTTTCCCTGGTTTTGGACCCCTCTGCCTCTAGAGCGGCGTCTGTTGTTGTTACCCGCTCTGCCTCTAGGGGTAAACTGACCACGTGAATCCGGCGTGACTCCTTGGGATTTGCGGAACCACATTTTCCACCTTTCTGTCCTTTGGGGTAAGGTCTAGAAGGGGTGGAAAAACGGACTCCTACAGCAGAAAGAGTCTTGCCGTCCTGCTCGCACCTGGTCAAAGTTTCCTTCACCTGAGGGCCAAACAAAGCTGACCCATCAAAGGGAGAATTTGTGAAGGACGCCTTGAAGGGATCTGCAAAGTCACATAGCCGCATCCAGGCTTGGCGTCTAAGAGCCACACCTGTACCTGCAGCTCTACTCGCTCCATCAGCAGCATATGATATTAGCCGCATGGAGGAGTTTGCAATGGAATTAAGGGTTCCTAGCTGTGAAGCAATTTTTTGTTGAGCTCCTGCAGCTGTAGGATCCTGTACTACTTCACCCAGCTCCTTAAGGATATCCCTCTGGAGTCTGGTGAAGTGACATAGGTAATTCAGCGAACACATAGCAAAGGTCGCTGAGGAAAACATCCACTTACCGTACCTATCCATGGTCCTAGAGTCCTTATTAGGAGGATGGACGGGTACGGAAGGATCTGCAAGTTCCTTCTTGGTGGCAGCAGCCACCACCATGGCATCAGCAGGGACACCCTTAGTGAGGAATTGCTTGTCACACGGGGCAGTGATAAATTTTGAAGGCCTCCTAGGGACTGGCTCTACAGAGTCAGGAGCTGCCCACGCCTTCGGCAATAACCTGCATAAGGGGTCGAAGGCGGAGACACCCAGGAGGTGGAGGGCCGAGATCCAAACGCCTCTAGGTATACTGACTCATCCTCAGAGGGATTGTTGGTGGGCCAGTTTCCCTCTGTTTAAGGAGTTCTAGGATGTCTGAGAAGGAGACATCCTCAGAGGGGATCTAGGGGATCCCTCTGACTCATCAAAGTCAGTATCTGAAGTGACAGACTCGGGAGTCTACATGTTTCCTCTTACAAGTCCTCTTCCTAGGAGGATCTCCCGAAACATCAGGAGAATCCTCGGAAGAGGGGAAATTCCCAATGGGGAAACCTGAGGCGGAGGATCTCTGGGTCCTGTAGCAAGAGAAGTGGCAGAGATGTCAACAGGCACTATAGAGGGAGGAGCTAAGGGAACAGACTGCTGACTGATACCAGTGGCCAGCACACTCTTCATCACCTCGAATGCTCCCCTCCCAGGCAGGTCCGAGAGAACCCGTTCAAGAACTAGGAACTCCAGGGACCACCGAAGGGAAGTCTCCAAGGCAGATGTCGGAGCCGAGCTCACCAAGGCCGAGGCTCCAAGGGAAGAGCGGGTTCGGACAAGGGTCCGATGCCACTCACCCCTCGGAGGAGACCATGGAAGCCCGACCACCTAATCCCTCTAAGGAAGGTCTCAAGAGGAGATAAGAGTAGAGGCTGAAGGAACAGAAGGGGTATCTGTCCTCCAGCCGTAGCAGTAACCATTCGAAGACTCCAACTCCAAGCTCTGGGGTAGAGTTGAAGGAGGAACTGTAACGGGTGTGGACCAACAGTCGTCTGTTGAGACGGACTATGTAACATTTGGGCCAGTGCCTGTGACTAAGTAATCTGCTGACCACTCTCTCTAAGTCATGGTCTGAAAGTCTGGATGACCTTGAAGATCGGCTCCGATGGCTCCGTTCCGAAAGGAGAGGTGAAGCCAGAGCCGAAAGTATCGGCTCCAAGGAAGGAGACCTCGACCTCTTCCTGGAATGAGCCATCGGAACCGATGAAACTATAGACCCTGTCGGAGCCGACAGCTTATCGGAGCCGACAGGAAGCCTCGATGCATCGGCTCCAGCCGGAGCCGATACAGCCACAAAAGTAACGGTGTCGGAGCCGATCGGAGCCGACACCGATGCCTGTGCCACATGGTGGTCGGAACCGATCGGAGCCGACACCAAAGTGGTCGATGCAGAATCGGCACCGATAGCCATCGGTGCCGAAGGCTGTTAAGCCAGAATCGGCTCCAGCCGGAGCCGATCTCGACTCAGAACGAGTCGGAGCCGAGGCCGCAGGCTTTGACACAGAAGCCTGGGCCTTGGAAGATTTGGCAGATTTGGATGGAGCCGACTTAGCCAGAGAGCCCTCCGGCTTAAGAAGGCCCCTAAGTATCAGTTTGTTTCTTCTTTCCTGCAGGACTCTCTGGCTGAAGGAATGACATATAGCACAGGAGTCCTGCAGGTGAAGAGGCCCCAGGCAATACAGGCAAGAAGTGTGACCGTTTGTCAGAGACCTCTTCTGACAGCACGAGTCACACTTCTTAAAGCCTGAGACCCTCTCTTTTGACATGGTGAAAGACAACACACACACACACCAGTCAAAGAGTTAAATTAAATTAAATATACCAAAAAGGTATAAGTAGACAAACACACACACACCCTAACAGGGGGGGGATGGGATGGGTAAAGTTTGACTAAAAAATAAAAGGAGACAGGTAAAATTCTGTCAGAAAATCTTTAAAATTAACTTAAAACTAAAAATTAAAGGGTTTTTAGTAAAAAGGGGCTAAAATATCAAGTATTTTAATCACTTACCGGGAGCTGGTAAAAGGAGGACCTCCTAAGCGAAGTGGCAAACGAGATCTGGGTACTTACCGCCTTGCATCATGGGATATGGGGCTGCCTCGAGCTGGTAAAAGTGACTCTCGAGCTTAGCAAGTGCCGAGTCGGAGCCGAGGGATCGGCTCCGAACCCATCAAGCAAGAATGAAGGCGAGATTGACAACTTAACATTTAATATCTATTTTCCACACTCTACATGAAGCATTTTATTTAAATTATTCAAATGGTTTTATGAAATGGACATATTTGTATATATAAAAAGTATGTGCTTGTTTTTAGAAAGACGAATTTGTCCTTTTTTATATTATATATATTTTTTTATTTACGATTTGTTTAGATTAAGTAATACATATATAAAAAATATATACTGTGACATAAATATTGGCTCACATTTAGTATCTTTCACAAACTGTGTATTAAAAAGGAAGGTGAGGTTTTGATACAAGAAGCATTTGGTTGAATGCAAGTGAAGTTTATTGGTTTGTCATAATGAAATCAATTATTCAATGTACCAATTAACCAGTAATGTATTTAAGTCACTTGATTTTGGTTAAACAATGGATTCTGATGAAGTTTTGAATATGTTTTAAACGAAAGCGCGCTCAATCCCTGTTTTTGTCTTGTTTGTGGATTCGTGTTATTAAATTAGTTGATTTTGGCACATTTTCGTGTGGTCCTTTGGATATTGGACAACATTTCGTACCTTTGAGGTCTGATTTTCGTAGGAGGGCAGCCCTTTATTGTATGCCAGCGGAGGTGCTTTGGTTTTGTACAGTGATTTGGCGGAGAAGAGAGGTCGTTTGGGGTTAATTTGCTTACTAACTTGGCTGTATGTTGGTCAAAGGCCAGATTACTGTCTGCATATATTCCCTAATATTAAATTACCAGATCAGCTCATAGTGGTATTTTATAAATGGAGTAATTTGCCTGGGTGGAAGTTTTCCTAAAATACATGATAATGTACTACTTTGCTTGAGTTTTAATCCATAACTATGTTAGACCCTCTTGCAGGATGATGATGTCATGGGGGGATTTATGTTGGCTCCTAATTTGCAGTCTGCGAACCTAATGAGTCAGAAGACTTTGACATTAACCTTGATCTCTGAGAAGTAGATGTCAAACAGGAGTGGGCCCAGCATGGAGCCCTGTTGTACTCCACTGGTGATCTGTCTCTTGGTGCAGGTGGTCTCATCAATCCTGACTTCTTGAGTCCTACCTGAGACATCTCACAATCCAGCGAGTTGTATAGGGATTTATGCCTAGTTCAGTGAGTTTGTCTACAATATCCGAGTAGGGTATTGTGCTGAATGCATTGGCCAGGTCAGGGTAGGAGATATGCACTGTTTTCCCTTCATCCATTTCCTTGGTTACCTTCTCAAAGTAGTATACCAGGTTAAATAGGCATGATCTTTTGACAAAACCAGACTAGGATGGGTCCAGTGGCTGTAGGTTGCCAATGTCCTTGTTGGTCATTTCCATAGTGGAATAATCCAGAAGTGTGTCTGTTACCTTGGTGTTGCCCACTTAGACACGGAGTGCCAAGCTTGCACAGCCTTTGGAGACAGAGCTCTGGCTGACCACTAAGCCATGTTAATAGGTTCATAGGTGTGTACTAGGCTAATGGCCCTGGAGACTTTACAAGCCTAGCCCATAGGATTACCCTGGCATCGTGCCACCCAACCTTAGTTCCCAGTGCCTCTGTCAAGTAGAGCCACTGGAGTGATCCCTGGGATGAATTTTCTATTTCCCATCCACTCATCAAGATTTCTCTTGAAGACTGCCAGTGAGGCGCTCCGCTTGACATGTATGGGAAGTCTATTCCATAGCATATGCAGTCTCTGGGTTATGAACCTGCCCCTCCAGCTTGTTCTGTTATTTGTGGTAATGATGTTGAGGTCTCTGGAGCATGTAGTGTGGAGGGATTGGGATTTCTTTAGATGTAGCATTTGTAACAGAGCTGGGTCAGACATGGCTTTGTAAATCAAGCAGAGATGAGCTAAGTAGGCGATATGAGACAGAGAATGGTTGGTGTTTTTTTGAGTCTGTCCATATAGGATAAGTGTTTAAGGCCTAAGATCCTCTTTGAGGTATTTTTACGGCCTCTCCAGTTGATGTAGGTTTGAAGACTGGTAGAGATGGGTGAAGGCTGCCAGCCTAGTCAAATAGATGTGGTACATAATTCTGTCATTTGTAATTACTGTGAAATGTTGAACCTAAAACAATGTGGCAACATTGTCCTCTGCTGTAAAGAAAGCAAAGTCAAGCATTTCTTGTTGGTCTTTTGAAATTAAAATTACTTTGTCTGTTCCTTTGAAGTTAGAATTTGGAGTCGATGAGTCTGGAGTAAGCATCCTGCCTATGGTTTTAAGGCTAAAGTTAATGACCAGAATTTACATGTGGAATGTCCTTTATTGCTCTAAGTGTAAATGCAGTTTCTGTCAGCCTGGGAACACCAGGAAAGTGTAAAATATGATGTAATGTTTTATCAGAACAGCAGTTTCAGTTTAAACAGCGAGAATCAGAGATTGTTAAGCATTTTTGTCTGGACTATCCAACTCAGCAGTCTGCTTTGCTCTATAAGTAAGTTATTTTAGAAGTGTGTTTTTTTAGGAATAGATTAGACTAAGTGTTTTTCTGTGATTTCAGAACTGTACTACTGATTTATTTTTAAGTATTTCTGTGTAATCTTTGAACTTTTGATTAGCACTGACTGTGTAGTAGAAAGTATTATCTTGTGGTTTTAATTATTTGTCATTAAATATTTTAAAACCTTTTAACTGTGGCTGGGTTTGTGTAGAGATAAGTTAAGCTCTACAGTACATTGCATATTTACAGAGTTTATTGTACAAAAGCACTCTAATAAGCCTTGACTGATTAGTCACACTTACCAATTGGATAATAATATTGCACAGTAATAACTGGACACCCTTTTAGGGGCCTTTGGGTAGCTGATAATATTAGCTGGGTGGTGGCATTAATTACTACCGTATAGTCTGGGTTAAAGGGGCACAGCTGGGAGAACCTGTGCCAGCCTTCCCCAGGAGTGTCTGTGTGGTTGTAAAAACTTATTTCAGTGTGTGTGTCAGCTACTTGGGCAGGGACACGAAGCACTGGTTGGACAGAGAGGGTGCTGGAGATTTTAGCTTGCCCAGCTAGGCTGTGATCTGGACCCTATAGCTGTGCCAGTGGGGAGTCTTATTGGGGACCTGGGGAGCAAGGGAGCGGCCGGCCCCGGACTGACTGTGATCTCTGTGTGCTCTTAAGAAAAATTGCACTTTACTGTGTGTATCTCTTATCGTTTCCTCATATATGAGACGCCCTCTCTGGTGTTAGTGGTGAGGATTGAGGCTCCTTGATTGCTGGGCCAGGGCACGGGCATCACATATTAATTGGTGGCAGTGGTGGGATATCCACATTGCATATTAATTAGTTGGCAAATACTAATTGGCTTGTGGTGGTGTGGGTAGAGTGAATCCTGTAACTTGTGTACAGTGAGCTTCGAAGGTGTTTTGTACTCTAAATCAGCCATGCAATAAATGCTCAGAGTTCAGATCACAATTGTTTTATTTCTTTTGTTAGCTTAGTTAGGGTGAGCAGACAGCATGTCAGCAGAGGAGTATGGAAAGCTGACAAGGAGCCAGCTGGCGGAGATGTGCCAGGCTAGGGGACTGGTGCATAAAAACCTGACTAAGGCAGACCTGATTGCAGCCTTGGTTACAGCTGCATCAGAAAACAGCAACCAGGAGGACAATCAGACTAGCAGTGGAGATGTAATTCCCTCAGAGAATGGATAGCCCAACCTTTCTGCAGTGGACTTAAAATTCCAGCTGAAGTTAGAGACTTGAGTTGGAGGCCAGGCATGTGGAATTAGAAGCAAATGAGAGACTGCAATGTTTGCAGGCTGTGGAGAATGAGAAACTGTTACATGTTCTTCGTGTTTCACTGTTGCAGTCATTGCATTTCGGTAATCTGCTGGTAGGTTACCCTCAGTCAGCCTGAATTCCAAGGTCTTGGGTTCTGCGTTGGTTGCTGTCTTCTCTTCCATGACGTCAGGTCGTCAGGGGTATAAAACATGCAGCCGGCACCATTTTCTTCAGTCTTTCTTGCCGCACGGTGCCCGAAGCAGAAGTATTTCACATGTGCTGGTTGGCAGACTACTGAAATATTCGAGTTTGAGTTTTAGAACTGAAGTCTTCACTAAAGCTAAGTACCCCGTTGGGGAAACTTTTTCTTGCTTTTTACCGATGCCAGAAAAAGTTAATAATTGTATTACTTGTGGGAAGCAAATACCTCATAAGGATTTCCATTTATACTGTATTCCTTGCCTAGGCCCTGATCACAACGTGCCTGGCTGTCAGTTTTGTGCTAGATTTAACCAACGCACTATTAAGAGTCAGTATATTTTTGCATCAGAGTATTTTGGAAACAGATTTAACTACCCAGAAATGTCTTCAGATAGCAATCCGACTGCCAGAGTACATAAAAAATGTAAAGAAAAGGACAGAGAAAGGCAGTCGAGATCCAAAACCGACAACGAAGCTTCTCCTAAGCCAGTCGCCGGTTCACCGGTACTCAGTGAGGCGCTTTCGCAGCCCCTGATACCCTCTACCTTTGAGTCGCAGGCTTCTACCGACACCCATGTGGAGTCTGAGCAAGATACTCAAGGTACTGGACCGATGGATGTATCTCCCTTTGATGGGTCTGGAGCCGCTGAGCAGGCACCAGCTTCTGAGGGTGTATTCAGACCTCAACATTTGTATATCAAACAGACGACAGCTGCAAAATCAAAGACAAAAGCAGCTTCTAAAACTAAAAAAAGACACATGAGCCACGTACACAGGCCTCTATGCCTAAAAAACAGATGATCAAAATGGCTGAAGACCTTATTACCTTGATTAGGGGTACCCATCCCCTCCAGATAAGAGGCCTAGGCAAGACACTGATTATAAATCTTCAGATCAAGTTTCAATTTCTTCTGAACAGGAATTATCTAGACCTCCCTATGAGAATTCTGATGCTGAGGAGTCTATTCCATCTACATCTTCCCCTGAGGATTATTCTTTTGGAGAAACCTTGCATGCTTTGTGGGAGCATTTTCACTGGGAGAGTCGAGACATTTCTCAGGATCAAAAAAGAGGCTCAGGGATTTCCTCCTCCTTCCTCAGCACAAGCCTTTAGCCATTCCCCCTGTTTTAGACATTGTGGATGATGTGTTTTCGGAGTCAAGCTTGACCCCTGACTCCTTACCTCTGGCTTCCCAGTAAGCCTGACAGATATTACAGGGTCCCTGGCTCACATAAATTTTTATTTAGAAACCCTGCTGCTGATCCTGACACTATTTCACAGGGTCCAAAGGGAGTTAAGGCCTCAACAGCAAAAAATCCTACCTCCTCTGACAGATTCAAGGGCACTAGACAGATGAGGAAAAAAGGTTTATACCTCTGCAACCTTGGCAGTCAGGGCCTTAAAATGTCAATTTCATATGCTTAAGTACCAACAACATGTTATGGGATTGCTGAAAGAGAAAATTATGTTGATTTCAGAATGTGCAGAAAATAGAGTTGCAGGAATTATTGCATGCAGCTGAACAAGTTGGAAAGCATACTTTGCAATGTGGTTTTGATTCCTTAGAGGCCTCCTGCAGGGCCGCAGTTACTGGATCTGTGATTGAGGCATGCCTGGTTAAAGGAGCAAAATTTGCCTGATCATGTTAAAGCTAAACTGCTAGATGCACCTTTACAGCATGATTCTCTGTTTGGTATTAAGGCAGAAGAGGTTTTAAAGAAAATGGAAGACAAAGCTAAGTCTATGCAAACTGTTAAAGACTTCTTGCAAGTGCAGCCACCTAGATTCAGTAGACACTGGCCTACAAAAAACTGGTCCTTTCCTGTGTCACAGACAGAGTTCAAAGGGGCAAATCCAGATGCCCTAAGGGTTCCAGATACCAGGTGCAAGATTCATACAGGTCAAAGCAATGGGGCGCCTCCACCTCCAAATCTGGAGGAGATAAAGCGCAAACCTACAGAAAGCAATCCCAATGACTTCCCTCTGCCTACACCAAGCACTTATATTTTGGCAATACCCATGGGGGAAAATTAGCACGTTTTGCTAAAAATTGGCAGTTAATAACCCAGGACAAGTGGGTACTAAACATCGTATCACTGGGATACAGATTCCATTTCCCCACACTGCCAATGGTGAATGGTTGGCCAGATCTGCCAAAAAATCAATGGGCAGAGGCACAGAAACAGGTTACGTCCCTCATGGATATGGGGGCCATTCAGACAGTACCAGAACAGGAAAAAGGACAAGGTTTTTACTCGACTGTTCTTGGTACCCAGAAAGGACAAGGCCTGGCGGCCAATACTGGATTGATTGATTTTGAACACATACCTGGACATTCCAAAATTCAAAATGCTGACTTTGCAGCAGCTTCTGCCCATGCTGGGCAAGAATGCTTGGCTGGTGACTTTAGACCTAAAAGAGGCATACCTGCATGTCCCAATAAGACAATCCTGCAGAAGATACCTCAGATTCAAGGCTGGCTTAATGCATTACCAATTCTCTGCACTGGCTTATCTACTGTGCCCAGGGTCTTTACAAAGTAGACCAAAAAACCAGCTGCAAAACGTGGAGCAAGTAACACAAACTTGTAGGAAAAACCACCTTTAATAACAAAGCAAAGCTTTCGGGCAGAACCCTTCTTCAATACTAATATAATCAAGTCTGCATACTAGAAGCTTATATACAGGTCTAGAAGTCACATGATTAGCAGCCAAGAATCATGTGAGGAGAAAGTCTTAAAGTGCAAAGAACATAAAACTTTTAAAAAATCAATTAATAATATTACGTAATCTAGTTAAAATTGGTTTTAAACTGACTTTGCTGTTAATTCCTGGATGTGAATCAGCAGCTAGTCTTAAAATCCATTCAAATTCCTTAGTCTCAAGGCGATTATTCAAATCTCCACCTCTGGCACTAGGACAATTAAAATCAATAACTCTAAACTTAAAAGAATATTCAGAGCCATGAATATTGATATGCTTATATAGTGCATTATTTTCACAACACCGTCTGATTTCTGAATTATGATCAATAACACGACCTTTCAGCTTACGAATAGTTTTTCCTACATAGAACGAGGTGCAGGATTTACATGTAGCCAAATAGATAACACCTGAAGTGTTACAAGTAGCTGAAATTTTAAAATTGAATACTTGACCGGTGCTAGGGTGTGTGAACATGTCACTACCATTACCAAACATCTGTGCACAGGCAATACAGTTAAAACATTGAAAAGTTCCATGCTTAATAGCCAACGTCATAGGCTTAGATTTATAAAAATCTTTATAACACAATAAGCTTTTGATGGTCTTCATATTTCTATAAGAGAAGCATGGCATATCACCTACAATAGCTTTCATTTCATCTGAAGCTAATAAAATTATCCAATTTCTTGAGATAATTTGTTTAACCAGGTGACTTCTTCTATTAAAAGTAGTCCTATATCTAACTGAAGTCATCTCTTTATTGCTGTTATTATTTTTCTGGGATGTAGTTAACGAAATGTCCTGCCCTTGATTAAAGCTGATAGGTTTCAAATAAGTCTTCCTAGCCTCTAAAATATCAATTCTTGACTTAAGTAGGTGGGCATCATAGCCACTTGAGGTAAATTCCATTATCAAATCATCCAGTTGTAACTTGAATATATTAGTTTTTATCAAAGATCTGTTGATGACTGTTTAATTGTTTGGAATGGTACACTTCATGATCTGGATGTTTTTGTTGACTATTTGAACTCAACAACTGATTATTTGAAATTTAAAATGCAAGTTTCTGAAAATACTATGTGTTACTTAGATTTAAAAATCCAGCTGAATGATGGAATTCTTAATACTTCTGTATATAAGAAGGAAGTTAGCTGTTGTAAATATTTACATTACAGTAGTATGCATGCTCTACATATTTTCAGAAGTGTGGTAAAATCACAATTTATTAGGACAAGTAGGCTCAACACAGATGATGATGTATTCATGTTACAACTGGATGATTTGATAATGGAATTTACCTCAAGTAAATTCATCCCAGAAAAATAATAACAGCAATAAAGAGATGACTTCAGTTAGATATATGACTACTTTTAATAGAAGAAGTCACCTGGTTAAACAAATTATCTCAAGAAATTGGATAATTTTATTAGCTTCAGATGAAATGAAAGCTATTGTAGGTGATAAGCCATGCTTCTCTTAGAAGACTATCAAAAGCTTATTGTGTTATAAAGATTTTTATAAACCTAAGCCTATGACGTTGGCTATTGAGCATGGAACTTTTCAATGTTTTAACTGTATTGCCTGTGCACAGATGTTTGGTAATGGTAGTGACATGTTCACACACCCTAGCACCGGTCAAGTATTCAATTTTAAAATTTCAGCTACTTGTTACACTTCAGGTGTTATCTATTTGGCTACATGTAAATTCTGCACCTCGTTCTATGTAGGAAAAACTATTCGTAAGCTGAAAGATCGTGTTATTGATCATAATTCAGAAATCAGACGGTGTTGTGAAAATAATGCACTGTATAAGCATATCAATATTCATGGCTCTGAACATTCTTTTAAGTTTAGAGTTATTGATTTTAATTGTCCTAGTGCCAGAGGTGGAGATTTGAATAATCGCCTTGAGACTAAGGAATTTGAATGGATTTTAAGACTAGCTGCTGATTCACATCCAGGAATTAACAGCAAAGTCAGTTTAAAACCAATTTTAACTAGATTACGTAATATTATTAATTGATTTTTTAAAAGTTTTATTATGTTGTTTGCACTTTAAGACTTTCTCATCACATGATTCTTGGCTGCTAATTATGTGACTTCTAGACCTGTATATAAGCTTCTAGTATGCCGACTTGATTATATTAGTATTGAAGAAGGGTTCTGCCCGAAAGCTTTGCTTTGTTATTAAAGGTGTTTTTTCCTACAAGTTTGTATCTTTACAAAGTACCTGGCACCAGTAATTGCATTTTGCAGACAAAGAAGTATGCAAATATATCCTTACTTGGACGACTGTTTCATTCAAGCAGAGAACAAGGACACTCTTCTTCGACACCTGGCGTTTGTGAAAAGGCTTCTAACATGCCTAGGGTACACAACTGGTACCCTCTCAAAAGATAACATTCCTGGGTGCAAGCTTGGATACAACTGCCCAGATGGCTTATCTCACGCCAGACAAGCAAAGGCAGCTGACTGCTTACTTCAAACTGATGGCAACAAAACCCCAGTCTTCTGCAAGGCAAATTCTGCAGGCTCGGGGCTTCATGGCATCCTGCATCCTACTAATTCCATATGCAAGACTGCATGTGAGGAAACTTCAATGGTACCTAAAAAGTTTATGGAGTCAACATTCAAACAGTCTGGAAACAATGATTCCTCTCATTCCCTGCCTGCAACAGGAGTTTCTATGGTGGGTAAAGGCATGTCACCAAAACATGGGACTGCCTTTCACTCTACCCCCTGCCAGCCAAACCTTAACAGACGCATCAGATTATGCCTGGAGGGCCCACATGGCAGGAAGATGCATTCAGGGCTTATGGACAGCCAAACAAATGCATCTACTTATCAACCAGAAAGAGATGCTAGCTGTTCAAAATGCCCTAACAGCCTTCAAGGACTTACTTCATCCAGGACAACTACTGATAACGACGGACAACACCACAGTCATGTGGTATATAAACAAGCAAGGGGGCACACTCTCATACCCCCTTTGCAGATTAGCCATGTCACTGTGGGACACAGCTTTGACCTACCAAATACATCTTCAAGCTCAATTCCTGCCAGGAAAACAAAACACTGTGGCAGACGATTTAAGCAGAACCTTATGGATCCTCATGAGTGGAAACTAAATCCACAAGTCTTCAGTATGATAGAGAAATGGAGGAAAGACTTAGATCTATTTGCCTCTCCTCAAAATTATCAATTGAAAAGATTCTGCACAAGAACTTATCACAGACAAGCATGGACGCCCTATCCTTCAGTTGGAAAAAACCTATCAGTTTACGCCTTTCCTCCTCTGCCTCTTCTACCCGAGGTCCTCCTAAAAGTCAGGCAAGAGAAGCCAAGGATGATATTAATTGCTCTGGACTGGCCCCGCCAATACTGGTACCCAATTTTAAGGAACTTGGCTCAATACCCAGCTTGGACCTTGCCTCAAAGACCACAACTACTGTCTCAGCAAAGCAATCAGATCCTGCACAATCAACTACAGACTCTGAACCTAGCAGCATGGCTAATCATGTAGTCATGCAAACATCACCTCTCAGTAAAGTTGTGATGGATGTCATTTTGGAACCCAGAAGGCCTAGTACTAGAAAATCTGATGCTGACAAATGGAAGAGATTCTGTGCTTGGAATCTAGCACAAGGAACTGATACAGCAGAACCAAATATTCCTCAGATATTACAATACTTAACTGAGATGCTTGACAAAGGCCTATCTTTCTCATCAATCAAAATCCGTGCCTCTGCCATTTCGGCTCATTACAATACAGAGCCACCAATCTTTTCTCATCCGTTACTATAGCAGTATCCTAGAGGAGCCAAAAATGTACGGCCTCCTAGAAGATAGCCATTACCTGCATGGGACCTCAATTATGTGTTGGAAAAGTTCACCCTGCCTCCATTTGAACCAGCTGCTACCGCTGATCTAAAGTTGTTCTTATGGAAAACCGCTCTGCTACTTGCAATTATTTCAGCAAGAAGAGTTTCAGAGCTACAGGCCCTCATGGCTGTAGAGCTTTTTGTCATATTTTACCCAGATAGGGTGTCTTTGAGGACAAATCCTACTTTTATGCCTAAGGTGGTTTTCAGTGTGGCTCTTAACCAAACAATTCATCTGCCAACTTTTTATCCAAATCCGCAGAACAAGGGGGAGAGGATTCTGCATTCCTTGGACATACACAGACCGCTAAGATTCTACTTGAGCAGGACAAAAGCTGTAAGAAAAACTGAGCAACTACTAGTGTCATATGCTGCATCATCAGAAGGAAAGGCTATTTCAAAGCAGACAGTTTCTAAGTGGATAAGCCACTGCATCCGTTTCTGCTACTTACACCATGGTAAACCTGTGCCCAAGGGCATTAGGTCTCATTCCACCAGAGCTGCAGCTACTTCAGCGGCCTTTCTCACAGGAGTGCCAACCAAAGACATTCTCTAGAGGCTGCTACTTGGAGTTCTGTTCACACCTTTACAAATCATTACCATTTGCCTCTCTACTCTAAGTCCAGGGCAGGCTTTGCCACTGCAGTGCTGCAGGGTCTTACAGCCGCACCTAATGCTGTTTAGTTCCAGCCTTCCAACCATAGCTTTGGGATTCTACCCAAATGTAATGACTGCAACAGTGAAACACGACGAACATAGTACAGTTGTGTACACTTACCATAAATGTAGATATTCGAGTGTATTCACTGTTGCAGTCCAGGTTACCCTCCTGCCATCCCCCTGTCATTCTGAAGTTTATCTTTCCTTCTCTATCTTCTACAACCTATGTGGTGTATTTGCTTGTAGATGAAGGTAAAGTTTATATTGATGCATGTATATATATATATATATATATATATATATATATATTTGCTACCTTTTTGGGGTCACCTGACATCAGGGACAAGAAAAACTAAAGAAAATGGCGTTGACTGCATGTTTTATACCCCTGACGACCTGACGTCATGGAAGAGAAGACAGCAACCGATGCAGGATCCAAGACTTTGGAATTCAGGCCGACTGAGGGCAGCCTGCTAGCAGATTACCCAAATGTAATGACTGCAACAGTGAATACACTCTAACATCTACATTTATGGTAAGTGTACACAACTGTACTATCTGGAAGCTGAGGAACAAGAAAAGCAGAGGCAGCATGAAAAGGAGATGCTGACTCTTCGCCAGAGTCATGGAGGTAATGGGGAATGGAGTAACTGGACCCCAGAAGCACAAAATGTCAGTAAATTTCTTCCGCAGTTTAAAGAGGGGGATCATTTTGATAGTTTCATTCATATGTTTGAGAGGGTATGTCAACAGTATGAAGTTGACCAAGGGCTCTGGGTACGGTTCCTGACCCCCTTACTCCATGGTAAAGCTGCAACTGCATTAGCTAAAATGTCTGATGTTGCATGTTTTGATTATACTGCTAAGGAATGTCTTTTAGAACTGTTTAAGCCAACACCTGAAACGTATAGGAAAACGTTTTGTGAGCATAGATGCAAAGCAAATGAAAGTGTGTTTGAATATGTTGCTGAACTGAGCACTTATTTCCATAGGTGGGTGAGTGGATGTCTGGTCACCACTTTTGAAGGGCTGGCAGACCTTTTGGTGAGGAAACAAGCCCTTAGTACTTTGCCTCAGGACATGAGGATCTGGTTTGTTGGTAGGCAATGTGCTACTTAAGATGAGTTGGGGAAGGAAGAAGACCTATACCTGGCAAGCAGGGCAGCCATGAACAGAAAGGGGACCCCCAGTACTGCTCATGGGTCTAAAGGAACCCATGTTGGGCAGCACAGACTGCCACAACAGAATCTGCAAGTAGCAGGGGAAGCCATTAGTCCAGGTACACGTCCAGGAGCTAGGATTAAATGTTTTGAATGCAACCAGTGGGACCATGTGGCATACAGGTGTCCACAATGCAAGGTGGGGAACCAACAGTGAGGGAGCCACCAGTAAGTGGGAAAGACAAAATGCCAATAGTAGGCTGTCTTGAGACAACAGGGGTACTAAACTACCATCCTGCAGATGTTCTGAAAGGGAAGGATTTGGATGAGGCAGTACCATGTGCTTATGCAGTTACACGCAGTGAGGCTAGGAGACAAGCATGTGGGTCTGGTAGCCTGGGGGACGACCCAGACAGACTGCATACTTGCAGCCAGGACTGGTGAGGTGGTTACTTCAGGGAGGGAGCTACGCTGTAGCAGTGAGACTGAAGGTGAGCCGTAGCTGCTTGGGTGTACTGATGGTCCCTTGGACAGAGTGACTGCAAAGGTCGAGGTGAGTAGTAGTAGTAGTAGTACCCAGGCTGACAGTGAGGCACCACTGTCAGAGGATGCCAGACCTCCTGTGGAAGGGGAGCTGGGAAGGGTTACAAGGAAAGAGTTGAGACAGTCCCCGCTCTCAGACCCTACATTGCAGCTAGCTAGGGAGTCACCTGATTCTCAAGGGAAGGGGGAATCTGTATACCTGGACAAAGGGTAACTATCCAGAGAGTGGACCCCTGAGGGAGGGGCTAGAAGGTGAGAGAGTACAGCAGTTGGTAGTGCCTAGAGCCTACTGTCTGGTGCTTCTAGCCATAGCCCATGATATTCCCTTTGCAGGTCATATGGGCATAAAACATACAAAGAGTCATATTATGCATGCACTCGAAGCTCTCCTCAGTATGGAGAACATCGATATCTGTGCAGTGACAGAAACCTGGTTCAAGGCTCCAGAGAGCACCCCAGCACTACCAGGCTATACCTCATATCATGCTTTTTGGCCCCAAAACCCAGACCGAACCACAAAAGGAGGGGGAGTTTCCATATTTATCAAGGATATCCACACCTCCGGGTTAGTGGCATGGAATTTCCAAAGATGTAACTGTACTGTAGGACCTGTGAGCAGTGCCAACAGGTAGGCAAGGCAGGAGACAAGGTGAGAGCTCCTTTGATGACTTTGCCTGTGATTGAGAAGCCATTTCAGAGGGTAGCTATGGATATTGTGGGTCCTCGTTACACAGGTAAAAGTATATCATAGTGGTAGTGGATTATGCTACACGATACCCTGAGGCTGTGACTTTGTCCTCCATTGAGGCAGAGAAGGTGGCAAATGCTTTGTTAGAGATTTTCGGCAGGGTAGGTTTCCCAAAAGAAATACTGACTGACAGAGGTGCCGATTTCATATCAGACCTGCTGGCTTGTCTGTGGAAGTCCTGTGGGGTGAAGCACATGAAGACCAACCCCTACCATCCCCATACTAATGGTCTTGTTGAGAGGTTAAACTCTACAGTCAAGTCCATGCTACGGGCATTTGCAGATCAGTTTAAGAGGGAGTGGAACAAATATTTGCCCCATCTGTTTGCTTACAGAGAGGTTCCCCAGGAATCCACAGGTTTTTCACCCTTGAGGTGCTGTATGGGCACAGGGTGAGGGGACCTCTAGATTTAATTCGAGATGAGTTGGAATGGTGAGTGGGAGTCTCACAAGTAGTCTGTTGTGGCATATGTCCTAAACCTCAGGACAAGGCTCAGGGAACTCATGGGCTTGGCCCAGGAGAACCTGGCAGAAGCCCAACAGAAAAAGGTGTGGTATGACAGGAATGTTTGAGCTAGAGAGTATGCTGTGGGGCAGCAGGTAGTGGTTCTCATTCCTGTTAGACCCAACAAGCTGTAAGCAGCTTGGGAAGGACCCTACAAGATGGTAAGAAAGGTAAGTGATGTTAACTACATGGTGGAACTGCTAGGCAGAAGGCAGGGGCACAAATTGTACCATGTTGACATGATGAAACCTTAACATGATAGGGAGGTCCTTGTGCTGAGCATTTATAGTGGATTGCAGGAGGAGTCTGAGGGAGATCTGGGGACTGATCTCCTCATTGATGCTC
Organism: Protopterus annectens; assembly: GCF_019279795.1. Classification (NCBI taxonomy): domain Eukaryota; kingdom Metazoa; phylum Chordata; order Ceratodontiformes; family Protopteridae; genus Protopterus; species Protopterus annectens. The sequence continues at coordinate 405,887,386 of NC_056744.1, read as the reverse complement.
GGGCTGACACCTCAGTGGAAAGGGGTAGCAATGTCCCAGCAGCTCTCTCTTACCCAGGTTCAAGAAATCCAAGCAGTGTTGCAGGAATTTTGGGGACATGTTCACTGGGAAACTAGGGTGCATCCACCTAGTGCACCACCAGGTGGATACAGGACCCCAAAGGCCTATTAGGCAGGCCCTTTATAGGGTACCTGAAAGTGTCAAACAAACTTTAAAGGAGGAGATGTTGGAACTAGGGGTGATTCAGGAGTGCAACAGTCCCTGGGCCTCCCCAGTGGTGCTGGTGCCAAAGAACGATGGCAGCATCAGGGTCTGTGTGGACTACAGTAAATTAGTCACACACAGTCGGATGCTTACCCCATGCCTAGGACAGATGAGGCCCTAGAGCAGCTGGGTGGGGCTAAGTATCTTACAACCATTGATCTTCTCAAGGGTTACTGGCAGGTGCCCTGGACTCCCAGTGCTAGAGAGAGAAGTCAGCCTTTGTGACTCCTTTTGGCTTGTATGAGTTCACAAAGATGCCGTTTGGGATGAAGAATGCCCCAGCAACTTTCCAGAGGCTGGTAGATAATATCCTAGCAGGAGCAGGAGGGTTTGCCCTTGCTTACCTGGATGATATTGCCATCTACAGCCATTCCTGGCAAGAGCACTTTCAGCATGTCAGGGAGGGGCTGGTCAAACTACAGAAGGCAGGGTTGACCATTAAGCCGAGCAAATGTCAGGTGGGTGTGGTATGCAGAGCTCTCCTACCTAATACATAGAGTGGGGAGTGGTAAGATAAGGCCAGAACCTGCCAAAGTGGAAGACATTCAGGCATGGCCTGCACCTGTTACTAAAAAGCAGGTGAGGGCATTTTTAGGGACAGCAGGATACTACAGAAAGTTTGTCCCCAGTTATAGTACCATAGCTGCTCCACTCACAGACCTGACAAGGAAGAACAGGCCAGATAAGGTAGTGTGGACCCCAGTATGTGAGCAGGCATTCCAGAAGCTTAACGAAGCTTTAGGAGGACCCCCTATGTTAGCCAGTCCAGATTACAGCAAATAATTTGTTGTGCAGGTGGATGCTTCAAACCATGGGGTGGGGGCTGTACTTAGCCAGATTTCTTCAGAGGGAGAAGAGCACCCAGTGGTTTATCTCAGTTGTAGGCTCCAGCCCAGGCTGGAATGCTATGCAGCTGTAGAAAAGGAATGTCTAGCCATAGTGTGGACACTGCAGAAACTCCAGCCTTATCTGTATAGAAGGAAATTCACTGTTATGACAGATCACACCCCCCTAATATGGTTAAACAGAGCTAGTCGGCAAAATGCCAATTTGCTATGATGGAGCCTGGGGTTGCAAGCATATATGTCAGTGCAGCACCGCATTGGGAGTAGCAATTCCAGTGCAGGTGGTCTATCAAGACAGGGAATGGGTTAGGTGTGCTCAGATAGACCTAACCCTCTCAAGTGGCGTTTCTCAAGGGTCACTTGAAAAACTAGCTTGAGTTCTCCGGGGGGGGGGGGGTGAAGACTGGTAGAGATGGGTGAAGGCTGCCAGCCTAGTCAAATAGATTTGGTACATAATTCTATCATTTGTAAATACTCTGAAATGTCAAATCTAAAACAATGTGGCAACATTGCCCTCTGCTGTAAAGAAAGCTAAGTCAAGCATTTCTTGTTGGTCCTTTGACAGTAAAATTACTTTTTGTCTGTTCCTTTGAAGTTAGAATTTGGAGTTGAGTCTGGAGTAAGCATCCTGCCTATTGTTTTAAGGCTAAAGTTAATGACCAGAATTTACATGTGGAATGTCCTTTATTGCTCTGTGTAAAAGAATGTAAATGCAGTTTCTGTCAGCCTTGGAACACCAGGAACATGTAAAAGATGATGTAATGTTTTATCAGAATGTTTTATCAGAATGGCAGTTTCAGTTTAAACAGAGATTATTAAGCATTTTTGTCTGGACTATCCAACTCAGCACTCTGCCTTGCTCTATAAGTAAGTTATTTTAGAAGTGTGTGTTTTTTTTTTTTTTTTTTTTAGGAATAACTAGAAATTAGAAAGATTAGACCAAGTGTTTTTCTGTGATGTCAGAACTGTACTACTGATTTATCTTCTGATTTATCATCTTTGAACTTTTGACTAGCACTGACTGTGTAGTAGAAAGTATTGTCTTGCGGTTTTAATTATTTATTATTAAATATTTTAAAACATTTTAACTGTGGCTGGGTTTGTGTAGAGGTAAGTTAGGCTCTAGAGTACATTGCATATTTATAGAGTTTATTGTACAGAGCCATTCTAATAAACCTTGACTGATTAGTCACACTTACCAATTGGATAATAATATTGCACAGTAATAATCGGCCACCCTTTTAAGGGCCTTTGGGTAGCTGATAATATTAGCTGGGTGGTGGCCGTAATCACTACCTTATAGTCTGGGTAAAAGGGGCACAGCTGGAGAACTTGTGCCAGCCTTTCCCAGGAGTGTCTGTGTGGTTGTATAAATGTATCTCAAAGTGTGTGTGTGTCAGCTACTTGGGCAGGGACACAAAACACTGGTTGGACAGAGAGGGTGCTGGAGATTTTAGCTTGCCCAGTTAGGCTGAGATCTGGACCCTATAGCTGTGTCAGTGGGGAGTCTTATTTGGGACCTGGGAAGCAAGGGGGCGACCAGTCCCAGACTGACTGTGATCTCTGTGTGCTGTTAAGGGAAATTGCACTTTACTGTGTGTATTTTTTATCCTTTCCTCATATATGAGACGCCCTCTCTGGTGTTAGTGGTGAGGATTGAGGCTCCTTGATTGTTGAGCCAGGGCACGGCTGTCACAATAAGTGTATAGTGAGGTACCTGCCAAAAGGGGCATTGTACTCTATGATTGGCCTAATGAGGGAAGAGTAGAGGGAGACAATGACCTCTTTCTTCCTGGATGCAAAACCCTTAGTAATGAGATGTGCCACATAGGACATTCTGACCACAGTGACAGTGTGGTGCTCAAAAGAGAAGTTGCTGTCAACCTGTGTTCCCAGATCTCTTATGACGCCTTCTGTGTTCAGTGGACTACTATCGATATGGTAATTCATGGGAACCGGGTTTTTCCCAAAGGGGATGACGATGCATTTTTTGGCATTGAGCTTTAAGGCCATGGTTCTGACACCAGCCATTGGTCTCAGTGAGGCCTTTTCTGTAGGATGTCAGCATCACATGGGGAGGTAATTATGGCTCCCAACTTGCAATCATCTCCAAACTTTGTCAGCCAGAGTCTCTTCATGTTGGCCTGGACTTCAGAGACGTAGATACCAAACAGGAGAGGACCCATGACTGAACCCTGTGGGACTCCACTCGTGACTGGTTGACGGTCTGAATTGGGAGTCAGCTACTTTCACACTGTGGGTTCTATCTGTGAGCCAATTTGCAACACACCTAGTGATATAGGGGTCGATGTCTAGCTTAGTGAGTTATTTTATGATTCCTGAGAGGGGAATGGTATCAAAGGCCTTGGCCAGATCAAGGTAGGTTGTATGAACCAAAAAAAACACAAAACGATCAACTCCCTCACAAAACCAATAAAATCCAAAAAGGAGTCGAAAAAGAAGTTTGAGAAGTTGTAATACACCACTCTGTTTCTTCCACCAAATGAACGCTTTATTAACCATCCGCGTTTTCGTCCCCAATGGACTTCATCAGATACCACCTTTTTCGACTCCTTTTTAGGTTGTATGAACCACTTTGCCTTCATCCACAGCTCTAGTGACTGACTCAAAGAAGTTGACCAGGTTGAGCAGGCATGATCTACCCTTCACAAAACTAAACTCTGTGGGATCCAGAGTTTGGAGGTTCCCTATATCTTTGTTTATTAGGTCCATGATGATGCGTTCCATAGCTTTGCATATCAGACTTGTCAGGCTAATGGGGCGATAGTTCCCAGGGTCTGTAGTCGCTCCTCCTTTTTGGAGAGGGATGACTGTAGCAGTGCGCCATTTGGTAGGGACAAAACCTGAGGTGAGGGGCACACAGGTGAGGTGGCAGTTCACTCTGTAGTTCATGTAGAACACAGCCAGGGATATTGTCAGGTCCCATAGAAGCTGTATTCTTGGCCTTGGTCAGTGCTGTTTTAACCTGTGCAGCAGTAATACTGGGTGCCTGGCAATCTACTGATATTGAGATTTGTTCTTTGGTGGGGGAGAGAGGGCTAAAGTTGGCACTGAATCTGTCAGTATATTGGCAATATCTGTTGGCTCGGTATAGGAGGTGCCATTGTGCATCAGCTCCGAGCAAATCTGGGTATTGCCGTGGAGATTCTTTACATAACTGTAGAAGGCCCTTGTGGTTGTCTTCGCTATCTGCTGCAATTCTGTTTTCATAGCTAGCTTTAGAGGATTTGATGAGGAATCTGAACTTTTTGTTGAGGCTGATAATGGAGTTTTTCCAGTCTTGGGACTTCACCTTATTTCTCATCAGTTTTCTCCTCCTATTGTAGAGTTTATTTATCACAGGGGACCACCAGATTGGCTTCCTTTTTTGGAGGAGAGTGTCTTGGTTCTAGTGGGTATGGCGAGATCCATGTATTTGTGTACATGTTTGTACAGGACATTAGTATATGATTCAGCAGTCATGCAGCTGTTCTTCAATTGCATGGGTGCCGTGAAGTTTGCCACCTCTGTTTTTAGGAGCCCAAAGTTAGCTTTGGAGAAGTTTTTCATGGTGGTTAACTTTGCGGGAGGGGAGAGGGATGTGGATCACCAAGGTGATTAGTTTGTGGTCAGATCTAACCAAGGAGGAGTTGACTATTGGTACAGAGCAACAGTCACCAATGTTAATGACCAGGTCAAGGATGTTGCTACCTCTAGTTGGGGGTAAGAATGAGCTGGTCCAGGGCATTGGAATTAATGAATTCCAGGAAACGTTGGGCAAGTGTATTGGTACATGAGTAGTTTTCCCAGTTAATGGAGGGGTAGTTGAAGTTGTCCAGTATGAGTGTGTTAGGTTGGACCCTAATATTCTCCAGGGTGCTTAGGAACATGGAGTGTGAGTCTTGGGTCATGTTTGTGGACCTATAGCAGGCTACGACCTGAATCACTGTCTTACCCAATGTTAGCTGCACCTGAAGTATCTCTGATGCGTCATGTTGGGATACCAGTCTGGAGGTGTGCGCATCCTTTATGCATATGGAAACACCACCACCTTTGGAGCTTCGGTCCAAGTTTTGGGGCTGAAAGGTATGGAATGAGTTATAGCCTGGTAGTGCAGGGTTGCTATCTGCTGTCCTGAACCAGGTCTCTGTTGCAGCACAAATGTCTATGTAATCCATTTTAAGAAGTGCTTCAAGCAAGTGCATTTTGAGATTTAGACTTCTAGCGTTGAGCAACATGACCCTCAGATTGCATGTGTTTGTAGCTGTTACGGTGGCAATTTCGTGTTTGGAACACCACCTAAAAAAGGCAGTATAGGGGTGGCAAGAGCCTTGGCCAGTATCCGGAAACCCAGGGGTGACCGATGCAGGCCATCTCTTGCAAAGCATCTAGGTCTGTCAGTCATGTCATCACAGGCAGACAGATACTGGATCCCATTAGAATGACACCAGAAACTTATTGTTGAAATCAATCATTTTCTGCTTGTAGTGTGGTATCATTCTGGTTGATGGTAGGAGGCTGCTTAGGGCTAGGGTCATACCTGTCTAGGCTACATAATCCGAGATCTCATCCATGTCTCTCTTCATGTAGTCCAGGGAGGGTACGTCTCAGGTCATTCACACCCACATGTACAATGACCGAGTCATATTTGTACCTGTTGTTGAGGGACCTGAGTGAGTGCGTTATGTGGCAGATCCTGATGCCTGACAGGCAGCTGACTGTCACTTTCTCCTTACTCAACCTAGTGAGTGGACATCAGTGTGCTTCACTATCGAGTCACCTATGACTAATGTGTTGGGCATGCTGTTTTGCCTTAGGAGCTTTGGTTGACTGGCACACTATTTAAGAGAGTTGTGTCTCATGATTAGTGTGTTGTGGTGGTCGAGTGCATTTGCCTTGGAGGTCTCTGCTGTTTGTGCAGCTTTTTATTGAGAGCCTCCACAAAGGTGGGTGTGTGGTTTGTGTTTTTATGTGAAAGCAGTGCTGGTGTGCGTTTTGGAGGGCTATGTGTTCCATGTGTTGTGGTGCAAGTATTAACCACCTCCTCTTGACCAGCTATTCCAGTCTTGGCTGCAGAGTGCATTGCTTCAAATTTGGATATATAAGTGCATCTCTCACACGTCTGAGTGTTGGGAGGTAAGAGGTAGAGGGTTGTCAGTGTACATAAGGCGGTTGCTAGATTGACTCAGGATGCCCAAGCTCACTAAGCTAATAAGAGAAAGCACAGGAAAATGACCTTTTACTCATGCCTGGAGGGGTGGGCATTAATAATGAGTACCGGAACTGTTTCCTTGTAGCATGATTAGTGCTGGTAGCACTGTTGTGTGCTACAATAATTGCTACAAGAAGTCTGGTAAAGTGCTAGACTAATAAGTTAATAAAAGTGCAGGAGAGCAGAGAACTTGCAGATTTAAGGGAAAAAAATTGAAGAGCACCACTCAGAAGCTTACAGAATGTCCTGGATACAGCAAATCTGTATCTGGACTACACTAGTTCCAGGAAAGGACATTTGCTCCCTCCATCTGCTGGGCTTGTTAAGGTAGCAGTGTTGCCTTTTCCTACCCAGTGGTCTGCTGACAAGAGGAAAGATGAGGAAAGAAACAGAGAGGGGTGAGGAGAAAGATGTTCAGCAGAAAGTTAGACAGAAAAAGCACTTCTGTCTCCTTTGCACCTCTTTTTTTCTTTGGATCCACAATTTATGCTGTGCCAGCACCAAGCTTCTTTATTGCTCATTCATTCATCAGATCCAACCAAGTTGCCGGACTTTGATATCCCCAGCCTGCTGCTGCCTGCAGTTTGTCTCTGGCCAGATCCATTCTCCATTTGTGGCTATTACTCCGGTGCTAGAGTTCTCTCCACAGTCCTTGTTTCCTTAGGTCCAGGCTTCTCTCTTTTGGATCCAAGAAATCATTCAGCCTGTGCCTCAAAGTAGAAAGTCTTATTCTCCTGTTTCATTTCCGTTTGTAATGTCCTCCAGAAGTGTCAAGGAATCAGATCTGAATCAGATCATGTGGAATTCCTGAAGGCATAGATTAACTTGGGGATCATCCCTTTTTGGCGCAGAACAGGAGGGAAAATGTTCTCCTAGCCCTGACTGTTGCTGCTCCTCCTCCTTCAGTTAACCTCCCAGTGCCAGTGTCCTTGGTTCTGACACTATCCCATATCATCCCATCATCAGCCCCGATGCATTCAGCTCTGGTATTTTTCACAGCCCGATGCATCCCTGAGCAGAGGTATTACAGCGGATGGACTGAGGTCAAGGTTGACTGAAGTTACCATAGTAGTCCCAGAGCAGTGGCACTGCAGCTGATGGTCTGAGCTCAAGGTCAACTCTGAAGTTACTGAAGTAGTCCCTGCCTGTGGGTGTTTAGGCTATGACCAGCTCAGCTCCAATCTTGAAGTCAAACTTGGGCTAGTCGATGATTCCCTCTATAGACTGGCAAATTTACAAAGTCTCAAACTCACAGGCACAACCCTTCCTGGACTTTATAACACAAACACAACCTGGAACAGATTGTGCATGCACCAACCAGAGGATCAAACATACTAGATCTCGTACCCCCAACATGGGAGAGCACTGCATCTGAACCCCACCCCATGTCGTTTCCTCACTAACAAGGTTGATCACAAAGCTGTTTCTTTGGAGTAAAAATCAACCCAAAAAGAAAATAGCTTTAAAGAAGTAACCAGGAGCTCATCTAAGACAAATTATATCCTATTAAGTCACTGTTTGAAAGTTCAAGGCTCCCCTTACCCTCAAGGCCACAGCTACCTTTGCAGAACTATTCACAGAGTCCTTATACAAAAATGTGAATGGCTGCATAGAGGTTACTGTACCTACCAAAAGTAAACCCAAAGCAAACACTAAAACTAAACCTCACCTCATCTAACCTAAACAGGGTATATAGTAAAAGAAATAAACTCATGGTCAAAATCAGACAGTTGCTCTCTTTAAGTCCAAGAAGGCCAACTATGAGGTCAGGATAGTCTCATGCCTAAGAACAGTCTCATGCCTAAGAAGGTCACGGTGAGCTGCCTGTCGGGTGCTAGGATCTGACACATAACGCAAGCACTCAGGTCACTCCAAAGTAAATACAAATATGACTCGGTCATTGTACATGCTGGTGTGAATGACCTGAGACGTACCTCCCTGGACTACATGAAAAGAGACATAGAGGAGCTCTCTGATCATGTAGCCCAGGCTGGTATGACCCTGACCTTGAGCAGCATCTTACCCTCACCTAGAATGATGCCATAGTACAAAGACAAAATGATCAATTTTAACAATTGGCTAACATTTTGGTGTCATTCAAAGGGGATCCAGTGTCTGTCAGCCTGGGATGACATGCTCGACAAGCCACGTTGCTTCGCTAGGGACGGCTTGCACCTGTCACCACTGAGCTTTCGGATATTGGCAAAGGCACTTGCCACCCCCATAGTGCCTTTTTTGGGCAAGGCTCAAAAGTCAAACCCACCCCCATAGACAGCACAAGAAACTAAGGGTAATGCTGCTTAACGCCAGAAGTCTTAACCTCAAGATGCACGCACTCGAAGCTCTCCTCAGTATGGAGAACATCAATATCTGTGCAGTGACAGAAACCTGGTTCAAGGCTCCAGAGAGCACCCCAGCACTACCAGGCTATACATCATATCATGCTTTTCGGCCCCAAAACCCAGACTGAACCACAAAAGGAGGGGGAGTTTCCATATTTATCAAGGATATCCACACCTTCAGGTTAGTGGCATTGCACAAAGTATCGGAGACCATCCATGTGCAACTAACAGTGGGCAAGACTGCTTTTCAGTTTATAGCATCCTACAGACCACCCTCTCAAAGTCAGGAATCCCACTCGGCTTTCCTGAAAACATTGTAGAACATGAAGATCTCTCCGAACACCATTATATTGGGCGACTTCAGCTACCCAAACATTGACTGGGAGCACTACTCAAGCTCCAGCACCTTAGCCCAAAGGTTCCTGGAAGTTATAAACTCAAATGCTATGGAACAACTAGTCACCACTCCCACAAGAGGGGACAACATACTAGACCTGATCATTACCAACATGGGGACTCTATGCTCCACAACAGAAGTATATCCCTCATTGGTAAGATCAGACCATAAATTAATTTCACTGGATGTCCACATCCCGACCCCACCCCCAGCCGAGAAAACCACAGTGAAAAACTTCTCACTTCTCAAAACCGAAGTGGAATCCTTCAAGGCCCCAGGGCCAGTGGAAACTACGGCCCAAACTGCAGAATCCTATATAAACGCATTCTACGGACATCTCCAGGAATGCATGGATCATGCTATCTCAAACAAAACCAAGACCCAATCATCCAAAGGCAGGCGTCCAGTCTGGTGGACCCCTACCATAAATAAACTGTACAACAGAAGAAGGAAGCTACTACATGATAGAGCAAAATCCCTAATAGGGAAGGCATCTCTGATCAGTACTAGCAACAAATTATGATCCCTCATAAAATCCTCCAAGGCCAGCTTCGAGAGAGAAATTGCACAGGACACCAAAGACAATCGTAAGGCTTTTTTCAGTTATGTTAGGAACCTGGGATGCAACTCCCAGACTTGTTCTGAGTTGATTCTAAATGACAAAAAATACACTGAACCCACAGACATCGCCAATATCCTGGCAAACAGATTCAGTGCAAACTTCTCCACCCCCTCCACCCCCAAAAGAGCAAGTATCTATCCCGGCAGAGGGCTGCCTCCCAAACATCTCTGATGCTCAGGTGAAGGCTGCCCTCTCCAAAGCAAAAAACACTGCTTCCATGGGACCAGATGGCATCCCAGGTTGCATCCTACATGAACTCCAAGAGGAACTAATCCCTCACATAAAACAGCTATGCAATCTCAGCCTCACTACAGGATATGTGCCCACAGAATGGCATACAGCAACAGTGGTCCCACTCCACAAAGGTGTAGCCTCTACGCACCCTGGAAACTATCACCCCATAAGCCTGACTAGCTTAGTCTGCAAGGCTATGGAGAGGATCATCATGGAGCTCATAAACAAAGACATTGGGGACCTACAGACACTAGATCCTACCCAGTTCGGCTTTGTCAAGGGCAGATCCTGCCTTTTGAACCTGGTTGACTTCTTCGAAACAGTCACCAAAGCCATAGATGAAGGAAAGGTAGTCCACACAGCCTATCTGGACCTTGCAAAGGCATTTGACACAATACCCCACTCGGGCATCATAGATAAGCTATCCAGCTTAAATATAAACCCCTATGTCACAAGATGGGTCGCAAACTGGCTCAAAGACAGAACCCACAGAGTGAGAGTTGCTGGAGTCATGTCAGACTCGAAACCGGTCACAAGTGGCGTCCCACAGGGTTCTGTCCTGGGACCACTCTTGTCCGGTATATACTTTTCCGAGGTACAGGCAAACGTGGGAGGACTATGGCTCACCAAGTTCGCAGACGACTGCAAACTGGGTGCCATAATCGACTCTCCAGCTGACACAAACATCCTTCAAAAAGGTCTCACAGAGACAGATAACTGGTGCCAGTGCCGTGGTTTAAAGCTAAATGCCAAAAAATGTATAGTCATACCCTTTGGCAAAAACAATGTGCCCACAAATTACCACATAGGCAGAAACCCATTAAGTACAGAGAAAGTTATTAGGGACCTGGGGACCCAAGTTGATAGCAATCTCTCCTTTGAAAGCCACATTGCCAAAGTGGTTAGAAAGACCTTCTACATAGCCCACCTCATCACGAAGGGTTTCACATCTAGATCAAGAGAGGTAATCGTGACCCTTTATTCATCCCTCATCAGGCCCATCATAGAATACAATGCCCCTTTTGGGATGTACCTTACCCGACACCTGCAGCAATTAGAAAGACCCCAAAAGTATCTCACTAAGAGGATCAAGGGTCTCAAACAGATGCCATATGCTGCTCGGTTAAAAAAACTCCAGCTCTACTGAGTTGCATACCGCCTACTTCAAGGTGATCAATGCCTGACATACAAAGCTATGTTAAATCCAGAATTAATGGACATGCTCCACCTCAGTAAATCTAAATCCCTTAGAACCACACGCTCGAGTGACTTGAACCTCAGCACAGAAATAAATAGAACTTGCTGGAGGGACAGGTTCATAGCCCAGAGGCTCCCTTCGCTCTGGAATAGAATTCCAGTTCATGTGAGGCAGAGCACCTCACTGAATCTCTTCAAGAAGAATCTCGATAGGTGGATGGGGGATCATAGGTTTGCCACAGGGATTACTCCCGTGTCACTGTTAGACAGAGGCACAGTAAACTAAACCTTAAAAAGGGCACAGTATACTCAAATCAAGGGGTGGCGTAAGCCATACAGAATCGGGCTAGGCTTATAATTGCCCCAGGGCAGATAGCCTAGTATGAACCTATGAACAAGGTCTTCTTCAGCTGTGTCTGGAGACTTAAAGGTAACACACAGCAGTTTGCTGAAGTCGTAGTGAATGATACTACCTGCACTGATCAGGGTGACATAGCAAATGTATTGTCTGATAACTTCAGGTCAGTCTTCACCCCCCAGCTCCTCCAGGAGAAATTCTCTGAAACATAGTTCCCCCAATTGTTAGCAGGGACCACGTGCTGGCAGCACTCACTTAAGCCAAGCCAAGAACACTGCCCCTGTGGATCTTGGCAACATCTCTAGTTGCCTCCTGAACAGTTTGAACCATGAACTGTCAGGACCACTTGAGGAACTCTTCAAATGCAGCCTCGAAACAGGCTATGTTCAAAATGAATGAAGGATGGTGGCAGTCATTCTCGTCCATAAGGGAGGACCATCAACTGACCCAAGGATCTGCAGACCCATCAATGTAACAAACACAGTATGCAAAACCATGGAACAAATTATTTTGAAAATGATAAACAAGGACAGTGGCAACCTACAGACACTACACTAGACCCATCCCAAATTGGCTTTGTTAATGGAAGCCCTTGTTTACATAACCTGGTAGATGTCCTTAAGAGGGTCACCAAGGCAATGTACAAGGGTAAAACAGTGCATAGTATGTATCTTGACTTGGCTAGGGCATTCAATACAATATCCCACTCAGGCACTGTTGATGAGATCTCTGAGTTAGGCATAAATGGCCTACATAACTCGCTGGATTGCTGGCTGGTGCACAGACAGGACTGAAGAAGTCAGGATCAGTAAGACCACCTCTGCCAACAGACCAATCACCAGTGGACTGTACTCTGTTTAGCATCTACTTTTCGGAAGTCAAGGCTAACATTCAAGGTCTCTGGCTCAACAAGTTTGCAGATGACTGTAAAGTGGGAAAGATTATAGATTCCCACGAAGATACCAACATCTTGCAAGAGAGTTTAACATAGACAAATGACTGGTGCCAAAGCCATGCCCTAAAACTCCACACCAAAAAATGCATTATAATGCCCTTTGGGAAACTATCAAATCAAATTAATTACTCCATCAATAAAACACCCCTAAGAGTCATCCCAGCAGCAAAGGATCTGGAACAATCATTTGACCTACACATAGTTAAGACAGTAAGAAAATCATTCTATGTTGCTTAGCTTATAGGTAAGGGTATGGCATCCAGGTCTAAGGAAGTTGTAGTACCACTACTCTGCTTTTATCAGACCCATCATTCAGTACAATGTCCCCTTTGGCTACATGGCCTTATCAGACTTAATCGTTGAGTGCAATGACCCCTTTGGCATGTATCTAACCAGATAATTGGAACAACTGAAACACAAAGGTTTTTCACTAGGAGAATTCATGGCATGAATATCATTCCCTACACTGATTGCTTAAAGGATGTGCCTCTGTATCCAGTCTCCTAAATGCTGCTGAGGGGATCTTTGCCTGACTTACAGAGCTTCCTCAAACTCAGCCCCGATGGATCTGTTGCACCTGCCCAAAACAAACAGCACCAGAAACACTAGATCCAGGGACATGAACTTCACTTGTGACATAAACAGAATGTGGTGGAGAGAGAGAGACATGTCCCTGGGGATCCCCACAACAGGCTCCTCTTCCATTTAAGAGAGTTCATCCCTGACCCCATTCAAACAAAACCTTTACAATTAGATGGAAAATCATAAATTTACCGCCAGTCTGAACCCCATGTCCCTTATGGACAGTGGCTGTCTATAAGAAAATTATTATTGAACTAACAGCATCCTACAAAATCCCTTAGTTACCTCCCTATTAGCATACAACCCTCATTAGACATCCATAATTGTCTGGATTCAAATGGGCTTGGGGTGCCCGGGAAGGCTTGTAAGAACCTATTCACTTCCATCTTATTGTATATATCATCTCCGCATTTTCCTTCCCAAATGAACTATAAATAAAATTTGATCTATTTCTGTGTTTCAAATGCCATTCAGTATGATTTCCATATTTATATTCTTAAAGCACTTTAGCAATTTCCCTGTCATTCTCCAAAAATCTTTTAATCTTTATTTTTTTTCTTCTCTCCATCCTGGTGTTGTACAGTCATCTCGCTAGTACTATTTGCATGCCCGCACAACACTCAGATCCCCTGATCACTCCTTTGTGGTCCCTATGTCATGATCCTTTGCTGGGTGGGCTCCCTGACTCCTCAGAAAGTCGATCTTGTTTAAAATTTACTTGTGACCCTGAGAAGAGGAAGGTCCATAGGGCATACTGGCAGTCATCATCCTTGCCGTTGCTACTCAAAATTCATATTTTAAGGGTGGTTTTGCAGTGATCTCAGAGATATCTTTGCCACTCGCTATAATGTGAGTGGATGACTTGTGAGGTTTCTGGTCTCTACCAGAGGCAGCACAGGCATCATGCTTTCCTGTACACACTCCTTCTCAGAATAGAGGAGTTGGTTGACCAGTTCATTTTACCTCCACTGGTTGGACTGACAGCAACTACAGACTCATCCCAAATTTTGGTCACCAGTGGCACAAATAGGCACTCTGCCTGTGTGCTCTATCAGGCTCTCTTACTCTTTTTCAGAGTTAATTAAACAGCAAAGAACCAAAAAAGGAAGTAAATGCACACACAGCCAGGAGATGGAACAGTTTGTTGTAAGTTCACCAAAGCAGATTCAATAAATCCAGGTAGGCATCAAATGAATTCAAATAATTCCTTTATTCAGAACCACAGAATGATAACACACAAGCACTTTCGCTCAGACAAATTCTGAGCTTTATCAAGTGACACCATGCTGTTAAATCAGGTGTCTTATATACCTTGAGAATCCAAAATTAATTAGGAAGCACAGGTCTAAGGATATTATAACTCCACTGTACTCAACCCTAATCAGGCCATTAACAGAATACAGTGCTGCCTTTTGCATGTACCTCACCAGACACCTGCAACAGCTGGAGAGGCCACAGAGGGTTCTCGCCAGTAAAATACAAGCCCTCCAAACCGTGACTTGCTTGGATAGACTGAAAGCCCAGTCACTGTACTCTGTATAGTGTAGGCTGCTGAGAGGCGACTTGTGCCTGGCCTACAGGGCAGTCTCTGACCCTGCCCTGACAGATATGATGCACATCCGCAAGTCAAATGGCACAAGAGGCACTTGCTCGAGGGATCTTAACCTAGCCTGTGACACTAACAGAACATGCTGAAGAGACAGATACATCTCCCAGAGATTGCTGCTACTCACATGAAGCAGAGCTCCTCACTGACCCTATTCAAGCACAGCCTGGACAAATGGATGGCACCCATATCCGTCATGGGGACTAGTCAGTGTTTATCATAGAGACACACTGTGAATTACGTCCATCTAACCAAAGACAATTGATACAACTCGGTTTTAACATGGCTAGGCTTGTAAGAGCTCTAGGGCCTTTAGCCTAGTGACCTCCTATGAACCTCAACAGTATAGCTACAGAGCACTGAGTAAGCATTTGGTTTAACTGAGAATGACTCTGCGGCTTTGATAAACAAATGTGATACAGCCTGACAGTATTCTGGACACAGTTATCCTGGACACTTTCCCAGGCTGTTTGGAGCAAAACAAACAAGTCCTTTCAAATTCCTTTTGCACAGTGTAAATAAAACCTCACTTGCCTGTGAACATCCAAGGTATAAAAGGTATATTCTCCTTTGTTGGAATATTTAGTAAAGAATACTTGGAAGGTTAAAGTTTGGTTCAAATTGGATTCGGATGCCACCTTAGAGATGAAGAACAGATTGGTTTTGAAGGCGACTCTGTCCTTGTGAAAAACAGGGTATGTCCTGAGCAAAGACAGGGCAAATCTGGCTGAGGGAGAAATTAGAAATTGAAGCTAACTGTACCTTAATCACTGAAAAACTGACACCTGCATCAAATAAGGTTGATAAAAACTGTAAGACATTAAGAAATGAAGCTCCCTAATGTTGATATGCCAAGATATGGCCCAGAGAGCAAAACACTTCATTTAGTTTGGTAGCCCATATGGTTGATCTTTTGCACAGTCTTTCTGGGATGCTGATAGTAATTTAACATCTTGAGACAAAGCAGGATTCATGGCTGCTATTGGAACTGGGGAAACCAAGCAGTTAATTTCAGATTCTGCAAATTTTAGCGAGGCTTCCCAGACATGTGGTACAGAAGATCTGGATCCAGAAGTCAATGTGGTTTCTTGAGATAAAGCCTTACTAGGGTACCAAATTTGACTCGGCCAGAAAGGGGCAAACAGGATAAACTTTGTCCTGCACTCAAAAGTTTTCTGTAAAAAAAAGTTTCAGAATCAAGGGAACTGGAGGGTAAGCATGTAGAATCATCATTGTTCTGTTAATGCTGTCAGATGTTTGCCTCCCCTCCCCAAACTACACTGGTCCATATCTATCAGTTTTGGCAACACCTTTGCCATTTATTTAGCTAGTATAGACATAAGCACCTTATAGTCTTAAAATTAATTCTTTGGGTAATACAGTCATTACAGCTTTCTTCCAAGCTGCTGGTGCTTGCCCTCCTTTTAAAGCACAATTAAATACACAATTCATTTATCACTTTCTTCCCCCTAACTTCCAAACTTCCACAGGAATGCCATATGTTCCTGGAGACTTCCCCTCAGATTGATTATACATCACTTATCATCTCATATTCTACTATCTTAACTATTAGTTCAGCCTCATTTTCCTCAAGTCTTGGCATAATTAAGTCTTCGATAAATATTTCTATTTGTGCTCTTTTGTGGTTTCCATATTCCTCTGCTTTATACAACTTTTCATGAACTTTCCAAAATATCTCCAGTGCCTGTAGAGGATCTCTAGTTATTTTTCTTGTTATAGGATCCCTAAGTTTGGCAACAATCCTTTCTACTTTTGTTGCATAAGTCACTAAGTTAAACGTTTTTGCGCTCTGGAGTTGCCAAAAAACAGTGACTTAACAGCAATCTTTCTAAAGTCATGCATAGTATCCAAATACTCCCTTTTCTTTTAAGCACTCAGCAATTCCTGTTTTGTGAGATTCCCCTTATTCTGCAATACTTTAACTTTTGTTAACCCCACTAGATTGTTCCTATTGCTACTTAATCTTATCTTTCTCTTCTATTTCTACCTTAAGTCGATTTTTATTTTTCCCCACTCATTAACTATCCCTTCTGAAGAAATTTCTGTTTTCCCTAACAGCTCTCAAATAATTTCCACTATCCATTCCTTTAATTCCTCTCTTTTTAACAGGTAGGTGGAAAAGTGAAAATGTCTTTGTTTATCTCATTACCCTGCATTTCTATCTTGTGTTATCAGCGGATGATCTGAAACAGTTATTAGGAGTGTGTTGAATCTTTTGATTAAATAGATATGCTTCTGTGAAATGTGATTTCTGTCCAGCCTTAGCCCAGATGTTCATCGTGTTACACTGCTGCAGTCATTACAGTTGGGTTATCCTGCCGTCAGGCGGTTCCCCAGTCGGCCTTATTTCCAAAGTCTTGGTCCGGTGTCAGTTGCTGTCACCTCCTCCCTGACGTCAGTGCGACAGGGGTATATAAGATGCAGCCGACGCCATTTTCTTCAGTCTTTCTTGCCGCGCGGTGCCCGAAGCAAAAGCAGTTCGCAAGTGCTGGTCGGCCGTCTCCTGAGATTTTCATTCCGAATCCAGAACCGAAGTCTTCTACAAAGCTAAGTACCCTGTTGGGGAAACTTTTTCTTGCCTCAGACCAATGTCAGTAAAAGGTAATAACTGTATTTCTTGTGGGAAGCAAATACCTCATAAGGATTTCCGTTCCTATTCTATCCCATGCCTAGGCCCAGACCACGACGTCACTGGATGTCGGTTTTGTGCTAGGTTTAACAAGCGCACTATTAAACGTTGGTTTGATTTTGCCCGACATTATTTTGGTAGAAAATTCAATTATACCATGCCGTCGGAACTTCTGACGACCGGAATACACAAAAAGCACAAAGACAAGGATAGGCATCCAAGGCCTAAAACTGACGACGAAGCCTCTACTAGGCCAGTCCCTTTTCTCCAGTTTTCAGCAAGGCGCCTTCGCAGCCCCTGACGACCGCTTCGGTAGAACCACAGGCCGCCTCTGACTCCCACGTGGAGATGGCTGGGCCTTTGGACGCACAATTTATTCAGCCTACCGAGACTAACCTTTCAGAGGGATCCGGAGTAGCTGAGCAACCCACAGCTTCAGAGGGTGTCTTCAGACCTACTCAGTTAAGCATTAAACCCTCAGCTAAGTCTAAGCCTCCTTTAAAATCAAAGAAACAAATACAGCATTCTCCAGGACAGGCCTCCATGCCTAAGAAGCAAATGCTCAAAATGGCCAAAGACCTAATCACTCTGATCAGGGGGTCCCATTCCCCTCCTGATAAAAGGCCTAGACAGGATGCAGACTATGACTCATCCGACCAGGTGTCCATCTCTTCTGATTCATCCTCAGACCTAGGATACTCTTTACCCCCCTTATGAGGATTCTGATGCTGAGGAATCTATTCCATCAGCCTCACTGCCTGAGGACTACTCGTTTGGGGAAACCCTACATACCATGAGGGAGCTTTTCCACTGGGAAGGCCAGGATTACTCAGAATCCAAGAAAAGGCTCAGAGACTTCCTTTTATTACCTCAACACAGACCCCTTGCTATTCCGCCAGTGTTAGATATTGTGGATGATGTGTATACTGAATCCAGCTTAAATCCTGAGTCCTTACCTCCAGCACCTGTTAAACCTGACAGATACTACAGAGTCCCTGACTCACATAAATTTCTGTATAAAAGCCCTGTGGCTGACCCTTAAACTATTTCTCAGGAACCCAAAGGAGTTAAGGCCTCATCAGCCAAGAATCCAGTCCCCTCTGACAGAGATTCCAGAGCATTAGACATATGGGGAAAGAAAGTATATACGTCTGCAACTTTAGCAATGAGAGCCTTAAATTGCCAGTTTCACATGCTAAAATATCAGCAATTTTTACGGTCTCAGTTAAAATAGAAAATGCTTCCAGAATCAGATCCTCCTAATTTTAAAGAAATGTAGGATTTATTGCATGCAGCTGAACAAGTGGGAAAACATACTTTGCAATGTGGTTTTGATTCTCTAGAGACCTCCTGCAGAGCAGCAGTTACAGGGGCTCTGTCATTAGAAGACATGCTTGGTTAAAAGAACATACATTACCAGATCATGTTAAAGCAAAATTATTGGATGCACCTTTGCAGCAGGATGTGTTATTTGGAGTTAAGACAGAAGAGGTATTAAAGAAAATAGAGGATAAGGCAAAATCTATGCAAACGGTGAAGGATTTCTTACAGGTTCAGTCTCCTAGATTTAGCAGAAACTGGCCAACTAAGAATTGGTCCTTTCCAATTACAGGCAGACCTCAAAAGGGAAGATACAGACGTCCAAGAGGTAGAGGTCAAACACAAGGTCCTTATAGGCCTCGACAATGGGTTGCATCAGGCCACAAAGAAGGGGAAGACAGGCCCCAACCATATAAAAAGCAGCTCCAATGACTTCCCACTACAGCTGCCAAACAAATCCCTCTTGGCAGCCCCCTTGGGAGGAAAACTGGCACTCTTTTACCACAATTGGCAAATGATCACCAAAGACAAATGGGTTCTCAACATTGTATTTCAAGGTTATAGGTTCCACTTTCACACTCTGCAAAGGTTAAAAGGAATGCCAAATCTGCCACCAAATCAATGGGCAGAGGCTCAAAAACAAATTACAACACTCATGGATATGACAGCTATTCAAAAGGTACCATCACAGGAGCAAGGACAAGGATTTTACTCAAGACTCTTTCTGGTACCCAGAAAGGACAAAGCCTGGAGGCCCATTCTGGATCTTTCATCTCTAAACACTTACCTGGATGTTCCGAAATTCAAAATGTTGACATTACAGCAGCTTCTTCCTATGCTGGGTAAGAAAGCTTGGCTCGTGACTTTGGAACTCAAGGAGGCATACCTGCATGTCCCTATCAGACAAAACTGCAGAAGATACCTCAGATTCATAGCTGGTTCAATGCACTACCAATTCTCTGCACTGCCCTTTGGCTTATCTACTGTGACCAGGGTCTTCACAAAGTACCTGGCACCAGTAATTGCATTTTGCAGACAGAAAGGAATTCAAATTTATCCGTACCTGGACGACTGCCTGATTCAAGCAGAGAGCAAGGACATTCTTCTAAAGCATCTGGCGTTTGTAAAAAAGTTACTAAGTTGCCTGGGGTACACAGTAAATGAAAATAAATCAAAACTAGTGCCCTCACAAGAGATTATATTCCTGGATGCCAGCTTGAACACAACGGCCCAGATGGCTTATCTCATGCCAGACAAGCAAAGACAACTGACTCAATACTTCCAATTGATGGCAACAAAGACCCAACTCCCTGCAAGAAAAATTCTGCAGGCCTTGGGTTACATGGCATTCTGCATACTACTAATTCCATATGCCAAACTTCATGTGAGGAAACTACAATGGTACCTAAAGAATGTATGGTCTCAACACTATCAAAGTTTGGAAACAGTTATACCACTAATCCCTTTCCTTCAACAGGAGTTTCAATGGTGGGCTCAACTTGTCACCTCAACAAGGGACAGCCTTTTACACAACCCACAGCCAGGCATACACTGACAACAGATGCATTGGATTACGCCTGGGGAGCACACATGGCAGGCAAATGTATTCAGGCCACGTGGCCCGCAGAACAAAGGCATCTTCACATCAATCAAAAAGAGATGCTAGCTGTACAAAATGCCCTTATAACTTTCAAGGACCTGCTGCATCCAGGACAACTACTGATAAAGACAGACAACACCACAGTTATGTGGTACATAAACAAGCAAGGGGGCACTCACTCCTACCCCCCATGCAGACAAGCCATGACCTTGTGGAACACAGCTATAAACCTTCAAGTTCATCTGCAAGCACAATTCCTGCCAGGAGAGAAAAACACACTGGCAGACGACTTAAGCAGAAACATCATGGATCCCCACGAATGGGAAATGAATCCACAAATATTCAGAGTGATAACACAGAAATGGTGGAGCCCGGACATAGATCTGTTTGCATCCCCAAGAAACTGCCAGCTGCAAAGATTCTGCACAAGGAGTTACCATCCACAAGCATGGAAAGTGGATGCCCTCTCATTCAGCTGGGAGAACCTACAAGTATACGCTTTCCCACCACTACCTCTCCTGCCAAAGGTACTCATAAAAGCCAGGCAAGAAGCGCCAAAGATGATCCTGATTGCACCAGACTGGCCATGCCAGCACTGGTACCCAATCTTAAGGATCTTAGGACAAGAACCACCCTAGATTTTGCCTCAAATCCCACATCTGCTGACTCAGCACAACAATCAAATACTACACAGCCAGCTAAAGACCTTAAACCTAGCTGCATGGAAGATTCCTTAGTCAAGCAAGCAATGCCTCTCTCCAAAGCTGTTATGGATGTCATTCTGGAGGCCAGAAGGCCAAGTACCAGGAAAGCCTATTCGAATAAATGAACGGGATTCTGTGCCTGGAACCAAGCTCACAGCCTTGATCCTCTTGTCCCAAACATTCCTCAAATACTACAATACTTAACTGAGATGCTGGACAAAGGCCTCTCCTTCTCATCCATCAAGATCCACGCCTCTGCCATCTCTGCTCATTACAACACGGATCCACCAATTTTCTCTAATCCTCTGTTAAAACAGTACCTCAGAGGGGCTAAAATATTAAGACCGCCCCGTAGAGCACCTACTCCAACTTGGGACCTCAACTTTGTTTTGGAAAAACTAACTTTACCTCCTTTTGAGCCAGCTAACACAGTAGAATTAAAATATATCTCTTGGAAAACTGCTCTGCTCCTGGCAATAACATCAGCACGAAGAGTTTCAGAATTATAGCCACTAATGGCAGTGGAACCTTTCCTTATTTTCCACCATGACAGGGTGTCTTTAAGAACTAACCCTACGTTTATGCCAAAGGTAGTATCCAGTGTGGCTCTAAACCAAACTATTCACCTGCCAACTTTTTATCCTAAACCACAGAATAAAGGGGAGAGACTACTGCACTCTTTGGACATTCACAGGCAGTTATGCTTCTACTTGGGCAAAACTAAAGCTTTCAGAAAATCTGAGCAATTATTGGTAGCATATGCTGCAGGAGCACAGGGAAAAGCCATTTCAAAACAGACTATTTCAAAATGGATAGGACATTGCATACGTTTCTGCTACACATACCATGGAAAACCTGTACCTAGCAGCATTAGATCTCACTCCACCAGGGCAACAGCCACTTCAACTGCCTGCCTCAGGGAAGTACCTACCAAGGATATTTTGGAATCAGCAACTTGGAGTTCTGTACATACCTTCACCAAGCATTACCATCTGCCTCTATACTCTAAATCCAGAGCTGGCTTCACTACTGCAGTGCTGCAGGGCCTTATAGCCACCCCTAATGCCTTATAGAACCAGCCACCCTACCTCAGCTTTGGGATTCTACCCAAGTGTAATGACTGCAGCAGTGTAACACGATGAACATAGTACAGTATTGTACCTACCATAAATGTAGATGTTCAAGTGTATACACTGCTGCAGTCCAGGTTACCCTCCCCTCTTACTGGCTGGTATGTACCTATGTCTTCTACCCTTACTATATATGGGGAGTATTTGCTGGTAGCTGTAAGTTGTTTTTTGCTTTTCTTATGTATGTTTTATTAGCAATTGGAATTGTCTACCTATTTGGAGGCACCTGACATCTGGGGCAAGAAAAACTGAAGAAAATGGCATTGGCTGCATCTTATATACCCCTGTTGCACTGACGTCAGGGAGGAGGCGACAGCAACCGACGCTGGACCAAGACTGTGGAACTCAGGCCAACTGGGGAACCGCCTGACGGCAGGATAACCCAAGTGTAATGACTGCAGCAGTGTATACACTCAAACATCTACATTTATGGTAGGTACAAAACTGTACTTTATTTTACATTGGGGGATAAAATGCAAAAGGTCTGTGCTTCATCCCAACTTTCAGGCTCTCAATCTGATACTATGTATGATAGATTTTTAATTAATTTCAGACATGTTTCAGGTGCTCTAGGAGACTAGAAAACCTACCACTAAAATGTCTTACAAGTCAAAAAGGAAAAGATTTGCAATCTGGTGTCGTAAAAAGAATGAGAACCTCCTTCAGGTGAGAGCCCCTATAACTTTGTCCTATTTGTGTGAACTACTCAAAACTGGACTTGCCTATTCTTCTGTAATGTTATATTTATCGGCTGTGTCAGCCTGCATATCATTTAAATCCCTCTTGCTCTTTAGAGTCAAAGTCAAGTAGGTTCTAAAGCGCATCCTTCACATGAACCCACCTTCAAGGACCATTCCCTTCAGGATCTCAACTTAATTTAGAAAAAAAAACTCATTTTGCCACCATTTGAACCAGCAGCTTGATACTAGGCTGTCAGCCCCAGTGCCTATACAAGCCTAGCCATAACAATTCCCTGGCTATTTCTTCCCACAGTATTTACTTCCCTGGACCCCTGTCTAGCAAGGCGACTGATTTGATCCCTGGGGTGAATTTCCTATCTCCCATCCAATCATCAAGGTTCCTTTTGAAGAGGGCCAAAGAGGCGCTATGCTTGACATATATGGGCAGTCTATTCCAGGGACTAGGGAGTCACTGGGTCAGGAATCTATCCCTCCAGCGTGTTTTATTCATTGTGATGACAAGGTTTAGATCCCTGGACCGTGTCTGTGAGGGATTGGGATTTCTTTAAGTGTAGCATGTCCAGCAACTCTGGGTTTGGCATGGCCTTGTATGTTAAGCAGAGATTGCCTCTGAGTAGACGATATGTGACAGAGTATAGGTGGAGTTTTTTTAGATGGTCAGCATAGGGCATCTGCTTTAGGCCTGTGATTCTTTTAGTGAGGTATTTCTGTGGCCTTTCCAGTTGTTGCAGATGTCTTGAGAGAGAGGAACATACCAAACAGGGCATTGTATTCTATAATGGGTCTAATGAGAGATGAGTACAGTGGGACAATGACCTCCTTTTCTCTGGATGAAAAGCCCTTGGTGATGAGGTGTGCCACATAGAAGGATTTCCTAACTGTTGTGGCGATGTGGTTATCAAAGATGAGACCAGTGTCCACCTGTGTCCCTAAGTCTCTTATCACACTTACAGTGTTTAGTGTACTGCCACCTATGTGGTAATTCATGGGTACATGTTTTTTTCCCAAAGGGTATCACTACATTTCTTGCCATTGAGCTTGAGCCCATGGCTCTGGCACCAAGCATCTGTCTCTGTAAGGCCCTTTTGTAGAATATTCACATCATTTGGGGATTCAATAATGGCTCCCAATTTGTAGTCATCTGCGAACTTTGTTAGCCAGAGTCCCTTAGTGTTGGCCTGTACTTCAGAGAAGTAGATGCCAAACGAGTGGTCCCAGGACTGAACCCTGAGGTACTCCACTTGTTAGTTGTCTTGCCTTAGCCAAGTAATACACTCCTGACACTTTGAAAAGTTTGCAAAGATAAGCAAATTATCTAAATATGTAAAAATGTGACTATCCTGCATCCAGCAGTGAGGTATAACAGGAGCTAGACACTTTGTAAACACAACTGGCATAGCAGATAAACCATTTTAAAGAATGCTTGGATACCAAAAGTGTAATCCAGACATAAATCTTTGAAAACACCTGAAATATGTGGCAATAGAAATGTGATGATAAGCATCTTTTAAGTCTAGTGTTACTAAAATACTGAAAGGAGGACTAAGAGGTAACAGTGTTTGAAGGAAACAGTGTAAAATTTGGAAATGTTACAAACTAGTTGAGAAAGGAGAGATCTGGACCTGAGGATGTCTTCTGTGGCACCAGTAAAATTCCTGAATAAAAATATTTTCTTATCTAATTTAAAGGAACTAGTTCTGTCACCCCCCCCCCCCCTTAGAAAGCATGTGTTGAATGACTGGAAAGAACAGGGAAGTCTGATTTGGAAAGTGGGGAAGAATCCCTCGGAAAGGAGGAGGAGACTCCCACTCCCACTTGTATCCCTGCAACATCACTCAGTACCCAATTATGTGGGATAATCTGTTGCCAAAGAGAAAAATGAAGAACCATATTCTGGGACAGATTGAAAGCATTGCCTGGGAGGCAGTGGAGGGAATACTGCAATAATCATTCTGATTGTCTAGTTTCAGTGGAATAGCAGGTAGCATATTTGTTTTTAGTGCAGAAGGCTGTTGGTTCTATTCCCACACCAAGTAGATTGCTGAAACTGCAGTACAGCATAAGAGGGTGCTGTACTCCTGAGTGTGCCATCCTTCAGATGAGATGTTAAACCAAGGTCCCATCTACTAGAGCTGGTGGTAGTTCAGGTGGACATAAAAGATCCCATAGCACCTATTGAAAAAAAGTAGAGGAGGTTCCTCAATGCACTGGCCAAATTTGCCCTAGTAGTATAAATACCACCTTGGGTCTCTCCACTGAAAAGTGGTTACTAGCCTAGTTGGAATAAACCAGTCAACAAAAGGAAGAATAAATAAAATAAAAAAATAAACAAAAAAAAGATCTGCTAGACTGTCCTTTGTTCTGAAAAGTTCCCTCCTTCTTTCTTAAACCTCCCTACCACTGACTGTTTCTTGAAAGTCTGCATTCCTGAAACTGCTTGTTTTGCTTTTTATGTAAAGGTCCCGTGTCTGAATAAAAAGTCTTTTCAGGCCTTGAAAAGGATTGGAAAATCTGGGCAGCCCCTTGAATAAATGTATCTGTTCCAAAAATTGTCTGCAAACCAGTTGTTGGATGGACCAAATAAAACATCCTTATCCTAAGGAATGTTGAAAATGTCAGCTTTTACATCTTCAATTAACTTCTGTGTATGTAACCATGCAAACCTTCTCATAACAGAAACTGAAACTGCCACTTTGGAAACAGCATCAGCCCAAATCAAATGAGCATTTTAAAGAATGCTTGGATACCTGGCTAACATAAGCAATCAAAGATTTGTTTTCTGATGAGGGAAAACTGGCAGTAATGTTCTACATGTTCTCAAAAGATGCTCACACAAACTTGACATATGAGAATTCTACAGGATAATTTGGCAGAATGACTGGGATTAGCATTTACTGTGTGTTTAGCTACTGCAGGATTTGTCCCAGGGAAAGGAACAACTTGCCCAGCATTCAGACCATCACACACAGAACAGTGCACCCCCCCCCAACTATATATACCAACTGTGAGATCGCACTACAGTGGGGAAAGGGCCAAATTTCTGATGCTGGGCAAATCGTTACTTTCCCTGGGAAAGTAATTAATTGAACTGAACATTTACGGTAGTGAATGTTCAATGTTTAAGGTTCGATGAACAAAGGTTTGTGCTAAGGAACCTTCAATAATATGATATAGTAGACCAATGTGTGTGTGTGTGTATATATATATATATATATATATATATATATATATATATATATACATATATGGGTTCCTATGAGTTAAACGACACATCGTTCCATCGACAGCCGGCAGATGGACTTCAAGTAACCGAAACGTGAAAGGAACGAAACCTGAAATCAACGAACGTAAGTTAACCGAACGTCAAAGGAACGAAAACTTAAATCAACGAAAGTCAGTCAACCGACACCGACGCGGAGGTAAGCGAAATGTGTAAGGGATGTGTATGTATGCAGTAGTGACGGACGTTAGGGTGCGAAATAAGGTAAGTGTGCGATGTACACGGTCTGTGGGGATGGGGTGGGTTAAGTGAGTTAGGGTTAGGGCTCGGGTCGGGTAAGTGTGTAGTAGTGATATCTTGTGGGTTAGGGGTGGGTTAAGTGAGTTAGGGTTAGGGCTCGGGTCGGGTAAGTGTGTAGTAGTGATATCTTTTGGGTTACGGGTGGGTTAAGTGAGTTAGGGTTAGGCCGGGTTAGGTGAGTGCGAGTGACGGACCTTAGGGTTAGGGTTTGGGTCAGGGTTGTCGATAGGTGTGCATGTCAGGTTTAGTGTTGCTTTGGTAGGAGTTTGGTTTGCTTGTGTTGTGTGTGTGGTGTTTGGAGTGGGGATCCGTTTTGTTTTTTAATTATTGTTGTTGTGGTGTGGAGTGTATGAGGTGTATATCGTAGGTAGCAGCGCGAGTATGTATGTAGTTGTGTATGTGTTTTTGTGGTAGTGATTGTACTTGCAGGTATGTGTTGTTTAGTGCTAGTATGTAGTTTAGACTTGTCGGTTGAGTGAGTTTCGTTTATGTTAGTTTTCGTTGTTTTGACGTTATATATATGTGTGTGTGTGTGTGTGTGTGTGTGTGTGTGTGTGTACTTCCATTCATCTGATAGGGTAAAGAGAAAAAGAGAGTAAGCACTAAAGATGTAAGGAGTGTAAGGGATCAGACAGGATCCAAATGAGATCTGGCCACTTCTTAAAAGCAGAATGACAATTTTGGGAGGGGAATTGAACCAGATGAAAAGAAGACAACATGCACTATCATTATGCTGAGTACATAACTTTCATATCCAATGCCTTTTTTTTTTTCATCTGATTCAACATATGGGACAGATTCCCTTCCCAAGGTATTGGACAGGTACCTGGGTGGTCTCAAGGAAGGATATTCCTGATAATGGATTGTGCATCTTATTTATTGTGAGATACAAAAGTGTGAGTTGATGACCAGGTTGCTGCTACACAAATGTCATTGTTAGGGACTGTCTAGCAAAGGCTGTCGAGGTTGCCATAGCCCTTGTAGAATGTGCTTTAGGCTTTGATTGTAGAGGCATATCTATTGAGTCATAGACAAAGGAGATACAGTTAACTAGCCACTTTGAAAGAGCAACTTTAGAAACTGACCCAACTTTTTCTTGGAGACAGATATGAACAACATGTCTGATTTTCTGAATGTCTTGGTACGATGGAGGTAAAACCTGAGTTGTCTGTGCACATCTAGTGTATGTAATATATGTTCCCCTAAACTGATAAATCAATTTGTTGATTTAAATTTGATTTTGGAAGCCACTTTTGGAAGAAAAGAAGGGGTTGGCCTCAACAACACACTCTCTTTATGAAAGATCAGGAAGGGAACCTTACATGAATGTGCCTGGAGTTCTGATACTTGTTTGGCAGAGGTGATGGCAACCAAAAATATAGTCTTCCAAGACAGAAACTTCATATCGGTGGATGCTGCAGGTTTGAAGGGTGTCCGAGTTGAGCACTGTAGCAAAATGGCGATGTCCCAGGGAGGGACTGGATTATGCAATGTAGGCCCCAGTATGAAGGTACCTTTCTAAAAGGCCTTAGAGATTTTTAGAGACGCAACGGAAGCGTTGTTGAAACCAGTGTGAAAGTCTGAGATGACTGCCAGTTATACTCTGACAAATAACTATACCCAAACATAAAAAGTTTCAAAAATTATTCAAGGATTTTTGGAAAGGTGCTGAAAAGGGATCTAAACCATTAACAGACACCCAAATAGAAAAATGTTTCCATTTACTCCTGTAAATCTTTTTAGTAGAATTCCTCTGACTGGATGAAATGATTTTTACTACTGGAGAAGAAAGCCTGGTATCTCTGGCAATTGTTAGAACTGGGGAAACCATGCAGTCAATTTTTAGGGTCTGTATGTCTGGTAGAGAGGCATCCCAGAGGGGTGTGTAAGGAGATCCAGGAAGGGATCCAGCACCCATGATGTGTGAACTAAGTGAGGTCAAAGAAAGGGGAACAATATATGTTGAGGTCAGAAGAGGGCAATGATGATTACTTTGGTCTTGTGCTCCATTGTTTTCTAGATGAACTTGAAAATAAAGGGAATAGGGGTGAAAGGTATAAAGGAGACCTCTGGGACAAGGATGGACTAGTGCATCTCTGTATGACTGACCCGGTGGAGGTATGAGGGCAAAGTAACTTCTGCATTTTTAATCTTGTGAGAAGCAAAGAGGTTGCAGCAAGGTTGGGTCCAGTGGCTGAAGATGTTTGTTACCACTGATTCATTGAGACCACTCATAAGGCAGTAATATCTTTCTGCTCAACGTGTCCGCTAAGATGTTGGAAGCCCCAGGTATTACTAGAAAGAAGCTGGAAGAAAATACCCATTTCCAGACTCTCATGTCTTTTTGGCAAAGAGGGTTCAATCTGGTTTCACCTTGTTTGTTGATGTACCAAACTACTGAAGTCTGAAAATATGGCAATCACGTCCTTGGGTAGGTGATCCTGACGAGTCTGCAATGTAAGGAGGCCCGCTATTAACTCCAAGACATTGATATGAAGGTTGGCCTCTAATAGAGACCACATTCCTTAAACTGTTCTCACTTCGAAAGGAAGCCCCCACCCAAGAAGGGAGGCATCTGTGTCACTGTGGCTTTGGGTACTGGAGGAGAGAAATGTCTGTCCATAATGACTGAATTGGATGTTATCCACCAGTGGATATGGTTCTTGCAAATCTGCGTGAGACAAATTTTGTGTTGAGAGGGATGAACTCTCTGGGACCACTGTACTGCTAACGTCCACTGTAGAACTCCCATGTGGTATCTGGCTAATGGGATCATCACTGTGGAAGAAGCCATTAACCCTAGAAGTCTTAATATCAGTCAAGCGTGAGGATGTGGATGATTTAGTATCTGCACAGCAACATATATGATTGATTGAATTCACATTGAGGGTAGCTTTGCATTCAAAGAACAGTATCTGTCTTGCAGGCTATGAGTTCTATGGATTGAGTAGGCTGTAATTTGTTCTTCTTTATGTTGATGGAAATACCCAGGCAGATGACAGTTCTAGTGAAACTAACTGGTGTGTTAGAGGCAGATCACCGAAGGTACCAGTTAAAAGCCATTTGTCTAGATATGGCAATACTTGGATCCTCAAAGAAGCCTAAGAAAGGCTGCTACCACTGCCATTACCTTGGTAAACACCTGGGGGGAGCTGTGTTGAGACTGAAAGGCAGTGTTCTGAATTGGAAGTGATTGGCTCCTAGTCATAAACTGAGAAATCTCCTTCACTGCCTCTGGATCGCTATGCGATAGTAGGTTCATAGGTTCATACTAGGCTATCTGCCCGAGGGCATTTATAAGCCTAGCCCATAGTTTTGTGGCTTACGCCACCCCTTTAGTTTGGAGACACTATGCCCATTAATTTGCTATGCCTCTGTCGAGCAGTGACACTGAGGTAACCCCTGGGGTGTATCTGCGATCTCCCATCCATTGGTCAAGATTCCTCTTGAACAAGGCCAGCGAGGTGCTCTGCCTCACATAAACTGGGATTTTGTTCCACAGCATAGGGAGTCTTTGGGTGATGAATCTATCCCTCCAGCACGTCCTATTAATAACCGTGTCGAGGTTTAAGTCTCCCGCCCTTGTGGCTCTGAGGGATCTAGATTTTTTGAGATGAAGCATGTTCATCAAATCTGGGTTTGACATGGCCTTGTATGTCAGGCATAGGTCACCTCTGAGCAAGCGGTAAGCAACTGAATATAACTGGAGTTCTTTCAGTCGGGCAGCATAAGACAGATTTTTGAGACCCTTTATCCTTTTGGTGAGGAACTTTTGTGGCCTCTCCAGCTGCTGCAAGTGTCGGGTCAGATACATTCCGAATGGGGCATTGTACTCGATCATTGGTCTGATGAGTGATGAGTATAGGGAGACTATGACTTCCCTTGATCTAAATGTGAATCCCTTCATGATAAGGTGGGCAATGTAGAAGGTCTTCCTAACTACTTTAGCAATATGAATGTCGAATGAAAGGCTACTGTCAACCTGGGTTCCCAGGTCCCTAATAACTTCTTCTGTGTTCAGGGGATTGCCACCTATATGGTAGCTAGGGGTAACCTTATTTTTCCCGAAGGGTATGACTATGCACTTCTTGGCATTTAACTTTAGGCCATGGCTCTGGCACCAGTTATCCGTTTCTGTGAGACCCTTCTGAAGGATATCTGTGTTGGATGTGTTTTCAACTACGGCCAGTTTGCAGTCATCTGCAAACTTTGTCAGCCATAACCCTCCTGTGTTTGCTTGTACTTCAGAAAAGTAGATGCCAAACAAGAGTGGGCCCAGGACTGAGCCCTGTGGGACACCACTTGTGACAGGCTTTGAGTCTGACATGGCGCCAGCAACTCTGACCCTGTGGGTTCTGTCACTCAGCCAGTTTGCAACCCATCTTGTAATGTATGGGTTTACATTTAAGTTGATGAGTTTTTCAATGATACCCGAGTGAGGTATTGTATCAAAAGCCTTCGCTAGGTCTAGGTAGGCTGTATGGACTGCCTTTCCCTCGTCAATGGCCTTGGTGACTGTTTCAAAAAGTCAACCAAGTTTAAAAGGCATGATCTGCCTTTGACAAAGCCAAACTGGGTTGGATCCAAAGTCTGCAAGTTCCCTATGTCTTTATTTATGAGATCCATTATGATCCTTTCCATGGCTTTGCAGATAAGGCTTGTCAAGCTAATGGGACGGTAATTTCCAGGGTCGGTGGAGGCACCGCCTTTGTGGAGTGGGACCACAGTCGCTGTGCGCCACTCCCTGGGTACGTATCCGGAGGTGAGACTAAGATTAAACAGCTGTCCTAGCTGTGGGTTTAATTCCTCGTTGAGTTCATGGAGCACACAGCCGGGGACACCATCAGGTCCCATGGACGCTGTGTTCTTTGCCTTGGAGAGAGCAGTTTTCACCTGGGCGTTAGAGATGTTTGGGGGGCTACAATCATTTGGTATAGATATCTCTCCTTTAGGGGGGGAGAAGTTTGCACTGAACCTGTCAGCCAGTATGTTGGCAATGTCTGTAGGATCAGTAATCTTCACATCATTTTGAACTAATTCTGAGCATATCTGGGAGTTTCCTCCTAGGTCTCTGACATAGCTAAAGAATGCCTTATGGTTGTCTTTAGAGTCCTTAGCTATTTTTTTCTCAAAATTAGCTTTGGATCATTTTATGAGAGCTCTTAGCTTTTACTTATAGTGATCAAGGTGTCTTACTTTTTAAGGATTTTGCTCTATCTTGTAGTAGCTTTCTCCTTTGTTGTAGAGTTTGTTTATGGCTGGGGTCCACCAGACTGGACGCTTGCCTTTGGTACAAAGAGTCTTTGTTTTGCTTGGGATTGCCTGATCCATGCAGCCCTGCAGGTGCTGGTAGAAGGCATTTGTAAGTGATTCAGCGGTTTGAGTAATGTTAACCGGCTCAGGGGCCTTAAAGGAGACCACACTAGTCTTTAGAAGTGTGAAGTCGGCTTTGAGAAGTTCTTTACTGTGGTCTTTTTCATTTCGGTGGGGGGAATGAGGACCTCCAGCGAGATTAGTTTGTGATCAGATCTCACCAGTGAGGGGTATACTTCCGGCATTGAACATTGTGCTCCCATGTTCGTGATGATGAGATCAAGTATGTTTTCTTCTCTTGTGGGGATGGTGACTAGTTGTTCCATGGCATTTGAGTTTATGAATTCCAGGAACTTTTGGGCTAGAGTGTTTGGGCTTGAGTAGTGTTCCCAGTCTATATTAGGGTAGTTGAAGTCACCTAGTATGATGGTGTTCGGAGATACATTTATCCCCTCCAGTGTTTTCAGGAAGGCCATATGAGGTTCCTGAGTTTGCGAGGGTGGCCTGTAACATGCTACAAATTGCAGAGCAATCTTGCCTATGGTTAATTGCACCTGGATGGTTTCCGATGCATCGTGCGATGCCACCAATCTTGAGGTGTGGGTGTCCTTGATGAATATGGATACCCCTCCTCCTTTCTTGGTATTGTCCGGGTTTGGGAGCCAGAACGCATGATATGAGGTAAAACCTGATAGTGCTGGGGTGCTCTCAGGAGCCTTGAACCAGGTTTCTGTCACAGCACAGACATCGATGTTCTCCATACTGAGAAGGGCCTCGAGTGCGTGCATCTTGAGGTTGAGACTTCTGGCATTGAGCAGCATTACCCTTAGTTTTTTTTCTTTGTTTTGTACTAGGGTGGTAGGTTTAGAACTTGAGCCTTGCCTAAAAAGGCACTATGGGGGTGGCAAGAGCCTTTGCCAAAATCCGAATCCCAGGGGTGACAAGTGCAAGCCGTCCCTTGCGAAGTAGCGTGGCTTGTCCAGCATGTCATCCCAGGCAGACAGACATTGGATCCCCTTTGAATGACACCAGAGTTTAAGCCAATTGTTAAAGCTGATCATCTTATCTCTGTATTGTGGCATCATTCTTGGTGAAGGTAGGATACTGCTCAAGGTCAGGGTCATACCTGCTTGGGCTACATAATCAGAGAGCTCCTCTATGTCTCTTTTCATGTAGTCCAAGGAGGTACGTCTCAGGTCGTTAACACCAGTGTGGACAATGATTGAGTCATACTTGTACCTGCTGTTGAGAGACCTGAGTGCATGCGTTATGTGGCGGATTCTAGCACCCGACAGGCAGCTTACTGTGACCTTCTCCTTACTCAGTCTGGTGAGCTGGACGTCAGTGTGTCTGACTATGGAGTCACCAATGACTAGTGTGTCTGGCATTGTGTTTGGCCTTAAGGGCTGTGACTGCTTGACACTCTGTGTGGTTTTTGTGTTGCAGGTGTTGTGTTCTGAGGTGGTAGTTGTTTGGGTGTCTGCTTTGGTGGCCTCTGCTGTTTTGGTAGATTTTTGATCAGAGCCTCCGAGTATGTCTTTGTGTGTTTATGTGTATGATTTGAGGTTGTGATGGTATTATGTGAGACTGGGTCTATAGTGTGTGGTTACCTTCTCCTCCTGTCTGGTCATGCCAGTCCTATGTTGAGAGAGCTCAGCTTCCAGTTTGGCTGTATAGTTGCATCTCTCGCATGTATTTGTGTTTTGTGGGAGGAGGAGAGGGTTGTCTGTGTACATGAGGCAATTGTAACATTGCCTCAATATTCCCAGGTTCACCAGCTGAGCAGGAGAGGACATTAGCAACTGATCCCTCGACATGCTAGAAGGAATAGACAGAAAAACTTAAGAAAAGGTTCTGGGGGATGTGGGTGACCGAGAAATGGGGTTTGCTTTTTTGGGGTACTTTCTATAGCAAGAGTGCTGTATCGAGATGATAAGTACTGTAGGAGCAAGTGCTTCGCTATACAGATAGAGAATAGTCTACTTGGGAGTCAAGTAGAGATAATTTATAGTTGTAGGATACACTAAATAGAACAGTAGTATACTTTGAGGAAGGTAGTTTTAAGGGAAAATTTGAAGAGTGGACTTTAGGTAGCCCTAATAGTTTAAATCTGATTAACGGCTGCCCTAGTGTGCAACGGTAGCAGCTCCAGCTAAATCAGCTAAAGTGCTAACGCGTGCTTTATAGCAGGGGCTGGAAAAACAGGAAATGACCCAAAATGGCCGACGAATTACTAGTTGCTGCTTCTAACCACTCCTCTGAGGACAAACAAGCAGCTCAGTACTCCCCACTCCCACTGGTGAGTAAAGAAACTACCTCTGGCCACACAAGAAAATGGAGGAACACAGAAACCAAATACAAAGCCCAGGGTTCAGCAAAATCTGATCACTGGAACAACTAGCTAGGAAAGTTTAGGAAAGGAGAAATATTTTTTTTTTTTTTTTTTTTGCAAACAGACAGAAAAAATGCAGTAAATGCTTTGTTTTCGACTAAATTGCTATCAAAGGCTGGTACACTTGAGTGTATTAGCCTGTTTGTTACTTTTAAGCAATACTTTAGCCCGCAAGTGCAATCAACAATATAAGCTCACAAAAACAGGAAAATAAGGTAATAAAACAGTAATATAGGCACAAACAGTAGTCGAAAAGCTCAAAAGATCGAAAAATGCAAACTAAAAAGTTTAAAAAATACTTATGATCAAGAAAGTTGCTTTTATGCTCTCTGCTGGCTTAGGAACTCTGCAGGGGACCACGAGGAGCTATGCCTAGTTCTCTAATGCCAGAAAAGCCTGCCAAAGCGTGCTTTATAGCAGGGCCTGGAAAAAACAGGAAATGACCCAAAATGGCCGACAAATTACTAGTTGCTGCTTCTAACCACTCCTCTGAGGACAAACAAGCAGCTCAGTACTCCCCACTCCCACTGGTGAGTAAAGAAACTACCTCTGGCCACACAAGAAAATGGAGGAACACAGAAACCAAATACAAAGCCCAGGGATCAGCAAAATCTGATCACTGGAACAACTAGCTAGGAAAGTTTAGGAAAGGAGAAATATTTTTTGTTTTTTTTTGTTTTTTTGCAAACAGACAGAAAAAAATGCAGTAAATGCTTTGTTTTCGACTAAATTGCTATCAAAGGCTGGTACACTTGAGTGTATTAGCCTGTTTGTTACTTTTAAGCAATACTTTAGCCCACAAGTGCAATCAACAATATAAGCTCACAAAAACAGGAAAATAAGGTAATAAAACAGTAATATAGGCACAAACAGTAGTTGAAAAGCTCAAAAGATCGAAAAATGCAAACTAAAAAGTTTAAAAATACTTATGATCAAGAAAGTTGCTTTTTCTGCTCTCTGCTGGCTTAGGAACTCTGCAGGGGACCACGAGGAGCTATGCCTAGTTCTCTAATGCCAGAAAAGCCTGCCAAAGCGTGCTTTATAGCAGGGGGCTGGAAAAAACAGGAAATGACCCAAAATGGCCGACGAATTACTAGTTGCTGCTTCTAACCACTCCTCTGAGGACAAACAAGCAGCTCAGTACTCCCCACTCCCACTGGTGAGTAAAGAAACTACCTCTGGCCACACAAGAAAATGGAGGAACACAGAAACCAAATACAAAGCCCAGGGATCAGCAAAATCTGATCACTGGAACAACTAGCTAGGAAAGTTTAGGAAAGGAGAAATTTTTTTTGTTTTTTTTGTTTTTTTGCAAACAGACAGAAAAAATGCAGTAAATGCTTTGTTTTCGACTAAATTGCTATCAAAGGCTGGTACACTTGAGTGTATTAGCCTGTTTGTTACTTTTAAGCAATACTTTAGCCCACAAGTGCAATCAACAATATAAGCTCACAAAAACAGGAAAATAAGGTAATAAAACAGTAATATAGGCACAAACAGTAGTCGAAAAGCTCAAAAGATCGAAAAATGTAAACTAAAAAGATTAAAAAATACTTATGATCAAGAAAGTTGCTTTTTCTGCTCTCTGCTGGCTTAGGAACTCTGCAGGGGACCACGAGGAGCTATGCCTAGTTCTCTAATGCCAGAAAAGCCTGCCAAAGCCTGCTTTATAGCAGGGGCTGGTAAAAACAGTAAATGACCCAAAATGGCCGACAATTACTAGTTGCTGCTTCTAACCACTCCTCTGAGGACAAACAAGCAGCTCAGTACTCCCCACTCCCACTGGTGAGTAAAGAAACTACCTCTGGCCACACAAGAAAATGGAGGAACACAGAAACCAAATACAAAGCCCAGGGATCAGCAAAATCTGATCACTGGAACAACTAACTAGGAAAGTTTAGGAAAGGAGAAATATTTTTTTTTTTTTTTGTTTTTGCAAACAGACAGAAAAATGCAGTAAATGCTTTGTTTTCGACTAAATTGCTATCAAAGGCTGGTACACTTGAGTGTATTAGCCTGTTTGTTACTTTTAAGCAATACTTTAGCCCACAAGTGCAATCAACAATATAAGCTCACAAAAACAGGAAAATAAGGTAATAAAACAGTAATATAGGCACAAACAGTAGTCGAAAAGCTCAAAAGATCGAAAAATGCAAACTAAAAAGTTTAAAAAATACTTATGATCAAGAAAGTTGCTTTTTCTGCTCTCTGCTGGCTTAGGAACTCTGCAGGGGACCACGAGGAGCTATGCCTGATGTAGACATCTTCGTCCTTTTTGAGAAGAGGTGGAGTGGACTATAGTGTGAACATCTGGAATTTTGTCTGTTTTACAAATTGATTTAATTCTCCGAGATCCAAAATTGGTCTCAGATCCCCTGTCTTTTTTGAAACTAAAAATAATCTTGAGTAGACTCCAGATTTCACAGAAAAGAAGCCTGAATTGCAGTAAGTGAAGCTACAGACAGGAGGCAACTGGTAAATTGTCAAAAAGTAGTGGTTTCAAGCCAAATACACTTTGATACATAAAACACTAGTCCCTGTCCACAAATAATTTTTTGCAATAAAATTATAATAAAACTTTTCCCAAAACTGCCCAAAATCAAAGAAGGCAGTAAAAAGTTAAAACTACAAGCTAATGGCTGTTGTCAAACAAACCAGTCTTGAGACAGTCCCTAAAAAAGACATAACCTATGCAAAAAAAAAACATTGTTACTGACAAAAATAAGCAACAGTTTTTGCGGAAAAATATGAACTGTAGAAGGTTCCCCCAAAGAGAACTTACCTGCCCAGCAAATGTTTAATCCTTTTTTCATCAGGATTTAAATTTAATTTTACTTCTCCCCAACTCTTCTCCTTACCTTTAAAGAATAGTCATTAAAATAAAAGATCCATTCTCAGATACAGCTGTTGTTACCAGTGGAATCCTTAAAGATTAGTGGTTGGACCTGCACTATTTAATTGATTCACACTTAAGGGCAACTGATGTACAGGTATCCATACTGTAGAGCTGGAAGTACAGTGAATCACATCAAAGATTCCAATGTACTATACAGTTTTCCTGATAGGTTGCAGAATAATCACAGAAATGTAATTTTCTTTTCTGCATCACGTGTCTAGTACTTGGGACAAAAAATTATGATTTCCTTATGCAATTAATGCAGAAATTCTGGAAGGATGGATCATTATAGAGATCTTGGCACTGCTACTGCTTTCTCTGTTTCCTTCCAGATGAATGCCTCATAATAGTAAGAGAGAACATTTTTTTATCGAGGATAGTTTTGCAAACATTGTCATCGGGAACAAATATTATTGCTTTTGTATAATAATCTAGTAATACCCAGATGGGGTACCAGGCTTAACTGTGAGTACCTTCTGATCAATACTATAAAGCACATTAACAGATGTATGATTTGTTCTTTTTGTTTAAAGAGTGAGATTGTGGTTCTGAGTGTTCATCACCAATGTGTCAAACTTTAATCATAGAAACTAGCAAAGGGTGGCTGATGGATGGTATGGATGAAGAACACTCTTAGGCTACTCTGTAATGTATCATTTTATGGATGGTTTATTAACTATGTATAAGATAGCTAACATCTGGGAGAGTTATGTCCTTTCTGGATTATACAAGGTTGATCGTGCAATTAACAGTAGAAGTAAGAATGGTCTATTTGTTCAACCTAAGCTAAACCTTAAACTAAACAGAAAAATATTATCAAAGTATGTTAATTTGGATATGGAATGTGGCTGCCCTGATATGTTAGATCTTTTTCTTTGTGTTATTTATAAAGTCAGTCAGACACAGTCTCCTGACTGAATGGAGAGAGGGGTCTAAATGGGGAGATGATAAAGTCAGCAAGCAAAGGAGAGTAGTATTGCAGAAATTGGATTCATCCTCAAGTCTTGGTGAGTATATCCTTGAGGTGGACTCTGTTTTTCACAAAATCTCACCAAGATGACACTGATATATAGACTGTATTTATATAGAATATATCATGGACAGAAGTAGATCAAAAATTTAAAAAATATATAGCAGGGTGCACAAGGCCCAGAATAAAAAAGTGCCCAAGTTTGGTAGGTGCACTGGTGCCAGAACTGGAACAAATGACAGTATAGAATCCTCAGACTACAGAAACATACCTACAATGGGGCCAGGCCTAGGGGGATGATGGAGCCCCTGTTGTAGAAGGAAGTAGCAGTCCACAAAAAAATCACAAAAATTGATAGGCCAAAGAAGAGCCGTAAAGATGACAGAGTGGACTATTGAGGATAAGAAAGAAATTATGTATTTTTACTATTATGCAAAAAGCCCTGAATTTCCAGACACAAGATACGCAAAAAGATTGAGAGAAACTAGAGGAAAGAAAATTACTTCCACAATAAAAACTGTCAGAAGCCTCAAATAATAATTTGCATTCATTAATACAACAGATTTATGAAAAAACGTATATAGACCAAGAAACTTTGATCTGTTTGGAAAAAGAAGCATCTGAGGAAGTACAAAAATATAAAAAATAAAACCTAAAGACTTTTGAAAAGTAAAAAAGGGAAATGTTGACATGGGAAAGAAAGAAAGAGAGATTTGATATGGTGCAATATTTATGCAAAGGCGAAAGCCAAATGAATCAATATAAAGAAGGCAGCCAAAAAGATATTAGAAGAGAAATACAGGCAAAGGCGTCCAGATTTCACAATAAAAGAAATATCACAGAGAGTATGTAGAAAAGAAGATTAGTAATGTTTAAGTTAAAAAAATAGAAGTTGAAGTTATGGAGTGCCTGCAAAGTGAAGGATTTGGTGTAGAAGGTCTAATAAGGGTTGCATCACAGCATGATGGATCAAGTCCCCAAAGTAAGGAGAAATAGGAAGATCAGGAGACATCTGAAGAAGAAATATGGACACGTGAAAGAAAAAGATATTTAATATGGTGTAATATCCATGCAAAGGAGAATGCAAACCTAATCAATTCAAAAAGAGCAGCACCAAAGATATTTGAAGAGAAATACAAGCATAGGCATTTGGACATGGAAAACGTTACAATACAAAAAATAAGAGAACAAAGAGGAAAACAGAAAAGTACATTAGTAATGGAGAAGTTAAAGAAATAGAAACTTAAGTTATGGAGTACCTGTGAAGTGAATGATTCAGTGTAGAAAATCTAATTCAGAAAGTACCACAACAGGATAGAGCAATGGATATCCAAATTAAGGGGAAGCCAGTGGAACAGGAAGCAATTGGTCAGGTGCCATATGAAGATATTTTGGAGCCTTCCACAGGAAACCAGTATAAATATTCACTTGAAGCTAGACAGCAATGAAAGGAACAGGAAACTGTGGAAACCCTGACACAATCAATGTTGAGGAGTGATAGGCCAGTGAGTTCCCATATGACAGAGCAACGGATGGCACAAGATGAAATTGAAGAGAATGTGCCACAGGAAGATGCTATCTAACTTTCTATAGAATGTCCACAGGCAATTGAAAACAAAAACATTTCCTTCATTTTAGAAGAAAATGAGCTAAGAGAAGAGATGCCTAATTTAATAGAGATAGACATATTAATGTCAATGAAAGAAACAGACTGCAGAAGGTTAATAAAACCCAAAAGGTCAGACGTTTGATAAAACAAATGAAAGTAATTAGGACTGTCCACAGAGATCCATGTGATATAACAGAAGTAAACAGCTAAATTAATAACTGATAAAGTTCTACCACAAGAATATAAAGTAGTGAGGGGGAGAAATCAAATGCCATCATGGAAGTATCGAATAGAGAAAACTATGAAGCAATTAAGACAATAAGTGTCACTGTTAGAGGAGTATAGAAGAGGGAACATATCAACAAAAATGCTTAGAAAGATAGACGTGATAAAAGCAATGCACAGTATTAGAACAGATCAGGATCGATCATGCACTATCACAAATAAACTAAAAATCTCAGCACAGGTGGAAAATTTTAGAAGATACACAGATAAATATAAAGGAAATGTACAAATTAAGCAATTTATTGATGACACAAATTTTTTTATTGAGAATTGGGAAACAAGATAAAAGTAATTGAAAGACCACCAAAAAAAAGAAGAAATAGATATATTTTGGAGTAGTATTAATGAAGATACTGTGGAACATAACAAAGATGCCAAATGGTTAGAAGAAGTAAAAAAAGGAATAAGAAGTTTAAAGGTACAGGATATAAAATGGGATGAAGTAACAGCCAGGGAGAGATTGAAACAAAGTTAAGAAAAGCCTCTAACTGGAAAACCCCTGGCCCAGATGCAGTACCTAACTTATGGTTAAAAGTATTAACATCTCTGCATGAAGATTTAGTCATGAGTAAGAACTATTTATATGCGCACCCCGAACAGACACCAACCTGGATAACAACAGGAAAAATTGTAGACCAAAAACTTGCCTTCCAATGACGTATAAACTACACTGGAATTGATGCCGACAGAGTTTATAGTCATTTTGAAGATAGCTCAATTATGGCAATAGAATAAAAGGACAATAAAAGAAAGTCATATAGAAAAAAGGATCATTTGTTAAAGTCATAGTGGAGAACTGTAAAAAGGGGAAGAATCTAAGTATGGCATGGACTAACTACAAGAAAGCATTTGACAGTATCTCACATTCATGGATAACGGAGTGCTTAAAATGTATAAGATACACCCTGTACTGATTGACTACATTACAGTGACCATGAAACAGTGGCAGACTACTTTGCAATTAAGCCATGATAAAGGACAAATTATTATCCCAGGGATAAAAATTCAAAGAGGGTATTCCAGGCTGACTCTTTCACCGCTGCTATTCTGTCTTGCTATAAATCATTAAGCTGTCTACTTAACAGCTTAACCCATGGCTATAATTTGGCTACTAAAAAACAACAAAGTATAAAGACTTCTCAGTTTCTCTTTGTCAGTGATTTAAAACTACATAGCTCATCAGATGAGGAACTGAAAGCACAACTGCAACTTGTCAAAACTTTTTCAGTGATATAAGAATGTCATTTGGTCTTGGTAAATGCAAAAGCAGCTTTTAAAGCAGGAAAACTGCAGCACCAAGAAAACAGTTTGAAAAAAGAATGTGATATAAAAGAACTTGAGCAAGAGGGAATGTATAAATATTTGGGAATTGATGAAGGATCAACAATAAAACATGAACAAATGCAAATAAAACTTAGTAAGGAATACTTGAGATGACTTAAATTAATCCTGAAAACAGCATTGACGTCTGGGAACAAAATTCAAGCTATAAAACAATTTGCTCTTCCTGTCTTAACTTACAGTTTTGGAATGACTGACGGGCCCCAAAACATGTTGGATAGATTAGACAGGAAAACAAGAAGGATGCTTCATGCTCACTAAGTGATTTATAAAAATAAGTGCATACCAAGATTATATATTCCCCATTCTGAAGGAGGGATGGGCCTCCTTGAAATTGATTACATGTATCGTGGGACTGCAGACACATCTGCTGACTTCACAAGACCCAAACATAGTGAAAGTTTTGAAACATGAGGAGAATAAATTTAAGATGACTTCTCTGCTTAATCTAGCAAAAGCATATCGGCATCAAGCAGGAATGGAAATCAAACCAGAAGTAGATAAAAACCAGGCAGCAACTGAATGTGCCAAAAAACAAAAGAAAGAATATAAGGTGAAGGACCAGATGAGAAGAGAAGAAATGTGGAAAATGCATAAATATAGTTGCAAGTACAGAAAATTTCTGGAAGAACCTCATGTTGATCAGGATTGAATGAGGAGTGGTTAAGGAGAGGTGAATTCAAACCAAGAGATGAAAGGTTAATATTGGTGGCGAAACAGACAAATGTTGGTTCTGTAAAACAGAACTGGAAACAGTTGCATACCTCCTGGCTGGTTGTAACATACTAATGGCAGAAGGTTCTGTATATTTATTGCCATTGTGCTGTAACTCAGAGCAGATCTGAGTGTTGCCATTGAGATTCTTGACATAGCTATAGAATGCTTTGTGGTTGTCTTTAGAGTCAGTGGCGATTTTGTTTTCATAACTAGCTTTGGAGGATTTTATGAGGGATCTCAGCTTTTTACTGAGGCTGACCAGGGAGTTTCTCCAATCATGGGATTTTACTCTTTTTTGCAACAGTTTCTTTTTTCTGTTGTAGTGTTTGTTTATGGCAGGGGACCACCAGATTGGCTTCCTTTTTTTGGTGGATAGCATCTTGGTTCTGTTTGGGATTGCACGATCCATGCATTCGTGTAAGTGCTTATAAAGTGCATTTGTGTAGCATTCAGCAGTCATACCTCTATTGTCCGTCAGCATGGGTGTCGTGAAGTTTGCCACTTCTGTCTTAAGAAGCATGAAGTTGGCTTTGTAGAAATTTTTTACTGTGGTTTCCCTAATGGAGGGTGGTGGAGGGATGTGGATGTCTAGGAATTGACCTCTGGTGTGGAGCACCGGTTGCCCATGTTGGTAATAACCAGGTCTAGGATATTGCTGCTCCTGGTGGGGGTGTGGATAAGTTGATCCAAGGCACTGGAATTTATGAATTCCAGAAAACGTTGAACACAAGAGTTGGTACATGAGTAGTTTTCCCAGTTAATGGTGGGGTAGTTGAAATTGCCCATTATTAGGGTGTTAGGTTGTACCCTAATATTTTCCAGTGTGTCAAGAAATGAGGAGTGGGAATCCTGGGGCATGGTGGGGTATCTGTAGCAAGCTACAATTTGGATTGCGGTCTTGCCAAGAGTTAATTGCACTTGGATAATCTCAGATGCATTATGCTGAGCAACTAGCCTGGAGGTGTGGATATCCTTAATGAATATGGACATGCCTCTGCCTTTAGTGTTTCGGTCCAGGTTAGGTGGCCGAAAGGTGTGGTATGAATTACAGCCTTGTAATACAGGGGTACTCTCTGGAGCCTTGAATCAGGTCTCTGTCACTGCACAGATGTCGATGTTCTCCATTTTAAGGAGTGCCTCGAGTGAGTGCATTTTGAGGTTTAGACTTCTAGCATTGAGTAGCAATATCCTCAGATTCTTCTTGCTTGTACCTGTTATGGTGGTGAATTTGTCATTTGAACCTTGCCTAAAAAAGGCACTATAGGGGTGGCTAGAGCCTTAGCCAGTATCCGGAATCCCAGGAGCGACAGATGCAGGCCATCTCTGGCAAAGCATCATGGTTTGTCGATCATGTCATCCCAGGCAAACAGATACTGGATCCTCTTAGAATGACACCAGAAGCTTAGCCAATTGTTGAAATCAATCATTTTGTCCTTGTACTGTGGTATCATTCTGGGTGATGTCAGGATCCTGTTCAGGGTTAGGGTCATATCTGCCTGGGCCACAAGAATGGACAGCTCCTCCATGTCCCTTTTCATGTAGTCCAGGGAGGTACATCTCAGGTCATTCACACCAGCATGGACAATGACAGAGTCATATTTGTACTTGTTGTGAAGTGACCTGAGTGCATGTGTTATGTGGCGGATCCTGGCACCTGACAGGCAGCTGACAGTAACTTTCTCCTTGTTTAGCCTGGTGAGTAGAACATCAGTGTGCCTAACTATAGAGTCACCTATGACTAGAGTGTTGGGTACGTTGTTATGCCTTATGGGCTGTGGTTGAGTGGCACACTGAGTTTGTGGGCTGTGTGTCATTTGGGTTGTGTTGGGGGTGGAGGTTGCTTGTGTTTCTGCTTTGGAGGTCTCTGTTGCTTGGGCAGGTTTTTACTGAGAGCCTCCTCGAATGTATGTGTGTGTTTTGGTGGTGTAGGTTTTGAGGGACTATGTGCTGAGTGTGGTGTGGTGCAAGTGTTTACCTTCTCCTCTTGACTGTCTAGTCCAGTCTTAGGTGAAGAAAGCTTTGCTTCCCGTTTGGCTATATAAGTGCATCTCTCACAGGTTTAGTGTTGGGTGGTAGGAGGAGAGGGTTGTATGTGTACATGACGCAATTGCTGCATTGCCCCAAGATGCCCAGATTCATCAGGTAGACAGGAGAAAACACTGGGAGCTGACCCTTAGA
This sequence comes from Protopterus annectens, assembly GCF_019279795.1. Lineage (NCBI taxonomy): Eukaryota > Metazoa > Chordata > Ceratodontiformes > Protopteridae > Protopterus > Protopterus annectens. Next base: position 405,843,446 of record NC_056744.1, on the reverse strand, counting down.
CATGCCTGGATAAGTGCTTATTTGTTAAGTACTAGAAACTGTTTTTCTCTAGACAGTGAGGAAAGTTGAGTGCTGTAGTAATTTGTAGCTTATTTAGTGCTTACAATAAGTTCTGAACAAGTGCTGAGCTCAAAGAAACAGACTTGAGTGCTGAAACTAAATAACTGGCTAGTTCTAAGAAACAAAATTAAGCTTTCCTAACTCAACATATTCCTGTCCTATGGAGTAAGTTACCACTACAAGTCAAAGTACTACTTTAGCTACCTTTAAGACTAGTCTTGATGATTGGATGAGTAGACACGGATATACACCAGGGTTATCATGTACAGTCCTGCTCGACTGTGCAGGAACTGATTGCATCACTAAAACACAACTAAGGGAATCCTGCCGTACTTCAGACATAACACACGTCAGTTCCAAAAAGAAATAAAAAAAAATAAACATTTTATTTCATTTTTTGCTTTGCAGAACAGATGTGGGTTGTCTCATAGGCATAGACACTTCCTTTAGTTGTATTTTTATTGTGGCTTGTGTGCAGTGATATGTTTGTGAACTTCTTTTGTGTTAGATTGTGCTTAGAGAATAGTGCGTTAATGCATTTTTAATTTAATTACACCTTATATAATCCAGGAAGTACATATTAATTTCCTTTACGCTATTCTTATATGATTGATGATATAGCTGCTATGACATCTATGCAGTCCTCCCAGAAGTATTCCTATTCTATGTCGCGATTTAACTACTAACTTCAGAAAAGCAAACATCATTTCAGGCCAATCGGTATTAGGACCACGTTGGTGAAATCATTATATCATCTATTTTTAATCCACAAGTGGTGAGGAATGGGTCTGTACAGTAAATAATTAAAGCTTTTGGCACAATGTCTCACTTCACGTTATAATCTCCTGCAAGCTTGTGACAGGTGCTTCTCCTTTCACTGCAGATGCATAGATCAGAGGTCACAAATGCATCATGGGTAAAGCTCACATATGTAAGCTGAGAATTTCAGTTTATGTAATTACAATGATGGATAAAGAAATACTGAGTGCCTTTGTAAATCTGTTTGAGTATCACCTTGTTTTGACGGTATAATAAATACTGGGGCTTGTCTGAATGGAACTAACTGTGAACAGCATGGTGAATGGAAAGTAAGAACTGGAGTTGTTTTGTCATTCTGGAAGGGTTTTTAATGCCTACTGATGTGCAAAAATGTTCTCACTGTGCGGCACGTGGCTTGAAAAAAAATTATGGAAAGGAAAAGATGGAAGGATGCTGGCTGACAGTGCAGATACTTACCTTGTGCAATTCCTGTAACCATGGTTTGAGTGGTGGTCCAGGTACAAAACAAAGCCATGAGGGAGTGCAGACAATTTGGGAAAGCCAAAAGTGGGTAGGTTCAGATGCACTTATGTTATTGTGTATTGGACACCTGGGGAAGAGGCCAACCATGCAGTGTGATTTTGTTTTTTGTCCATTGCAAATGTGTCACCTCTTGCTGGATTAATTAGTAATGTGGCAGGAAGTGGAAAAAAAATCCCAAGGCTTGAAACCAGTACAAGTGCACTAAAAAGGAGAAACAGAAAATGAGGTTGAACCCCTGGGGAGATGCAGCCTGAACTGCTTTAAAATGCGTTCTTGCCTGTACAGCTTAACACACTTGGTGTGACAGGAAAGGCAGCTGTGAAGCCAATCAAGTGGCCCAGAAAAGTCATTTTGAAAGTTCACATGCTGTCTGCTTTAAGATTTCTTTCTTTTTATGTATTAGTTGTAAGTCATGTTGTCAATGAGTATATCATGTGCACAGCTGTGCCGTACACACTGATAATCGTAAAGAACAATTGTAGGGCCATGCGTGACTTCTCAGAGGGAGCAATCAGTGTTTTTGGGTGCCAAGCATCTGACCCAGCAGTCTTAGAGCACAGAAGCAGATACAAGTTTTTCACATCTTAGCTAAGGGCACTTACTTTTCTCAAGAGTTTAGGATGGCTAACCAGAGTTGAGGAAAAGTACATATCAATAAATGGAATTAGGGAGCTGCTACTGGAAAAAGGTACTCTGGTACCTAGGAAGAGTACATATTAGTAAATGGAATCAGGGAGCAATAAGTGGAAAAAGATACTCTGGTACCCAGGAAGAATACATATTAGTAAATGGAATTAGGGAGCAGCTACTGAGAAAAGGTAGTCAAGTACCTGGAAAGAGTACATATTAGTAAATGGTATTAGGGAGCACCTACTGGAAAAAGCAACTTTGGTACCAGTAAATTGCTCAAATAAAGAGTCAGATAAGACAAACCAGTAGTTTATCACACTGGTGAAGTAGAACAAGATGGTCAACGTCCGGTGAGGTATAAGGGTAGTATGACCAGTAAGAGGCTGTACATGATAAAAGTGTGGTATTACAGTGTGAAGCTGATAGAAGTTATTACCTCTATCTGAAATGTGCAGATGGCAAGCCAGAAAGGAAAGAGATGCATATCACACTGTCAGTAAAATAGTCAAAAGTGTCATTCATTCACTTATTGAATTTTCTGACTGGGAATGTCCAACTGGCCTTGACTAATTTTTTATTTTTTTCTATTTTTTTTCTATTTTATTCACTTGTTAGTCAGGTAAACTCATTAAATACAAGCATTTTTCCTAGGGTGATTCAGAAGCGCTCTTTGGTTAAATGGTTTTGATTAACGTTACATAACAGAAATACGGAGACTGATGGAATCAATCCTGGACTACAAAACGAAACTTGTTAACAGCTCATAGTCTTAATTCAATGCTTTTAACAGCAAACTCCATCTGTAATGCAGGGTCTTGGAGAAAAGCTCCAATATATGGTGCATATTTATTAATGCACCAAGGAAAATGCAGATTTTACGTAAAACACTGGAATGCAGAATGAAAGTCATTAGCAGGCTGTAGACAATCCTCTGTGCTAAATGCCAAATTCCATTGGTATTTGACACTCAAGAAGAAAAAAAGTCCTATACATATATATATATATATATATATATATATATATATATATATATATATATATATATATGTTTGTGTGTGCTTCAGCTTTATCCAGTTTAGGTTTGTGTTGAAGCAGCAGCCTATTCTTTTACTCAATGGGTACAAGGCAGAATAATCTCAAACTGGGAGTTGTGTGTATTGAAGAATGTGTGCATACAGACAGACATGGCACAGACACCTATGTACAGTCTGGAAGATTAACAATTAACCTGAGGCAAATCTTAAAGATTTAGAGTGAGCGAGTGTGTGTGTGTGTGTTTCATCTACATAGCTTCTGAATACCCATAGCTTTTTATATTTTAAGCTTTTGCCATTGTATTCAGTCCAATAAAGCCAACTCCCACTAACTATAGACATGCAGTATTTCATCATTCTAAGCTAATTAGTACAGCATAAGTGGATAACGTAGCTATAAACTGAAAACATGCAGCTTAACCAAGCTTGATGCCTATAAACATTAAAGTGACTGCAAGATATCCCAAGAAACGTCCACACCAAAGGGTACAAAGGTCAGAAAACTATTCAGTAAAATCCCTAAGACAGACCTAACTAAGCTACAGTCTTGTAATACCTAAACCTTCCATACGGCAGGCCCATGACATACTGTATATGCAAATGACCACTTAAGGGCAATACCAGTGTTTAACCTACATAGCTTCAGAATGCCTGTGACTTTTCATAGGTTCATAGATAGGTACTAGGCTATCTGCCCGAAGGCATTTATAAGCCTAGCTAGAATGTGTTGGCTTTCGCCGCCCCCTTAGATTAGTTCCCTGTGCCTTTGTCCAGCAGAGCCACTGAAGTGATTCCCGGGGTAAACTTTCTGTTTCCCATCCACTCGTCAAGGTTTCTTTTGAAGAGTGGTAGTGAGGAGCTCTGCCTAATGAGATTGGAATCTTGTTCCAAAGCATGGAAAGTCTCTGGGACAGGAATCTATCCCTCCAGCACATCCTATTTATTGTTGTGGTGAGGTTTAGATCCCTAGAGCATATGGCTCGAGGGGATAAGATTTTCTTTAGGTGGAGCATGTCCATCAATTCTGGGTTGGACATGGCCTTGTATGTCAGGCAGAGATCACCTCTGAGTAGGCAGTATGCAACCGAGTACAGCTGAAGTTTCTTCAGTCGAGCTGCATAGGGCATCTGTTTGAGGTCAGTGATCCTCTTGGTGAGGTACTTCTGTGTTCTTTCCAGCTGTTGCAGGTGTCTTGTAAGGTACATCCCAAATGGGGCGTTGTACTCTATGATGGGCCTGATGAGTAGAGGGGCACAATGACCTCTTTTGATCTGGATGCGAACCCTTTTGTGATTAGGTGGGCCATGTAGAAGGATTTTCTAACCACTTTAGCAGTGTGAGTATCAAAGGTGAGATTACTATCTACTTGGGTCCCCAGAGCCCTTATTACATTTTCCGTATTTAGGGGACTACCACCTATGTGGTAGTTTGTGGTACTTTGTTTTTTCCAAAAGGGATGACTATGTACTTTTTGTCATTTAGCTTGAGGCCATGATTTTGACACCAGGTATCCGTCTCAGTGAGACCCTTTTGGAGAATGTCTGTGTCAGCCGGAGAGTCAATTGCAGTCTGCAATCTTGGTCAGCCATAGTCCTCTTGTGCTTGCCTGTACCTCTGAGAAGTATATGCCGAACAGGAGGGGTCCTAGGACAGCCCTGGAGAACGCCACTTGTAACTGGTTTAGAGTCGGACCTAGCTCCCACAACTCTCATCATGTGGGTTCTGTCTATGAGCCAGTTGGCAACCCATCTTGTAACATAGAGGTTTATGTTCAGGCTGGTGAGCTTGTCTATAATACCAGAATGGGGAATGGTGTTGAAGGCCTTAGCGAGGTCTAGGTAGGCTGTGTCTACCACCTTCCCCTCGTCTATAGCCTTGGTAACTGTCTCAAAGAAGTCCACCAGGTTTAGGAGGCATGATCTGCCCTTAACAAAGCAAAACTGGGCAGGGTCCAGTGTTTGGATGTTCCCAATGTCTCTGTTAATGAGTTCCATGATGATGTGCTCCATAGCCTTGCAGACCAAGCTAATCAGGCTTATAGGGTGATAGTTCCCGGGGTCTGTTGTGGCTCCACCTTTGTGGAGTGGAATAACCGTTGTTGTGCACCACTCTATGGGTACGTAGCCTGTGGAGAGGCTGAGTTTGAACAGTGTGTTTAGGTGAGGGGTTAGTTCATCTTTGAGCTCGTGTAGGATGCAACCTGGGACACCGTCCAGTCCCATTGATGCTGTGTTTTTGGCTTTGGAGAGGGTTGTTTTAACCTGAGTGTCTGTGATTTCAGGGACTCTACATTCTTCTGGTATGGTTATGGGCCCTTTTGGGGGTGAGAGGGGGGTGACGTTTGCACTGAACCTGTGCCAGGATGTTGGCGATATTGGTTTGTTCAGTGTATTTTGTGCCATTCTGCACTAACTCTGAGCAGATCTGAGCATTGCCACTTAGATTCTTGACATATCTAAAGAATGCCTTGTGGTTATCTTTGGAGTCCTTGGCAATTTTTCTTTCAAAGCTCGCCTTGGATGATTTTATGAGGGATCGTAGTTTCTTGCTGATACTGATCAGGGATGTCTTCCCTTCTTGGGATTTTACTCTTTTCTGTACTAGTTTCCTCCTTCTATTGTATAGCTTGTTTATGGCAGGAGTCCCCCAGACTGGTTTCCTTTTCTTGGAGGAGTTAGTCTTGTTTTTTCTTGGGATGACATGATCCATGCATTCTTGTAGGTGCCCGTAGAATGCATTAGTAAAGGATTTTGGAGCATGGACCACATTATCCTTCAGCATGGGGGCTTTGAAACTTTCCACCTCGGTCTTAAGTAACGTGAAGTTTGCTTTTGAAAAGTTTTTCACTGTGGTTTCCTTGTCGGGGGTGAGGGGGAATGTGGATATCCAAGTGATTTGTTTATGGTCAAATCTAACCAGCGAGGGGTTGACCTCCGGTGTGGAACACAGGTCGCCCATGTTGGTGATGACCAGGTCCAATATGTTGTCATCTCTGATGGGAGTGTTGACCAGTTGAACCAGGGTGTTTGAGTTTATAAATTCTAGGAAATGTTGGGCAAGGGAGTTAGTACTTGAGTAGTTCTCCCAGTTAATGTTTGGGTAATTTAAATCACCCAATATTAGGGTGTTTGGTAGGACCTTTATTTTTCCCAGTGTTTCCAGAAACACGGAATGGGGGTCCTGGGACATGGTGGGTGATCTGTAGCAAGCTGCAATTTGAATTGCATTTTTCCCGTTGTTAGTTGCACGTGGATGATCTCTGAAGCATCGTGCTGTGCCACTGACATCACTTTTACTTTTTAAGTCTTTGTAGGTGCATTCAGTCTGTGTTAAAATGTCACCAGTGCTTCCTGACTAAGGCATAACAAGTTTATCAACTACTCTTTCCCCCACCACAGGGTCTGTTATTTAGACATTGTATTGTTAAAACTTGAAACTCAAACAGTGGCTGTCCCTGTGTGCATCATCTTCTTTCTTTTTCCTCCTTTTTTTCCAGGTTACTACCTTCTATGCTGTTGTCTTCTTGCTTCACCTATAAAGCTGCAGCTTTTCTATAACCTCTAGCAACAAAATTATCCACCATGTTAGCGTTTTATGTTTCACACGGGTGTCAGCACACAGAAATTCTTTTAAGGTGCATAGACTGCTCTTAAACTCATTCTTAATGATGTAACCAGGGTGAATTACATAAAATAAATAGAATTTTGTTCGTACAATACATCCAGAATAAGGAAGGAAGGAGAGTGAGGTTTAAGGGAAGGCAGGAAATGAGCAATTTATGTAAAGTTGGACTGAGTGACAGTTATACAAAATATACAATGTATAATGCATGAGAAAACAATATTATGGCTTGTTTTCTTTGCTGTTAATGTGTGTGCTTGTGCCTATGTCTTTAGAGATAATTTAATAAAGGTATTTAATAAAATGAGGTAACCAAGGCAGTGACTTTTTGCAAGCACAAATATAAAATAATTCTACCACGTAGATAAAGCCGGTGTACTAAAAAATCAAGTAAAATAAAACAAAATATAAAGCAAACCGACACAATGACACTTGATACTTAAACAGCAGGAAATTTATTATAGCTTGCTAGTACTAGACTTTCACCAATACAGGCTTTCTCAGGCAAAAAATTACTTTATATTTTGTTTTAATTTTTTTACTTTTTGCAAGCAATAATACATTACAGTCAACTGACTTCCTGTACACATAAGTGTTTAGTTTATTTCCTTGCCTCCCTCCCTCTCTCTCTCCATCCATCCATCAAGCACCCATTTTTCCAATTTTTGTACATGGGGGTTGGTGTGTCACATCAACTGTGACTGTCATCTAAAGCCAGCTTTCACACCACTGAGTGCCTAGCCTTCCCACAGGCTACATATAGTCAGATCCAAATATTAAATCACTTAACAATGTATGCTAGTTTTAGAACTCAAATGATTTTATCGAAGAGTTCACATCATCTAGAAATAAATTCAGTTTATTAACAGATCTTGTTCACACCACAAAAATAATGGCAAAATGTCTGGATATATATTTTATTTTTATTTATTTTGACATTTCTTAACTGGGTTGGTCCGACTGAGCCAGTGCCCATTTTCAGCAGAGACCCGAGAAGAAAAGCTCCAGAGCAATTTCAAACATCATTAGAAAATATGGATTGAAACACATTTTTAGACATAAATTAATGGAGATCATGGTACAGCATGGAATGGGAAATTTACCCTCTTCCGCAATGTAGTGCGATCTCGGAGTTGGTATATTTAATTAGCAGGGGCTATGGCGGGTGCGGGGTGGCTTGCCCCCCCCCCCCGCAAAAACATTAAAAATAGATTTTTTTAAATTCTTTTTTAATGTTCAAAGTTCTGAAACTTCGATCACATGGTCTGGGCCATATGAATTTCAAAGTTTCAGAACTTTGTTAATTTGACATAGATTTTTATATATATATATATATATATATATATATATATATATATATATATATACACATACAAGAGTTTAATTCCAAAAAGGCAAATGCATTTAAACAATGTTCTAAGAAGGCAGGCATAGCTTGGGACTACTGAAGTCCTCTGTATTTCTGCAGCATATTTCAGAGGTTCATAAGTACTAGTTTAACTGCACTTGTGAGCCATGGGTAACCATAAATTCACCATGGGGGTTCTACCTGTGTTCCTCTTGGACAGGGAAAATAGGTGCTGATCGTGGAAATAAGGGTAGAACTTAACTAGACTTGTAAGAGCCCTAGAGCCATTTATTTAACATTTGTTTACCAGGAAAGTCCGACTTGGAACAAGTCAATTTTCAGCAGAGGTCTGGGGAGAAATGCTCCAGGCACATGCCTTTGTAATGTGGGAGGAAACCAAAGCACCCAGAGAAAACCCACATGAAAGCAGGGAGGACATGCAGACTCCACAGAAGGCACCCCAGCTGAGAATTGAACCGAAGAACCTATTGCTGTGAGGTGACAACGTTAACTGCTGCACCACTGTGCCATCCATTAGCCTAGTAACTTCTTATGATCCTATTCCTATGAACAGTCTGTAGAATGCAGAGTATAGTGACAGGGCTTTTGTAGCCTTTTAGAAAGGTATCTCTGTGGGCATTGCAATTGTTGCCTGTATCTGGAAAGATACATGCCAAAGGGGGCATTATATTCAATGACTGGCCTAATGAAGGCTGAGTAAAGGGGGACAATGACTTCCCTAGATCTAAGCATAAGCCCTTTGTTTATAAGCTGTGCAATATCGAAGAACTTTCTTACAACAATAGACACGTTGGTCAAAATTAGGTCACTGTCCCCTTAAGTTCCTAAATCCCAAATAACTGGGTCAACTCTTACGAGCAATACTGTCATAGATATGTAAGTAGATGAGTTTCCAAAGGATACAATAATGCATTTTTTGTCATTTAGTTTCAGACCATGATTTTCACACCAGTTATCTATAGATATAGCATTTTATATTAAAACGATTTAGATGCGAGGGATTCATTCAAGGTTATTAACAATTCTATTTAACAGATGGATAGACTTATACTCTAAACAATGTTTGATATGCCAGCTCTAGCTCATATGAAATATATTTGTACAAATTTACATCACCAGTAATTAATAAAACCCGTTTTGGCAAGTCTAATATAGAAATCAAACTAATAAATTTGTTGCATCACATAAAGGTCATACCTTTAGTAAGTTGCATTAAAAAAAAAAAACTAACCGTAGTAAACAGCCAGTGCCTGACACAACTGCTCAGTTTGATAGTTATTCGACATGCTTACAATATTTTGGAAGATATGGAAAATATAGCAGGTGAGTACTTGGGTTTGGGTGTCAGCACCCTGGGACAAGTACACACCAGAGGTACGTATTTCCTTTTTTCAACTACCCCATCTCAAAAGCTGCCACCAGCCCCTCTCATCCTTCACCAAGTCCTATGGACCTGCCTTATCCTTCTCAGAATCAACGAGCCAAATCCAGCCAGGTGAGGCGATAAGGAGCAGTGCCCTAACCCACTCACACCTTGCAGAAGCTTTGTAAGCTCCACACATGCTGCCTATGGGAGGCATATGTGAGCTTCTGTGCAACATTAGTATCCCAAGAAAATGAGTTTGATGCTTGCAACATGGAGCTCAGCCGTCTCTTAATGCTGCTACTGGAGCAAGCCTAGGCAGCGTCCCCTCCCCTAAGAATGAGTGAGCCAACATCAGATGCTCACTCCTATCCTCTCACCCCTTCCAGTCCCCTCCAGCACCTGTGTCGCTAGTCAAATCCAAGTTGTCCTAGGAACAGTAAGGGCTTTATCCCTCTGCACCACAGAGACAGACTTCAAGGGAGGTGCTCTTGACAGACTACAGGGAGCCTATCACTGTATTATCCAATTTTCCCATATGGATTTGCTTCCACACTCATGAGGACAGCTCATTACAGGCATTAAACTAACACTATCTGATGTCTATGCCAATCACACTGGGTGTAGTGGTTCAGGTAATCCACAGGAATCTCCTTTACATTATATTTTCCATGGTTCATGGGGAGGGGGAGGCTGTCGGAAGACTCATTGATGTTAAATACAAACAAGAGTTGGGGAATCAGGGGACTTCTCCACAAGATAATGTGATAAGTGGGTACACTCCAAATTCTCTAAAAATGAAGGAATACATCTCCAAACTGGTTTTCAGGCATGAATCTCTTACACTTTTCTCATTACTAGCTGATGTCAGGTTCAAGCTCAGACCCTCACTACTGGAGGGGGCTCAGAATATGAACAATGATACATCAATTCACAGGTGGTTTAACAGGATGGAATTGTATCCAGCACCTTGCCTCCAACTTACTTCCCCTTCCATGTCACTCTAGCAGTGGTCCAGAACATCATGACAGACCCTCTTGCCTGTTTCTGCACTGAGCGCACACCACTATATGAGTTGAGCTAAGTCTCTTGCTTCTCCCTTTCACTCTTGTGGGTGGCTGAGCTAAAGTGTCATATCTTGCTATGCTGCTTGGTGATGTGCTCTCCTCCTGGACAGCAGAGGTAGTGCAAGTGTGGGCACAACTGCACGTACTCCAAACCATGGCAATGAGACAAAATGAAAATCTGCTAAACTTGGCAATCTTAAAGCAGGAAATCCCAGTAGCTGTGCCCTGCAGAAGGCCCCCAGAGTCAGTTAATATGGTACTGGAAGCATAAATGTTGTTTGTCATGCAAATAAATACTAAGTGGGTTATCTTTTATGTATGCAAATATTCTACTTTTTCTTAAAGAAAAAAAGACAAAGTAAAATTTTCAAACTTCTTTAAGACTCAATATTTGAGTGTTTTCCATGCTTTTTGAGAGTTATGTAAAGGAATTTATGTTATTGCAACTAGAGAGGAAGCTATAGTGACTGGTAGGATGGGTGTGAGGTGATCAGATTACAGCTGACCTTAGCCAGTGCGCATGCCAATAGCCACTTTTGAAGAGATACTCGTAACCTGAGGAAGGATCATTAATGTGGAGGGTCCCGAGTTAGTTCCCTCCCTGGGGACCATCTCTCCTTGCTCTGCAGCCCTGACCCTCTCTCTCCACCTGCCCTGGCAGAGGCCAGCTGGACTGAGTCCGTAACTCTTGACACATGTCACTAATACACACACATATAGAATTTTTCTCAGGTCTGTTGCAGCTTCTGGAAATCATAAAACAATTTCAAACCTCCACCCTTCCACAGTAACAATTAGTTCACCCCAAGGACAATACAGAAAGTTTCCTAGTACAGACTTTATCTCTCTGGCTGCATTAAGAACTGTAAGATACAATCTATATGGTGTAAGCCAGGTAATTTAATTTTAAACTATTTTCAAAGTTATCTGGAGTGATATTAACCCCTTCTTTTCCAGTATCCTTTGTTACAATATATACATTTCAACAGTTAAAACAACATATATATTTATTTTTCTATGCAGCAGGACACACTGGTACATTTTTAACACAAGCAGCTTTACAAATACAGTTTCAACACAAGCATCAGTACAAATCAGTTTGATATTCAAATAACATATAATTCTTTACTTCGTCACACAATTAAGGAAATTATTTATTTATTTTTTTTAGGGGGGTGGGTAGAGGATCTGAATTGCCTAGACACAGCAAGGCATTGTTAATTTTAATTCTGGTGGCTGCCAATAAAGCAATTACTAGAAAATGGAAATCAAAGTATAAACCAACCATACCTGAAGGAGTGAATATTGCAGTAGAAAAAAGAACAGGAAGAGGGCTCTTTAGAAAAGGGCTGGCATAAATTACATAGAAAAAATGGAAATTGTGGGGACAACACATCTAGAAAAATGTTTTGGAGGAGGAGGAATGACGTTTAAAATAAGGCAGGAATTCAGCAGTTTATGCAATGCTAGCTTGATCATATTGTACAGAACAATATCTGTGATGTATAATGTTTGCAAATGTAAACTTTTTAATATAATGTAAATTTGTCATGAATTTTAGTTGGAGATGTTGGCAGATTAGTTTCTAAAGGTAGAGAAGGTAGTTTTCCCTGGTATGCCTTTCTGTGGTTCCTCCAAAATGTCCTCAAATGACAGCACTGGATAACAGCTGTTGAGCTGCAGATGGGATCAGGAATGAATTGGGCACCACAGTAAGCAGTAAATTGCTTCCTACTGTGCACAATTTATAATGAATAGGAGTTCTCGCTACACCACCGTGAAGTACTATGTTCTATGTCTATGATCATGATCCTGAATGATAGACACTAAACAAGTTGCACTGAGTACTTATACAGCTCTGTGCACTATATTTATGAATACCATGAATCTGGACAACCGCTCATGTTAACCACTCCTTAACCAAAATTGTATTTTTCATTATTTTTCAGTAACATCTCATTGAATACATATGCACATAATTGCATAAATGGTAAAATCATCTATCCCGCTGGTGGAATATTTGCCAGCAGAACAGAGCTATGCATTAATAAACCAGCGAGATCTTTTTTTTTTTTAAATTCTGCAGACCATCATTGTAGCCTATAACATTCTTTAAGTGTTAAGAATTCTAAAATCTGTGGTTTAACACTCAAGCTGTTTTTTAAAATACACACACACACACACACACATATATATATATATATATATATATATATATATATATATATATGTATTAAAGTGCTCATAAAATCTGATTGCACAGTTGGCTACTTTTTGGAACAGAAGTAGCTTATCTCACCTTTGGAAATGACAAAGTAGTCATAGCCTTCCGGTTTCTTTGGATTTTGTACTGAAACTGCAGAATGAATAACGCTAGGCAGTCCTTTCCAGTGCAGACTAATGGAGACTTCTCTGTGCAGCTTGCCTGAAAGAACAAAAATGTGGTTTTACAACAGTTGCACCAGTGTGACTTTAGTGAGGATTGCAAGTATTTAATAGAATTGGGACATCACTGTAAATGACAGTACTTGATAGTAGCTTCCAAACATAGGCAGTTTCACCAGTAATGTATCTAGTCAAGCAGTAGAGTGTAACAAATGATATATTACAACTGAAACCCAATATAGAGTAGAGTGCTATTACGTTGAGTCCTTTACTTTATACCTCATTGATAGTGCAGTAAAAACAGGGATGCATTTTGCTTGTTTGCCTGAGTATATTTATTAATATACTTTTAAGTCAGTTATTAAATCTTGCCACAAGACTTCACTAAATGTACCATGCATAGCCGCAAACAATAAATAATAAATGAATTCTGTTAGCCCTCTTTAAAAATATCATTTTCTGGGAGAACTAGCTGAAATAAGTGAGTCCTTAATGGCCATCGACATCAGGATATGCAACACACACACGCACACACGTAGTGAAACACCTAAAGATATTCTTGGTCTCGACAGCAAAAACGCTAACATTAATAAAAAGATGCAAATAATGGCGAAGAGTAAAACTCATTTTAGTCATTAAAAGAAGAAAAAATAAAAGTAAAGACTTGGAAAGACACTCACAGCCCCACAGTTTAAAGGGATAAATCCCTGACTGCATCTTAGACAGCCCATGTTCAACTAGCAGCATGGGCACTTAAGGGACTGGACAAGGGAGTGTTGGAGAGCAGCTGATCCAACTTGCCAATCTTGGGGCAAGGGGACAGTTTGGCTCAGTGCACTGCTGACACTTGCAGGAAAGCAGGAGTATTACCAGTAGCAAGTACAGTTCAGCATGCCAGTGCTGCAAGTGGCATGCTGCTCGATCAGGAGGTTGTACATGTGAGGAAAGTTTACATGTAACTCCTCAAGATAGCAATTATGAAGCCTGCGAAATGCAAAGGGGTAAGGATTGAGCAATAATACTGTTCCTTAATACTTGACTGTTACCTCAATTGGAGACAATCACCTTGCTGGTGGAATTAATGGGTCATCTGAAAGCAGGAAGAGAGCCTTTGGGCCAATCTTGTGGACTAGCAAAAAAAAAAAAAAAACAAGAGAGAAAGAGACAGAGTCTCTTGGAAGGGTATTTCAGAAGAAGTAATGTTACGCTTTAATCTTTGGTCTGGCTGAGGAAGAGGTCAGTCTCACACTGCTTTTTTTCAAAAACATATTACACAAAAGGTTGGATCCTCGCAGCATAAATTAACAGGTCCTGGTCTGAACATTGAAAGTACATTTAAGCGAAACATACTTGACTGAATTCACTTTCACGAAAGTGCATTTTATCGAAAATAAACATGAGTAGTGTTTCGTTTGTGTAGGTTTTTTGGCATTTTTTTTTTCGCAAAAGTGCATTTTCGATAAAATGCACTTTCGCGAAAGTAAGTTCACTTATGTACGTTTTGCTGAAACTTACTTTCGCTCTATCACCATAGATCCAAATCAACATATGTTACTGAAAATGCCCCTTATTCTCAAAGCCTGAAACCTGATTATTTGTTCTCTTATCATCAAATTTCTTATTTTTTGAGATCTCTAAGAAGTCTTAACATCTATGCAACTCCAGCTTATTTCTTGTGTAGAGTCAAAGCCCTTTGCAATTCATAAAATCTGATATACAGCGGGGAATGACACTGTATGCAGTTGCATGTGGCCTCCTTCTTATGGGTATAGTGAAACCGGCTTAATGTATGGCAGTCTTTTAAGTTTTACTGCTCCCTTTAAGTTTTAAAAAAAAATATCCAGCACGCTTACATTTTTTGGATTAGATGAGTGGCAGTCATTCAACACCGTTGATGACGCACAACAAAAATAAAGAATGCTCATTCCCAATGTATTCATATGAGCATATTCATTCCTTATTCACTTTTGCATAGTTTAAATCACAGTGTCACAGATTACTTGCTTCAGTCCATGCCTATGGCTTATCTGCTTATGTAATGTTACTACTTTGCATAACTGACAGTAATTTCTGGTTTTACTGGGATTTCAACTACATTAAGTATAAAAGAAATTTATAAGATGTGATATTCTGGTTTCTTAACATTAGTCTGTGAACACAAACAACTGTGACATTTGCTTTTAATTACCTTTAAGCTTTTTACCTTAATTTTCTGGCAGTTTTATTAAATGCATGTCATGTTGTTGCAGTGTAACACCCCAGGTTAGAATGTCATCAGTTGTACCAATTGTACCACCTAACTGTTCAATGATGCTTTCATAGCTCCCTTTAAACTGGAGCTGAACACATTCCAAGTGGTAATCTGTATCTGCAAAGAGATGTACTAAATGCACATCACTTAATCTTGCTTAATTTGCAAGAGTCCATGGTTAGCAGCAAACACAGAGAAGAACTTAGAATTATGCACTATTGCTTCTATTTCTTCAACTGTCTGAAGTAGAATATTTCCCTTTTGATCCAGCTGTTTAGATCTTGATGATCTATAAATATCCCTAGTTTGTCAGATTTCATGACTGTTACAAAGAAGTTGTGTACTCACCATAACGTTCCATCTGTGTTGTCCATTGTCATTCTTCATTAGTTACATTCACTAACAGTGTGCTTTCTCCAATTCCTTTAATAGCTAGACAACCTATGCTCACTTCCTTTGTCTTTTCTGTACTTTTATCTTCCCATAAACCTTCCACTGGAAACTTTACAGGAGTAAATGGAAAAGGTTCATTTGTTGGGCAGAGAAAAATCAGACTGACTCCTTCTCAGCTCCAATTCCATCTGTTCTGGAATTTTTGGCAAGTCTATTTAATGAAGGTGCTAGCCCATCAACTATCAAAGTCCAGCTAGCAGCAATCTCTAATTTTCATGTTGGATTTCAAAATTTCTTGCTGTCTTTCTCTAAGCCTTCTTGAGAGGCGCACTCCTGCTAAGGCCACCTTATAAAGACCCCACTCCACCTTGGGATTTAAATTTGGTACTGCAAACCTTAATTCACTCTCCCTTTGAACCAGCAGCTAAATGTGACCTTAAATTCCTGAACTGGAAAACTAGCTTTCTAGATGCAATCATGTCTGCTAGAAGAATTTCAGAACTTCAAGCACTATCTTCTAAGTCTCCATGTTTGATTTTTCATAAGGATAGGGTCATGTTGCATACTAATGTTTCCTTCCTTCCTAAGGTGGTGTCAGAATCCAACATCAACCAATCCATTAACTTGCCAGTATTCTTTCTAAAGTTTGAAAAATAAAGGGGAATATAAACTGCACTTTTTGGATGTCAGTAGACAATTATGTTTTTACTTTCACAGTACAAAAGAAATTATAAAATCAGCTATTTATCTCCTTTGCACATACTAAATTGGGCCAATCAGTTACAAAGGTAACTCTAGCCAGATGGTTGACATATTGCATTTCATTTGTCTATAATAAGTTGATTTTCCCCTTATCAAAACCTTTAAAAACTAATTCAACCAGATCTATGGCAACTTCTTCTGTGTTCCAGTCTAGAGCTTCTATGGACAATATATGTGTGGTTGCAACTTGGTCAAATCCTCATAACTTTATCTTTCATTACAAAGTAGATCTGGTCTCGAGAGGAAGAGCAGCCTTTGGCTCAACTGTGCTCAGGAATATCCTTCCTTAGAGTCCACCCAGGATTTTAGGTAGCTGGGGAATCTGCCCCATTAGTTGATGAATGAATGAAAATTGACAACATCAGATAGAGAAGTTATGTACTCACTATAACATTCCATTTGTATTGTCCATCTTCATTCTTCTTCACCTCCCCACCCACCAATCCCACCATTTTTAATGACTGACTTCTGGAGGAATGACTGGCTTCAAGGACACTACTGTCCTTTGTGTTGAACTCCAGATATGGCATATCATAATAGTTTTACTGTCAAACAGCAAACAAGATCTGAGAGATGTTAGGGGTTGGTGCGTTATGGATAGGGAAGGAGCTCAAGAGCTTTTTGGTGGCCACAAGCTAGTGTAATGGCCAAGTCTGATCCGAGAAGTGGATCTGAATCCATTAATTGAGGAATGAATGAAAACTGACATCAGATTAAGTTATTTACCCCTTCATGCAGTTCATGTTTTGTTAACTATAACACCCACAGCTTCCATGTGCTTCAGTTCTTGCTCAGACATAGCTCTTAGCACACATGAAGGTCTTCTTGGACCATGTATCCATGGTTTTGATTCAGGTGAATTCTTAGTCAGATACTCACCTTGTGCATAGCCCAAGCTTTCAAATATTTTGTTTAATACAATCATCACTTTGGGACTTATATTTCTTTATACTGTAGTGAACTAATAATCACAGAAACTATTGCATTTACTTGGCATATAAATCCCATTATTATTAGTATCATATGTTTTTGCACTAATTACACACACATGATTATCCCTCTTTGTCTTTTGAAGTAGTCATTGAAAAGCAAGAATTGGTAATTAAACCTGACTGATTAAAATAAAGTAGGGCATATGTGAAAACACATGTAAAGTCAATGCACTGACAGGAACTTAGGGGCTATGATGTAATATTTTAAAGCCAAACACTGTATTGTGGGATACATGGACGTAGACTAAAAAAAATCAAGATGCTGGACCCCATGTGGGCAGACTTTGGAATTACATTTAAAAATATAAGGTAGTGTTAAAATGTTGGAAATATCAAGACTTGATTAAATAAACATATTAAAACAAGCAGCGTATACTACCAAAGGTAATAAAAGCACCAAACTATACAAAAACCAACAAGGTGGTGTATCCAATAAGGCCCATGATAAAGAACAAAAGTCTTATATCACACAATGAGCATGTTTAATAAAATAAAAGCATGATCAAGCACTTTCGTCATTAGAGTTCTTCATAAGCACTTGGCCATTCTTTTATTTATATGCTATAAGACTTTTGTTCTTTATCACGGGGCTTATGAAATAAACATATTTTTTTTAGTCTGTGAGCATGGTTCTCCTTTAAACCTCACTTCTCCTCCTGAACATTATTCTGCAAGTATTTTCCCACAGATGCCATTTATTTCTATGAAATTTGAACTTTCCTTTTTCTAAGGATCCCACCTGCAATTATTTTATGTCCTTTGCAAAATTTGGTACTTCAGTTACAGTCTGTTTAGAATTTGATTTCCAGTTTCTAGTAACTGGGCTTTGACAGGCACCAGCATTAAGCTCAGTAAGGCCTTAATATGACCCTTTGCACCCTAAAGTTTCTGACACAACACTTTATAGGAAATTTTTAAAATTTGTCAGCACGTTACCTCTCACTCTCCCATCACACTTCCAGCATTTGTTATCATCCTGAGGAAAAATTCTCTAAAGATTGCTTGGGGTATAAAAGCATCTATGTAAACACTTCCAAGCAAAACTCCTAAACCTTCTGGACTTTGTTGTGAACTCAGGAGCCATACAGATATCTTTCCATTGTTCCTTGATCAAATACCTTTTCAGTCTCTATTCCTAATCCTTTTTAAGCTCCTCTGATTCTTATAGTTATCATGCAATATTTATTTGCACTAATAACAATAATGATCTCCTCTTTAACAGCTGCTTTGTTCTAGACTCAACTAAAAACACGGTCAGAGCTGATATTTCACTCAGTACCCCCTATCCCTTACTCTTTTAACACTCTCTCTCTAGTTATTTTCTCCCAATCGTGTGCTAATTTTATTCAGTAAATTCCAATCCCATTTTGCCTATTTTCTGTATGATTACTTGCAGTCATCCCTATTGGTAAAATCTCATTTTTTCCATTCCTGTGTTGGCATAGTTCTTACAATACTTTCTACTAATTATGGATAAAATGTTCTATATGGTTATTATTTTTCTCAAAGACATGCATTTAAAATCCTACTCTCTCCTTATTTCTCAAACCCCTCCCAATTTCATCATCATCCCTTTCCACTTTGATTTATAACCATTTGCTTATGTTATATAAATGAGCCTTAACTACATAGCTGTAAAGTATCTCTTTAAATATGGTAATCTGTACTACTTTGTTTTGTGGGAAGAATCAATTTGTCTCACTTAACTCCTGCCCTCCCAAACAAATTCCTTCATATCTTTATAATTACCATCCACAAGTTACAGCTGTGAAAGTAAACTTACCATAAGAGTAGATGTTTGAATGATCACTGCTGAAGTAGCCATAGCTATACAGGTTATATCTTGCCAAGGATATAATGACTGGCCAGCTTCAGGACACCTTACATGCACCCAAACCATTAGTCAGCTTAATCTGAGCCGACTAGAAAGACATATTTGGGTGCCAAGCCCTTCAGGTCTTTCTGGCCAACAGAGAGACTGAAGATTGAGCCCTGAAAGAACAATGCTAGAAATAAAAAAATAAGTGGCTACACCATGGCATAAACAATACACCAAAAAACAAGGGTGTGGAGGGAAGGAGTGGCCACTGCAACAGTGATCATTCTAACATCTACTGTTACGGTAAGTTTACTTACACAACCGTACTATGCTCATCATACTGATCACTGTTGAAATAACTTTAGCTATATGGATAGATTACCCTAGTTTATTATATTTTTGAAGTGTAAGGGTAAGAGTCCAGGAGTCCCTGGAGAATGGTCCTAGCAATGTCTAATCTAGACCTAGAGAAGAAGGCAAGCTTGTAGTGCCTTGTAAATGTCTGTATAGAGGACCAAGTTGCTGGTTCTAGAATCCAACCCTTTCCATAATGCCACAGATAAAGTCAAGACCCTAACAGAGTGGGCCTTGACCCTGCCTGGAATACTTTTGTTATGCTGAATATAAATTAAAGTTTTGTACTCATCATAACTATTCACCTATGTTGTCCATTTTCATTCTTCCTCAACTGATGGGCCTCAGTTCCGACCTCAGATCTGGCTTGGCCACATTTACTAGACTCTCAGATCCAACTCTTGAGCCCTAATGTCCTGATTATCCTGCAATAAACAAGATCAAGTTTGCTGTCTGATAACCAATAGAAAAAAATAACCTCAGGCTATGATAAATGGAAGGCTAGTAGAAAAGACTGGGGGTCTCCGGAGAGTGGGAAGTTGAGTAAGAATGAAAATGGACAACACAGATGCATAGTTATGGTGAGTACATATCTTTAATACCTGATGTTGTCCTTTTCTTTTGTTCCTTAACTGAGGGGACAGAGTCTCCAGCTACTTGAACCTTGGATGGCCCTCATGGAAGGATATTCCGGAGTACTTCAGAACCAAAGGCAACCCTGCTTCTGGAAGTCAAATCCAATTTGTCATAAGCAATAAAAGTATGAGCATTAGATCATTAGATCATGTAGCTGCAACACAAATGTCATCAACATAAGTCCTGGACTAGAAGGTGGGTGATGTAATCATGGATCTGGTGGAGTGTGCTTTAGGAGGTCTTGGTAAGGACAAATCTTTCTGACTGTAAAAGGATATGCCGTCTGTCAGCCATCTGGCTAAGATAAGTTTAGAAACTGGTTTACCTAACTTGTTGAGGAGAATGAGACATAACAGTATGTATTCACCTTTATTAGCAAAGCTGGGTAAGAAAACAAGCAAATTAATGGCTTGGTTAATATTAACTTCCAAGGCTACTCTAGGCATGAAGGATAGAGTGGTTCATAAGGTAACTCTATCTTTGTGGCAGATCAGATACGAGGATTTGAAAGAGAAAGTCTGGAACTTGCATACTAATCTCACAGATGTAATGACCACAAGAAAAGCAGTTTTCCAAGATAAAAATTCTGCTCTAGCCAATGCTTCAAAAAACTCTGAGTTACACCTTGCACCACAACTGTTAAATCCCAGGGTGGTGTAGGGTTCTTCAATGGGGCCTAAGCAAAAAAAGTACCTTTAAGGAAAGCCTTGCACAATTTTGATGAAGCTAAAGAGGAAGAGTTTTAACCTGAATGAAAATAAGATATCACTGCCAGCTGCACTTTAATAGTAGAAAACCTAGGCCATTCTTGAAAAACAGATGCTAAAACTCCTGGACAGTCGAAATAGGGGCAGTGAAGGAGGCTAATTACCTCTGTAGAGCCCAAACAGAGAATCTCTTCTATTTACTTTTGTATATTTCCTGGCAAAGGCCTTCTGGGAAGACAGTAAAATTTGCCGGACCGGGAAGAACAGCTTGGGCTGTCATCAGTGGGATTGGAGAAACCATGCAGTCAATTTGAAGTCTGTAATGTCTGGGTGATCCACTCCCATGGGATGACAGTGAAGGTCTGGACTGGGGTCCAGTATCAAGTGAGTATATTGAAGGTGAGACCACACGAGACAAGGCCAAAAGGGGGCAATGAGGACAACCATGCTCTTCAATGGAAGTGCTTTCTGTAAGTATTTGGGAATTAGAGTTACAGGAGATTGGAGGGCCAAACAAGGACTAGAGCATCTCTCAGTGGTTTACCCAGAGGGGGGATCAGGGCAAAGAACCTCCTACATTTGTTGTCATGGGAAGATGCAAACAGATAGCAGCAAGGTTGACCCTACTGACAGAAAACCCTCTCCACCACTAACTGACTGAAAGACCACTCAATAAGAATGACCTGTTGAGTCTGTCTGCTAGCATGTTGCTTTTCCCCAGGATGTGTGTTGCAACAAGAAAGAGGTTGGAGAAGATCACCCACTGCCACACTCTCACTGCCTTTTGACAAAGGAGATAAGATCGGGTTACCCCCATTTGTTGATGCACCAAACCATAAGCATGTTATCAGTTTGAATCACAATTGTTCTGAGAGAAAGGGTGCTCTGGAAGGCCTGCACTGCTGGGAGGACCACTCTCATCTCCAGGACATTGATGTGTGAATTGGTTTCTTCTGGGGACCACATGCCTTGGACTGTCTTTCCCAAAAAATGTCCCCTACCTCAATGGGGAGGTGTCTGTGGTTGCCATGGCTACTGAGGCAGGAAAAGACTGCAGGATGTCCCTGAAAAACCTCGTCCAGCTGAATCTATCAAAGCAGGTGGTCATTGTATATTTGAATTCGTTTGATAGATGAAGACAAGGGATGAAGAAGAATTGGTGACTGAAAAACTAATGTCCTAATACAAAAACAGGCCATAGGAACCAAGGTTATGGCTGCTGCCATCGACCCTAAAGTCTGATGAATTAATCTGGCTGGAGAAGAAGGGTGTAAGATAACTTGTTTCACTTGACACCTGACTTTCCATACTCTGTTTGGTGGAGGAAAGGCTACCTGACTGACTGGGTTCAGATGAACACCTTGAATTCCAGGCTCTGAACAGGCTGAGAATGTGATTTGCAAAAGATGACTGTGATGCCTAAGGATTGACATAACTGGAGCAAGTAGTCCATGGATTTCTCTAGGAGATGCCTGGTTGGGGTGGTGGGGAGCAAGTTGTCTAGGTATGGAAACACTCATAATCCCAGCAGTCTCAGGTGAGCTGCTACCACTGTAATACATTTAGTAAACACACTGGGGGCTGTGGTGAGACCAAAGGGCAGGGCTCTAAATTGATAGTGACTGGCCCCTAGCTGAAAACACAGCTATCTTCGAGAGCATCTGTTCACATTGAAGTGATAGTAGGCATATTGAAAGTCAATGAACCACATCCAATCATCCTTTCACAGAAATGGCAGAATGGACTGAACTGTGACCACTTGGAACTCTGAGTTCTTTACCAATTAATTCAGTTTGATGAGGTCCAGAATTGGTCTCAAGTCCCATATTCTTTGGCACTAAAAAGAATCTTGAGTAGGTTCCAAATCATTTCTGGTCTGGTGGGACCTGGATAACTATTTTTGTTTAGTAGTTTTTGAATATCTAGAGCTGCTGCCTCCATCTGATGGGGTGGAATTTTGGGGAGCCTTCTTTTGTTTAGAGGAATTTGTGAAAATGGTATAAAATAACCTCTGGATATGATACTCAGCACCCAAGTATCTTTTGTGATTGATGAACAGGTGTCTGAGTGCAGAGACAAGAGACCCCTGACTGCCTCCAAAAATGAGCAGTAGGAGAACTTTTCAGGAGTACTGAAAGGGTTTATCTGAGAATGAGTCTTGGAAGCCCTGATGTTGCAGGCCTTCTGTACCATGAGGACAGCATGCTACATTAGAACTTTCCCCCTCCTGTAGCTTAATCTAAACTTTGTAAAGCAGTTTTGAGAGGCACACTCCTGCTGAGATCCCCATATAGTGACCTTACTTCACCATGGAATTTCAGCTTGGTACTGCAGGCCTTAATTCATTCTCCTTTTGAATCAGCACCTAAACATGATCTTAAGTTCCTGACTTGAAAAACTATCTTTCTAGTGGCCATTACCTCTGCTCGAAGAATTTCAGAAATTCAAGCATTGTCCTCTAAACCTCCCTCCTTGGTCTTTCATAAAGATAGTCATATTACGTATGAATGCTTTCTTTCTCCCTAAGGTGATGTCAGAATCCAGTATCAATCAGTTTATTAATTTGCCAGTCTTCTTTCCTAAATTTGAAAATAAAGGCGAATATTTGTTGCACTTATTAGATGTCCACAGACAATTACATTTTTACCTACACAGAACAAAAAAAGTAAGAAGACAGAGCGATTATTTGTGTCCTTTGCAGATTCTAAATTGGGCAAACCAGTTGCAAAGGTAACTTTAGCTAGATTGCTGATGGATTGCATTTCATTTATCAATAACAAGTTGGGTCTAACCTTACCAAAACCTTTACGAGCCCACTCAACTAGATTCAAGGCAACTTCTTCTGTGTTTCTATCTAGAACTTCCATGGATGATATATGTGCACTTGTGACTTGGGCCATTCCTCATACTTTTATCCCTCATTACAAACTGGATCTGGTCTAGAGGGGAAGAGCAGCCTTTGGGTCAAATGTGTTCAAGAATATCCTTCCTTTGGGTCCACCCAGGATTTTAGGTAGCTGGGGGCGTTGTCCCAACAGTTGAGGATAAAATAAAAATCGATAACATCAGATAAAAAAGTTGTGTACTTACCATAACGTTCCATCTGTGTTGTCCATTTTCATTCTTCCTTAACTCCCCACCCATGAACCCCCAACCCTTCTCACAGTGCACTTCTGGAAGATCAAGAGATTATAAGGACACCACTGTCTTTAATGTTGAGCTCCAGATATGACCTTTCTGTTAGGAAAGTTACAATAGTTCTTTATACTTTACATAAAACAGCAAACAAGATCTGAGATATGTTAGGGGTTGGTGCATTATGGGTAAGAGAGCAGCTTGAGAACTTTTTGGTGGCCATGAGCTATAGTAAATGGCTGAGTCAGAGCTGAGGATTGGGTCTGAACCCAACAGATGAGGGCAGAATGAAAAGTTGACAATATCAGAGTCACATTTTTCTCCCTCCTCACTGACTCCTGGAAGAATATCTCTGAGGGGTAGAAAAATGGATGCCCACAGCAGACAAGGTCTTTCTATCCTGCTCACTCCAAGAAAGCATTTCCCCAACAGTGAGGCCAAACAAGGATCATCCATCAAAAGGATCATTGATGAATAAAGTCTTGAAAGGCTCTGCAAAGTCACAGAAGCATATCCAGGAATGTCACCTTACAGCTATTCCTGAGCCCACCATCCATGAGGTACCCTCAGCAGCATGGGAAAATAAACTCAAGGAGGCATTAGAGATGTGATAGAAGAGTGGACAGCTGTGAAGAAAGCTTCTTGTAGTCTCCCATAGACATGGACTCAGAAATTGACTTGGAAAGCTCTTTATTTAAATCCCTTTGTAGCCTGGTGAAATATGCCAAATAATTCAGTGACTGTACGGCAAACATCACTGAGGCATAAATGCACTTCCTGAATCTGTCCAATGCCCTGGACTGTCTGTTAGGGGGATGGACAGAAGAGCTCTGCTCTGCCAGCTCTTTCTTAGTGGCTGCCACAACAACCATGGCATCAACAGGGACCCCTTTGCTCCAGTAAGGCCTGTCCTTAGGAGGGGTAAGGAATTTATCAGGGCAGGAGAGGATAGGTTCTACAGGATCTGGTTTCTTCTACACCTGTCAAGAAACTAGATCTATAAGCTCAGTAGCCAGGGGAGTCACCCAAGATGTAGAGGGGCCAGAGTTGGACCTTAGTTGTCCAGTGCTGAAGTCCCAAGGGGTAGCTCTGGCTCCAACAAATTTCAAGTGAAACCAAGCTCCCCTGGACCTGGCATCAACACTTCAACTACGAGAATCATTCTGGTTCAAGAGAATCTGCTCTGGACAAGTCAGGGATGCAGTTGAAGTTGAAGACCTGTCTTCAGATCTGATGCCAACACTCCCAGGGTTCTCTGATCCAAAGGCTCCAAAATCACCAGCTGGATCACAGAAGGAGAAATTACAGCATGGGAAACAGATGTGAGGCTCAAGAATCTGTAGGGAGAGAGAGTCGGGGTAACCCCCATCTGAGTCTGAGCTCTGAAGAACTGTCTCATTATCCTATCCACTTCAGCTTCGGAAAGTCTCCTGGAAGACCTAAAGGAGGAAGTAGCAGACTGGGAGTGAGACTCCCTCCTTGGGGTCTCTTGTAGGAAGGGAGAATGAAGTCAATCAGAGACAAGCTCCATAAAGAACCCTGGGTACCGGGTCCTTGGAAACTTATGTTTTGTGTCCGTGGGTGTTGGATCTAACTTTTTCTGAGCTTTGGTAGGAAGCTTCAAAGTTAAAGCTGACTTTGATGAGTGGGTGGGAGACTGCTTCCTAGTTTCTTTTGTCTCTGAAGAGGCCTTGAGTGTTTTTGCAGAGGACTGATCCCGTGGAAGAGAAGAAGACAAAGAGGATGGTTGCAAACCCTTTACGACCTGTTTGTTATGCTGTCCCTAAGGGGCCTATAATTGAAGCCAACATAAACTGAACCCTCAGAATTTAAATGGGACACACCCAGACAATAAATGCACTCCCTGTGTGAAGACTGAGTGAAGATAGATGAAGGCTGCCAGCCTAGCCAAATAAAATTTTGGAGATAATTCTGTCATCTGTAAATGTTCATGTAAACCACAGGCTTGTTGTTTTAAATGGAAAAATAGTGTTACCTGTGGAACTGGAAAATAATGTAACAGCAGTGCACTCTGCTGACCAAGTAAAGCATGCTGTGACCCTTTGATCTAAACATGGCTCTGGCCAGTCTAGATGAAAGAATTCTTGCTATTGTTTTAAGGCCAGAGTTAATGGCCAGAATTTGCATGCATAAATGTCCTTTATGGCTTTGCTTCCTGACTAGGAGTAAGCTTACTAAAGAATGTAGCCTGTTAGCCTGGGAACCCCAGAGAAGTGTAAAGACTGATGTAATGTGAACCAGGAATGTGATTTTAAAAACAGAGAGAATCAGAGAGCATTAAGCATTTTTTTCTTGACCATCCAACTTACTAGCACTGTCTTGCTCTATATGTAGGTTTATCTTACATTTGTGTTTTCTTTTAGAAATAGCTAGAATCTAGAAAGATTAGACCAAGTGTATTTCTGTGATGTCAGAACTGTACTACTGAATTATTTCTCTGAACTCTTGACTAGCACTGTGTAGTACAAAGTATTGTCTTGTGTTTTGACTATTTTTTATTAAATATTTTTAAACCCTTTCAATTGTGGCTGTTTTTGTAGAGATAATTTAAGCTCTTTAGAGTACTTGCATGTCTTTGGTGAAATTATACAAAGCTACTCTAATAGCTTTATCCCTGGGATATACTACCAGTTGGATAATAATATTGCACAGTAATAATCAGACACTCTTTTAAGGGCCTTTGAGTAGCTGATAAATAGTGGGTGGTGGCAGTTCGTACTACCGTATAGTCTGGGAGAAAGGGGCACAGCTGGAGAATCAGTCTGTGCCAGCCTTCCCCGGGAATGTCAGTGTGGTTGTATAAACTCTTCTCAAAAGTGTGTGTGTGCATCATCTACTTGGGCAGGGACACGAAGCACTGGTTGGACAGAGAGGGTGCTGGAGGTTTTAGATTGCCCACTAATCTGAGATCTCTAACCTATAGCTGTGCCAGTGGGGTGTCTTATTGGGGACCTGGAGAGCAAAGGAGTGACTAGCCCCGGACTGACTGTGATCTCTATGTGCTCTTAAAGGAAATTGCACTTTACTGTGTGTATTTGTTATGCTTTCTTCCTATATGAGACACCCCTCTCTGGTGTTATTGGTGAGGATTGAGGCTCCTTGATTGCTGAGCTAGAGCACGGTCATGACATATTAATTGTTTGGCAGTGGTGGGATATCCACACCACATATTAATTGGTTGGCAAATACTAATTGGCTTATAGTGGTGTGGGTAGAGTGAATCCCTGTAGCTTGTGTACAGTGAGCTTTGAAGGTGTTTTGTACTCTAAATCAGCCATGCAGTGAATACTCAGAGTTCAGATCACAATTGTTTTATTTCTTTTGTTAGCTTAGTTAGTCAGGGTGAGCAGGCAGCATGTTAGCAGAGGAGTATGGAAATCTGACATGGAGCCAGCTGATGAAGATGTGCCAGGCTAGTGGACTGGTGCATGGAAACCTGACTAAGGCAGACCTGATTGCAGCCTTGGTTACAGCTGCATCAGAAAACAGCAACCGGGAGGGGAATCAGACTGGCAATGGAGATATAATACCCTCAGAGAATGGACAGCTCAGCCTTTCTGCAGAGGACTTAAAAATCCATCTGGAGCTAAAGAGACTTGATTTGGAGGCCAGGCATTTGGAGATAGAAGCTGAGGAAAAGGAGCAGCAGAGGAGGCATGAGAGGGAAATGCTGACTCTTTGCCATAGTCATGGAGGTAATGGGGAAGGGAGTAACTGGACCCCAGAAGCACAAAAGGTCAGTAAATTTCTTCCACAGTTTAAAGAGGGGGATAATTTTGATAGTTTCATTCATATGTTTGAGAGGGTATGCAAACAGTGTAGTGTTGACCAAAGGCTCTGGGTACAGTTCCTGACCCCCTTACTCCATGGTAAAGCTGTAAATGTTTTTTCAAAAATGTCAAAAAAGACTCCTTGAAGGCTAAGGCCGAGACGTCAGAGGAATAAAGTGTGTTTTTTCTTCATTTGTGGATTACTATGTGGTTGTTTTTCCTTTTGTTGCTTGATGCTATATATGTTTTTTCAAAAATGTCTGACATCGCACGTTTTGATTATACTGCTGTTCAAAATCACTTGTTAAAATTGTTTAAGCTAACACCTGAGACATATAGGAAAAAGTTTTGTGAGCATAGATGCAAGGCAGATGAAAGTGTATGTGAATATGTTGCTGAACTGAGCACTTATTTCCATAGGTGGGTGAGTGGATGTCTGGTCACCACTTTTGAAGGGCTGGCAGACCTTTTGGTGAGGGAACAAGCCCTTAGCACTTTGCCTCCGGACATGAGGATCTGATTAGCTGATAGACAAATGTGCTACTTCAGATGAGTTGGGGAAGAAGAGAGACCTATACCTGGCAAGCAGGGCAACCCTGCACAGGAAAGGGACCCCCAGTAGTGCTCATGGGTCTAAAGGAACCCATGGTGGGCAGAACAGACTGCCCCAACAGAATCTGCCAGTAGCAAGGGAAGCCACTAGTCCCGGTACACATCCAGGAGCTAGGGTTAAATGTTTTGAATGCAACCAGTGGGGCCATGTGCCACACAGGTGTCCGTGGAGGCAAGGTGAGGAACAAAAGGTGAGGGAGCCAGCAAGTGGGAAAGACAAAATGCCAATAGTAGGTTGTTTTGGGACAACAAGGGTACCAAACTACCACTAGAGGTTATATCCTATTGTAATGAATGGCAAGGACGCCATTGCCAAGAGAGAGACAGCCTTTGATCTAACCATTGTAAAGTCTGCAATGGTTACAGAGGAGCACTACTTGCCTGGGCAGTCTACTCCAGTCAGGGCTTTAGGAGGGATCCCATTCCAAATACCTTTGGCTAGGGTTCACCTTGATTGGGAGGGTGGAAAAGGAAGCCAGCAAGTAGGTGTGTTTGAGGATATACCTGCAGATGTCCTGATAGGGAATGATTTTGATAGTGCAGTACCCTATGCTTGTGCGCAGTACCCTGTGCTTGTGCAGTTACACGCAGTCAGGCTTGGAGACAAGCAGGTACATCTGCTAGCCTGGGCGAGACACAGACAGACTGCATACTTGCAGCCAGGACTGGTGAGGTGGTTACTTCTGGGAGAGAGCTACCCTGTAGCCATGAGACTAAAGGTGGATCACAGCTTCTTGGTGTAGAGATGGTCCCTTGGACAGAGCGACTGCAAAGGTAGAGGTGAGTAGTAGTACCCAGGCTGACAATGAGACACCACTGTCAGAGGATGCCAGACTTCCTGTGGAAGGGGAGCTGGGAAGGGTTACAAGGAGAGGGTTGAGACAGGCTCAGCACTCAGACCTTGCACTGCAAGGCCTGAGGCAGGTAGCTAGGGTGGCACTTGATTCTCGAGGAAAGGGGGAATCTGTATACTGGGACAAAGGGTTACTATACAGAGTGTGGACCCCTGAGGGAGGGCTAGAAGGTGAGAGAGTACAGCAGTTGGTAGTGCCTATAGCCTACCATCTGGTGCTTCTAGCCATATCCCATGATATTCCCTTTGCAAGTCATATGGGCATAAAACATACAAAGAGGCATATTTTGCAGAACTTCTATTGACCTGGAATTTCCAGAGATGGTACTGCTGGACCTGTGAGCAGTGCCAAAAGGTAAGCAAGGCAGGAGACAAGGTGAGAGTTCATTTTATGCCTTTACCTGTGATTGAGGAGCCATTTCAGAGGGTAACTATGGATATTGTGGATCCTCTGAGTACCCCAAGTTCCACAGGGAAAAAGTATATCCTAGTGGTAGTGGATTATGCTACACAATACCCTGAGGTGGGGGCTCTGTCCTCCATTGAGGCAGAGAAGGTGGCAAATGCTTTGTTAGAGATTTTCAGCAGGGTAGGTTTCCCAAAAGAAATACTGACTGACAGAGGTGCCAGTTTCATGTCAGACCTGCAGGCTTGTCTGTGGAAATCCTGTGGGGTGAAGCACATGAAGACCACCCCCTACCATCCCCAGACTAATGGTTTTGTTTAAAAGTTAAACTCTACAATCAAGTCCATGCTACAGGCATTTGCAGATCAGTTTAAAAGGGAGTGGGACAAATATTTGCCCCATCTGTTGTTTGTGTACAGACAGGTTCCTCAGGAATCCACAGGTTTTTCACCCTTTGAGTTGCTGTATGGGCATACGGTGAGGGGACCTCTAGATTTAACTTGAGATGAGTGGGAAGGTGAGTGCGAGTCTTACAAGGAGTCTGTTGTGGCATACATCCTAAACCTCAGGACAAGGCTCAGGGAACTCATGGGCTTGGCCCAGGAGAACCTGGCAGAAGTTCAACAACAGAAAAAAGGCGTGGTATGACAGGAATGCTCAAGCTAGAGAGTATGCTGTGGGGCAGCAGTAATGGTTCTCATTCCTGTCAGACACAACAAGTTCCAAGCAGCTTGGGAGGGACCCTACAAGGTGGTAAGAAAGGTAAGTGGTGATAACTACATGATGGAACTGCTAGGCAGAAGGCAGGAGCACAAACTGTACCAAGTTAACATCATGAAACCTTACCATGATAGGGAGGCCCATGTGCTGAGCATTTGCAGTGGATTGCAGGAGGAGTCTGAGGGAGATCTGGGGACTGATCTTCTCAGTGAGGCTTGGGCTGACACCTCAGTGGAAGGGGTAGCAATGTCCCAGCAGCTATATCCTACCCAGGTTCAAGAAATCTGAGCAGTGTTGCAGGAATTTGGGGACATGTTCACTGGGAAACCAGGGTGCAAACAGGACCCCAAAGGCCTATTAGGCAGGACCCTTATAGAGTGCCTGAGAGTATCAAACAGACTCTGAGGGGGGAGGAGGTACAGGAGATGTTGGAACTAGGGGTGATTCAAGAGTCCAACAGTCCCTGGGCCTCCCCACTGGTGCTGGTGCCAAAGAAGGATGGCAGCACCAGTTTCTGTATGGACTACAGGAAATAAAATAGTCATACAGAGTCAGATGCTTACCCCATGCCTAGGACAGATGAGGCCCTAGAGCAGCTGGGTGGGGCTAAGTATCTTACAACTATCAGTCTAACCAGGGTTTACTGGGAGGTGCCCTTAGATTCATAGGTTCATACTAGGTTATCTGCCCTGGGGCAATTATAAGCTTAGCCTGATTCTGTATGGCTTACGCCACCCCTTGATTTGAGTATACTGTGCCCTTTTTAAGGTTTAGTTTACTGTGCCTCTGTCTAATAGTGACACGGGAGTAATCCCTGGGACAAACCTACGATCCCCCATCCACCTATCGAGATTCTTCTTGAAGAGATTCAGTGAGGTGCTCTGCCCCACATGAACTGGAATTCTATTCCAGAGCGAAGGGAGCCTCTGGGTTATGAACCTGTCCCTCCAGCAAGTTCTATTTATTTATGTGCTGAGGTTCAAGTCCATCGAGCGTGTGGCTCTAAGGGATTTAGATTTACTGAGGTGGAGCATGTCCATTAATTCTGGATTTGACATAGCTTTGTATGTCAGGCATAGATCGCCTCGAAGTAAGCGGTATGCAACTGAGTAGAGCTGGAGTTTTTTTAACCGAGCAGCATATGGCATCTGTTTGAGACCCTTGATCCTCTTGGTGAGATACTTTTGGGGTCTTTCTAATTGCTGCAGGTGTCGGGTAAGGTACATCCCAAAAGGGGCATTGTATTCTATGATGGGCCTGATGAGGGATGAATAAAGGGACACGATTACCTCTCTTGATCTAGATGTGAAACCCTTCGTGATGAGGTGGGCTATATAGAAGGTCTTTCTAACCACTTTGGCAATGTGGTTTTCAAAGGAGAGATTGCTATCAACTTGGGTCCCCAGGTCCCTAATAACTTTCTCTGTACTTAATGGGTTTCCGCCTATGTGGTAATTTGTGGGCATATTGTTTTTGCCAAAGGGTATGACTATACATTTTTTGGCATTTAGCTTTAAACCATGGCACTGGCACCTGTTATCTGTCTCTGTGAGACCTTTTTGAAGGATGTTTGTGTCAGCTGGAGAGTTGATTATGGTGCCCAGTTTGCAGTCGTCTGTGAACTTGGTGAGCCATAGTCCTCCCATGTTTGCCTGTACCTCAGAAAAGTATATACAGAACAAGAGTGGTCCCAGGACAGAACCCTTTGGGATGCCACTTGTGATTGGTTTCGAGTCGGACATGGCTCCAGCAATTCTCACTCTGTGGGTTCTGTCTTTGAGCCAGTTTGTGACCCATCTTGTGACATAGGGGTTTATATTTAAGCTGGATAGCTTATCTATGATGCCCGAGTGGGGTATTGTGTCAAATGCCTTTGCAAGGTCCAGATAGGCTGTGTGGACTACCTTCCCTTCATCTATGGCTTTGGTGACTGTTTCGAAGAAGTCAACCAGGTTCAAAAGGCAGGATCTGCCCTTGACAAAGCCGAACTGGGTAGGATCTAGTGTCTGTAGGTCCCCAATGTCTTTGTTTATGAGTTCCATGATGAGCCTGTCCATAGCCTTGCAGACTAAGCTAGTCAGGCTTATGGGGCGATAGTTTCCAGGGTCCATAGAGGCTCCACCTTTGTGGAGTGGGACCACTGTTGCTGTACGCCATTCTGTGGGCACATATCCTGTAGTGAGGCTGAGATTGTATAGCTGTTTTATTTGAGGGATTAGTTCCTCTTGGAGTTCATGTAGGACGCAACCTGGGGCGCCATCTGGTCCCATGGAAGCAGTGTTTTTTTGCTTTGGAGAGGGCAGCCTTCACCTGAGCATCAGAGATGTTTGGGAGGCAGCCCTTTGCTGGGATAGATACTTGCTTTTTTTTGGGGGGGGGGGTGGAGAAGTTTGCACTGAACCTGTCTGCCAGGATATTGGCGATGTCTGTGGGTTCAGTGTACTTTTTGTCATTTAGAATCAACTCAGAACAAGTCTGGGAGTTGCATCCCAGGTTTCTAACATAATTGAAAAAAGCCTTATGATTGTCTTTGGTGTCCTGTGCAATTTTTCTCTCAAAGCTGGCCTTGGAGGATTTTATGAGGGATCGTAATTTTTTGCTAGTACTGATCAGAGATGCCTTCCCTATTAGGGATTTTGCTCTATCATGTAGTAGCTTCCTCCTTCTGTTGTACAGTTTATTTATGGCAGGGGTCCACCAGACTGGACGCCTGCCTTTGGATGATTGGGTCTTGGTTTTGTTTGGGATAGCATGATCCATGCATTCCTGGAGATGTCCGTAGAATGCATTTATATAGGATTCTGCAGTTTGGGCCGTAGTTTCCACTGGCCTTGGGGCCTTGAAAGATTCCACTTTGGTTTTGAGAAGTGAGAAGTTCACTTTTGAGAAGTTTTTCACTGTGGTTGTCTGGGCTGGGGGTGGGGTCGGGATGTGGACATCCAGTGAAATTAATTTATGGTCTGATCTTACCAATGAGGGATATACTTCTGGTGTGGAGCATAGAGTCCCCATGTTGGTAATGATCAGGTCTAGTATGTTGTCCCCTCTTGTGGGAGTGGTGACTAGTTGTTCCATAGCATTTGAGTTTATAATTTCCAGGAACCTTTGGGCTAAGGTGCTAGAGAGAAGTCAGCCTTTGTGACTCCTTTTGGCTTGTATGAGTTCACAAAGATGCCCTTTGGGATGAAGAATGCCCCGGCAACTTTCCAGAGACTGGTAGATTATATCCTAGCAGGGGCAGGAGAGTTTGCCCTTACTTACCTAGATGATATTGCTATCTACAGCCATTCCTGGCCAGAGCACCTTCAGCATGTCAGGGAGGTGCTGGGCAGACTACAGAGGGAAGGGCTGACCATTAAGCCGAGCAAAGGTCAGGTGGGTATGGCAGAGGTCTCCTACCTAGGACATAGAGTGGGGAGTAGTAAGATAAAGCCAGAACCTGTAAAAGTGGAAGCTTTTCAGGCATGGCCTGCACCTGTTACTAAAAAATAGGTGAGGGCATTTTTAGGGACAGCAGGGTACTACAGAAAGTTCGTCCCAATTTATAGTACCATAGCTGCTCCCCTCACAGACCTGACAAGGAAGAACAGACCAGATAGACTAGTGTGAACACCAGCATGTGAGCAGGCATTCCAGAAGCTTAAAGAAGCTTTGGGTGGACCCCCTGTGTTAGCCAGTCCAGATTACAGCGAATAATTTGTTGTGCAGGTGGATGCTTTGAACCATGGGTTGGGGGCTGTACTTAGCCAGATTTCTTCAGAGGGAGAAGAGCACCCAGTGGTTTATCTCAGTTGTAGGCTCCAGCCCAGGGAGGAATGCTACGTAGCTGTAGAAAAGGAATGTCTAGCCATAGCGTGGGCACTGCAGAAACTTCAGCCTTATCTGTATGGTAGAAAATTCACCATTATGACAGATCACAATTCTCTAACATGGTTAAACAGAACCAGCCAGCAAAATGCCAAGTTACTAAGATGGAGCCTGGGGTTGCAAGTATATGATATGTCCATGCAGCCAAATGAAACACAATAAGAGAACCTGGATGAAGCTCACGACACACCTTCTTAGTAATTCAAAAGTTCACAGTATGCAAAACAGTACATCTGAGCTACCCAGGTTATGTCCATGCAGCACCGCAGTGGGATTAGCACTGCCAATGCAGATGGACTCTTAAGACAGGGAATGGGGTAAGGTATACTCAGATAGACCTAACTCCCTCAAGCAGCATTTCTCAAGGGTCACTTGAAAAACTAGCTTGAGTTCTCTGGGGGGGGGGGGGTATGTGAAGATTGGGTGAAAATAGGTGAAGGCTGCCAGCCTAGCCAGATAGAATTTTGGAGATAATTCTGCCATCTGTAAATATTAATGTAAACCACAGGCTTGTTGTCTTAAATGGTAAAATAGTGTTACCTGTGGAACTGGAAAATAATGTAACAAGAGTGCACTCTGCTGACCACGTAAAGCATGTTGTGACCCTTTGATCTAAACACGGCTCCGGCCAGTCTAGATGAAAGAATTCTTGCTATTGTTTTAAGGCCAGAGTTAATGGACAGAGTTTGCATGCATAAATGTCCTGTATGGCTTTGCTTCCTGACTAGGTGTACGCTTTCTAAAGAATGTAGCCTGGGAACCCCAGGGAAGTGTGAAGAATGATGTAATGTGAACCAGGAATGTGATTTTAAAAACAGAGAGAATCAGAGATCATTAAGCATTTTTGTCTTTACCATCCAACTCCCCAGCACTGTCTTGCTCTATATGTAAGTTTATCTTAGATTTGCGTTTTCTCTTAGAAATAGCTAGAAACTAGAAAGATTAGACTGTGTTTTTCTGTGATGTCAGAACTGTACTACTGAATTATTTAAAGTATTTCTCTGTGATCTCTGAACTCTTGACTAGCACTGTGTAGTACAAAGTATTGTCTTGTGTTTTGACTATTTGTTATTAAATATTTTTAAACCATTTCAACTGTGGCTGTTTTTGTAGAGATAATTTAAGCTCTTTAGATTACTTGCATGCCTTTGGTAAAATTGTACAAAGCCACTCTAATAGCTTTAGCCCTGGGCTATACTACCAATTGGATAATAATATTGCACAGTAATAATTGGACACCCTTTTAAGGGCTTTTGAGTAGCTGATAAATATTAGTGGGTGGTGGCAGCTGGTACTATCATATAGTCTAGGAGAAAGGGGCACAGCTGGAGAACCTGTGCCAGTCTTCCCCAGTAGTGTCTGTGTGGTTGTATAAACTCTTCTCAAAGTGTGTGTGTGCGTGTGTGTGTGTGTGTGTGTGTGTGTGTGTGTGTGTGTGTGTGTGTGTGTGTGTGTGTGTGTGTGTGTGTGTGTGAGTGCGTGTTGTGTGTGTGTGTGTGTGTGTGTGTGTGTGTGTGTGCGTGTGCTACTTGGGCAGGGACATGAAGCACAGGTTGGACAGAGAGGGTGCTGGAGGTTTTAGCTTGCCCACTAAGCTGAGATCTGGACCTTATAGCTGTGCCAGTGGGGAGTCTTATTGGGGATCTGGAGAGCAAGGGAGCGACCAGCCCTGGACTGACTGTGATCTCTGTGTGGTCTTAAGGGTAATTGCACTTTACTGTGTGTATTTGTTATCCTTTCTTCCTATATGAGACACCCCTCTCTGGTGTTAGTGGTGAGAATTGAGGCTCCTTGATTGCTGAGCCAGGGCACGGGCATCACACCCTGTATTATCAGATTAGGTATCTTGTGCCCACAGGAAGGACATTTCTTAAAACCAGTGGGTTTATCAGCCATAGCGACAATAAGGGAAATAGCTGACAAAGACAGAAGGAAAACATTTTTTTTAGAGGACTACCAACAATAGTAGATGAAAGGAACTACCCTCTGAAGGGTAGGAAAAAAACAGAGAAGAAGAAGGGTAGTATCAAAAATGGTACAAAGAACTACCAAAGGCAGAAGCAGGAGAGAAAATAAACTATAACCCTAATATGAATGAAACTGAAAAACTAAGTTAAGAGAGAAAGATGAGATTAAAAAATAAAGCTGTAAGAAAATTACAAAAGAAATTGCACTCACTGCAAAAAAAGAAAAAAAAAACACACTCCAAAGCTCTGCGAGAAGGATCTGCATCTGAAGTGATAAGGCAGCAAATGAGATCTGAGGTATTGTATGGTGACCAGGGCATTATGGGTAAAGGAAGGCGTTCAAAAGTTGGATCTGAGAGTCTAGTAAATGTGGTTGAACAGGATCATCATGAGACCCATCAGTTAAGGAACGAATGAAAAGGACAACATCAGATCAAAAGGAAACACCCTTAGACAATCATTTGGTTATCTTGTCTTCAGACTCTTAATGGTCAGCACCCAGCATTTGTATTTAGGCTACAAGTTCACTCTCCAAAAACTCATTATTTTCACTTAGTACAGTAACTTATCACATTACAACACATGCATTTATTTCCCCTTGACTTATTAACACTTACATGGTTTGGATTGTAATTTAGGGAAATTTGTTGCCTCCATCAAGTGATTTTTCTTCTTACAAACCCCAGCATTGGGATTTGAAAAGAGGAAGACTGTTGGTGCTGGGACCAAAGATACTTCAGATACCAGTCTATATTTCTCATGTGGAGTCTTGACAGGGATATAATGAGAATCATAGATGCCATGAGACCTAAAATCCTAAGGTAGTCCCTCACATTGACCTACGTTTGAGTGGAAAACCTTAGAAATAGCTCTAGATATAGATCTATTTTTCCTGTAGAACTGAGGTGTCTAGTTGGCATCTCAGGAACACAATCCTATTTGAAGGTGTCAAAAAGAACTATTCAGTATTCTCATGGAATTGGAGCTTCTGTAAGAGAGATCCCTGACACTTTGAAAAAGACTCTGCAAAGGTAAGCAAGCTAAATATGGAAAATGTGTGCCTGCAATGAGCTATAACTGGAGCTAGACACTTTGTAAACACTCTTGGTGCAGTGGATAATTCAAAGGGTATGGCAGAAAACTGATCATGTGATCCAAACACGCAACCTTAAAAAACTCCTGGTGCCTGGATGAATGGGGATGTGATGATAAACTTCCTTTAAATCTACTGTTACCAGGACACTTAAATGAGGAAGACAGTGGTAACATATTGTAAAGTCACATCATTTTAAATTGGGCACTATCAAAAACAGGTTTAGGAAATGTCTTCATTAAAATGGAATCAGTCCCTCTTTCTTTAGCAGATACCACCTTATAAGTTAGATCAACAGCCTGAATTAAACCCTGAGTCACATCCAATAAACTACTTCTAAGGAAATTTGTGGAGGAGTAGATACATGTTTAGTTTTCTGTTTCTTTTGGACAAGAAAAATGGTGCTAACAGTGTTATTTATGGTGACAGCAGCTTCCTCAGGGGTGAGCACAACATCCTGACCAAACAGGAAGTCTTCTCTGTTCCTTCTCCCAAGACCAACAACAGTGGCTCTCCCTTGCACACTGAGGGGATCCCAACAGCTGCAGAGCAGCTGTATGTCCCCCTGTCTGCCAAACTTTACCCCACTGTCTCCACCAGACATACCTCAAAGCATACCTGTCACCAGTCCTCTACCTAGTATCTCCAAAGAGCAGGTCATAACCAAACTCTCCATGGCCAAATACACAGCCTCTATGGGACCAGATGACATTCCACTAAATGGTCTAAAACAGGACCTAGTGGAACCACTTGGCACTCTCTTTAGCCACAGTCTAAGTACTGACTTTGTCCCAGCAGAGTGGAAAACAGCAACAGTAATTCCCTTGCACAAAGGGGTCCATCAACCATTCCTGGGAACTGTAGCCCCATAAGCCTAACCAGCCTTGTCTGCAAGGCCATGGAGAGAATCATCATGAACCTTATCAACAAAGACATAGATGACCTTCAAACTCTTGACCTGGCCCAATTTGGCTTTATTAAGGAAAGCTCTTGCTTATTAAACCTGGTGGAATTCTTTGAGAATGTCACCAAAGCCCTGGATGAAGGCAAAACAGTACATGCAGTCTATCTTGACTTAGCCAAGGCTTTTGACACAATCCCTCACTCGGGCATCATTGAGAAACTCACCCAGATGGGAAATGAAATGGCTACACCCAGTGTCTTGTGTACAGAGAGGCACAAAGTCATAAAATATCAGGATTTGCAGGCAGAAGTGAGAGAAATGTGGAAGAAAGATATCCAGATAGTACCAATAGTAGTAGGAGCAACAGGTCTTATAAAATAGAATCTACAGTTGTATTTAGATATGTTACCAGTGCATGTAACTCTATACAAATTGCAGAAGAAGTCATTACTGGGCACATTACGGGTGCTGCAAAGAGCACTTCTGGCTGACATCAAAGACTGAAAGCATACTAATTTCATGAACTTTAATCATACTTTGACTTAGGAATGGGGTACATTTCTGTCATGGTAATAGAAACCCAAAAGACTTGGAGAAATTGAAAAAAAATGGGAATTAACCCATATGTCATTCAATGGATAGCCAACTGACTCATCGACAGAACACACACACAGTCAAAGTTGGGAATTCCACCTCTACCAGCAGATCAGTTACCAGTGGTGTACCACAGGGATCTGTGCTGGGCCATCTACTGTTTGGAATCTATTTCTCAGAAGTCCAGGTGAAACTAGATGGCCTCTGGCTTACCAAGTTTGCCGATGACTGCAAACTGGGTGCAATCATTGAGTCTTCCAATGATGTTGACATACTACAAAAAGGGATTACAGAGACAAATGATTGGTGCCAAAGCCACAGACTTAAATTAAAAGCAAAAAAAATGTGTTATTATCCCTTCCGGCAAAGGGGAGGTCCCTGCAAATTGCAATATTAACAGTAACCTATTAGCTCAAACTCTATGGTGACAGACTTGGGAACGCAGGTTAACAGCAACCTTAACTTCAATCACCATGTGTCCAAAGTGGTAAGGAAGGACTTTTATGTTGCACATCTCATAAGTAAGGTCATTGCATCAAGAGCTAAGGACATTATAACATCCCTGTATTCATCCTTCATCAAACCATTACTAGAGTACAACACTCCCTTCTGTATGTACCTCACCACACACCTGCAGCAGCTGGAGAGACCTGAGAGGATTCTCATCAAGAAGATTCAGGGCCTTCAACACATGACCTACATAGACTAAAGGCTCTGTCACTGTACTCTGTGTCTTATAGGCTGCTGATAGGCATCTTGTGCCTCGCCTACAAAGCAGTCTCGGGCCCTGCTCTAATGGAAATGCTGCACATCCGCAAGTCAAGTGGGACAAGATTTACTCACCCTAGGGATCTTAAACTAGCCTTTGACATTATCAGGACATGCCTGGAGAGACAGATATGTCTCCCGGAGATTGCCACTCCTCTGGAACAAACTCCCAGTTCATGTAAAACAGAGCTCCTCAATGACCCTATTTAAGCATAACTTAGACAACAGGATAGGAGACCAAAATTTTACCCCCGAGGACTCACCTACAGTGGATATAAAAAGTTTACACACCCCTGTTAAAATGCCAGGTTTTTGTGATATAAAAAATGAGACCACAATAAATCATTTCAAAATTTTTCCCACCTTTAATGTGACCTATAACCTCTGCAACTCAATTGAAAAACAATTTTATTAGGGGAAAAAATATAAAAAATAAAAAACGTACAATAAGCTGGTTGCATAAGTGTGCACACTCTTAAACTAATACTTTGTTGAAGCACCTTTTGATTTAATTACAGCATTCAGTCTTCTTGGGTATATACCTACCATCAATTAAAGAGACTCTGATTAACCCCAAATAAAGTTCAGCTGTCCTAGTAGGATTTTCCTGACATTTGCTCAGTTGCCTGCTGCAGCAAAAGCCATAGTTCACAGAGAACTTACTTCTTTGCCATATCTCTTTCTCCCTACCTTATTTTAAACTCCATTTTCATTTTATCTCACTCACTAGTTATCCCTTTTAAAGAAATTTCTGTTTTCACTAATAAATGTCAGATTAATTCCACTTCCTGTTTCCATAATTCCTCTCTTTTTAACAGGTAAGCACAAAAGTGCTACACTTCATTGCCTTGCATCTTTGCTAGTTTTTAATGATGTATCTTAAATAGTTTTTGGATGTGTATAAAAGCTTTCACTTCAATACACATGCTCTTCTAAAATATAATTCCTCCCCAGCCTAGCAGAATAATTGTACCTTTTGGAATAATATTGAAATTCTGTCTGAGTTACTACTATAGCAATAACCCATGCCTGAGTGTGGGTAATTCGGGATTTACCCACGGTTGGCATGGTTTGGTCCCGAGGGCGAAGCCCGATGGACCAAACAAAGACAACCGTGGGTAAATCCCACATTACCCACACCCAGAAGTGGGTTATTGCTATTATACTATGACATTATTTAAGAAAAGAAATAATTACTTTTCTTAAATAATGGCATTGTATAATGCCTCTTTGCTGCCCTTCCGCAGCTGTCTGGTATCCGCGGCAGTTCTGATGTACTGCGCATGCCTCTGCCTCTGGGCATCAGAGCTGTGGCCAAAAGCAACGGAGAAAGCAAGATCTCCGTTGTTTTTTACTGTTTCACTGTTAAATGGGTTTAACATAGCGAGACAGCTTTAAAAAAAGCAACGGAGATCTCCGTTGCTTTTTTAAACCTGTGTCGCTATGTTAAACTCTTTTAACATAGCGAGACAGTGTTTTAAAAGAGACTTATACTAATGGAAAAAGTCCGGGCGACCGGACCTTTTTCCATTAGTATAAGTCGATTTAATGTGGGGTCATGGTATAATACTGAATTCCCCATCATTCTACCAAATATTTTCATATATTTCTTCAAAACTCTATTCTTTCTTGTTATATTTTCATTTTAGGTCCCCTGATACATCCTCACTATTGTAAATCAAGTTCCAGTCCCCACTTATACAAATATTCCCTGCTGAAAGCTGATTATTTCTCCCAAGATTCTCTTACTCTTCATCATAGTAGTTTCGGTTGGAATATTAATATACATCAATTTAATCCTCCTCCTCATCTGCTAATAACCCCTTACTGCCACAAATCTACTATTATTGTCTTTTTCCTTCTATCAGTATTCGAGCAACTTGTATTTTTACTCCCCTTTTCATTTATCCCTGATATTCTGCTGAATGTACACCCTTAAATCCTTTCTTGTCAAATTCACACACTTTCACTACTGCAATAGTGATCTACTCAAATAGCTACCATTGTGGTAAGTTTACTTGAACAGCTGTACTTTCTCAAAACATTTATGTCTAAGTACTCTATAAAGAATTTTTTTTAATTTGCCAACTTGTCACATTACCAGAACACGTGCTCTGTAATTCCTTTCTCTTCCCTATCATATCTGGAACATTTGTCATCTACCTCATGAAAAATCATCTGAAGTCTTTGATTTGGATACTAGCCAGATGTCTGATCCTTGGCAGGATACATACCACTTAGCTTTGGCTACTGTAACAGTGATCTAAAGATGAACATCATATGTTATTAACTAAGGAAATAATTTTTTGAGCTGGGATATAGGATCTGAACTGTCCAGATATAGTAAGACCTTACTACATTTAATGTTTTTGGCTGCCTAAAAAAGCAATCACAAAAAGCTGGGTTATAAAACTCTAACACAGGGATTTGAAGATGTACATAGTTATGTGTGTTTGTATTAATAGGTTTTAGTTGTGTTTTGGGTGTGCGTCTGCTTTTTTTTTTTTGTTTGATTTTGTTTTTCGTTTGAGGGTTTTTATTACAACAACATATCTTGTAAAAGGTGACATAAGTCCCAGGGTTCATGATAAGAAAAAAATATAAAGGACTGACTTGGAGAACATTAATGGGTCCATGTACCACAAAAGCTGGAAAGAGACATCTAAAAAAATAAATATATATATGTATGTATATATATATATATATATATATATATATATATATATATATATATATATATATATATACACACACACCTACAATAGGCAGGAATAATGACTTTTTACCATAATGGCAACACTTAACATATTTTTTATCAAACACCT
Source organism: Protopterus annectens (assembly GCF_019279795.1). Classification (NCBI taxonomy): domain Eukaryota; kingdom Metazoa; phylum Chordata; order Ceratodontiformes; family Protopteridae; genus Protopterus; species Protopterus annectens. The sequence goes on along the minus strand of NC_056744.1, from coordinate 405,801,166 downwards.
TTATTAAATTATCACTTGTGATATAGGCAAGTTTACATTCATATAAAAGTAATCAAACTATATTAACATAACAAACATTATACTTACATGTAATACTATATATCATATAACCTAGGCAATATTACATAAATTATTCAATTCCTGCTATTTTTTAAACAAGAAACATCTTTTTTAAATCATCACTTACTACAAAGGCAATCATACAGTTATATAAATGAAAACAAACCTCACTGACCCAATCCTAGTTGCAAGATTTTCATCACAAACCATACTGACACACTCCCACTTGCAAACATTATACATAACTAATAATTTACCCAATATTTCACACTCAAACATTACATAGCGCATTTAAGTCCTGCTGCCTTTTAAGCATCACTCCTCCCTTATATGTATTGTTCTCACAATTTCCATTTTTTTCCTATGTAGTTTGCTCCTACCCTTTTCCAAAGATCTCAATTCCAGTTGTTTATCTCTGTTACTATAGTCACTACTTCAAGTATAGTTGGCTTAGATTTTGATTTTCTAGTATTTTTTGGCAGCCACAATTATTAGACACAGCAAGGCCTTACCATGTCTAGGCAGTTCCAATTTTGTATCATAGCTCAGAAAAATCATCACCCTCATCAGAACAATCTGCCCATTCAGCATCTCTGACAGTGCATCCCACAGGGAATCCTTAAAGTCTGCCAACTCGCTGCACTCTCAGAAAACATGTTCCCAATTACGTCTTTCTTTCCCTTCACGTCTCTAACATTTGCTGTCTGCCTGAGGAAAAATTCTCTGGAGTCTACTTGAGGGATAAAAATATCTATGTAAATATTTCCAGGCAAAAATCTGAAACCTTCTAGATTTTATTGCATATTTGGGAGACATACTGTATGTGTGTGTGTGTATATATATATATATATATATATATATATATATATATATATATATATATATCCTCCAATTGTTTCTTTGTGAATTGCTTATCCAATTTCTCTTCCCAATCCTTTCTAACCTCTTCTGATTGATTCTTATAGTTATCATGCAATATTTTATATGCTGTACTAATTATTCCTTTTTTTAATACCAGTTTCTGTTCCAGAGTCTACTAAAAACTCTACCAGTGCTGGCCTTTCATTTTGGACCCCTCTATTTCTTTCTCTTTGCCTATACTCTGATATCAGTCCCTGATAAGGAAGGCAATCTCTAGCCTGCAGTCCAAATAAATTCCTGGCATCTTCCCATTCTATCATCTTTCCCTCTCTACTCATTTGCTCCCAATACCTTGGTTCCTTTGCCAGTTTTCTCCAATAAATTCCATCCCCCTCATGCCTATTGCTTGTATCGCTAATTTCAGTCATTCTCATTGACAGAATCTCCTTTTTCCATTCCCATGTTGGTAAAGTTCTTAGAAAACTTTCTACTACTTTATGGATATAATATTCTGTATGATTATTTTTATTCTACTTAAGGGTCTGCATCCAAAATCCTAATTGCTCCTTGTTTCTTGAGCTTCCCCCCTGTTTCATCATCATACCTTTCCACTTTGAATTATAGTTTTCTGCTTGTTTTATATATAGGAGTCTTAACTGCGTAGCTCTGAAATACCCCTTCAAATTGGGTAATCCCAATCCACCCTGTGTAGCTCTAAAATTCCCCTTCAAATTGGGTAATCCCAATCCATCCTGTTCTACTGGATGGACTGCTGTCTTCCCCTCCCAGATAAAGTCATTTAGCTTCTTATTAATTGCTACCCAGAACTTCCCTGGTTGATAAAAATATGCCTGACCTGTGTATAAGACTAAAGGGACTAAAAACATTTTAACTGCTTGCATCTTACTACTCCATATCCATATAACAAAGCTTCAGTTTTTGTGTTATCTTTTGTTAGTCTCTTCCCACATATCCTTAGCTGCCACACTAGAATAATTTTAATCCATACTCCTATATACCTCATTTTGTCATGCATCCATAAATATGGATATTCCTGAACCAGTTCATGTGTGGGTACATAATTTACTGCTATTGCCTTTGTTTTATCTTCATTAGGTTTGTATCCTGAAGATATCTGACTGTCTCAAAATGTTCCAGAACACTGTTATGTCTTTTTCTAGTTTTGTCAGGTTTAAAATAATATCATCTGCAAATAAAGCCAACTTTTCTTGACTACCATACCAATTATATCCTTGCATTTCTGAGTCCCTTATTTTCTTTGCCACTAATAAAAAATAACAAAGAGGACACCCCTGCCTGGTTCCTATGCTCAAGCAGAAATTAACAAAGAGGACCCCACACACTTTATTTTTCACTACCGATCCCTCATATATCCTCCTAATCAACCTTATATTTTTTCAGGAAATGCAAATGTTTCCATTGCCCTGCTCATAAAGACCCAGCTTACTCTCTCAAATGCATTCTCTGCATCAAGACCCACCAACAACAATGGTATTTTCTTACATTCTGCTTCCCTCTGGATCATCAATGTTCTGTTAATGTTGTCAAGTGTTTGCCTCCCCTCCACAAAACCACATTGATTCACATCTATCAGTTTTGGTATTACTTTTGCCATTCTTCTAGCCATTATGGACATTAATAATTTATAATCATGGTTTACGATTGAAATGGGCTAGTACAACACTGGATCTGATGGATCTTTACCCTATTTTATGTTTTACAGCTACCACTGCTTTCTTCCAGGATGCTGGTACTTTTCTTCTTAAGATACTGTTAAACAAAACTTTCCAGATATTTATCAGTTTTTTTTCCTCCTAGCTTCCGAATTTCCACAGGAATACCATCTGTTCCTTGGAACGTTCCTGTAGATTGGTTATACATCACACTTTTTATCTCTTCTCCTATCCTAACCGTTAGTAATTGAGCCTCGTCTCCCTCTAACCTTGGCATATTTAATTCTTCCATAAAAATTTCCATTTGTATCTTTCCTTGATTTTCATATTTCACTGCTTTATACAGACTCTCATAGAATTTCTGAAATATTTTTTATACCTTTGCAGCATCTCTTGTTACCTTCCTTGTGATAGGCTCCCTAAGTGTGGCAACAAGCCCTTTCTACTTTCTGTGCCCGAGTCATTGTGCTAAAAGTTTTTGTGCTCTAGTGTTATCAAAAAACAGTTGCTTAACAGCAGTCTTTCTAAGCTTGTACATATTATCAAGGTAATCCCTTATTTTCTGCCTAGCATTCTGCAGTTGATCCTCTTGTTTTGTAAACCTCCCCATATTTTGCAATACTTTTACATTTGTCAGTCCCTCTAAATAATTATTATTACTTCTTAACCATAGCTCCCTTTCTTTTACTTCCACCCTATTTTTAAACTCCACCTTAATTTTATCCCACTCCCTAACTATATTTTCAGAAGAAATTTATATCCTCTCTAACAGCTCCTGAATAATCTCCAGTACTCATTCCTTACATTCCTCTCTTTTAAAAAGATAGGTGGGAAAGAGCCAATGTCTCATTTTTATTTTATTACCAGATTTCATTACCAGGTGCTTTTATTTTAGCTATTATTGGTGCGTGATCTGAAATAGTTATTGGGTGAGTATCATGACCTTTAACTAAATGCACATGTTCCTGTAAAATGTAATTTCAGTGTAGTCTAGCCCAGTTTTTATATCTTGGGGAATAATATGTAAATTCACTCTGACCTCTTATTACTGAATTCACATCTTCCATGCCAAATATTTTCATAAATTTCTTCAAAAATCTACCCTCTTTTGTTATATTCTCCCTTCTGAGCCCCCAGACACATCTTCACTGCTGTAAATCAAATTCCAGTCCCTACCTATAAGTAATATTCCTTGCTGAAAACGAATTATTTCTCCCAGAATGTTAAGTTCCATTATAGCAGTTTTTGGTGGAAAGTAAATACATACCAGTGTAATCCTCCTCCCCTGCCAGTAGTCCCTTAGCACTACAAACCTGATACTATTATCTTTTTTATCTTCCTATATCACTACTGGAGCTCCTCCTGCTACTAATATAAGTCCTCCCCTTTTTCTTTGTCCCAGGTATTCTGCTGAATAACCTTCATGAAAACCTTTCTTTATCAAATTCTCATATTCTTTTCTTTATAAGTGCATCTCCTATAGCATAGCTATTCACACTCTACATTTTTATATAGTTCACCAGTCTTTCTTGTTTGTATTTATCTGTGAGGCCATTTACATTTAAAGACATTAATGAAAGCATCATTATATTAAAAATATATTATTTCCACCTATGTATAACACTTTTTTTGTTAAATGTCTAGTTCCAGCTTTTGCGTTATCTGCATACACTGGCAGGTTGAACTTTTATACAGTTGTTTTTTGTCATATCCATTTGAGCCTATGTCGCATCTTATAAAACTTTTTGTTTTATTGAAAGCCCTCATACAAAAAAATAAAACACCCCCAATACCCCCCTAAAACCTATTAACTTAATACTAACACACAAAACTATGTACTCCTTCAAATATTGAAGTTTTACCCTCCTAATAGGAGCAAAAGTCCCAAACAGACAGACACACTTATAGACTTGAGTTGACCTAAAAGAAAGGTTATCCATGGTAAGACGCATGGTGCAGCCTGTGCTTCTACTAAGTGCTGATTGGTTTTATCTTGTCTTTATAGCTCTTCCAGTTTGGAAAACCCCTGAATATTTTCAGAGAACACTAACTACCTTGGGAAAGCTCCTGAATGCTTTCAGAGAACACTGTCTAGTTTGAGAAAAACCCTGAATACTTCAGAGAACATTATCTGCTCTGGGAAAAACCCTGAATGCTCTCTGAGAACATTATCTCTTAGCCATGTTTTCTTTTTTTCCTCAGCCAGTCATTCTCGACCAGACTGTAGCCAATTTCTCTTTATCAGATCGCCTCCATGGAGACATGAGAACCAGGAAGCCAGTTTGTCTTTATCAGATTGTTTCCATGGAAACATGAACACCAGCTGCAGAATTGTTACTGAACTTACATGTATTTGCTAGAAAAAAAGCCTCATAATATTCAATGTTCTTTTTCATTTACTTGTTCTTTCTTAAAACTTGTTAATAAATTGGGTTAAGGTCTTTAATACAATCATTTCCCCATGCAGGAATGAGGAAAAAGCACATTAATCTCTCTTTTACTATGCTTTTTATCCAGGCTTCTTTTTATGCATTGCAGTGCCTACAGTTCTTAAAACTAAAAAAAAAGAGAGGGAGAAGGCAGAAAGAAAAGAAAGAAAAAAGAACAGCATCACCTGTCCACAACCCCCATTACACTTAAAAATAACTGAAATAATTTTACTTATAGCATGTAAAGAAAACCACATGCCACAAAACTGGTACTATTTAAGGAAAAAATCTTTACTTACAGTTAACTTTCTCCCTCCTCTTGCCCTCCCCAAAGCAATTTTCTGAATATTAATGACATGAAGTACAGCTTATGCTTTAGAGTCCCCACAAGTCCAACAAACTATGAAAACGTTAAATACTTCCAGATTTTTTGGCATATTTCACAAATAATAATTATTGCATTGTAATCCCATATTATTTATTACTGTTCTCTGAAATCATGTTTCTGTTTCATTGCCAATGTACTCTCAATTCTTCTAATCAACTCTTGTGCTCCTTCCCTTCTCTCCATTTTCCACTGAAACAGTGGAAAAGGTTTCAGAGTTACAATCTCTCTGTGGTCTTTATTATCAGAAGAACAAGAAGCAGAATCTCCATCTGAAGCAGAATCTCCATCTGTTTCACAGCTCACTTTTTGTTGGACAAACTTTTGTATTTCCTCCTTAGCATGTACTTCAAGGGAAGAATATCCTGAAGACAGCTGGATACAGCAGTTTGAATCTCACACCCGCAACTCAACATTCCCTGAATAATGGAATAGATTTGCTCCTCTTCTGTCTGGTGTACAATGAGTAATCATTCTCCGCAAACACTCTGCTGTCTCCCACTTTTAGTACTTTATCCTTCTGCCACAGTTTTGTCAGAATCAACTCCTTCTCCTGGCAGGATTTCATCTTTACTATTAAAGGTCTAGGTTGCTTTTTTATAGCCAGCTTTGGAGCATACACATGATGTGCCTTTTCAACTAACAGTTCCTGCTGTGGAATACCAGTGCAGTTCCTTATTTGTGTTTTCATAAAATTAATGCAGTCTGTTCCTTCCAGCTTCTCTGATATAGCTGAAAATCTCAGGTTTTCCCTATGTGCTCTGTCCTCTAATTCTATTATTTTTTGAACCATCTCTTTCTGAGCAGTCTCATGTTCAGCTAGCCTTTTCTTTATTTTGACCTCTGATTTTTGCAGCTTTATCATCTCATCTGAATATCTGTTTAAAGCTTCTTTCATTTATTCCAGCCTTTTGTTGTTTGTGTTGATAAACTCCATCAGTGTTTTGTTTATTTTAACCAGGACTGTATGCAGTTGTCTTATACCTTCCTGATGGTTACTGGAAGTCATGTCTGATGTTTGCATTGCTTTTTGATGAACAGCTGCAGAACTCTCCCCAGTTATTGTTTCTTACTCACTTGTTATAGCTGATTTTTCCCAGGTTTTCTGTATTTTTTATTCCTGGCATCCAGGCAGTCTACTTACTAGTCAGTTACTGAAATTTACCAATGAACACAACTCTACTGACTTTCTATTTTCACACTGAAACAGCTAGAAACAAGCTGTTACTCAATGTGCAGCCATCTTGGAAGTTTTGAGGTATATTTATTTTGATGTAAATTAAGACACCTCCACCTTTAGTCCCTGTCTGTGTAATAGCTGGTCTAAATGAGTGGAAGGCATTATAACCTTGCAATGTTGGTCTGCTCTCTGCAGCTTTAAACCATGTCTCAGTGACTACACAGACATCAGCATTCACTAGGGTGAAGACAACTTTTCGGGAGTGGAGCTTTTTGTTTAGACTCCTGGAAATGAGCAGTAACACTTTTAGATTTTCTTGACTGTTCTGTGTGAAACTAGATATTGGTGAAATTTCAATGGTGCTTTTACAGGAAAAATGTCAACTCAAGGTGTCTGTGTCTATACACAGCACTGCCAAACAGTAGAGGGGAAACTATTAAGTAGACCATGATGATTTATGGATGATGTATTTAGGCAGACACTCTGAAGTTAAAAGCAAATCAAGCAGTACTTTACTGAAAAGAAAGAATTAGCCCATCAGGAATGATGAAAAGAGGAGAGTCATTTGGATGGCTACTGCCTGGCTACTACTAGTGTTGGTCTCACCACAGCTTCATGCTGATGGGATACAATGCCCCTTTGCTTCTTGTCACACCAGAAGCAAAACAGTAGCACCAATCCCAAGATGAAAAGTAGGACACAGGCTGTTTAGTGATCCACAGCCTTGTCCCACATGATGCAAGAGTCTGTAGGCTTGTTGCAGCCTTTTCCTAGTAGATGTCTTGAATAGCAACCAGATCAATCAGGAAGATCAAACTGAAAGAGACAGGAATCACTGCACTCTGCTCCTTCTCTCACCAGGAGCAAAATATAAGCACAAATTCCAAGCTGGTACCTATTAAGCAGGTATTAGGCTTTTGGGTGATCAGCAGTTTCCATAAAATAAATGTCCCTATGCTCCTTCTGTCACCTGCAGCAAAACAGAAGCACTAATCCCAAGATGACTACCGAGAGGCAGAATGCGGGCTCTCCAATAATTGGTGGTCTTGGAGTAGATGTTGCAGATTGTAAAGGTATGATGGAAAAAATAGATTAATATCCCAAGAGCTGCAGTGTGCAATAAGCAGTTAGTAACTTAAGCTTTAACTATCTATGTGGAGAGAGACTAATTTTAAAACAGCAAGATAGCTTGGAAGGTGGTGGGCAATCTGTATTCTGGTTCTATGGAATATAGTCGGATGGCCAATAAACTTAAGTAGTTGAAGGGGAGTGATTCCCCAAAATGATAATTTTGTGCTTACTCACTACAGCGAATGAAAGTGGAGAGGAAAGGAGATATGTGGTCAAATTAACAAAGGGCAGGCAACCAAAAAGACAGTTGAGTTTAAAAACACAACACCAGGGTGAGAGAGTGGGGAAAAACTTAATTTCCATGTGACTCACTAGACACACAGCTATGGTCTCTTTCCTAGTTTAAGCATGCAATTCAAAGCAAAATATAAGTAAAACACAGTGTAAAGAAAATAAATCACAATATATAGAATAGAAAAAGGCAACAAAGCAATACAAAATACAAGAAAGCAAAACTAACCTTTCCCACACAGCCAAGTGTAGCACAGTCCGGGTGAGCTTTTCCAGTAAAGCCTTGAAATATTTTATTTTATCCCTTAAACACAGAAGGTTTTGCTCCTAGCTGTACCCTCAGTTCACAGGTAATTACCCATAATCAACCCATTCTAATTTCTGTATGGCTCACAAAAGATGCAGCAGTGGTTCTGTTTTCTAGTTTAAATGTGTGATTAAAAGCAAAATACAAGTAACACATCATGAAAAGACAATGAATCAGAATAAACAAAACAGAAGGCAATGAAGTAATACAAAATACAATAAAGCAAAAGTAAACTGACCTTTCCTTCACAACAAGTTGTGGCAAAGTCTGGTAGGCTTTTCCAGTAAAGCCTTGAAATGTTTTATTTTACCCCTTAAATAGAGGGTTCATTTCCTAGCTTCACCCTCAGTTCACAGCTAATTAATCTTAACTGACCTGTTCTTATAGCAATACAAATATCAGATACATCCACTGTAATTGCCAACAGGTTAAGCAGACAAATACTGCTTCTACATAAATAGTTTCTCAACATGAATATAGCTTCTAACACACTTCAGAGATGGGAAGAACTTTATTGCAATCTCTTTGCTTCATCACCCAACACTAAATGCAAAACTTTTGTCAACATTGTTCCTCAGGAAGGACAGTCACCAAGAGATGCATTCTCCCATAAAAGGCCACCAGGTCTACTGTAGGCATTCCCCCAATTTTCCACTAACAACTAGGTATTCCAGAAAGCAAAGCATACCCAGCAAAGGTCATTCTTATAGCCCTGTTCTAGCACCACAAGATAAAACTCCCCTTGGTTTGGTTTCTTCTCAAGAGAAAACCCCTTCTCCTTCCACAGCACCCTTGTCTGCTCTTGTACCCATCCAGGAAGCCTCACCTGGGGATATACTCCCTTTACTTGATCACATTGTTTCTCATCTTCCATTGATGGCTGAGGAACAACTGCTTCCTACCAAGGTAGTTTCTTTGATCAATGCATCCCAAAGACTCCCAAAACAAGGAGAGACTACAAGGATGAATGAAAAAAAAAGTATGCACTGGGCCTTGAAGCAAAACACAGATCTTACATCAGCATCTCTTGCCAGTGTGCTCACCTTTCTAGCAGATATTTTTAAGAATGAAGTCAGTTATTCCTCAATTAAGGTACAGTTCATGTCCATTTCATCCTTTCATAAAGGTTTTTCCATCTTTCATTTCATCTCTCAAGGCATGTAAAGCTTTTTTGAAATGTTTTTTTTTTTCATTCCAGACCTCCACTAACTGAACCTGCTATACCTTGGACTTGAATTTTGTTTTGGAGACCTTAACCAAATCACCCTGTGAGCCATAAAATTTCATAACTTTTAAATTTTTGACCTTATTAAATTTTTTAGTTGGGAGACAGCTGTTTTGGTAGCTATCACTTCTGCTGGAAGAGTTTTTAGATTTCATGCCTTACCTTCAAAATATCCTTATATCATCCATACACAGTCAAGTTCGGGGCTAACCTGTCCTTCATACTGAAAGTAGCTGCACAGACCACTCTCAACCAGACTACTAATTTCCCAGTCTTTTTTTCTTAATTGTTCTTGTAAAGGAGAATATTACCTTCATTGTTTGGACGTTCATAGATACCTTCACTTTTATTTTCATCGCACAAAGGACTTCAGAGAAGATAAACAGTTATTTGTATCCTTTTCACCAGCCAAAAAAGGTCAAAAGGTATCCAAGATTATCCTTGCCAAGTGGCTATCTGATAGCTTTGTCCATTGTTACTGTTCTGCTGGGAAATCCTTGGCCACCAGACTGAAAGCACACTCAGAGCTTTGGCCAAATCTAATGCCTTTTTGCATAATCTACCCTTGCAAGACACCACAGTGGTTGCTAATGGTCATCTTTATATACCTTTGCCAAACATTATAATTATAGTTTGAGTAACTTTTTGTTTGACTAGGGCTTCATTTGGAGCTACCATCCTCAGAAGCTTGCTGGTTTAGGCCTCCAAGGTCAGCGGGGGACTCTGTCCAGTTGTTCCTGTGCATGGACAGAAGTAGAAAAATATGTAAGTCATATATTTATCAGAACATTAGATTTATTTGGTCTCTGTCCAGACACTGGAATGACCTGTCCTCCTTCCCCTTCCATACTGTCATGTCCTAAAGGGCTGGTAGGAATGTTGTTTTCTGGTCTTCCTTCCTGTAAGGTCCTAAACGTTTATGCCATTTTTCTCCATTGTTAATGCATAAGTTAGCTAGTCTTTTACTCAGTTTGGAGATAGCTCTCCACAGCAGGAAGTTATAGGACAGGGCCGAAGCCTGACCTTGCGAGAAGCATTCTTGCTGGGAAAGATGGTACCATGGAGACCAGTTCAGTTGTTCCAGTGTACATACACAGACCAGAATAATCTAAAGTTCTGGTAAATACATAGCTTAACTTTCCATGTGCCTGTTTTAAAGGTAATGCAAATGGAAGTTATTAAAGATATTGCAAATGGAAGTTATTAAAGATAATGCAAATGGAAGTTAAAGACATCATGGCACTTACTGAATTAAAATAGAAACCACTTCCTGGTGTTGTAGTTCACTTTTCCCTCCGTAAAAGTGCTACTTTATGTGTTTCTTGAAAAACTGATGAATGGGTAGTGAAGTCTAGCTGGTTAACAAAAGATAATAATAATAATAATAATAATAATAATAATAATAATATTCTTTTTCTTTCAGTTGCTCCCGTTAGGGGGTCGCCACAGCAGATCAACTGTTTCCATTTCTTCCTGTCCTCTGAATCTTGCTCTATCACACCAACTACCTGCATGTCCTCTCTCACCACATCCATAAACCTTATCTTAGGCCTTCCTCTTTTCCTGTTACCTGGTAGCTTCATCCTTAGCATATTTTTCCCAATATACTCAGCATCCCTCCTCAGCACATGTCCAAACCAATGTAATCTTGCCTCTCTGGCTTTGTCTCCAAACCTTCCAACCTGGGCTGACCCTCTAATATATGTATTCCTAATCCTGTCCACTCTCATCACACCCAGTGCAAATCTTAACATCTTCATCTCTGCCACATCAAGCTCTGACTCCTGCCTTTTTGTCAGTGCCACTGTCTCCAACCCATATAACATAGCTGGTCTCACTACCCTCTTGTAGACCTTCCCTTTCACTCTTACTGGTACTCGTCTGTCACAAATCACTCTTGACACTCTTCTCCACCCACTCCATCCTGCCTGTACTCTCTTCTTCACCTCTCTTCCACACTCACCATAATAATAATAATAATAATAATCACAATTTGAACAGGTAAGAGCAGGAATAAATAATGTATCATTTGTTACTAAAAAGAGGATAGTGCATGAATGTATTGACAAACTCTGAAATATTTTAGCTGTGTGCAAATGTTTGCATTAATTTTTGGGATGCATTGTTAAACTTTACGAGTTACTGCAGATAATGACATGTATTTTTTATAGTGTAATGCCAGACTTTAATTAACTTATAAGAAATATTTAAAGCAGAGAAACATTAAAATAGCATACAGTATAAAGACTATAACACAAACAATGTGTGTGTGTTGAGGGGGGGGGGGTCACGTGTGCCTATACAATTGTGTGTGTATACATGTGTATATCTACATGTGTATATGCATGTATGTGTGTGTTGGCAATTCTGGTGGGGAGTGGTAAACCAATGATGCTAAGGTAAGCCAAACCAATAAGAGAAGGCAACAGCTAAGATGACAAGGTGAAAAATACAAGTTGACATACAATAAATACCACTCAATATACAATTTGTACACTGGCAACATACTAGGAAATCCTGCTGCACCAATAAATAACACAGGCTATTATTCCACAAATATATGTAATTTAATGAACTTGAGTGCTTTCGTTCTGATCATTACATGGAACTTCTTTAGAACTCTGAATAGCCTGTGTCGCTTATTGGTGCAGTGGGATTTCCCAGTCTGTGGTCACTTTATATTTCCTGTGAGATTATTGGTTTATGTGTACAATTTGAATAGTTATAAATGGGAAGGCACTCTTAATCCAGGAAGTATGATAAAGTAAAGAAGTCGTGTAAAATGTATCTGAAAAGAAACGATAAAGTGAAGTCGTGTAAAATGTATCTGAAAAGAAATGATAAAGTGAAGTCGTGTAAAATGTATCTGAAAAGAAATGATAAAGTAAAGAAGTCGTGTAAAATGTATCTGAAAAGAAATGATAAAGTAAAGAAGCCGTGTAAAATGTATCTGAAAAGAAATTATAAAGTGAAGTTGTGTAAAATGTATCTGAAAAGAAATGATAAAGTGAAGTTGTGTAAAATGTATCTGAAAAGAAATGATAAAGTGAAGAAATCGTGTAAAATGTATCTGAAAAGAAAGCTCTGTGATGCCGAGAGACACAACTCTGACTATGACCTATGAGATGCAGTTTTGAGCAGCAAACCCAAAATACCGGAGAAGCTGGCTGGGGGGCTGACTATGTGGCTAATGCCTGCTCTACTACTTTTATGTTCATAGGTGTTTACTAGGCTAACAACCACAAGGGCCTTTCTAAGCCTAGCCATGCATCCCAAATCTCTGACAAGTTTTGATATCCTTGATAAGTGTAAGCATGGGTCTGGGAGATGAACCATTTATAGATTTTTGGGACTGGAATGGATTTCAGCCACAGTCTGGGCACTGTCTAGAGGAGAATGGAAGGTGCCTTTCTCACAGATATGTACACTGCTACATTACTACCAGCTACAGGAAGGAAAAAGCAGATATAGCAGCTGTACGCACAGCAGTATTGTGTGCTGTAACTGCATCACTGGACATGTGGCTCTCCTGCATAGGGATGTCCTCCCCCATCCAATTTATGTTTCCCTAATAAAAATACATTCCCTGGTCATATACAGTCTGACATTTCCTTCCTCACACCTTTCCCTAGGTGTCACAGCATACCCAGACGTGCCTATGGAGGACTTCTTTCCTGAAAATAGAGGAACTGCCTTCTGAGGGGGAAGAACAGGATACTACAGCACAAGGGAAACAAATGTGCAAATCTGGGAAAGGTGGAAGACATAAATCAGGGGTGGCAGAGATAAGAGCCCACAAAAAAATAAGCATGTATCCAAATAAAAAGTAAATGAATTTAAAATCTGAGCAGGACTGCCACAAACACTAATTGTCCATTTACTCTATTTACCTCAACACTACTTCTCAGATTTGCGACAGGTTAGAATATAAAGCAAGAAGCATTGTAGAAGCTGATTAACAGATTAACCTGTTTTTGATTATAACAGAAAGTCACAAAAGCTAAGAGATCAAACTGATAGGAAGACACACCATAAAATAAAACCAAAATTTAAAATAGTCAATGGGGGCTTTGTGGTTTATTTTGTATTTGCAGTTTTGTTTGTTCCCATCAGCAGAATCAGCTGCTGTCATTAATTAGAAGTTATGTACATACCATAACTTGGCATCTGTGTTGTCCATTTTCATTCTTCCTCACAAATGGGTTACGACTCTGACCCTTGGATCTGACTCGGCTGCATTTACAAGACTTAGGATCTGAATCTCGAGCTCCTCCTTCTACCCATAATGCTCTAGTCCATCCCCAGCTCCTCAGATCAAGTTTGTTGCCTTACTGCCGACTGTGTTATAGAGACACAACCGATGCAAGAAAAGACTGAAGCTCAAGCCTGAAACTTAAAGGTTCCATTATCATCCAAAGATCCTTCTAGAAGTGACAAAGCTGGGGGATGTCTGGGAGGGAAGGTGAAGAAGAATGAAAATGGACAACACATGCCTAGTTATGGTAAGTACATAACCTCTAAATCTGATGTTGTCCTTTTCATTCTTCCTCACAAATGGATCAGAGTCCCTAGCTACATAACTCTTGGGAGGCCCTTAAGGAAGGACACGCCAGAGCACTGTCGGACCAAAGGAAGCTCTACTTCTGGAGACAGTGTCCAAGTTGTAGTCTGTAACAAAGGTATGGATCTTTGACCAAGTGGCTACAGCACAGATATTGTCAATGGAAGTTCTTGATGAGAAGGCAGAGGAAGCAGCCATAGATCTAGTGGAATGTGCTCTAGAAGGATGAGGCAATTCCAAACCTTTTCGAGAATAAATCAGCAAAATACAGTCAGAAATGCATTTAGCCATAGTAATTTGGAAACTGCTTGACCTGAGCAGTTAGGGAAAAAGATAAAAACAGCTGATCAGATTTTCTGTACTGTTTTGTTCTGTGAAGATAAAATCTTAGTTGTCAATGAACATCAAGAAGACGCAGCATATATTTGCCCTTATTAGTAAAGTTTGGAAAGAAAACTGGCAGTTGCATGGACTGATTAATCTTAGTCTCAGTGGCCACTTAGGCAGAAAGTAAGAATTGGTTTATAGAGACACACTATCCTTATCACAATTAATTTCAGGAGGCTTAGCCAATAAGGCCTGGAGCTCAAGTGACAGCTACCAACAGGGCTGTTTTACAAGAAAGAAATTTCATTTCGCATTTGAGTGCTGGTTCAAAGGTTTTCTGAGTCACCCCTTGGAGGACCACTGTGAGATCCCAAGGAGGAAAGCTTTACATAATCTGGAAGTTGCTAGATAAAGGGATTCATTTCCAGCATGGAAGTTGGATATGGCTGCTAACGGAAGTATAATAGTACAAAAACTAGCGTTTCCTTAAAAAGAGTAGTGAGAAAAAGAAGGATGGCCAAAGTAGGAGCTGAGAAAGGGTCAATATTCTCTTTGGAAGCACATGTAGAGAATCCTTTTCCACTTGCTTCTGTAGACTTTCTTGGTGGAGGCATTCTGGGAGGCCCAGATAATGTCACAAACTGGGGAAGAGAGCCTGGACCATCATACTATCACTAGAAATGGAGAAACCATGCAGTCAGCTTGAGGGCATGGAGAATGGGATGTTGAATTTCTGATGGGTGAGATAAGAGATCCAGAGTTGGCTCCAGTATCCATGGAGGATATTGCAAGTGAGCCCAGAGGAAGAGGGACCATACCTGTTGAGGCCAGAAAGAGCAATGAGGATGACTCAGCTCTTCAGCCTCATTGTTTTCTGTAGGAATTTCAGGATCAGTGGAAGAGGGGGGTAGGCATAGTGGAGACCCAGGGGTCATTTGTGAATCAAAGCATCTCTCGGTGACTCCCCCAGAGGGGGGATCAGAGCGAAGTGCTTGCTGCATTTGTTATTGACGGGAGAGGCAAATAGGTCACAGCAAATCTGGCCCCAGTATTGGAAAATTATGATTGCTGCTGTTTGATTGAGGGACCACTCATGAGGAATCAGAATAGATCTGCTGAGTCTGTCTGCCAGAGCGCTAGTTTTCCCCGGCGTGTGCATTGCAATTAGAAAGCGGTCTGAGGAGATTGCCCATTCCCAGACCCTCATGGTCTCTCTGCACAAGTGGTAGGAATGGGTTCCTCCTTGTGATGTACCAGGCTACTGACATGTTGTCTGTGTGTATTGCAATAGTCCCTAAGGGTAGAATGTCCTGAAACACTTGCAACATTAGAAGAACTGCTCTCATCTTTAAGACAATGATATGAAACTTGGTCTCAAAGGAGGACTACGTGTTTGACCATCTGTCCTTTGAAATGCCCCCCACCCCAGTTGGGAAGCATCTGTGGTCACTGTGGCTACTGGGGGAGGAAGAGAGAATGGCATGCCCATGAATATGATGTTTGCAAATCAGAGTGCCTTTTATGGAAACAGATAGAGGCTGGTAAAGAACAGACCACTGTACCGCCAAAGTCTACTGGAAAATTTGCATGAAGAATCTTGCTAGAGGAACTAGAATAATGGCAGCTGTCATTGACCAAAGAGCTTATAACACTAGTTTCACTGGAGGGGATGGATGAGACATTAAGTCCCACACCTGATTTTCCAAGGATGTGATGCAATGAAGAGGTAATGAGGCCACTTAATGTATAGTATCCAGTTGAGTTCTTATAAATTCCAGAGTTTGTACAGGTGTCAGCTTCAATTTGGCAAGATTTATCTTAATGTCTAGGGAGTTGTAGATCTGAAGCAAGTAATTCCTGGCTTGTAGATGCAATTATCAAGACAGAGAAACACCTGTAATCCTTTGAGTCTCAGGTGAGCTGACAACTGCCATGCATTTGGTGAATACCCAAGGGGCTATGGTGAGTTCAAGGGCAGTGGTCTGAATTGATAGTGACTGGCTCTTGGCCAAAAGTGCAAGTGTCTCCTGGAGTGCCTGTCTATTTTGATATGACAGTAGAAATCCTGCTGATCTACAGAGTACATCCAATCATCCTGGTGCAGAAGAGGCAGGATGGACTGAATCATTCAGAACTTTGATTTCTTTACATACTGATTCAGATTACTTAGATCCAGAACTGGTCTCAGTTCCCCTGTTTTCTTTGGCACTAAAAAGAAGTGGTAGTAAGTTCCAAATTCTATTTGTTTGAGTGGGACCTCCTGAATGACTCTTTTTTTGTAGCAACTTTTGAACTCTTGAGCTGCGTACTCCCTCTCACTGGGTGGAATGTAAAGGAGTTTCTTCCTTGTGACAAGAGGTGGAAGGAAAAAGGGAAAGTAGTAACCTCTTCATATTGTACTTAGCACCCATGCATTGTTTGTAAGATTTGTCTAAGTGGTCAGGTGCAGGGAAACATGACCCTCGAATACCTCCAGAGATAGACAGTCAAGCAGCGCTTCAGGAGCGCTGATAGGACCTATCAAAGAAGGAGTCTCTGAAGCCCTGGTTCTGCGGACCCCCTCTGCCTCTCGGGTGACATCTTCTGTTGAAACCTCCTCTGCCTCTGCAGGAAGTATCCCTGTGCGAGTACTGGAAAAGTCCCTAAGGTTTCCAGAACCACATTTTTTTACCACCTTGCTGATTCCTAGAAAAAGTGTTGAGATGTAGAAAACTTGATTCCAACAGCAGAGAGGGTCTTTCCTTCCAGCTCACTGCAGGAAAGTATATACTTCACTGATGGCCTGAACAAGGAGGGGCCATCAAAGGGGGGCATTAACAAAAGACATCTTAAAGGGCTCCACAAAGTCGCATAGCCTCATCCAGGCACGTCTCCTAACAGTAATGCCTGAATCAGTTGTTCATGAGGCACTCTCTGTTGTGTGTGCGATCAGCTTCATCGATGAATTATCAACATACGAAAGCGTAGCCAACTGAGGAGAAACCTTCTTGAGATCATCCTCAGAGATGGACTCGATGAGAGAGTTTGAAAGCTCTCTGATCAAATCTCTCTGTAAGCAAGTAAAATGTGCCAGGTAATTTAATGACCTCAGTGAGAATGTGGCTAAGGTGTAGATGTGCTTACCGAATCTATCCATCACTGTGGACTCCCTGTTTGGTGGATTGACAGAGGAGCTCTGCTTGGCCAGCTCCTTCTTAGTGCCTGCCCCAACAGCTATAGCATCAACAGGAACACCCTTACTCCAGTGGGGTCTGTCTGATGGAGGGACTAGAAACTTATTCGGGCATTTGGGGATGGGGTCAACAGTGTCTGGTTCCTTCCAAGCCCGGCGGAAACTAAATCAATAAGTTCATTCGCCGGAGGGGGTCACCCAAGTTGTAGATAGGCCAGCCCCAAAAGCCTCCAGAAACACTGACTCCTCAGAAGAAGGAGCTTGTGAAGATGAGCTACTCTTCTATTTAAGGATTTCCAGGATGTCTCCAAAGGAGACATCATCAGGTGGTGATTGTGGGGATCCTTCTCCCTCATCAAAGTCAGTGTCTTCAATGAGAGACTCCATAGAGGAGTCTATGTGCTTCCTCTTGCATGTTTTCTTCTGCAGTACATCTTTCATGGGGTGTTTAGGAGAGGTGCTGGAAGAAGGGGGAATTCCACTTAGGAATTAGTGTAGAAACTTCCTGCAGCTGGCTGATCCTGAGGAGCAGAAATGATGGGTTCAGAGCTTGCACTCAATGAGGGGTGAGAGGTAGAGATATGGGATATGAGAGGATAGTTCTCTATGCAGAGAGAAGACCCTTTCTAGTACCTGGAAGGCTGACAGACCCAGGGACACCTCTTTACTCCTCCTCAGAGCCAAAGATGAGAGGTCGGGGCCAACACTGGATCCAAGCCCCCCGGACAGAATTGGACCTGAGCTGTCAAGAGCTGAAGCACCAAAGGGAAGGGATGAATCTGACAAAGTAGGAGCTGAACCTAACCCCTCAGACCTGGTGCCAACCTTTGGATCTGAGGCCTGCCCTCATTCGATGGCATTGGAGCAGAGCCAGTCAGGGAAACCACCAGAGTCAAAGAAGAAAGTTTCCTTGGATCCGACGCAGACCCTGTCAGGGATCTTGGATCCTGAAACTCCGAGAAACCACAGGTCTGATCGGAGAAGGAGACAGTATTGCTTAGTCAAGTACACTCATGGAGCCAGGACCCCCATCTGGATCTGAGCCGTGAGAAATCTCTCCATCATTCTGTCCATATCTGCCTCAGTCAAGCTCCTAAGGATCTGGATGATGCTATGGATGCAGGCCTGGAATGCTTCTTATGAGTTTCAAACAACTCTGAGGGCAAAGCTGGAGAAACTGGCTTCAAAACATATTCTGGAGCTTGGCTCCTAGATGTCAGATCCAAGGGTCCGGGATACGAGCAGGAGGTGGCTGGCCTGGGAGAGTTAGTCATGGTTATTACTCCTGTGGAGCCAAAGAGGACTGTGGATCCAAAGGAGGTGGCACCATCTTCAGATCTCAAGAGGTCAGTTCTGGTCTTTGTAATTTTTCAAGGAGGATCTGATAAAGCCCCTTGGTGACTTCTGTACAGCTCACTTTTTCGATTCTGAGTAGCCATTATGTGATTTTGAGGTGGTTTGAGGCCCAGATGAGGAAGATGAAGAGGCTAGATATAAGCCCTTGAATAATAGTTTACAGAGGTGATTGGAGATGGCCCTGGGATTAAAAGATGCACATATGTCACATGCTGACCTCAGATGCTCAAGCCCCAGGCAATAGACACACTTCTTGTGGGCATTGAAATTGGGGATCTTATGCTCAAAAGAAGTGCATTTATAAAACCAGAAGATTTTTCAGACATGCGCGCAACACCAGATGAGGAAAAGAAAACCAGGTTCTAAAATTCAAGAGCATAACAGCTACATGCACTACCTGAAGTACAGCAAAATACTTTAAACACTCTAAACACTCTAACAATGCATTAAACACTTTAACTTCATTAAACAGTTATTATTACTATAGATATATATATATAAATATATTTAACAACTGATAAGAAGAATGATAGGAAGAAAAGTAAGGAAAGAACGAACACACCCTAATGCGAGCGAAATTCTAAAAAAATTAAGCGAGGAAGGAGGAGAGACAAAAAGCAGTAACTAACATTATAAGAATCTGAAAATATTAATCCAATTTTAACAATAATATTAAGGCAAATTTCACTCTCATAACTTGAGACTGGATCTGCATTTTGACACAATGGCGGCAAATGAGATCTGAGGAGTTGGGGATGGAATAGAGCATTATGGGTAGAGGGAAGACCTCGAGATTCAGATCCTAAGTCTTGTAAATGCATCCAACTCAGATCCGAGCATTAGATCCATAACCCATTCGTGAGGAATAATGAAAGGGACAACATCAGATCAGGTTGTTTCTGTGCTCACACACACACACACACACACACACACACACACACACACACACACACACACACACACACACACACACACACACACACACACACACACACACACTGGTGTTTTACTGAAAAGGGACTGTAACCCTCATTACTTAATTTTAGGCTTACCTTGAAAAAAAGGAAAGAAACAAAAAAAAAAAAAAAAATGGAAACTGAAACTGAACAACTTATTTTAAGGGTAGCCTCAGCAGTCAAGGATGCATGTTTGATCACACTGTTAGTGCAATTTATTCACTTTTTCAAGAAGCATTGTAGCATTTTTTAAGAGACTTTTTCAACAGGACTTTATGGAAAATCATACTTGGAGTGAGTTTTGAGTCTATTAAGTGCTATAAATGTTTTCTTTTTCCACCTTAATTATCAGTAAGTTGTTATGCATTAAACCAAAGTATTTGTTCTTCCTAAACTTAAATCTCTCTCTTATTTTATTCCAGTTAGAAGTTAAAATGAAGAAACTGGAAATTCATAGTTCCCTTATTGCAGCACACAGTATTATCATAAAAGAAGACTGTGACATCAGGTTGAAAAGTACAAAGTGTATTTTAAGAGAGAAGCTATCATTACTTATAAAGATACATGTAATATAATGTATCACGAACAGTAACAGAGGGAGTATATCTTAAAAAAAGGAACTATATTTGTTGTATTTTCCATATTTTCTCTGAAATATCCTTGTATTTGTTTTACATAAAGACCGCTGTAAAATACAAGTAGGATCTCACTGTAACATCTTGTAAAAAATCCAGTACCTTACAATTGCAGTCTACCACTCCTAGTATAGTGCTGGTTTTGTTATGCAAGAACCTGTATCTTTCTCACAGTTCAGTCTCAGCGGGTGTCCGGGAAAGCAGTACGCTCAGCTGAAGTCACTGCAGATATGATCAAGATGTTGGGTGTTAGGGAAGAAAAGGCTCCCAAGGGTAGTCATCATGGTATGAAGAGGAGGGACTGCCCTAGATGAATAGGGAATAAGCATTCTAATGCCAGTGTACAAGAACACGAAAGACTACTGTGGGTAGTACAGAAGTAGCAAACTCTTGTCACAGTGCATACAAGTGATGGAGAAGGTGGCTGATACACGAATATGCAGAGTAGCATTAAATAAGACAGAAGATGAGCAGTGTGGATTCAGATCATGAAGCAGCACACATGACCTGATTGCAGTGAGACAATTTCCAGACTTGGAGAAAGCATATTAACAAAGGTCCAAAAAATCTGGCGCAATCCTGTGACTGAAGTCTTGGAAAGACTGGTATAATTAATGAATGCTAAGTCTGCCTGGGAGGACTTGGTAGGCAGTCCTAACTGCTATACCATGGATGGCCTGCACCTATCACCCCAAGACTTTCGTATATTAGCTAAATTCTTGGTCACCTCTGTAGTGCATATTTTAGGCAATGTCAGTCTTCTAAACCTTCCAACATACCCTTATGTAGTTGTATTAAACTTAATATGTTTATACTTGTGCTTTCTATAGCGTATATAGTTCTATGTATAATTGTATCTGAATGTGGATCATTTCATCCAGGGCTGCCACTGAAAAGGGGGTACACTAGTCATTTCAGATGGACTATCCCATTAAACAAATACTAAATAAATAAATAAAATAAAATAATCTGGATATCATTAAGATGTTACTGCTCAGTGCTAAGAACCTTAAAAAAACACCACTCCCTACAAGCACTTCTTACCCTAGAAAACACTGAAATATGCACCACACCATCACAGAGGCCAGATTCAAGACTACTGAAAGCACTCCTTCAGTGTATGACTTCAATACCTATCACATATTCATACCCACCATGCTAGATGAAGGCACTAAAGGTGGCGGTGTCTCCATATTTGTAAAATAAAACACAACGCCAGACTAGTAGGACAAGATGGCAATCTGAAACTCCTCCACATCCAACTTTTCCATTAACAAGAGCCCTTCACACCTCATGGCTGACTACAGGACCCCCTCTATATCATCTTTCAACCCAAACTCCTACCAAACTAGTATGGAGTCCCTATGTACTAAGTCAGACACCATTCTCCTAGGGGACTTCAACTATCTCACCATTAAATGGAAGACATACTGGACTTCATTAATACCTACTCTCTGGATCAGTTAGTCTATATCCCTACCAGGGGCAATACAATCCTGGACTTTGTCCTTACCAATATGGGACAGCTCTGTCCCTACCAATTCTAACTCCCTCCCTGGTCAAACTGAACCACAAATCAGTCACTTTCAACTTACGACTGGAGCCAGAAGCATCCTCTAAAACCCTTGTGTCCAGAGATTATATCAGGGCTACGATTAAACTATTCAAGGTGCCAGAAAGTCTGCTCTTCAAATTTTCCCTTAGAACTAGCTGGTTTCTCATTAGTAGTGCTAAAATCTGAACCCCTATGACTAGCACTTGCTCTAGAACCTGCTGGAAAGCACTAGGAAGCCTGAAACTGATACAAAAACTCAAGTCTCCTTGTCAATAAGGAGAAATTAATCGTAGGCACTAAACAGCCTAAAACTGCAAAGTACCTTGCAAAGGTAAGGGAAATCAGCTCTTCTACTTTACAAAAAAAATCACCTAAACAGACATGTCCAAGGGTCAGCTTCTGGTGATTTCTCCTGTCCACCTGGTGAATCTGGGCATACTGGGGCAATGTGGCAACTGCCTCATGTACACAGACAACCCTCTCCTCCTACCACCCAACACTACAGCTTGCGAGAGATGCACTTATATAGTCAAATTGGAAGTAAAGCTCTCTCCAGCCAAGATTGTGATAGACAGTCAAGAGGAGAAGGTTAACACCTGCCCTACACCTCAAGCAACACATAGCCCTTCAAAACCCATACCATCAACACCCACACATAGCAACACTAAACTCACATATGCGGAGGCCCTTAACATTAACCTGCCCAAGCAACAAGGACCTCCGAAGCTGAAATGCAAACAAACACCAGTCACAACCAAAGTGACACATAGTTCACAACACCAGTGTGCCACCCAACAACAGCCCCTAAGACAAGAAAATGTACCCAACACTTTAGTCATAGGTGACTCTATAGTCAGGCACACTGATGTCCCACTCACCAGGCTGAACAAGGAGAAAATTGCAGTCAGCAGCCTGTCGGGTGCCAGGATCCGCCACATAACGCATGCATTCAAGTCACTCCACAACAAGTACAAATGCGATGCTGTCATTGTCCATGTTAGAATGAATGACTTGAGACGTACCTGCCTGGACTACATGAAAAGAGGCATGGAAGAGCTCTCGGATCATGTGGCCCAGGCAGGTATGACCCTAGCCCTGAGTAGCATCTTGCCTTCACCCAGAATGATACCACAGTATAAGGACAAAATGATTGACTTCAACAATATCTAAGCTTCTGGTGTCATTCAAAGGGGATCCAGTATCTGTCTGCCTGGAACTTCTCCAAAGCCAACTTCATACTACTCAAGTCAGAAGTGACAAACTTCATGGCACAAAGGCAGACGGGGTCTGAAAGTTCGACTGATGAATCCTACACTAAGGCACTGTACGAGCACATCCACTTATGCATGAATTGTGCCATCCTAAATAGAACCAAGATACTATCCTCCAAAAAAAGGAAGCCAATCAGGTGGTTCCCTGACATAAACAAACTATACAACAGAAGGAATAAACTGTTGCAGAAAAGAGGAAAATCCCAGGATGCAAAAAACTCCCTTACCAGCCTCAGTAAGAAGTTGAGAGCCCTCATAAAATCCTCAAAAGCTAGTTATGAAAATAAAATTGCAAAAGATTCCAAAGACAACCACAAGGCATTCTATAGCTATGTCAAGAATCTAAATGGCAATGCTCAGATCTGCTCTGAGCTACAACAGAATGGCATTAAATATCCTGATCCCAAGGATATTGCCAGTATCCTGGCAGATCAATTTAGTGCCAACTTCATTCCCCTCTCACTCCCTAAAGGGCCCATCTCAATACCAAAAATTGCCAAATTCTGTTAATCACGGCCACACAGGTTCATAGGTTCATGGGTTCATAGGTTCATACTAGGCTATCTGCCCTAGGGCATTTATAAGCTTAGCTAGAGTGTGTTTGGCTTTCGCCACCCATTTTAAATTAATTTTGCTATGCCCTTTTTCGAGGTTAGTATACTGTGCCTCTGTCTAACAGTGACACAGAAGTGATACCCGGGGTAAACCTACGATCCCCCATACACTCATCAAGATTCCTCTTGAAGAGAGCCAATGAGGGACTCTGCCTAACCTGGACTGGGATTTTATTCCAGAGTGAAGGGAGCCCCTGGGTTATGAATCTGTCCCTCCAGCATGTCCTATTTATTTCAGTGCTGAGGTTCAAGTCTCTCGAGCACGTAGCTCGATGGGATTTGGATTTTCTGAGGTGCAGCATGTCCATTAATTCTGGGTTGGATATGGCTTTATACATCAGGCACAGATCGCCTCTGAGCAGGCGGTATGCCACTGAGTAGAGCTGGAGTTTCTTTAACCGGGCAGCATATGGCATCTGTTTGAGCCCTTTGATCCTCTTGGTGAGGTACTTTTGGGGCCTTTCCAGTTGCTGCAGGTGTCTGGTAAGGTACATCCCAAAAGGGGCATTGTACTCAATTATGGGTGTGATGAGGGATGAGTAAAGAGGCACGATGACCTCCCCTGATCTAGATGTGAATCCCTTCATGATTAGGTGGGCTATATAAAATGTTTTTCTAACCACTTTGGCCACGTGGTTGTCAAATGAGAGATTGCTATCAACTTGGGTCCCCAGTCCTTAATTACTTCTTCCGTACTTAATGGATTACCACCTATGTGGTAATTTGTGGGCACTTTGTTTTTGCCAAAGGGGATGACTATACACTTTTTGGCATTTAGTTTGAGGCCATGGCTCTGGCACCAGTTGTCTGTTTCTATGAGGCCCTTTGGAGGATGCTTGTGTCGGCTGGAGAGTCGATTATGGCGCCCAGTTTGCAGTCATCTGCGAACTTGGTCAGCCACAGTCCTTCCGTGTTGGCCTGTACCTCCAAGAAATATATACCGAACAAGAGAGGTCCCAGGACTGAGCCTTGTGGGATGCCACTTGTAACTGGTTTGGAGTCTGACATGGCTCCAGCAATTCTAACCATGTGGGTTCTGTCCTTGAGCCAGTTTGCAACCCATCTAGTGACATAGGGGTTTATATTTAAGCTGGTGAACTTATCTATAATGCCAGAGTGGGGTATTGTATTGAAGGCTTTTGTGAGGTCCAGGTAGGCTGTGTTGACCACCTTCCCCTCGTCAATGGCCTTGGTGACTGTTTCAAAGAAATCAACCAGGTTTAAGAGGCAGGATCTGCCCTTAACGAAGCCGAACTGGGTAGGATCCAGTGTCTGTAGGTCCCCAATATCTTTATTTATGATGTCCATGATGATCCTTTCCATAGCTTTGCAGACCAAGCTAGTCAGGCTTATGGGGTGATAGTTTCCAGGATCCATTGAGGCACCACCTTTGTGGAGAGGGACCACTGTTGCTGTACGCCACTCTTTGGGTACATATTCTGTGGTAAGGCTGAGATTGAACAGTAGTTTTATGTTTGGGTTTAGCTCTTCTTGGAGTTCATGTAGGACGCAGCCTGGGACACCGTCTGGTCCCATTGATGCTGTGTTTTTTGCTTTGGAGAGGGCGGCTCTTACCTTAGCATCTGAGATGTCAGGGGGGCAGCAGTCTGCTGGGATAGATATTTGCCCTTTTGGTGGGGAGGGGAGAAGTTTATGTGAACCTGTCAGCTAGGATGTTGGCAATGTCTGTGGGTTCGGTGTATTTTTTGTCATTTTGGACTAATTCTGAGCATATCTGGGAATTCCCACCCAGGTTCCTAACATAACTAAAGAAAGCCTTGTGATTATCCTTAGTGTCCTGTGCAGTTATTCTCTCGAAGCTGGCCTTAGACGATTTTATGAGTGCCCGTAGTTTTTTGCTAACACTGATCAGAGATGCCTTCCCTTTTTGGGATTTTGCTCTATCATGTAGTAGCTTCCTCTTCTATTGTATAGTTTGTTTATGGCTGGGGTCCACCAGACAGGGTGTCTGCCTTTGGAGGATTGGGTCTTGGTTTTATTTGGGATTGCATGATCCGTGCATTCCTGAAGGTGTTCATAGAATGCATTTATAAAGGATTCTGCGATCTGGGCCGTATTTTCCACAGGCCCGGGGGCTTTGAAGGATTCCACCTCAGTTTTGAGGAGTATGAAATTTGCTTTAGAGAAGTTTTTCACTGTGGTTTTCTGGGCAGGGGGTGGGGTCGGGATGTGAATATCCAGTGAGATTAGTTTATGGTCTGATCATACCAGTGAGGGATACACTTCTGGTCTGGAGCATAGAGTCCCCATGTTGGTGATGATCAGGTCCAGTATGTTTTCCCCTCTTGTGGGAGTGGTAACAAGTTGTTCCATAGCATTTGAGTTTATAAATTCTAGGAACCTTTGAGTTAGGGTGTTGGAGCTAGAGTAATGCTGCCAGTCTATGTTTGGGTAGTTGAAGTTGCCCAATATAATGGTGTTTGGAGAGACCTTCATATTTTCCAGTGTTCTCAGGAAGGCCGAGTGGGGTTCCTGGGTTTGGGAGGGTGGTCTGTAGCAGGCTATAAATTGGAAGGCAGTTTTACCCACTGTTAGTTGCACATGGATAGTCTCTGATGCTTTGTGCTGTGCCATCAACCTGGAGGTGTGGGTATCTTTGACGAATATTGATACTCCCCCTCCTTTTCTGGTTCGGTCCAAGTTTTGGGGCCGAAAAGCATGGTATGAGGTATAACCTGGTAGTGCTGGGGTGCTCTCGGGAGCCTTGAACCAGGTTTCTGTTACTGCACAGATATCGATGTTCTCCATGCTAAGGAGAGTTTCGAGTGCATGCATCTTGAGGTTTAGACTTCTGGCGTTGAGTAGCATTACTCTTAGTTTCTTATCCCTTGTGATACCTATGGAGGTGGGTTTGTCTTTTGAGCCTTGCCTAAAAAAGGCACTATGGGGGTAGCAAGAGCCTTTGCCAATATCCGAAAGCCCAGGGGTGACAGGTGCAAGCCGTCCCTAGCGAAGCATCGTGGCTTGTCGAGCATGTCATCCCCAGGCTGGCAGGCATTGGATCCCCTTTGAATGACACCAATACTTAAGCCAATTGCTGAAATTAATCATCTTGTCTTCATATTGTGGCATCATTCTTGGTGAGGGTAAGATGTTATTCAAGGTCAGGGTCATACCGGCCTGGGCTACATGCTCAGAGAGCTCCTCTGTGTCTCTTTTCATGTAGTCCAGGGAGGTACGTCTCAGGTCATTCACACCAGCATGGACAATGACTGAGTCATATTTGTACTTGCCTTGGAGTGACCTGAGTGCTTGTGTTATGTGGCGGATCCTAGCGCCCGACAGGCAGCTCACTGTGACCTTCTCCTTGTTCAGCCTGGTGAGTGGGACGTCAGTGTGCCTGATGATAGAGTCACCTATTACAAGTGTATCAGGTGTGTTGTTTAGCCTTAAGGGCTGTGACTGTTCGGCACACTGGCTTTGTGAGCTATGTGTTGCACGTGTTTTGTTTTGGGGTAGCGGTTGCTTGGGTGTCTGCTTTGGAGGTCTCTACTGCTTAGGCAGATTTTTATTTAGAGCCTCCAAGTATGTTTTTGTGTGTTTATGTGTTTGGTTTGCAGTCGTGGTAGGTCTATGTGAGACTGGAATTGTAGTGAGTGTGGTTTCCTTCTCCTCCTGACTGGTTATGCCAGTACTGAGTTGAGAGAGCTTAGCCTCCAGTTTGGCTATATGGTTGCATCTCTCACATGTGTTGGAATTTGTTAGGAGGAGGAGAGGGTTGTCTGTGTACATGAGGCAGTTGTAACATTGCCTCAAGATTCCCAGATTCACCAGCTGGACCGGAGAGGAGATTGACAACTGACCTTTGGACATGCTAGAATAGTATTGGGAATTCCTTTATAATTGAAAAAAGGGCCAGTGGGGAACAAGGTACTCAAGGGGAGTTTGTGAGGGTGTAGTGCTTTTAATTTTTTAGTGCTGACTTATATAATTGCTTTAGTGAGCAAGTACCAGGTAACTTAAATGCAATGTGTTACAGGTAACTTAAATGCAAAACGACAAACAGTAACTTTCTTTCAAGTGAAACAAGGAAATAAGTACAGTAAGCAATGCAGATATCACTAGGGATCCACAGAAGCGCTGAAAAGCCGCATTTTAGGTGGAATTAGCTTTCAGGGAAATAACAAGCAAACAAGCATACAAACAAAGCTAGATTCAGCAGGCCTGGATCTAGTCTATACTACAGCAAACAATCGCACTCTCCAAAGCTAAGAATGCAGCATCCATGGGACCAGATGACATCCCGGGCTGTGTACTACATGAACTACAAAATAAACTGGCACCTCACCTAAGTGTCATGTTTAATCATAGCCTCACCTCAGGCTTCATGCCCACTGAGTGGCGCACAACTACAGTTATCCCACTCCACAAAGGGGGATCCACCTTGGATCCTGGGAACTACCGTCCCATCAGTCTGACGAGCCTGATCTGCAAGGGCATGTAACGCATTTTCATGGAACTTATAAATAAAGACATTGGCAAGCTTCAAACACTGGACCCCACCCAGTTTGGGTTTGTGAAGGGCCGATCTTGTCTCCTGAACCTGATTGACTTCTTTGAATCAGTCTCCAGAGCTGTGGACGAGGGTAAGGTGGTACACACAGCCTATCTGGACTTCGCCAAGGTCTTCGACACCATCCCCCACTCTGGAATCATAGATAAATTTACTAAGCTGGGCATAAATCCCTACATCACTCGATGGGTTGCCAACTGGCTTACTGACAGAACCCAGACTGTAAAAGTGGCCAACTCCAAATCCAGCTCCAGACAAGTGACAAGTGGAGTACCTCAGGGTTCAGTCCTGGGACCGCACTTGTTTGGCATCTACTTCTCTGAAGTACAGGCCAACACTGAGGGACTCTGGCTAACAAAGTTCGCATATGACTGCAAACTGGGAGCCATTACTGAATCCCCAAATGATGTGGATATTCTACAAAAGGGCCTTACAGAAACAGATGCTTGGTGCCAGAGCCATGGGCTCAAGCTTAATGCCAAGAAATGTATAGTTATCCCCTTTGGGAAAAAACATGTACACATGAATTACCACATAGGTGGCAGTACACTAAACACTGAAAGTGTGATGAGAGACTTAGGGACACAGGTGGACAGTGGTCTCACCTTCGATAACCACATCACCACAACAGTCAGGAAATCCTTCTATGTGGCACACCTCATCACTTAGGGATTTTCATCCAGAAAAAAGGAAGTCATTGTCCCACTGTACTCATCCCTCATTAGACCCATTATAGAGTATAATGCCCCATTTGGTATGTACCTCACAAGACATCTGCAACAGCTGGAAAGGCCGCAGAAATACCTCACTAAAGGAATCACAGGCCTAAAGCAGATGCCATATGCTGACCGTCTAAAGAAACTCCAGCTATACTCTGTGGCATATCGTCTACTCAGGGGCAATCTCTGATTAACATACAAGGCCATATCAAACCCTGAGCTGTTGGACATGCTCCACTTAAAGAAATCCCAATCCCTCAGAGCCACACGTTCCATGGATCTTAACCTTGTCATCACAATGAACAAAACATGCTGGAGGGATAGGTTCCTGACACAGAGACTTCCCATACTCTGAAATAGATTGCTCATATATGTCAAGCAGAGTGCCTCCTCCTTGGCCATCTTCAAAAGGAACCTTGATGATTGGATGGGAGATAGGAAATTGACCCCAGGGATCATGTCAGTCGCCCTGCTTGACAGGGGTCCAGGGAAGTAAATATTGTGGGAAGAAATATCCAGGGAATTGTTATGGCTAGGCTTGTATAGGCCCTAGGACCGACAGCCTAGTACCAACCTATGAACCTATAAACCTATAAGGCTAATCTACTGAACCTGAGTGATAACCTGGCTGAATTCAGCACCCCTTTCAACCCGATGGACCCACTGCTTATGCAGAATCATTTACCTCCAAATTCTATGCATGTTAATAGCTGCAGAGAAGCATCTGTCCTGATCTGAAGTAACTACAATGTCAAATTCAAAACTAAATCATTATGGTGGAACACAAACATACACAAGCTCTGTTATAAAAGAAAAACCTCACTGCATGTAACAATAAATATTAACTCTCAGTATGCAAAAAATCTGTTGCTAAACTTAAGAGGGAACTCCAGACCCTGATCAAATCAACCTTAGCCAGATATGAGGTAAAAACAGCCACCCAGGCAAAGGACAGCAAAATGCCTTCTTTAACTATGTCAAAAAGCTTACAAACTAAAGTCAGCAGTTCACAGAACTAATAGTAAATGGAATCACATACTCAGACAGAGGACACAGCCAGTCTACTAGTGGATAAATTCATCTCTGACTTCATCTCCTCTCACTTCACGCCTCCTAAACTCTCAGATCTCATACCTGCATCTACAACTCCCCCCTTCCCATTCTCCCAGGAGCCAGAAATGATACTGACCCATAAATCTAACTAGCATCATCTGTAAGGCTACAGAAAGCACCATAATGGAAGTTAATAAACAAGGACATAAGTAGCCTACAAAACATCGACTCAAACCAGTTTGGCTTCATCAAAGGTAGATCACAACTGCTTAACTCGGATGACTTCTTTAAGACGGTTACTAATGCAGTGCTTGAGAGCAAATAAGTATATATCACAAATCTAGATCTCAAAAAGATGTTCAACAGTATCCCACACTCCGGTATCATAGATAAACTACCCCAGCTAAATGTTAGTCCCTATATAACTTGTTGGATAGTTAAATGGCTCACAAATAGTATCCAGGAAAATAGGGTGGACTGCATTACCTCCTCCAAAAGAGCTGTCACTAGAGGTGTACCCCAGGGTTCTGTCCTTAGGCCACTACTCTTTGACATATACTTCTTGGATGACAAATGTACTGGTATGGGTTTATGGCTCACCAAGTTTACAGATAACTGTAAACTTGGTGCCATCATAAACTCCTCAAAGCATACCAAAATCGTCCAAGAGGGCTTTTCCCAAACTAATACCTGGTGATAAAAAACACAGACTAAAATTAAATGCCAAGAAATGTATAATAGTATATTTTGGCATGCAGGAATTCCCTTGTAAATATTACATTGACAACACACCTCTGAAAACTGTGCCAATAGTTAAGGACCTGAGAACCTACACAAACAACCAACTGCCCTTCAATCACCATGTATGCAACATTGTAAGAAAGTCTTTTTTTCACTGCATAGCTTGTTACTAGTGACACAGTGTCCAGGTCCACAGATGAAACTATTCCACTGTATTGTGCACTCATCAGGGCAATCATTGAATATAATTACCCCTTTGATTATGCATCACAACCTGAATGCTCACAACTGAGCAACGAAAAATGACTGTCAGGACCAAAAAACATTGTCAGGAACAAGTTTTAATCTTATTAAGCTCTTTTCATCTCACGAAATTGTGGGACTTCTTCAGATTTAAGCACTTAATAAAATTAAACTTGTTCCTGAGAACGTTTTTTGGTCCTGACAGTCATTTTTAATTGTTCAGCCATTTACTTCTTGGTCTTCTGGTTTTTGAGTGAATGCTCACAGCACTTTCTTATTAAGAAAATCAAGGGCCTACATTAAAAAAAACTATGCATTCCATCTCAAAGCCTTGCTCTCTTCTTAGTGTCATACAGGCTACTGAAGAATGATCTCGCATACAGAACCTCAACAGACTTTATCTTGTCATACCTGCTGCACATTCTGAAGTCCAATGGGGGCATTAACACCTACTCAAGAGATCTCAATCTCTTTTTTTTAACATAAACAGAACATGTTGGAGGGATAGATATGTATCACAGAAAATACCACTTCTTTTGAATTGTCTTCCTCCCCACATAAAGCAAAGTAGTTCTCCTACACTATTCAAATGTAATCTGGATGAATGGATGGATGGGTAATTGCAAATTTACCCCTGTTTAGCACACCTGTCCCTCATGGAAAGGGGCAACATGTAAATAAAAATGAAATGCCTTTCCACTTTTTCACTAACGTGCATCTATCTCTGTCATTAAAACACATTGTGCAAATCATAAGTCAATAAAACAAAAATGCAGAACAACAGTTACTCACCTGTTTGATGTCTACTGTAGGTTTGCACAGCTGAGTTCATTTGAAAGATATGTTTCTGAGAATCTCCGGTGTCCCGAGCTATTCTAAGTTGTCTTCCATGATTCTTGGCTAAATAAACGGGAAACTGAGAGTTCCTTATATTTGTGCATGGCTTGGATGGGCTTTGTAAATAAGTGTATTGTTGGACAGTTCCACCTGATGTAAAAATATACAAAATTGTTTTATCAATACACACACAGCATGGAAGACTACCAATCCATCTCTCTCCAAGCATCAAACAATACCACATAAAGTAACAAAGCATTATCATTGGTGTTAGAGTACAATGCTGCAGATCTGAATATGAATTTTGTCACCATGCAGTTACATACTCTGTAACAATAAATAGATCACTTTCACTTTCTTGTGCACCTAGGTCACTCATGAAAAGGGATCTCCTGTACCAGTGGTATGCAGCTTATCAACATAAAAATTAAATACAAGAACAACAACTGGGCCAATTAGCTGCTTTTAACTAATTTTAATAAAATTGAAGTTCCATGTGTAATTCTCAGTATTATATAATAAACCTTTACTCCACACAAGAGCAGCCTTTTAGAAATGCTTTTACAAATCAGATGAAGTGTATCGGATGATATTCCAGTCTTTGACAGTGCAGCCTAGAACTAGCTGCAGTTCATACAAAAAAAAAGAAGTTATGTGCTTATCATAATGTTCCATCTGTGTTGTCCATCTTCATTCTTCCTCAACTGATGGTTCTCGGACGTTACTAAAGCTCGTGGTAACCAAAACGCTCTTCAGCTCCTCCCTTACCCATAAGGCACCAGCTGAAAGCTACTTCAGATCTTGTTTGCTGATTTTTACCAGAACAGAAATGCTTAACGTGCATATAGGAAATGCAAAATCGCATGTGCTCAATAATGGGAAAAAAAAAAACTCTATCTGGAGCTCAATATGAATGGCAATGATGTCCCTCTAACAGCTCATTTGCCCAGAAGTTTGTGAACAGAAAGGATGGGTTTGGTGGGCAGGAAGTTGAAGAAGAATGAAAATGGACAACACAGATGGAATGTTATGGTGAGTACCTAACTTTTTTATCTGATGTTATCAATTTTCATTCTATCCTGAACCGATGGGACAGAGTCACCTGCTACCTATAATCCCGGGTGGACTCTAAGGAAGGATATTCCTGACACAGATGAACCAAATGATGCTCTACCTCTGCAGACCAGATCCAATTTGTGATGAGAAACAAAAGTATGGGAAGTAGCCCAAGTAGCTGCTGCGCATATGTCATCCATGGACATCCTGGAAAGCAAAACTGAAGACGTTGCCGTGAATCTAGTTGAATGAGCTTGTATTGGATGCGGCAAGGTAATACCCATTTTGCTATAAATAAATGAAATATAATCAGTAAGCCATCTGGCTTAGGTTACTTTTGTGACTAGTTTACCCAATTTCAGTTCTGCAAAGGAAATGTACAATTGATCTGTTTTTCTTTTTTTTTTCAGACATTTTTTTTATTTTTCAAATACATTTGAATTAATTCCATAGTATTTATACATAACATCTTAAATAACTATGTACACTATTTACGTTAGCCTGACACTATAACATATCTTAATGTATACAGTTACTTTATAAGTATGTCCAATCTATTATCAGAGTGTCTGACCAATTATTGTATAGTGTCAATCAAGGATAAGAATCTTCCCCAAGGGTTGTTGATAAATGACTTTGGATAAATTCTTAGTTCTTTAATTTTAATTTCCAATAATGCTGTGGTCTTCAGTAAGCTGTAGAAGTCTTCCAAAGTTGGTATTGTGTTTGTATTCCATCTTCTTGTTATACACTTCCTTGAAATTGCAAGTATAGTCCATACTAGATACATGTTTGACCTATTCAAATGAGGACCCTTGTTCACATTTAATAATACAAGAGCTTTAGTTAAATAAAACGATTCATTAAATAAAGTTTGTAGAACGTTATTAATACCATTCCAAAACGGCTTAATTTTAACACAAAGAAAATGTGGTTCCAATCTGCAATGTGTACTTGCTCACATCTCCAACATATCCCTTTTATGGAAGAACTTATTTTGTTGATTCTGTCTGCGGTTAAGAATGCTCTGTGCAAGCATTTCCAATTAAAAACTTTCCAGTATTGTGTAAAGGATGTATATTTTATCGATAATAAGATATATTTGTTTCAATATCTGCAGTTAACTGTATTGAGTGCCCTTTTGTTATATATTTCCAATATGAGGTTTTGGGTGTTGTTTTATAGTTTATCAATATTTTGTAAAATTTTGAAATACTGTTTCCCATGTCAAAGTCATTATATATGATTTCATATATGTATTTTGTAAATTTAGGTATTTCTTTAAATGAAGAATTGTTAATTATTCTACTTAAATCTTGTGAATACTCTGTAAAGTTAGCCAGTCCTGTTGTGGAATTTTGTATGCTGTTTTTATTACTTGCATATCTAAAACTTTTAGTTCTTTGATACAAACAAATCATTTCTGTTCCCAGGAATTAATAATTTCTCTGTATATTTTATGTGGAAAGTTCTTTGTGACTATAAATGGTGTTAAAAGATCAAACCAGACTTTTAAATCTATATTTGCATTAATAATTTTCCTAAATGAGTCAATGTAATAATTAATGATACGAGTTTTAGTGGGTTTAGTTATGTTATATTGCATACTAATACATAATATGTGCCATGGCAAATTGTTTTTTATCTATTTGAAATTTTGTTTTTTAAATCAATTTCATTTACTGATATTGCATTAGTAATTCTTTCCAGTTTGCAGAGTAATTTCGATTTATCCAATCTGAGATTGTTTTAGATATTGATGCTTTTATATATGTTTCTATATCAGGAAAGTTTAATCCTCCCTGTTTCCTTGGCCTGATATGATGTATTAAAGCTATTCTGTTTCTTTTGGGAAACCATAAAAATTTTATTAGGCATGAATTTATTTCTTTAAGTATATACTTTTCTGGTAACAGTTGCATTGCTAAGGCTATATATAGGATCTTGGGAAGTAAAACCATTTTTATTAACTGTAGTCTATCTTCAAATGTTAATATTATTTTGTTACACAATCAATTCACTGTGGAAGTCCAATAAAGGGAGATAACACAAAAAAGGAATGTAATTTATTGTAGAAATCCCACACGATAACACTAACGCTGATAAAATCACAAATACGTTTTTGTTCAACACTTCGTCAGATGTAATAATGAAATAACTGCAAAGAATTAATTAAATACCAGATTTAAATAGGTGGCTTGGAAAAAAAAACAATCAAGGCTTACAATTAATAAACATTAGGGCCAATCACCTTAAAATCATGAATATGTA
The DNA here is from genome assembly GCF_019279795.1 of Protopterus annectens. Taxonomy (NCBI): domain Eukaryota; kingdom Metazoa; phylum Chordata; order Ceratodontiformes; family Protopteridae; genus Protopterus; species Protopterus annectens. The sequence goes on along the minus strand of NC_056744.1, from coordinate 405,765,762 downwards.
AGTTTAAAACCATGAATATGTATGTTTAAAATGTAGAGCATATAAAACCATGTTAATTTAAAACTCAAAAATCAGACCATAAAAATCTTAATTAATAATGAAGTTGTACTGTATATGATAGACAAAAAATGTATAAAAAATCATTTATACAATAAATATATATTGTTGCTAAATAATACAATCCAAAAAACATTAAATATACAATGGTAAAAGCAGTAAACAGTAATCCATAAATGCCCTCTAGTGGACAATAATGTCAATTACAACTTAGCAGATCTTATTTTTAATACAGGAAGAATGGAAAGCATATAATTCAGCCCAGGATACTTGGTGGCTTCTAATACTATTTGCCAATAAAGCTCATGATACTCAAGTTTTGTTTCCCACATGTCCCCTCTGATTTCTTTTGGAACCACCTCCAAAACAAAAAATGAAAATGAAGCTTGTGAACATATTAACTTGTGACGAAAAAGAGCATTATTTGTATTTGCCTTACTTATTTCATACATATGTTCATAAATACGAGTTTTTAATTTTCTCTCTGTCTTACCAATATAAATGAATTACATATCTTGCACAACGCCAGATATACTATTCCACTCATATTACAATTGGCAAAACAGCTACTCGTAAGAATTCTATCTCTACTCTTTATTTCCAATGAAGTGTATTAATAATATGGGAACACTGGGAACATGCACCACATTTGAACCATTTGAACCACCATTAGTAAAGAATGGGGGAAGTTTAAGGACATTTCTGACCTGGGACCTCTCTTTAAGAATTCTTTAGCATTTATATATAGAAAAGAAAGGAATTTCAAAAACTTCTTTGAATTTGGAAGTTAATAGCACCTGGGTAGGGACGTTCAAATGTGGTGCATGTTCCCAGTGCTCCCATATTATTACCACTTCACTGGAAATAAAGAGTAGAGAAAGAATTCTTAGGAGTAGGTGTTTTGCCAATTGTAATACGAGTGGAATAGTGTATCTGGCATTGTGCAAGATATGTAATTCATTTTATATTGGTAAGACAGAGAGAAAATTAAAAACTCGTATTTATGAACATATGTATGAAATAAGTAAGGCAAATACAAATAATGCTATTTTTGTCACAAGTTAATATGTTCACAAGCTTAATTTTCATTTTTTGTTTTGGAGGTGGTTCCAAAAGAAATCAGAGGGGGCATGTGAGAAACAAAACTTGAATACTGTGAGTTTTATTGGCAAATAGTATTAGAAGCCACCAAATATCCTGGGCTGAATGATATGCTTTCCATTCTTCCTGTATTAAAAATAAGATCTGCTAAGTTGTAATTGACATTATTGTCCACTAGAGGGCATTTACGGATTACTTTTTACTGCTTTTACCATAGTATATTTAATGATGTTAAGTTGTCAATCTCGCCTTCATTCTTGCGGGGTTTGAACCGAGCCGATCCCCTCGACTCGTACTGCTTTAGCCTCAGAACTCCTTTTTACCAAATGAGCAGGCCCATATCCCCATATGCCATGATGAGTACCCAGATCTACCAGATCCTTTTTGTTTTCGCTTCCTCAGAGGTCTTCTCTTTTTGTAATTCACTTTTGTTTTTTTTTTTTTACTTATTTACTTTTTTTTTACTTTAAACTTTATTAATTTTTTTTCTTTAAACTTAAAGAAATCTTTTCTGACAGAAATTCGTCAGTTTTTTTTTTTTTTTTTCCCTGTTAGGGTTTGTGCCCCCCTGTGTGTGTGTGTTGTGTTTGTTGGTTTTATTTTACTATTTCCTTTGGGTGGGTGTGTGTGTTTTTTTTTGGGCACCATGTCTAAAGAGAGGGTTCCAGTTGGTTGTAGGTGGCTGTGGAAGGTGGTCAGTGTTGTCAGAAGATGTCTCTGACAGACGGCCTTACTTCTTGCCTGTACTTCTGTCCCCTCTTCAGCCCTGCCTTTCCTGTGTTAGCCAGTCTGTCCTCAGCCAGAAGAAGCTGCAGAGAGAGTTGATGGGTCTTCTTAAGCGGAGGTCTTCTTTCGGAGGGGGGTCCTCCAAGTCGCCCCATACCAACCCAATCAGCCCAATCAAGACCCCTCTTCTGGCTTCAAGCCTGTGGCCTGCTCCCTGTCGGCTGGAGCGATTCTCCCGCTGGAGCCCAGCCGATTCAGCCTCTCAAGCGCCGGCGGCGGCACCACTGTGGGGTCGGCGCCGACCCCGACTGACACACGCCCGGCTACGAGACCGCGACACGGGATAGGCACGGCGTAACGACACCCGATCGGCTCAGTGGCCCGGTGGGGACTCGCCGTGCGGCGCCGTCCGGCGGGTCGAAGCTGGCGCTGGGCTCCGCCCGGAGGAGCGGATGCGATGTATGCGGCGGCCGCCGGTCGCCCGGTGCCGTCATGATCTCGGCTCCGATGGCCCATTCCAGCCGATGCAGAGGTCGCTCAGTCCCTCTTCCTTGCTGCCGGGCCCGCCTCCTCCCTCTTCTATCGGAGTCAGGCCATCGGAGCCCCTCTCTCAAAGGTCAGGAGACAACCTCAGATCAGTGGTCAGAGAGTGGTCAGCAGACCAGTACCAGGCCCAAGTGGTTGGTAGAATGCCACAGCGGCCTCTACAGATTCCACCACCCACCACACACCCTCCTTCCAGTCTCCTGGTCTACCTACCCCCAGGTTTGGAGTTGGAGTCTACGGTAAGTTTTTGGAGGGGGAGAGGATCCCCTGCTCCCTTCTGGATCCTTCACTCTTTCCTCCCTTTCCTCCTTCTTCAGTGGTCGGGCTTCCATGGTCTCCTTGGGGGGTCTGGCTTCCATGGTTTCCACCATCTCCTCTTCCTTCCGACCTCCCCCTTCCCAGCCTCGGCCTGCTGAGTCTCATGCGGCTGCCTGCCTGAGCTCTTTCGGAGTTCCCCGGCCTTGGAGCTCCCTCCGGGCGGGCGACTCCTACCTGCGGCCTGAGGGGAGGGCTGTCTCGGATGAATCTGGGAGGGAGCGACCGAGGTGATGAGTGAGTTGCTCTCCTCCCTCTATTCTACTCTTCCCTGCTTCCCTGCTCCTCTCCTTCTCACAGGACCCTCTAGGAAGAGGCTTCTCTTGCTACAGGATTCGAGGATCCCCTCACCTCTCAGGATTCTTTTGAGGTTTGAGGAGGAAGGATAGGGAGAGAGGAACTGAGATGATACTGAGTGACTCACTTAGAGGACCAATTTTGATAGGTCCTAGATGTCTCAGAGGGTACTGACTTGGATGAGGAGACATCCTCCAGGATCCCTCCCCTAGAAACCCTCTGAAAACAACTCTCCTCCAACATTCCCTCTGGAGAGGGAGGCGTGGTAGGTATCTTACTCTCTTTGGATCTCCCCTCCCTCCTTGAGGGCGCTTTGGATCTCGCCCCCAGGTTATAGCACTTATCCAGTCTGTAGCTCCTGACATACTTGTAGAGCCTTCCCCCAGGGAGGCGCACTGGGTCATAACTGCCCCCTAGTGACAAACAGCCAGTCTCTAAAAAGCCTCAGCTGATGCCATGGTGGTGTGGGCCCAAGCCCAAGAAACTTCCTCAGTGCCCCGCTGCGGCCAGGCCATCATAAGGACTAAGGATCTCTAGGACATCTGGCCGGTCCTCCAAATCCTTTTAGTCTCTCTAGGACTGCAGGGCGGTGAAATTATTATGTTTTCCTCAGCGACACTCTTGCCATGCGCTGGCTGGAAGTAGTTCAGGATCATTATTCAGCTGGAGGGCCAGAAAGGATTTGGGAGGCTAGGAAAGCTCAATTCTATTGCTAACTCCTCCATGCGGCTAATATCTTCTGCTGCTGATGGGTGAGCCTGCCTCAGTTCTCCTTGTGGCCAAGCTCTTGGATTTGGCCTTGCGATTTAAGGATGGCGAGCACAGGTGTAGTTTTATGGACAGACTCTTGGCCCTTTGGCTGTGCTTTTTTTTGCTAGGGTCCCTTTAAACCTTCCTCAGGTGTGAGCAACCTTTTGCAGGTGTGTTTGAGCAAACCGGCGCCCGTCAAAGGCCTCCTAGGTGTGTCCAGAGGCAGAGGGGGGAAGAGAATCCCAGGCCGGAGTTTCCCAAAGAGGGGTGGTTCCGTGAAATCCCAAACCCTAGATGGGTGGGAAAAGTTTTGCAGAGAGGCAGGACAAGGGCAGAGGGGTCGCTGAACGGGGCCAAGGTCGAGAGCAGTCTCCCCGAGAGGAAACTTCCACAAAAGAGGTGAAGCCCAGGCAGAGGGCCGAAAGGAGTAAGTTCCCCGGAGTCCTCCTTGCTCCTCCAGAGGGAAGATTCCGAGGCTCCCCCCAAGCCTGTACAAGGTACAGCATCCACAGAATCCTACAGTCTTCCAATCCAAGTCCTAAATCCTCAAGTCAGGAAGTTCATTCCCACCAGTTCATGTCCCATTGTGTAGTTAGAGTCCTTTCGAGAAAACTACTTCAAAAGAACCAAAACCACAGATCAGCTGCCGCCATTTAAGTCACAAATCTATATTCAGATACTTTGGTCCCCAAAAATTCTTTCTGTCAGTCAAAGACGACCAGCTGGAGAAGAATATCTAGGAAGAAGACTCTTTTCAAGTCTGTCAAGATTTCAAGATTCACTGCCTTCTTATCTTGGATCAGTCAAGTCTCAAACAAGTTGTCTTTGGTCTCTCTTCAGCTCAATCACATCTCTTCATGCTGCATTCAGGTCATCACTCATCACAAGGGCCCAGTCCTCTCAGCCACAGATCCCAGAGTCCAGATGTACTCCTTTCAGAGCCCACGGTCAGGTCCAGTCACTACAGCCCCAGGGTGCTCACCTCAGACATTTCCATGGTCCATGAGTGGTGGTGTTTCAAGGGCATCAGGGTGATCAGATCAGCCTGCACCACCACAGGTTCATAGGCCTTTCATCAGCTCATACACTTGCAGGATTTTCTTATAGACCTGCCATCTCATTTGGCTCCCTCAAATAACATCTTATGGAGTCAGCCTATCATACCCCCCAGTGACACAAGCTTAAGAAGTTCTCTTAAACATCAGCCATCTTAAGCTTCCCTTACCTTCAAAAGGCCCAGCCAGAACACAGACTCAGGTATCAGGTCTCATTCTGGCCAGCAACTCTGGACAGGCCAGAATGGTTCTAAAGGTATCCTTAAAGACATTCTTGCTTTCACGAGCTCGATTCTGGCCTTCAAATGGGTACAGGCGCTTCAATGGATGCTGTTCCAGTGAACGTCTCACCATGTGCTCATTCAGCGCTTCATTCCCAGGGCAGGCAAGTTAATGCTGCTTTCCATGATCCCTGTTCACCCAGTGATCACCAAGGTTGTGGAGCTTCGTCTGCTTCAGGGATCCGCCCCCGGCAGGTTACTGTCCCCATCTTGCTTGGACCTGCACAGTGAGGGTTGACACAGCACATTGGGCACCCCTCAAGGGCAACGGCTCTCGATCACCATCTGCACATCCTGATCCTGGAGTGCATAAAGCGTTTTTAACGCTTAAAGACTTCGACGCAACCAAGCAATTCATCTGGACATCAGCAACCCACAGATGAGCAATAGCTGATCTCTGGTATATCAACAAACAGGTCCTACCCCCCGTCAAAAGCTGTGTGTCGAAGCTACAACATCCTCTCAAGAGGCTATATCAGCCCTCCGCAGCAAAACCAGTCCCAAAATGCAACACAAGCCTTTACGATTGAATCAATTCTCTGCCTGCGCGATCTGGTTGGTGGTAAAACCAAGAAATGTACGCCCCATAAATGATGGGGTCAAACCATGAGATCATTTGAAGCTACTCTCCAAAACAGCCCCCCCCCAGGGACTTCTTTAATCCTTCCCCCAGGGACTTCTTATCCCTTCCCTCCATTTCCTCTGGATCCTCAGGCAGGATCCTTCTGCTCACCGCTTTGAGAGCCAAATTGATTCTCCCCTTGATCCCTTACATCCCCCATTTGTTTCTCTTCCCCTCCATTTTCCCCAGCTTTTGGTCTGCTGCGCCCTCCAATCCTGCCAGTCTTACTGATACTGCATTCTCTACCTTGCAGCCACACATTGATTTCTCAGCAACTCAACAGGCTGGCTGCTCACTGGTAAATCTTTCTGCCATCTCTCCCTTGACTGCAACCCCTCTTCTCTTATCCCAGTAGCTTCTCATGATCTCTCCACAGGAGTCGATACACGGTTTTCTTTCTTCTCAATTTCAGCAGCTAAGGATCCCAAAATTGTTTAGCCCCCACTATTTTTGTTTCTAACCCTTCTAGAGATATTTCTAAATTTTTTCACCAAATCCAGTCTTCCACTCCTTCTGTTCAGTTGTTTGCTATTTCTAATTCTCATGTTGGGATAGCAGATCATAATATTGCTTTTTACTTCTTTCAAGAGCAGTAGTCTCCTCCTTAGCAGAGATTCTGGGAAGTCCCTCCTACCTTTCTCCTCAGTGGGATTCAGATTTCTGCCTGACATCCTTGAAATTCTGGGAGTGGGTCCTAGAATTCTATTTCCCATAACTTCTGAGGTCCTTGATATTCTGGAATTTTATTATGAAAAATCTTTAAGATTGTCTGAACTTCCTAGTTGGGATTCGACTGCCCTCCTTTTGATTTTTCTTCAAGACCTTTCCTCTTTTACCTTTATTAAATTTTAAAATACCTAAACTCGCTTTGTTTTCTCCTGGAATCAATCCAACAATTTCACATTTTTGTAAAGTGATTCGTTCAATCTAGATATCTTTGCCTGATTATCTGATTATTCAAAGATAGAGTAATAAATTGAAATAATCTATCAATTTAAATTAGGTTAAATATTTTTTGGAAAAAGATCCACTAACTTCTCTAAAAAATTCTAACTTTTTTTCTAAAGTGACAATGTCAAAAAGGCCACACCTGGACTCAACACAAAATTTACAGATATCATTTGAAACAGACATCCTCAAAACCTAAAACTCATTCATTTCGGAGTTCTTCTACTCGGGACGCCTATTTGCTACCTTCCCTAGGCCAGATGACTTTCTCAGCAGCGCCAAAGCCTCCACCACTGTTTTGTTTACGTTGCATTGAGCCTCCCGGCATAGAGGGACTTTGGCCAATTCAACTACAGTCCTCACACATTTAGCCACTTTGCAGCTAGACTACCTTTTAGAGGTCCATTTGCCTCCAGGAAGTAGGCCCTAGATGACACAGATTGACACTTAATATTAATTGTTGATGGCCCAAGGATAAAGCTCAGTGTTGTCTCTACCCCATGCCTTTTCATGTTAGGTTATTTCACCATAATGAAACATTATCGGGGCGCCCTGAACCTTAATGCTAAATAGGAGTTATTGCCTTGAACCATGCATCTGTAAGTATGTTTCTTTGGCAACAAATGGGATATGGGGTTCTCTTTGCCCTTACAGTTTCTTGCTGATCTGGGTATCTGCTGGAAAGCATCAAGGGATATGGAAAGGCCTCTTGTAATGTTATTTCTTCTCAAGGGCTGCAGTACAAGATCGAAGCCTTGGGAGATGGACCAGTATTCAAATTTTTGGATTGTATTATTTAGCAACAACATATATTTATTGTATAAATTATTTTTTATACATGTTTTTTTGTCTATCATATACAGTACAACTTCATTATTAATTAAGATTTTTATGGTCTGATTTTTGAGTTTTAAATTAACATGGTATTATATACTCTACGTTTTAAACATACATATTCACGGTTTTAAACTTACATATTCATGATTTTAAGGTGATTGGCCCTAATGTTTATTAATTGTAAGACTTGATTGGTTCTTTTTCCAAGCCGCCTATTTAAATCTGGTATTTAATTAATTCTTTGCAGTTATTTCGTTATTACATCTGACGAAGTGTTGAAAGAAAACATATTTGTGATTTTATCGGTGTTAGTGTTATCATGTGGGATTTCTACAATAAATTGCATTCCTTTTTCATGTTCTCTTCCTTTATTGGACTTCCACAGTGAATTGATTGTGTTCCAAGTTTGTGTTTGTTCCCTGTCATCTCTATTTTTTGTTTTTAATATTATTTTGTTCAATTTTTCCACAGAGATTTTAATTGTATTGATGATATTATTGTAGTTTTTGAGTGACCCCCTTAGTCTGCAGTTCTTTTTTTATTTAAAAATAAAATTTTTGATTTTGATTTATTGAAATGGAGTCCTGAAGTCATGTGAAATTTGTCAATTAATATATCTAATTCTTCTAATGTCTCTTTTGTATTAGATAATGTTAGTAATATGTCATCAGCAAATAGCATTACTTTAGAATTGTATTGTTCATAAACATCTATTCCTTTGATTTTTATACTGTTATGAATTAAATCTTCCAATATTTCAGTAGCCATAGCAAATAGAATCTGTGACATGGGACATCCTTGGTTAGTGCTTTTTGTTATATGTATAGATTCAGAGGTGAAAGAACCTAACTTGACATACGCTAAATTATTTGTATATATATTCTTTAGGAGATGAACAAAGGATGCAGGAAATTCAAATCGCATTAGGATTTTGAATACATAGTCCCAATTTAGGGAATCAAAGGCTTTCTCTATATCTAAGCCAATTATGAGTGTTTCTTTATTTTATTTATTAACATAATCTATAAGAGAAATTATCCTTTTAATATTGTCATGTGTGTGTCTATGATATATAAATCCAGTTTGATCATTATTTATTTTTTTGGATAGTGGTATTTTCATTCTGTTAGTTAATATTGTCATAAATATCTTATAGTCATTATTTAATAATGATATAGATCTATATGAGGTACAGAGGTTTGGGGATTTGTTTTCCTTTAGGGTTGGTGTGATTAAGGAATATCTCCAAGAGGGTGGTATTAAAGCTTGTGACTGAATTTCTAATAGAGTTTTATGGAAGAGGGATAGTATCTTTGAAGGAAAAAGTTTATATATTTCCATAATTATGCCATTTATACCTGGAGCTTTATTATTTTTACCCTCTTTTATTGTATCTGTAATTTCTTTGTAGGATATGGCTGCTTGCAGATCTAGTTTTAATTTTTCTGTTTTTTTATATTAGAACATTTTTCATCTAGATTTCATTGATTGATATGTATATTTTATTTCTGGAAATGTTCCATATAGTGATTTCTATATGCATCAAGAATGTCACCTATATCCATGACATTTTTCCCTTTCTTTTCATGGAAGATACTTTTAATGTTACTAGCTTTTGATTGTATTTTGATTCTTGTGGATACATTATGTAGATATTTGATAGAAGTGGCCAAGGTATTAATTTTTAGGTTTTCTAAAGCTAAAGTAGTTTTATGTGTTAGAATTTTGTTGTATTTATTGTTTAATACTTCTACTTTCTTTTTCATCTCCAAATGATTTAGATTTGTTTCAGCTTTTACTGACAAAAGTTTGGATTGTAGATCTAATAATTCAGAATCCCATTTTCTGATTTTTTTATACTGAGTTAGGGTTTTACCATACATGTAAGCTTTTAATGAGTCCCATATCATTATTTTATTTCTCTTTGTGGTGTAATTAATATCTAAGAAGAGCTTTAATTCAGATAATAACTAGGGTTTGAACTCTTTAATTTTAGTAATATATGCTGGAATTCTGGAGTTAAAGATTAATGGTTTGTACACATTTTGAAGTTTTAATATCAATGAATTGTGGTTTGAAAAGGGGGCAGGGAGTGATTGAGAGGTTAATGATTTTAGAGTGCAAGTCATGGGCAGCAAATATTTTATCTGTTCTAGTTTGGGTACAAAATCTGTGATCTTGATGGGAAAACAACAAAGATGTATCTTCTTTAAATTTAAAAGTTATCTACAAGACGAAATGATTCTACCCACTTGTTTAAAGCTTTTGTTACAGCAGATGTACACAGCGTTTTTTATTTGTAGTTTCAGAAATATCAAATATATAGTTAAAATCTCCTCCTAATATTAAGTTGCCTTTATAATTAATGTAAATTAAATCCAAGTGTTTTTTAACATTTCCTGTTCCAATGCCTGGGAAGCAGTATAGATTGGCTAGGGTCCATATTATGTTATTATATTTAACTATTACTAATGCCATAAGGCCTTCTTTATCTTCATACTTATAAATGATTTCTGGGTTAATCACATTTGTTTTCCATAAAATTGTTACCCCTTTTGTCTTTGCCTTATAAGTGGATTGCATCAATATCATATATTCCTTAGGATTCCATTTGTAATTGTCATTTGTTTTGAAATGTGTTTCTTGAAGGAAGACAATTTGTGGTTTGTTCAGTTTTAAATATTTCAGTAGATTTGATCTCTTGCTAGGATTGTTTAAGCCATTGGCATTTAAAGATAATAAAGTTAAATCCATCTTACCTTATTTAGACTATATATGTTTTGTTTTATTGTGACTATTAAACATTTTCCTCTGATAACTATAAAGTATATGTTTGAGCTTTTAAAGGAAATTATCAGTTTTATACTTTGAGTGTTTACCAATAAAGTAATGTTTTGGTCAGGCATACTAAAAATGTTTTTGTGAAATCAATTTAAATTAATAAATGTTAAAAAAACTAAGATACACACTAGCCATGGAATGAAAATCATTCCTAATCTGATGGATAAACCTAAGTCATCAGATTATCACTCATACCGTGACAATCCATAACATCTGAGATCCATAAATTGAATTATTATATGGAGAAAATTTGTAATAGGAATAAGCAATATTTATGTTATTTTGCACAGATATAGTACTATTGTAGATTTGACAGAATTCTAATACAATATAGATGTCTACTTATTGTATAAGCAATTAATATTTACATGAAAGATAGATGACAAGCAATTCAATCATAGTAAAGTAGGATGTATCATATATAAAACCTCAGTAAAAGATTATAGCACACAGTTATTTAACATATTCACCCTTATTGATGAAGTCTTTCAAAACTTATTACTTAATATAAATAGATGGTAATAATATTTATACCTAATGTTTATAATACAATGTATTTTATTGGATATACCAGACGTTATATTTCATTGTTTGCCAGCAGTTAATAATCACATTGTTTGTTGCTAACTTACTTAAAGCATCAAGTTTGTTTTATGTGAACATTGATGAAAGTTAGTGCATTTTAATTATCAGTGCATCCCTCTTCCCCCCATTTCCTACACATAAGGATTTTCATATCTGTCATTTCTTATTATAAAAATGAGTGAAATTATAGGTTAAAAACAACAAATTCACTTATTGTGATTAATGATTGCATGTTCTCTTTCCATATTCATAAATTGCCATTTTATGGCATATACTGAAAGTTTTTAGATTTAAATGGTAATGTTCTATTTTGTATAATCAGCAAAGGTTAAACTGAGTGATTATTGTCAATTTAATACTATTTGTTCAGAATGTGATTGTTACATTCTGTGATGTTCCTAGTTCAGGCTTCTATTGTTTTTCCCTTGAACGACTTTGTCAGTTTGATGTCATGTATAAACATTAGTTACCTTGGTAACCACTTAAGTATTATATATGGTCAAGATGGGTTACAAACACTACAATTCAAGTTAAAGCAATTATATGACTTGCTATGCACATTTACTTATATGAGAAAATCATCATGCTTCCCCTTGATGTTCAATATAATGTATGTCATTTATGACCAGTTAAAAAAGTAGTGTTATTATACACAAGCCATGTTATTAAACTGAGTGTCTATTGTCAATTTAATACTATTTGTTCAGAATATGATTGTTGCATTCTGTGATATTTCAAGTTCAGGCTTCTATTGTTTCTCTTGAACAACTTTGTCAGTTTGATGTCATGTATAAAACATTAGATGTTCATCGTGTTACACTGTTGCAGTCATTACACTTGGGTTATCCTGCCGTCAGGCGGTTCCCCAGTCGGCCTGAGTTCCAAAGTCTTGGTCCGGCGTCGGTTGCTGTCGCCTCCTCCCTGACGTCAGTGCGACAGGGGTATATAAGATGCAGCCGACGCCATTTTCTTCAGTCTCTCTTGCCGCGCGGTACCCGAAGAAAAAGCAGTTTGCAAGTGCCGGTCGAACGTCTCCTGAGATTTTCATTCCGAATCCGGAACCAAAGTCTTCTACAAAGCTAAGTACCCTGTTGGGGAAACTTTTTCTTGCTTCAGACTGATGTCAGTAAAAGTTAATAACTGTATTTCTTATGGGAAGCAAATACCTCATAAGGATTTCCATTCCTATTGTATCCATTGCCTAGGCCCAGACCACAACGTCACTGGTTGTTGGTTTTGTGCTAGGTTTAACAAGCGCACTATTAAACGTCGGTTTGATTTTGCCTGACATTATTTTGGTAGAAAATTCAATTATACCATGCCGTCAGAACTTCCGACGACCGGAATACACAAAAAGCGCAAAGACAAGGATAGGCATCCGAGGCCCAAAACTGACGACAAAGCCTGTTCTAGGCCAGTCGCCGGTTCTCTGGTTTTCAGCGAGGCACCTTCGCAGCCCCTGACGACTGCTTCTGCAGAACCACAGGCCGCCTCTGACTCCCACGTGGAGATGGCTGGGCCTTCGAATGCACAAGTTATTCAGCCTACTGAAACTAACCCTTCAGAGGGATCCGGAGTAGCTGAGCTACCCGCAGCTTCAGAGGGTGTCTTCAGACCTACTCAGTTAAGCATTAAACTCTCAGCTAAGTCTAAGCCTCCTTTAAAATCAAAGGAACAAATACAGCATTCTCCAGGACAGGCCTCCATGCCTAAGAAACAAATGCTCAAAATGGCCGAAGACCTAATCACTCTGATCAGGGGGTCCCATCCCCCTCCTGATAAAAGGCCTAGACAGGATGCAGACTATGATTCATCCGACCAGGTGTCCATCTCATCAGATTCATCCTCAGACCTAGGATATTCTTTACCCCCTTATGAGGATTATGATGCTGAGGAATCAATTCCATCAGCCTCACCGCCTGAGGACTACTCCTTTGGGGAAACCCTACATACCATGAGGGAGCATTTCCATTGGGAAGGCCAGGATTACTCAGAATCCAAGAAAAGGCTCAGAGACTTCCTTTTATTACCTCAACACAGACCCTTGCTATTCCGCCAGTGTTAGATATTGTGGATGATGTGTATACTGAATCCAGCTTAAATCCTGATTCCTTACCTCCAGCCCCTGTTAAACCTGACAGATACTACAGAGTCCCTGACTCACACAAATTTCTGTATAAAAGCCCTGTAGCTGACCCTGAAACTATTTCTCAGGGACCCAAAGGGGTTAAGGCCTCATCAGCCAAGAATCCAGTTCCCTCTGACAGAGATTCCAGTGCATTAGACAGATGGTGAAAGAAAGTATATACGTCTGCAACTTTAGCAATGAGAGCCTTAAATTGCCAGTTTCACATGCTAAAATATCAGCAATTTTTACTGTCTCAGTTGAAACAAAAAATGCTTCCAGATTCAGATCCTCCTAATTTTAAAGAAATGCAGGATTTATTGCATGCAGCTGAACAAGTGGGAAAGCATACTTTGCAATGTGGTTTTGATTCTTTAGAGGCCTCCTGCAGAGCAGCGGTTACAGGCTCTGTCATTAGAAGACATGCTTGGTTAAAAGAACATACGTTACCAGATCATGTTAAAGCAAAATTATTGGATGCACCTTTGCAGCAGGATGTGTTATTTGGAGTTAAGGCAGAAGAGGTATTAAAGAAAATGTAGGATAAGGCAAAATCTATGCAAACGGTGAAGGATTTCTTACAGGTTCAGCCTCCTAGATTTAGCAGAAATTGGCCAACTAAGAATTGGTCCTTTCCAATTACAGACAGATCTCAAAGGGGAAGATACAGACATCCAGGAGGTAGAGGTCAAACACAAGTTCCTTACAGGCCTCGACAATGGGTTGCATCAGGCCAGAAAGAAGGAGAAGACAGGCCCCAACCATATAAAAAGCAGCTCCAATGACTTCCCACTCCATCTGCCAAACAAATCTCTCTTGGCAGCCCCCTTGGGAGGAAAACTGGCACTCTTCTACCACAATTGGCATATGATCACCAAAGACAAATGGTTTCTCAACATTGTATCTCAAGGTTACAGGTTCCACTTTCACACTTTGCCAAGGTTAAAAGGAATGCCAAATCTGCCACCAAATCAATGGGCAGAGGCTCAAAAACAAATTACAGCATTCATGGATATGAGAGCTATTCAAAAGGTACCATCACAGGAGCAAGGACAAGGATTTTACTCAAGACTCTTTCTAGTACCCAGAAAGGACAAAGCCTGGAGGCCCATTCTGGATCTTTCTTCTCTAAACACTTACCTGGATGTTCCGAAATTCAAAATGTTGACACTACAGCAGCTTCTTCCCATGCTGGGCAAGAAAGCTTGGCTCGTGACCTTGGACCTCAAGGAGGCATACCTGCATGTCCCTATCAGACAAAACTGCAGAAGATACCTCAGATTCATAGCTGGTTCAATGCACTACCAATTCTCTGCACTGCCCTTTGGCTTATTTACTGCGCCCAGGGTCTTCACAAAGTGCCTGGCACCAGTAATTGCATTTTGTAGACAGAAAGGAATTCAAATTTATCTGTACCTGGATGACTACCTGATTCTAGTAGAGAGCAAGGACATTCTTCTAAAGCATCTGGTGTTTGTAAAAAAGTTATTAAGTTGCCTGGGGTACACAGTAAACGAAAATAAATCAAAACTAGTGCCCTCACAAGAGATTATATTCCTGGGTGCCAGCTTGAACACAATGGCCCAGATGGCTTATCTCATGCCAGACAAGCAAGGACAACTGACTCAATACTTTCAATTGATGGCAACAAAGACCCAACTCCCTGCAAGAAAAATTCTGCAGGCCTTGGGTTACATGTCATCTTGCATACTACTAATTCCATATGCCAGACTGCATATGAGGAAACTACAATGGTACCTAAAGAATGTATGGTCTCAACATTGTCAAAGTTTGGAAACAGTTATACCACTAATTTCTTGCCTTCAACAGGAGTTTCAATGGTGGGCTCAAGCTTGTCACCTCAACAAGGGACAGCCTATTACACAACCCACAGCCAGGCAAACACTGACAACAGATGCATCGTATTACACCTGGGGAGCACCCATGGCAGGCAAATGTATTCAGGGCAAGTGGCCCGCAGAACAAAGGCATCTTCACATCAATCAAAAAGAGATGCTAGCTGTACAAAATGCCCTTATAGCTTTCAAGGACCTGCTGCATCCAGGACAACTACTACTAAAGACAGACAACACCACAGTTATGTGGTACACAAACAAGCAAGGGGGCACTCACTCCTACCCCCCATGCAGACAAGCCATGACCTTGTGGAACACAGCTATAAACTATCAAGTTCATCTGCAAGCACAATTCCTGACACGAGAGAAAAACACACTGGCAGACGACTTAAGCAGAAACATCATGGATCCCCACGAATGGGAATTGAATCCACAAATATTCAGAATGATAACACAAAAATGGTGGAGCCCGGACATAGATCTGTTTGCATCCCCAATGAACTGCCAGCTACAGAAATTCTGCACAAGGAGTTACCATCCACAAGCATGGAAAGTGGATGCCCTCTCATTCAGCTGGGAGAACCTACAAGTATACACTTTCCTACCACTACCTCTCCTGCCAAAGGTACTCATAAAAGCAAGGCAAGAAGAGCCAAAGATGATCCTGATTGCACCAGACTGGCCACGCCAGCACTGGTACCCAATCTTAAAGAGCTTAGCACAAGAACCACCCTGGATTTTGCCTCAAATCTCACATCTGATGACTCAGCACAACAATCAAATACTACACAGCCAGTTAAAGACCTTAAACCTAGCTGCATGGAAGATTCCTTAGTCAAGCAAGCAATGCCTCTCTCCAAAGCTGTTATGGATGTCATTCTGGAGGCCAGAAGGCCTAGTACCAGGAAAGCCTATTCGGATAAATGGAAGAGATTCTGTGCTTCGAACCAAGCTCACAGCCTTGACCCTCTTGTCCCAAACATTCCTCAGATACTACAATACTTAACTCAGATGCTGGACAAAGGCCTCTCCTTCTCATCCATCAAGATCCACGCCTCTGCCATCTCTTGTCATTACAACACGGATCCACCAATTTTCTCTAATCCTCTGTTAAAACAGTACCTCAGAGGGGCTAAAAACATAAGACCGTCCCGTAGAGCACCTACTCCAACTTGGGACCTCAACTTTGTTTTGGAAACATTAACTTTACCTCCTTTTGAGCCAGCTAACACAGCAGAATTAAAATATATCTCTTGGAAAACTGCTCTGCTCCTGGCAATAACATCAGCATGAAGAGTTTCAGAATTACAGGCACTAATGGCAGTGGAACCTTTCCTCATTTTCCACCAGGACAGGGTGTCTTTAAGAACTAACCCTATGTTTATGCCTAAGGTGGTATCCACTGTGGCTCTAAACCAAACTATTCACCTGCTAACTTTTTATCCTAAACCACAGAATAAAGGGGAGAGACTACTGCACACTTTAGACATTCACAGGCAGTTACGCTTCTACTTGGACAAAACCAAAGCTTTCAGAACATCTGAACAATTATTGGTAGCATATGCTGCAGGAGCACAGGGAAAAGCCATTTCAAAACAGACTATTTCAAAATGGATAGGGCATTGTATACGTTTCTGCTACACATACCATGGAAAACCTGTACCTAGCAGCATTAGATCTCACTCCACCAGGGCAACAGCCTCTTCAACTGCCTACATCAGAGGAGTACCTACCAAGGATATTTTGGAAGCAGCAACTTGGAGTTCTGTACATACCTTCACCAAGCATTACCAGCTGCCTCTATACTCTAAATCCAGAGCTGGCTTCACCACTGTAGTGCTGCAGGGCCTTATAGCCACCCCTAATGCCTTATAGAACCAGCCACCCTACCTCAGCTTTGGGATTCTACCCAAGTATAATGACTGCAGCAGTGTAACACAATGAACATAGTACAGTTTTGTACCTACCATAAATGTAGATGTTCGAGTGTATACACTGCTGCAGTCCAGGTTACCCTCCCTCCTTCCCCTCTTACTGGCTGGTACGTACCTATGTCTTCTACCCTTTACTACCTATGGGGAGTATTTGCTGGTAGCTGTAAGTTGTTGTTTGCTTTTCTTATGTATGTTTTATTAGCAATTTGAATTGCCTACCTATTTAGAGGCACCTGACATCTGGGGCAAGAAAAACTGAAGAAAATGGCGTTGGCTGCATCTTATATACCCCTGTCGCACTGACGTCAGGGAGGAGGTGACAGCAACTGACACCGGACCAAGACTTTGAACTCAGGCCGACTGGGGAACCGCCTGACGGCAGGATAACCCTAGTGTAATGGCTGCAGCAGTGTATACACGTGAACATCTACATTTATGGTAGGTACAAAACTGCACTTTACTTTGGTAACTGCTTAAGTATTATGTATGGTCAAACTGGGTTACAAAAACTACAATTCAAGTTAAAGCAGTTACATGACTTGTTATGCATATTTACTTATATAAGAAAATCATCATGCTTCCCCTTGATGTTCAGTGTAGTGTATGTCATTTATGACAAGTTAAGACAGTAGTGTTATTATACACAAGTCCAAGTTGTTAAATCCTGTCTTTAATATCTAAATTCAGCAGACTGCTTCATCTTATATGATGATTATATATTTTATGTCTAGATTTACTAAAATCATACATTACATAACTATTGTGTGTGTGTGTGTGTGTGTGTGTGCGTGTGCGTGTGCGTGTGTGTGTGTGTGTGTATTTTTAGCTGTTGCTTAGTTAGTTGAGAGACCACCAGCTGTAATGCTTATTCTTATTATTAGCTCCTCCCAAGCATGTTTATACAGTCCATAGACTTTAAATTATGAGACCCTTCTAGTTTCTTATTTGTTATAAGTATATTTCCATCCTTACATACCCACATATCAGTACTTCAAGCACAGGCAACAATGTCCATCCAGTTTTGCCAGAATACTATTCACTAGTTCATGTGGTGGCTGTTCTTAAAATATCCAAACCAATATTTGTCTTGTTCCATTTTACCAGTCTGTTAAATGCAGTGGCCACTTTGCCAGTGAACCACTCAACACACCTTCCATTCCCACAGATATTTCCACTAAGGAAATCTGACTCTCTAGCACTTCCCAGCAACCCCAAACACCCCTATAATCAGCTATCCCCATATGTCCAACACGTCCAAGCAAGCTCACCTCCCAGACCACTGCAAAGGGTACTGCACAAGACCAAGTGCTGTTAGTCTTTCACAATAACTCAGACTTCCACTCTTATACAAGCCCTTAATGTGTTTGAACCAAAATACATTTTAAATGTAAAATTGTGCTTATTATTTTTTTTATTTTATTTTTTATCAAGAATCAACTTAATGAGCTAAACGAAGTGTTGGGAGACCATCAATATGTTTACATGTGGTCTAAAATAGCCCTTTTATTATATATATTTTTTTAAACCAAAAACTTCATTGCCGAGAATAATCTTGGAGGCTCCAAAGCTATTAAGCATTATTGTCACTCTGTGTTCATTACCATAGCAACCTGGGAGCATCTGTTTCTGTTAGTGTGTCTGTGTACTGCATGCCAGAGGCTTGCGATTTACCTGAAGCAAAGCTTTCTTTACTGCAACTTCAAGCCTAAATTCCCTCCCTTTCAGTGAGGCAGCAGCCAGGAAAAGAACGGAGAGCAAACAGATCAAAAAAAAAAAAAACTCCCAACAAGACATTCTTTCAGCCTTCCCACCTGTCACCCAGCAGATGTTTAAACAAACTATTCTATGCCAAAATTTCCCAAATCACAGTTTTATCCACCCCCTTTCCCTGGATCCAGGCTAAAACATCAAATGCCTCTTCCTAATACACAATCACAAGTCGCAATCCACAGCTTCCCGGAAATGAAAACGGCAACATAGAACAGCTGCCAGACACAACTGCATCCATACACACCATGTCAGGCTTAATCAAACAGCAGTCAAAGCTATGATACCTGCCATAATTGATATTAACTATGTTTAGACAGAATAATTATGACATTTGTACTAAGAGCAAGCTAAATCATACTTTAACTGAAGAAGGCATTAATCTCCATGACAGCATTTTTTTTTCAAAACACTCTACTGTTACTGCTATTATATATGATGTTAATTTGTTACATTTGAGTCTGAACTCTGATGAATGGTACCTTGTTGAATTAGTTAATTAATTACTTAAATTATTATAAGTAAAATCAATGAAAAATGAAAGAGGATTACTGGCCTCAAACAGATGCCCTACGCAGACCGTCTCAAAAAAAATACAGCTTTACTCCATTGCATATCGCCTACTCAAGGGCGATCTCTGCCTAACATATAAAGCTATGTCAAACCCAGAGCTGTTGGACATGCTCCACTTAAAAAAATCCCAATCCCTCTGAGCTACACGTTCTAGGGACCTAAACCTTGTCACCACAATAAACAGAACATGCTGGAGGGATAGATTCCTGTCCCAGAGACTTCCCATACTCTGGAACAGACTACCTATCTATGTCAAACAGAGCTCCTCATTAGCACTCTTCAAGAAAAATCTTGATGATTGGATGGGAAATGGGAAATTCACCCCAGGGATCACTTCTGTGGCTCTGCTCAACAGGGGCACAGGAAAATAATTTTGTTGGGTGGCGAAAGCCAGGGTACATTTTTTGGCTAGGCTTATATAGGTCCTAGGGCCAATAGCCTAGTACCTACCTATGAACCTATGAACCTATAAGATAAGTATTCAGTGAGTTCAAGTAGGGGAATAGTAACTTCTCTGTTTGTATTATATGTTGCTTTGTTTGGCTTGTATATAATGTAAATAGTAACCCATCTTGACCTACCTTTGTTTGTGAAGAATTACTGGGCTCTTTGAACATTCTGAATAAATCATTACTGTTTCTCAGTTGTTTAAGAAACTCTCCTTTTTAAAATAAGAACAGATGACAGGTGATGCACCATATCAGTTGATACTTTAGAGATGTAGTTGTAAGAGTTATTTTTTGGGACAGCTATTTTGGAATCAATTTTGTGTTTCTTCTTTCTAGCATCAGTCCAAGGATTTGTTCCTTTTATTCTTTTGAGTAGAGCCCATCCATTCCATTTCTTCTGGGATAGACACAATGTTGTTGTTTTTGATGAATATAGTAGCTTCTAAGTCATTAAATGTTCCCATCTCATTGGCAAAAAGTATTTTATCTTGGCTAGAAAGGCCAGCTGTGCTTTAATGTTATTTTGTTTCAACAGTTTTATTATTGGCCAGTCTTTTTTCCTTTATTCTAGTATTCTGGAAAAATAATCATAGTCTAACCTTATCAGGCTTTGATTGTATTTGTGATTTTCTCCAAGCAGATTTTAATATTAGTTCCTTGCCTAAAAATGAAAGAAATTTTATAACTATGGATAGGGTAGAATATTTTGTGAGTTAAAAGCAGGTTTCCTCAGTGCTCTATGCGTCCTTTCAATTCTACATGAAAGTCTGTCTTTGAAGTCTAAAAATTCAGGAATCCAGGTTAAGAATGAAATAATGTCTTCACCTTCAGTGTTTTCAGGCAGACCAAAGACCCTTATGTTGTTTCTCCTTTCCCTGTTTTCTAAGTCATCTATTTTGTTAAGCAGCCATGTATTCTATTTAAGCAGAAATTCTTTTTGGAATTCTTCCTCTTTGAGTCTCCCTTCAATGTCATTTAGAGAAGTCTCTGTATTTGTTATTTTTGTATGGTGTTGCTGTAATAGTTCCTTAAGAGTATCAGTCTATTTTTGAGAATTTAATTTGAGGTTTTCCTAAGTCATTTTTAAAGCCATCCATCTTCAAAGATAGTTCCTGTAAGGTAGATGTCATCAGTTGCAATTCTTTCTTCAAAGCAGCATCCGGGTGAGAATTCCTTGAGTTGTTCATATTCAGTGACTCAATATATCTCCAAGTTACTTGACAAGAAAATTTTTGTATATCTCCACCAAAATTGACATTTATGTAGTTTAGTAGTTTATATATAGATTTCTGATGTTTTAAACTTGAAAATAATAACATTTTCCTATATTATTATACTAGTTTATGGAGCTCTCAAAATTCACTGCTCTCAGTTGGCCATCTAGGCTCCACCTTGATCTGTTTTTCTGATGTCTTTTGTTCTGTGCAGGTAAAATCATAATTGTCTATGGACATCCAGTAAGTGTAACATGTATTTGCATTTGTTTGCAAATTTACAGAAGAATACTGGCAAATTAATGGATTGATTGATATTAGATTCTGACACCACCTTGGGAAGGAAAGACTTATTTGTTTGTAGCATCACTCTATCCTTGTGAAAGATCAAGTATGGAGGTTTTGAAGACAAGGCTTGAATCTCTGAAATTCATCTAGCAGAGGTAATGGCTACTAGAAAAACAAATTTCCAAGTAAGATAATTAAGGTCACATTTAGCTGCTGGTTCAAAGGGGGAATATATTAGAGCCTGCAGTACCAGAATGAGATCCCAGTAGGGAGTAGGATCCTTAAACAGAGGTCTCAAAAATAGTGTGCCTCTCAAGAAAGCTCAGCACAGTTTGAGAGAGGCCACTGAAGAACCTTCGAATCCAATATGAAAATTTGAGATTGCTGCTAACTGAACTTTAATGGTTGAGAAACTAGACCTTTTTTTTTAAAAGTAAGGCTAAAACCTCTAGCGTGCCCAGTAAACAGATCTTTTCCATTTACTTGTATAAACTTTTCATGTTGAAGGTTTATGGGAAGATAAAAAAAATATGCCAGACAGGGGAAGACAGCACTGGCTGTCTGGCTATTAATGGAATTGGAGAAACCAGGCTGAGGTTCTCTCTCTCTCTCTGGAGCAATAAGCCTTCAAGGTTGTGAAGAGGGAGTTTTCTGCTCTGGCAGAATGGATGGATCCAACCCCCAGGCCGTCAGCCTGAGATTTACGATGTTGGGATGGATCATGCCCATCAGATGAGACAGGAGGTCTGGAATCAGATCCAGAATCCAAGGCTGATGAAGTGAGGCCAAAGGAAGGGAAACCAAATCTGTTGAGGCCAATATGGTGCAATGAGGATGATTCTGCTCTTCAGCCTGACAGCTTTATTAAGAAATTTTGGAGTTAATGGGATTGATGGGTAGGAATAAAGTAGACTGGGGGGGCCAATCATGAAGTAGAGCAACTCTCAGTGAGTCCCCCTGTTGGGGATTAGGGCAAAGTAGCTGCTGCATTTGCCGTTTAGGGGAGAAGCAAAAAGATTGCAGCAAGGCTGGCCCCATAGATAAAAAATCATTTCCATCACATTCTTGTTGAAAGACCACTCATGGGGTAGAAGAATGGACTTGCTTATCACATTGGACCTCCCCAGAAAATGCATTGCTAAGAGAAAGCAGTTGGATGAGATCACCCATTGCCACACTCTGAGTGCTTCTCAACATAAGGGGTTATGATCTGGTCCCTCCTTGTTTGTTGATGTAACGAAATACTGACATATTGTCCATTTTAATTGCAATTGTCCCCAAAAAGAGAGCATGTTGGAAGGCCTGCAACACTAAAAGCACTCTAGGACATTGATATGCCAGCTGGCCTCTTAGGGGGACCAAGTGCCTTGTACTGTTTTGCCCAGAAAATAACCCCCCACACTAACTGGGAAGCATCTGTGGTAACTATGGCCTTGGCCTGAGGGGGGATGAATGGATGGCCTTGTAGAACCTGATCTGACTGAATACACTACCTGAGATCTCTTTTGCATGTCTGAGTGATCCGTATTTGGGTTGACATGGATTGGTAAGGCACTGACCACTGAGTTGCAAGCATCCATTGGAGAATTCTCTTATAAAATTTGGCTATAGGTACTAGGGTTACTGCTGCTGACATTGGTCCTAGAGCTTGAAGGACCAAGTAGGCTGAAATCTTGGTCTTGCAGATTTTTTTTCTGACCTGTGAACTTATAGTTTGTAATCCTGAGGGTGGCACTGAAGATATCTCTGAATTTGTGTTGAAAACTGCTCCTATGAATTCCATTGGAGTTCCCCCCTCTGCCCTGGGGGAAGGTCCTCCACGTGTATCCTGAAATGAACCCTTGGATTCCTTGAACCACATCTTTCTACCACCTCGTTGAGTCCTTGAAAACGATCTCTGAGGGGTCAAAAAATGTATGACCAGACAGAGTTCCTTCCTTCTCACACCTGGATAAAGTTTTTTCACTGAGGAGCTGAACAAGGAAGTGCCATCAAAGGGAGCACTGATGAACTATGACTTGAAGGGCTCCACAAAATCGCATAAGTGCATCCAGGCAAGTCTTCTGATGGAAATGTCTGAACCCCCTGCCCATTAGTTTCCTTTGGCTATATACAAAATAAGCCTCATGAATGAATTCAAAATGGATTGCAGGGTAGCCAACTGAGAAGTCACAAATGATTGGAACTCTGCAGAAATGGATCCTGTGAGAGGGTACTTGACAGTTCCTTAATTAAATCCCTCTGCAACCTATTAAAATGTGCCAAATAATTGAGAGATCTTAGAATGAAGGTTGCTGAAACATAGACATGCTTCTCAAGCCTGTCCATCACTCTAGACTCTCTGATAGGGGATGAACAGTGGAACTCTCTTTTGCAAGTTCCTTTTTGGTGGCCACCATGGTCGACCATGGCATCAGTGGGCACCCGCTTAGCCCAAAACTCCTTCCCTGAAGGTGTTGCCAGAATCTTGTCCATTCTTCTGGGTATGGATTCCACTGTGTCAGGTTTCTTCCACACCCACTGAGAGACCAACTCAACAAGCTCGTCAGCAGGCAGAGTAATCCAGGAGGTAGATGGGCCAGTACAGAAAGCCTCCAGGAATATAACTCCTCAGATGAAGGGTTGCTGGATGCCCAACCACCTCTGTGTTTTAGGATCTCAAGGATGTCTCCAAATGAGATATCTTCAAGAGGTGATTGTGGGGAACCTTCACCTTCATTGAAGTCTGTATCCTCAGTAACTGACTCTTGTGGAGAGTCCAAGTGCTTCCTCTTACACTTTTTCTTCCTAGGGAACTCCTCAGTGGGATGCTCTGGGGAGGTATTGGAAGAAACTGTAATACCCTGCTGGGAAGCCTGGGGGTCTCAGACTGACTGTTTTTGTGATAAAGAGTGATGAGGCTCCAAGCACAGATCCATCAAGGTAGAAAGCTGAAGATCTGAGGGGGTTGGATCCATCCATTCTGCCAGAGCATTAAACACTGTCTTCACATCCTAGATGGCTCCGAAACAGGGGTATATGAAGAGGATGGTTTCAGAGCCAAAGGCTTCAACTCTTCACTTTTGCTTTTTGGGGTACTGGGCCTCATATAGTGCCCCTCCAAAAGCAGATGGTAGTAAACCTTCCAATATAGGTTATTTTTTTTCCTTTCTACTAGAGCTCTAGGATTGAACCCATGGCAGATGGAACAATCGTCTTGTAGACGTAAAGGCCCAAGGCAGTAAGCACACATAGTGTGGGCATCTGACATTGATAGCTTGTGCCCACACTTAACACACTTTTTAAATGCCAAGTCTGATCCAAGGATTGGATACAAACCATCAGTTGAGGCTAGAATAAAAACTAACAGCATCAGATCATTTTTTTCACAATGATGCTGTTAGAAACACAGATAAACAAAGCAGCAAAATAAGGGTCTGCAACAATACAAAAGTAAGATTGTATACAATGTTTACCATAACAGTAGATCTTGAAAGAGAAGTCATTATAACAGTTAATCATGTCCATCTTGTATATTCCTTGTCCTGGCTAGATTTTTCTTACCTGTCCCTTCTCTCTTTAAAGACCAATGTTAGTATCAGACCTGTGTAGATTCATATTTAAGTATCAGAAAGCCTCAATTTATGACTGATGTTCCGTGCTCTGTGAAGATAAGCATGCAATAATAAAATGAGAAACAAATGTGTTTCATACATTGTAAACTACAGAAACTATAAGTATGTACAAAACCTCAACAGGAGGAAGGAGGGAGGGACATGTTTCTGTTTCAGTGCTATCTTCTTGAATAGCTAGTGTTATGGTAGAGTAACTTGCACAACTTTATTATGTTCTACAGGTTAAGTTGCTTTAACAGTAAATCATAGCATCTGTGTAGAAATGCATGTAATACTTAGTTTCCCCTTGAGAGGTGAACAGTTACAGTTCTGCTATAACCTAATTATTACCTTGGAGTGTGTCTCTAGAATATAGTGTTTTGAGACAGTAAGGAAGTAGTGCCCATGACAGCTTAAAAATGATCTTGAGCAGACAAATCTGTAAACTGTGCTGCTGATGTAGTAGCTGTTTCCTGCTTTAATGAGCTCTAACATTGCCTAGTAAGGCTTTATTCTGTTTGTCATAGCACAAGGTAATCCACCTGGCTATCAAATTATATAACATCTGTCTGGCTACAGGCAGGCCTGGCTTTAGTTTCATAAAGGAGATGAAGAACTGTTTTCCTGGAAGTGTATATCTTTCTTCTACAGTATATTAGCCATCTACGGACTTCCAATAAAGGCAGTACAAAATTCTCCTTCATTCTGGCAGTTTAGATAACACATGGCAATTACATGGACTGACTGAGAGATACTGCAGAAAACACCTTAGCATTAAAAGAAGGGCTTGTTTTTTAGGATACAACTCCATCATGGAAGATTGTGTATAGATGTTTTGTATACAAGACATGAGAAAAAAACTCTTTAAATCTTTCTTCCTGATGTTACTTCTACTGCGAATAAGGGTTTTGAGGAATGATACTTAATGTTAATTGAATCACCTAGCTTAAAGGAAGTAACGTTAATTTCCCAAACACAAATTACAGATTCCATTGATATGAAATATTAATTTTTGGAGACATTAAGTGCGGGATTCTATAAACTCCGTTAAATATTTGCATGACAGTGCGTAGTGAGAGGCAGTGAGCAATGCATATTAATGAGGTGCAGTGCACCTAAGCTACATTTCGTGGCTTGCAACAGTGTTGCTGGCTGTGAAAACCTTATTAGCCAATGTGGATAGCAATTCCTTGTAAAGAAGACCATAGTGATCACCAGGGCTTTACACATAGTGAAACCTTGTCAGTGAACACGGATAGCAATTCCATGTAAGAACCTACTTGTCCAGATTTGCATACAATGCCACAATGATCACCAGGGATATTGCAAATAGCTGTCATTCTGTTAGTGCAACACATCTGCACAGAGGCCAACTTAATGAGAGGACAAATAACCAGTAATAGGTACATATTTGGCATAGATGTTACATAGGAACGTATTAGAATGTAATGCTCACAACCTCTTAGAGTGACAAATGTGGACAAAGCCATAATAATGGAGGGATAAAGGGTCAGAAATATGGACAGATTTTTAATATTGCACTGACAAACTTGGGAAGTTGATACAATATATGAGTTGTACATTAGCATGAACTTTCTTAAAAGCATGAAGTTTGAAACTCAAATATTAATCATCAGTGTGGGCGGCGCAGTGGTGCAGTAATAAATGCTGTTGCCTCACAGCAAGAGGTTCTCTGGTTCGATTCTCAGCTGGGGTGCCTTCTGTGTGGAGTTTGCATGTTCTCCCTGTATTCGCGTGGGTTTCCTCTGGGTACTCCGGTTTCCTCCCACATTCTAAAAACATGCTTCTGGAGCATTTCTCCCCAGGCCTCCGCTGAAAACAGGATCTGTGGAACCTAGTGGGACTTTTCCGGTCAGCAAATGTTAAATAAAAAAATAAATAAATAAATAATCAGTTTCTGACTGCACTCTGCAATGACATGACAATGATTTGCCAGGAAAAAAATGTTATGAGGAAAAGATCACAAATATGAGACAAAAACTGGACATTCTGCATAGATCAGGACAGTTGAGAGGTATGCAGTCAAATGTATGTAATATTGAGTCACATCAGTCCAGAGATCATCCCAGTGATATGGCAGAAAGGCACATATTTGTTAAGGAGAATATCTGGACAGTTGAGAGGCATAAATATGAAGTATATTGTCCAAACACGGTGCAGGACAGTGTACCTACAGTGTACCTACAGTGCAGAATCTTGTGATATTCCATTCCTGGCATTTTTTACTGAAGCTGAATTACCGATCTGTAACAGGACATGGAACTGCCATGCAAAATGATCACCCAGGAGAAGTGTGTGTGTATTGAATAGGGACACACAGATGAATTGTAGGAATTAACACAGGAAAAGAGTACAGGTGAAACTCCCACATGTACAGCAGAGGAAGACAGGAGGACATGTCAATGGAAGATGGCTATAGCAGCAAACCAAGCACATATATATATGGTACATTATGGACTGTACAGTGAAGGTGTGCTGTCTGTGGCTGTCACACAAGTTAACATAACAATGTGGAGGATGAAACTCCCACATGTACAGCAGAGGAAGACAGGAGGACATGTCAATGGAAGATGGCTATAGCAGCAAACCAAGCACATATCTATATGGTACATTATGGACTGTACAGTGAAGGTGTGCTGTCTGTGGCTGTCACACAAGTTAACATAACAATGTGGAGGATGCCTATGTGACATAAGCATCCTTACATGAATAATGCAGAGGACCTCTATCAGGGATCTGACATACAATTGGGGTAGGGTGCATATTGGGAAGCTGTGCAAAATTATATACCTATATATTAATGTACTCTCAGCAGAGGTCTCCAGGTAAAGGATCGTGGCAAATATTACAAGAACCAACAACAATCATGGACAATATAAGAATAATACCACCACTACTTCCATACCTTTGATGTAACATATGTGATGTGGAGTGATAACAGATGAGCCTGCATACGCACACTTGACAATTATTATTATACATCCACAATCCATGATGGTAACCACACACACTGTCCTGGTACTGTAATGTTTGTAGGAGGTGTTAGGATGGACACTGCTATACCTGTAATGAGAGTATGGTCAATAAATGCTACTTGTTTTGTGTGCATGACATATATCTAGGGTACAATCCACACTGTCAAGAATGATATGCATGTCATTAATGTTGTCAAACACTTATGTATGCAGTGTGTACATACGTTGAACAGGTAGCACACATGCATCTGGTGTAACAATTCTCTAAGGCCAAGAGCACTGCATCAATGGGCCCAGACAACATCCCAGGATGCCATCTAAGTAGCATGAAATATGACCTATCAGGTCCTCTGGAATTGCTATTTAACTGTAACCTCCAAACAGGCTTTGTGCCTCATGAATGGTGAAGTGTAACAGTCATCCCTCTGAAACAAAGGTTGCCCATCTACAGACCCTGGACACTACAGACCAATAAGTCTCTCTAGTCTTACATGTAAAGCCATGGAAAGAATTATCATGGAAATTATCAATAGTGATAAAGTAAATGTCCAGACACTGGACCCAACCCAGTTTGGTTTTGTCAAGGGCACGACATGCCTACTCAACCTGGTCAGCTTCTTTGAGAAGGGCACCAAAGTGATGGATGAGGGAAACATGGTTCACGCTGCTTACCTTCACCTGGCCAAGACATTTGTCACAATATCCCACTCTGGCATTATTGACAAACTCTAGAGGTTACGTACAAACCTGTATATCACCCGGTAGATAGCCTGAATTTTTGAGTAGGGCAAGTTGTTTTTCCCCACTCCTCAATCACCACATTCAATTATTTGAAAAAGTTTGCGAATAAGAAATACGGGACACTCTTCAGAAATCTAAGGCTAGCAGCTTTTCTAATTTAACTGTGCATGAAGCTGAGTTACTTAAATATCTAGATAATGATCATAACATTAGAATTATGCTGCCAGACAAGAGGGGGGGTGGGCTTGCGGTTATCAGTACAACAGATTATAACAACTACATTAATGCTTTATTAATGGATGCTATGTATCCAGAGGTATCCCGTAATGAAATCAACGTGTCTTATTGTAACATAGATTTATTATTGGAAGACATGTTACTGCAAGGCCAAATAAGTGGAAAGGATTATTCTTACATGTTTAATGGCAAACCACTTTTGGCTAGTTTATTTGGAATACCAAAGATACGTAAAAGCAAGTCCAACCCACCTTTCAGACTTATTTTGATGGGTCCAGATCTAAGACTTATTTTACTGCTCGATGGAGTGACTATCAAGTAAAAAGAGGGTTGGAGGGTATTAAATACATATGCAAAGATTCATGGCAGTTTCTGGAAATGTTAAACAATGTTCAATTTAATTCTGATGATATTTTTGTTACTATGGATGTCCAAAATTTAGATTTAGTTATCCCATATGAAACAGGACTGGTTTGGTTTGAGCAGCAATTATTTAACTCTGGTTTACTTAGTCCTGATAAAGTTAATCCCATTACTATGCTGATGGAAGTTGTGCTTAAGAATAACTTTATTTTTTTTCAAGGGTCAGCTCTATAAACAAATTACTGGGGTAGCTATGGGGTCAGCATGTGCCCCCAGTTTTGCTAATTATGTAATGGCTCAATGGGAATCTGAATTTATTTTCAATACTGAATTTTTGAATTCTTTGACTTTTTTACACTACATATTTGGATGACATTTTTATTTTGTGGGTGGACACGGACAAGTTGGAAATGTTTTTTAATTACATCAATAACACAGCTGACTTTTTAAAATGTTCCTATAACCAACATGAAGGGACAATTTCATACTCTGTTCAGATTAGTAAAGATTTAGTCAATCAATGTTTCCTTTCTAACATTTTTAGAAAAACTAACATTTTCAAACTCCTATTTGCATTATTCTAGCTGGCATCCAAGATCTCAGAAAAAAGAAGTTGTTAAAGGACAACTGGTGCAATTAGCTAGAATGGTGTCTTTGCCAGATACCTTTTACTCAGAATGTGAGAAGCTTTTAGAGGTGTTTCGTAAAAGAGGGTATCCGGATGAAATTTTGATTGGGATTAAGGAAGAAGTGGTTTGTAAAAGGAACACTAGATTTTATCATCCTACTTTAAACCCTTTGAGATCTGCAATTTTTAATAATGGTGTTTTTGGGGGCAGATCTGTCATTAACAACAACTGTAATAGTAAAAAGCATTTTATTACTACTAATACAATGGACAGGAATTTTATGAATGCATCAACAAAAATTTGAAACTTTTTGTTTCTGACCTGGATTTGAGTGGTAAGTTGGGGGATAGACCGTACATTTCCTATAGGAAGGATAGATCTTTTAAGTTTTATTTGGAACATAATAGAGGTACACCTGATAATTTTGGTCACCTAGCTCCGGGTACTGACAAATATGGAAGGTGTCCCCAGTGTTATTTAATAAATAGTGCGGACAGTATTAACATTAGGAATGCAACTTTTAAGATTTATGAGCATTTTTTCTTGTTTTACATCTAATGCTGTATATATTGCCAAGTGTAATTACTGTTCCATATTTTATGTGGGTAAAACTTCAAGAAAATTAAAAAAACACATATATGAGCACCTTTTGGACATGAAGAATAGGAAAGGGACTAATGCATTATATAAGCATATAGTAGAGTTTCCCACCCATAGTTTCAATTTCTTGATTTTACAATACATTAAGGCTGATCCTCAGTGATATATTATTAGTGAACATCTGGACAGAGTGGAACTTAGGTGGCAATTAATATTGGACGCTATGAAAAGTTATGCTTTACACGAGGCATGTTCTATAAATTCTCTGCTTAGATTAAAATACTATGAGGTGTATTAATTAAATAAATAAACAGAGAAGGTAATACATATTTTTATTTTATATATATATATATATATATATATATATATATATATATATATAATTTTTTTTTTACTATTTTTTTATTGTTAATCTCTTTAATGGCTTTTAAATCTCATTGGTTTTTAATGAGTTTATTACACTCAGCATTTTACTGGTTGTTCTTAATCACATGACTTTTTCCAGTGTATTTACACCTGTTTTTCTTGTTTAATGCTGTCCTGAAGAAGTTCTTAATTTTTGAATGAAAGTGCTTAACCAATAAAGTTTTTCAAGTGTCTATTCATGTTGGTGGTTTACCTACAGCACTTTATAGCTGATGACATCAGCAGTGTCTGTTGAGGAGAAGATAACAGTGTCCCACATGCTAGTGTAAAATGCTCTCTGTAATGTATAGCAACAGTGTGCACACACACAAACACAATTGATTGCAGTGAGAATAGAACCCCTACCTAAGTACACAGAATGCAGAACACAGTACTTTTATGCAAGAGCCACAGCTCAAGTCTGACCTGGAGTGTGTCAGGCAACACTTTATAGCTGATGACACCAGCAGGGTCTGTTGAGGAGAAGATAACAGTATCCCTCATGCTGGTATAAAAATCTCTCTGTAATGTCAAGCAACAGCTCACACACACACACACACACACACACACACACACACACACACACACACACACACACACACACACACACACACACACACTTGACTGCAGTGAGACTAGAACCACTACCTAAGTACATGGATTACAGAACACAATACCTTACACAAGCACCAAGGCACAAGTCTGATTTATATAAGAGTGCAGGTGAACTTATAGTAGATGATACCAGCAGACCATGTGGGAAACAAGAAGTTGGGAGGTCTGTATGAAATGGATGTGTAGCCTTGAGCAAGTATCAAAGTACTGGCACTCTATGATATTGGAGAAGTGACTGTAGGATGCACACATCTGCTCTGCTGTCTACACACACACACACACACACACACACACACACACACACACACACACACACACACACACACCGACTGCAGTGAGAACAGAACCCCTACCTAGCTAAGTACACAGACTATAGAACACAGTAATTAATGCAAGCTCCACAGCTCAAGTCTGAGTTTTACAGGGGTGTAGGTGAACTTATAGTAGATGACATCAGCAGGCCATGTGTAAGACAAGAGGTTGGAAGTCCTGTATGAAATGGATGTGTAGCCTAAATATCACAATACTGGCAATCTATGAAACTGGAGAAGTAACTGTAGGATACACACACACCTGCTCTGCTATCTAGAAACACACACCCAGTTGACTGTAGTGAGAACAGAACCCTTTCCTATCTAAGTACACAGACTACAGAACACAATACGTAATGCAAGTGCCACTGCTCAAGTCTGATTTATACAGGAGAGCAGGTGAAATAGTGGAAGATGACACCAGCAGGCCATGTGGGAGACAAGAGGTTAGGAGGCCTGTATGAAATGGATGTGTAGGCATGCACAAGTATCAAAATACTGGCAATCCATAACTGGAGAAGTAACTGTAGGATACACATGTCTGCTCTGCTGTCTAGATGCTAGCTGCATGCATGCATGCATGCACACACACACACACACACACACACACACACACACACACACACACACACACACACACACACGACTGCAGTGAGAATAGAACCATACAGAGACTACAGAGCACAGTACATTATGCAAGCACTATGGCACAAGTCTCTTTTATACAAGAGTGCAGGTAAATTTATAGCAGATGACATCAGCAGGCCATGTGATTGACAATAGGTTGTGAGGACTGCACAGGCATGTAGCTTCACAGGTTCATATGAGGCTACTAGCCTAATAGCACTATAGTCTTTAGAAGCCTAGCTGTGTAAAAACACAAGTACCATTACTGAGCATAGCTGGATGGTTGTTTTTAGCACAGCATGATTGTGAGTGGCACCAACTGCCCTTGTCTATGAGAGACATAGGTGCTAGCCCAAACGTGACTTTACAATCACCCAACCAATAGTATGAAAGAGGTGTATGATCTGTTATCCCTCATCCAGGTCTTTGGGGTCAGTATCTAAGAAGTCCACAAAGGTCAGTAAGGAAGATCCACCCTTGCCAAACCCAACATGGATAGGGTCAAGTATGTTGAAGGTCACATATGTTCCTGTGGATATGATCCATGCTGATTCCTGCAGCAGTCAAGCAGAATTGTTGAACATGCTCCATCTTAGCAAAACCAAATCTACTCGAGCTACACGCTCTAGGGATATAAACCTCAACACAACAATGAATAGAACATGCTGGAGGGATAGATTCCCTTCGCAGAGATTTCCCTTACTATGGAACAGGGTCCTGATCTACATAAGACAGAGCCCCTCACTATCACTCTTAATGAGGAACCTTGATGAGTGGATGGGTAACAGAAAGTTCATACCGGGGATCACACCAACAGCACTACTAGATAGGGGCCAAGGGTACTAGCTGCTAGTACAAGGGTCTAGGGAACTACTAAAGGGGCGGTGAATACCGCACAACGTGGCTGGGCTAATATATGTCTTCAGGCAGATAGCCCAGTACCAACCTATGAACCTATAAGGCTTTTTAGGCATATGGGTCAGTATTTGTAGTTTTGCATGTTATCAGACTAATCTGCATTGCATAGCACATAACATTTGATATTACATTTTGTAGTGTGGTTGATATATTTGTGGAAAAAGTACTCAGACTCCAGGGTTGTAGTCCTTCTGGGGATGCCAAAATAGTGACATATTTAAATATATAAGATACAGTTAGATAGGGCCCTCAGTTTGTAATGTTTCTACATGTACTTTCATGTCATACAAAGGAACTGGACAGTAAGCAGCAGAAATACAGCATAACATATACATTTCCATAGCATGAGGAGCAGCAGGTTTGAGCCATGGTTAGCAACGCATATACACATGCAAGACACACCTGTTTGTGCATTCCTAAGCACTGCACAAATGTGAGTCTCATTGCTAAAAGCTGACATTTAGTATTAGTCTGTGGAATATGCCTGCTACTTAACTGACTCTGTGGCAGCAGGTGTTAATGCAGTGATATGTTCCTTTTTGGGGCCAGATGGTACTGGGTTGGAATATAGCCATATCTAATACTTTTAACTACTTTTGTTTTACTGTTGGTGCTTGTTAGTGTGCAATGCATACCACGGAGCAATAATGCATTAAAGAAAAGTAACAGGGAAGGCAGGACACTAGTGAAATGGGGATGCTAAAGTCTGACAGTTAGTATTCAGTCTCTGGAATACACCTGCTACTTAACTGACTCTGGTGGCAGGTGTAAATGTACGTAGAGCAGTAATGCATTCCTTTTTTGGAGCCAGATTGTACTGGGTTAGAGTACAACTGAATCTAAAACTATTACATACTTTTGTATTACCATTGCTGTTCATTGGAGCGTGATGTGCACCTTTGCGCAATAATACATTAAAGAAAGGAAATGCGGAACATAGGACAGTGATGAAACAGGGAGCAAGCAGTGGAAGAACAAATGGAAAGCAGTACAGAAATGTGCAACAGGGAGGTAGGAAAGAACCATAGCTCTCCATTTCTTCAACAGTAAAAACTGATAATACATGCAGAATATTAGCTGAATTTGGACTGCCACCTACAGAGAGATGGGTGACCACAACACAATGATGTTGTATAGCCAAATGGACTGAATCAAGTGTGTCAAGAAGACATGTGTGTGAAATAGAGAGCTATGTACTGGACGGTTTTTGTTTTTTAGCTGGGACAGGTACACATTTTCTTTGAGAGAGAGAAAGGAATGTTGGGGAAGAGACATAGGTATGTCTGCATCTGCTAAGTTAGGTAGGTGAGGAAGCTATTCCAGACAGACAAGACAAGCAAGACAAGACACAGGGACAGTGATGGACACATGAGGTTGGTAAACACCATGGTTGCTGTGAGGGTGGGGATACCCAGGACCCTTGGACATCAAGCTGGTTGACAGTGAGAATCGAGTCCTCACCCACATAATTGTCATCACTGTCACTTCATTCTGCCACTGGCTGGAGTGCTCAATATCTCCTCCTCCTGGTTCTATGTTAAATGAGGGAGAGAAGCCCCTCCATCTGGCATAGGCGTAGGCAGGCCTATCCCGCTGTGCTGTGCAGCATTTTATGATGTGGCACACATAGATGAGGTGGACACATTTTTATGACACATAATACAATAAAACAAAAAAAGAGGTGAGGGTTGGAGTGAGAGAAAAAAATAGATAAGATTAGTACCTTCATATGTAACATACAATGCATTAATATAATTATTTGACTTGGAGACTTCCAAGATGGCTGCACACTGAGTAACAGCTTTTTTATAGCTCTTCCAGTGTGAAAACAGAAACTCAGCAGACAAAAACAGTAGACTTGTGTTTATGGGTAAATTTTAGTAATTGGCTAGTAAGTACACTGCCTGGATGCCAGAAATAAAGAAATACAAAAGACCTGGAAAAATCAGCTACAAAAAGTGAGGAGGAAACACTGACTGGGGAAAGTTCTGTAGCTGTTCAGCAAAAAGCAAAGCAACCTTCAGACATGACTTCCAGTAGCCTACAAGAAGATATAAGACAACTGCATACAGACCTGATTAAACCAAACAAAACACTGATGGAGTATATCAACACAAATAGCAAAAGGCTTGAAAAAAATGGAAGAAGCTTTAAACATATATTTAGATGAGATGATAAAGCTACAAAAATTAGATGCCAAAATTAAGAAAAGGCTGGCTGAATATGAGACTGCTCAGGAAGAGATGTTTCAAAAAATAATAGAATTAGAGGACAGAGCACGTAGGGTAAATATGGATTTTAGCTATACCAGAGAAGCTGGAAGTAACAGACTGCATTAATTTTATGAAAGCATAAATAAGCAACTGGACTGGTATTCCACAGCAGGAGTTGCTAGTTGAAAGGGAAATCATGTATATGCTCCAAACCTAGCTATAAGAAAACAATGTAGACCTTTAATAGTAAAGATGCAATCCTACCAGCAGAAGGAGTTGATTCTGACAAAACTGTGGCAGAAGGAAAAAATACTAAAAATGGGAGACAGCAGAGTGTTTGTGGAGAATTATTACTCATTGTACACCAGGCAGAAGAGGAGTAAATTCCACTATTCAGGGAATGTAGAGACCCTGGTGTGAGATTCAAACTGCTGTATCCAGCTGCCTTTAAAGTATTCTTCCCTGGAGGAAAAAAAACACTTTCTGATGAAGTGTATGCTAAGGAGGAAATACAATAGTTTGTTCAACAAAACGTGTGCTGTGAAACAGAAGGTAATTCTGCTTCTTGTTCTTCTGCTAAGAAAGACCATGGACAGACTATACCCGTGAAATTTTTTCCAGTATTTTAATGGAAATGTTACAGAGAAGGAAGGGAGCACAACAGTTGACTAGAAGAATCGAGAGTACATTGGAAATTAATCAGAGACAGGATTTGGGTGATGGAGATGAACAGTGATAAAACCAATAACTCAACGTGGGATTACAATGCAATAATTATATTTGTGAAATATGACAGAACAAGAAAATCTTGAAATATTAGACTTTTTCAAAATTTCTTGGATTTGTGGGGGACTTTAAAGTATATGCCCTACTTTATGTCATTAATGTTCAGAGAATGCTTTGGGGATGGTAAGAAAGGGGAGAAAGCTGACTGTAAGTAAAAAAATATTTTCTTTTCTTAACAGTACTGTATTGTGGTGTATGATTTTCTTTGCAAGCTATTTTTAAGTGTAATGGGGATTGTAAACAGGTATTGCTTTTCTTTTCCTCCCCTCTTATCTCTTTCTTCTTGTGCAGTTTTGAGAAATGTAGGCAATGCAATGTAAAAAAAAAAAAGCCTGGTTAAAAAGGCATGACAAAGTTCAAATAAATTAATGTACTTTTTTCATTTTTGCATAGGGAAATGACTGTACTGGGGACCTTAGATTGATTAGTTTTAAGACAGAGCAGGAAATGAAAAACAAATATTGAATATTATGAAGCTTTTTTCATAGCAAATTCGTGTATACTTAGTAGCAATTTTGTAGCTGGTCTTCATATTTCCATGGAAACAATCTGATAAAGTGAAATTGGCTGTCTGGTTCTCATGTCTCCATGGAGACAATCTGATAAAGAGAATCTGGAGATACTCTGGTGGAAGGGGATTGGCTGAGAGAAAAGAAAAAGAAAACAGAAAATGGCTAGGACATAATGTTCTCTGAAAGCAATCAGGGTTTTTCCCAGCTGGGAGGGCTTTAAAGACAAAACAAAACCAATTAGACTTGAAGTAAAGTTTTTTTAGTTTTTTTTTAAATGTAATGGGGAGACTAATACAAACAGGTGCTTTTTTCTTTTTTTTTCTCCCTTCTTTCTTATTCTTTGTTCAGTTTTAAGAAATGTAGGCACTGCAATGCAAAAAGGGTGAGAGAGGAGAAGTGGGGGAGAGAGGAAAGGTCTGGTTAAGAGAGTATGACAAAAGAAAAATCAGTGTGCTTTTCCCCCATGCTTGTATAGGGAAATGACTGGGTTGAGAGCTTAGGCATTATCCAGTAACAAGTTTATTACAAACCATGTAAGTGAAAAAGAATATTGAATGCTATATAAGGCTTTTTTTCTGGTGAACAAAGTACCCTTAGTAGTTTTGGTTTGCATATCACTAGAAGACAATTTGATAAAGAGAAATGGCTTGGAGAAAGTGTTTACTGAAAGCATTCAAGTGGTTTCTCAGCCGGGACAGTTATAAAGATAGACAAAATCAAATAACCCTTACTAATAGCACAGGCTGTACCATGCATCTTAGCATAACTAACTGTTCTTTTGAGTTAACTCTAGCCTGTCTATGTGGCTATCAACTTAGAACTTTTATTGTTATTAGGAAGCAAAACCTTCAATATTTGAAGATGTAAATAGTTTTGTGTGCTATTATTAACTTAGTAGGTTTTAGGGGGCGGGTTTGGGGGGAGGTTGCTTATTCTGTATGAGGGCTTTCAAAAAACAAAAAGTTATGTAAGATGTGGCATATGTTCAAATGGATATAACAAGAAACAACTGAATAAAAGGCCAACCTGCCTAACAGTATATGCATATAACATAAAAGTTGGAACTAGACATTTTTCAAAAAAGCAGCTATACATAAAAGGTGATAATAACTATACAGTATAAGAAAATAAATTTAAAGTGCAAATAGCTATGACAGGAGACACACCTGGAGAGAACTGAACATGTGAATTTGATAAAGAAAGGTTTTCAGGATGGTTATTCATCGGAATATCCAGGGCAAAGGAAAAGAGGAGTACTTATATTACTTGCAAGAGGAGCTCCAATAGTGATAGAAGAGGGAAAAAATAATAAAAGATATGTAGTATTAAGGGGCTATTGGCACTCCACCAAAAACTGCTATAATGGAACTTAAGAAAATTCTGGGAGAAATAATCAGCTTTCAGCAAGGAATATTACTTATAGGTGGAGACTGGAATTTTGTTTGCAACAGTGAAGATGTGCTTCGGGTGCCTAGAAGGGGAAAATATAACAAAGGAGGGTAGATTTTTGAAGAATTTTATGAAAATGTTTGCCATGGAAGAAGTGCATTCAGTACTAGGAGTTCGGAGTGAATTTACATATTATTCTCCAAGATACAAAAACTGAGCTAGGCTAGATAGAATTTATATCTCAGGGGAACATGTGCATTTAATTGATGGTCTTGAAATACACCCAATAACTATTTCAGATCATGTGCCAATAATAACCAAAATAAACATGCAAGGTAATAAAATAAAAATGACACACAGGCGGTTTCCCACCTATCATCTGAAAAGAGAGGAATTTAAGGAATGGGTTAATTAATTCAGGAGCTACTAGAGAAGATATAAATTTCTTCTGAAAATATAGCTAGGGAGTGGGATAAAATTAAAGTGGAGTTTAAAACTAGGGTGGAAATAAAGGAAAGGGAGATATTGCTAAGAAGTAACAAGAATTATTTAGTGGGACTGAGAAATGTTGAATTAGGGGGAATCTCTCAGAATAAAAGGTTCAATTGCAGAATGCTAAACAGAAATAAGGGATTACCTCAATATTATGCACAAGTTTAGAAAGATTGCTGTTAAGCAACAGTTTTTTTGGTAATAATTCTAGCACGACTCAGGCAGCAGAAAGTGGAAAGAGCTGTAGCCAAGCTTAGGGAACCTACAACAAGGAATATAACAAGAGATCCTGTAGAAGTATTAAAAATATTTTGAAAATTTTATGAAAGTTTGTATAAACAGAGAAATATGGAAATCAGGAAAAGGTACAAATGGAAATTTGTCCCAATCCCTACCGAACTGCAAAAGATCACTCAGGAAGCCTTTACCTTTGTAGAAACCTGTTTATCTAATGCCCAGTTAATATTCAGTCCAAACAAGACTAAACTCCTCATCTTCCAGCGGTCAAAATCTAACCTAATCAACTCCCACTTTAATATTACAGCCAACGACAGCACCATCTCCCCAGCAGAATGTATCAAACTACTAGGTGTTGAAATTGACAACTGTCTCACATTTGACATTCACATTTCTCTGACCATAAAAAAAGTTCACAAAAAATAAGGGCTTTGTACAGAAATAAGCAATTCCTCACCAAAACAGCCAGAATCTCAGTTGCCAAATCCCACCTTATCTCCACCCTACTCTACATCTCTCCTATATTTACCAAACTAAGACAAACCAACCTAAACAAGCTCAAGTCTTGTTACAACAAAATCGCCAAGTTTGCCACCGGAGCTACCTATCGCAGTCACCACTATATATCACTTACAGAACTTGACTGGCTCAAACTCCCTCAGCGCCTTCACCTAAATCAACTCTCCCTTGCTCACAAGTTAGTGAACTATCCCCTTAAAGTCCCATCCTTCCAAAATCTACTCTAGCCCTACTGTATCATCAGACCACTATGCTCCAACAGCAAAAATCAACTTCAAGTAACCAAAGCCAAGAACTCAGCTGGGGAAGCACTTTTCTTCTGCATAATATCCAAATTATGGAACACTCTCCCCATCAATAACCTCTATACAATCATGCAATCACTTCAAAACTGTGCTAAAAACACTTAAAAAAATCACTGGTTATGCTCTTGCTCCAATCCAGACTAGAGAACCTCTTTCTCTACCCCCCAGCCACTTAGGCACCCTGCACATTTCATCCCTATCTTTCATCTGCTGGAGCTGGCAGTCCTGTTTATTTCTTAACTTCCTTAAGACCTCACTTCATCTCAATCACCTAAGGCATCTACCCACCATATATTCCATCTATACTACCTACTCTGTATACTGTCTCACTCCTTAATCTTCCCCTCCTATTTCCTCCTAGTCTCTGCACCTGCTTCCTCCATCTCACCAAACACGGCTTTATATCAGGCTCAGTCTACAGCCATAACTGTTACGTCCAATAAGCTTTATAACTACATCATCACTGTGACTGTTACTATTATACTAATGCTTCAGTATGTGCCATCACAGATGTAACCAATGCTCCTATGTATATATGAATGTATACTCCATGTATATCCACTATCCTTCATGTAACTATGTTACTCATATTTTATGTTTGTGGCTTTTGCTGTCATTATTTTACTAGCATATATACCAATTTTTATTAACTTTTTATTATTAATTTTGTACTTAACGTATTCTTTGTGTGGAGCTTTTCTCCCCAGACCTTCGCTGAATAAGGACCTGTGTCCAGTCAGATTTTCCTGGTAAATAAATAAATACAATTTTATGGAAGAATTAAATATGCCAAGGTTAGAGGTCGATGGGGCTCAATTACTAACAGTTAGGATAGGAAGAGATGAGATAAAAATGGCTATGTATAACCAATCCACAGGAAAGTCCCCAGGGCCCAGGAATAGATGGCATTCCTGTGAAAGTTTGGAAGATAGAAGGGAAAAAACTGATAAAGATCTGGAAGGTTTTGTTTAGCAGTATTTTAAGAGGAGGAGAAGTACCAGTATCCTGGAAGAAAGTGGTAGTAACAGTAATACCAAAAAAGGGTAAAGATCCATTGGATCCAGCTTCATACAGGCCCATTTCAATACTAAGCCATGATTATAAAGTGTTTAGATTCATAGGTGAGCACTAGGCTAATGGCCCTGGAGCCTTTACAAGCCTAGCCCATAGGATTACCCTGGCATCGTGGCACCCGACATTAGTTCCCAGTGGCTCTGCCAAGTAGAGCCACTGGAGTGATCCCCGGGGTGAATTTTCTATTTCCCATCCACTCATCAAGATTTCTCTTGAAGAGAGCCAGTGAGGTGCTCTGTTTGACATGTATGGGAAGTCTATTCCATAGCATGGGCAGTCTCTGGGTTATGAACCTGACCCTCTAGCATGTTCTGTTGATTGTGGTAATGAGGTTGAGGTCTCTGGAGTGTGGGGTGTGGAGGATTGGGATTTCTTTAGATGTAGCATTTCTAACAGAGCTGGGTTATACATGGCTTTGTAAGTCAATCAAAGATCACCTCTAAGTAGGCGATATGAGACAAGGAATAGTTGGAGGTTTTTGAGTCTGTCCATATAGGACAACTGTTTAAGGCCTAGGATCATCTTTGTGAGGTACTTTTGCAGCCTCTTCAGTTGTTGCAGGTGTCTAGTGAGGTACATGCTAAATGGGGCATTGTACTTGATGACTGACCTAATAAGAGTAGAGGGAGACAATGCCCTCTTTCTTCCTGGATGCAAAACTCTTAGTAATGAGATGTGCCACACAGAAGGACTTTCTGACCACAGTGGCAATGTGGTGGTCAAAACAGGTCGCTGTCAATCTGTGTTCCCAGATCTCTTATAATGCCTACTGTGTTCAGTGGACTAAAATCGATGTGGTAATTCATGGGAACCAAGTTTTTCACAAAGGGGATGACAACACATTTTTTGGCATTGAGCTTAAGGCCATGGTTCTGACACCAGTTGTTGGTCTCAGTGAGGCCTTTCTACAGGATGTCTATAATGGCTAAAAGAATGGCAAAAGTGATATCAAAATTGATAAATATGGATTAGTGTGGTTTTGTGGAGGGGAGGCAAATATTTGACAATATTACCAGAACGCTGATGATCCAGAGGGAAGCAGAATGTAAGAAAATATCACTATTATTGGTGGGTCTTGATGCAGAGAAAGCATTTGACAGAGTAGATTGGGACTTCATGAGCAGGGCAATGGAAGCATTTGCTTTCCTTGATACAATTATAAGGTTGATTAAGAGTATATATCAGGTATTGGAGATGAAAATTAAAGTAGGTGGGTTCCTCTCTGATAACTTCTGCTTGAGAAGAGGAACCAGGCAGGGTTGTTCACTTTCCCCTTTGTTGTTTGCATTATATTTAGAACCACTGGCAAAGAAAGTAAGGGACTCAGAAATTCAAGGATATAATTAGTATGGTAGTCAGGAAAAGCTGGCTCTCTTTGCAGATGATATTATATTATAGGGGCATTGCAGTGTTGTGAAACATTGTAAGATAGTTTCAAATCTTCTTGGGATGCAACATTAATGAAGCTAAAACAAAGGCAATAGTGGTAAATTACTTACCACTGCACAGATTGGTCCAACAATATCCATATGTATGGGGATATGATAAAATAAAGTATTTAGGAGTATGGATTAGAAATTAGTCTGTTGTGGCAGCTAAGGCTATGTGGGAAGAGACTAAACAGAAGATAATACAACAATTGAGAAACTGGAAGTTTTGTTATATGGATATGGATACTAAGATACAAGCCATTGAAATGTTTTTAGTCCATTTATATTATACACAGTTCAGGCATATTTTTATCAACTAGAGGAGAAGCTGTGCATAGCAATTAAAAAAGAGTTAAATGATTTTATCTGGGAAGGGAATACAGCAAGGGTCAAGTGGGAAAGCTGATTCTTCCAATAGAAAAGGATGTAATAGGATTACCCAATTTGAGGGGGTATTTTGGAGCAACACAGTTAAGGCACACGCAGAAAACTATAATTCAAAGTGGAAATGAATGATGATGATACAGGGGGGATGATTAAGAAATAAGGAGCAATTAGGATTTTGGATGCAGACTCTTAAGGAAAACAACAAAAAAATCATACAGAGTATTATATTCATAAAATAGCAAGGAGTATTCTAAGAACTAAACCAGCTTGAGAATGGAGAATCTGCCGATAGGGATGATGGTGGTTAGGGATACAGATAATAGGAAGAGGGGGCTAGAATTTATTGGAGAAATCCGGCAAAGGAACCAAGGTATTGGGAG
Source organism: Protopterus annectens (assembly GCF_019279795.1). Taxonomy (NCBI): domain Eukaryota; kingdom Metazoa; phylum Chordata; order Ceratodontiformes; family Protopteridae; genus Protopterus; species Protopterus annectens. The sequence continues at coordinate 405,722,836 of NC_056744.1, read as the reverse complement.
CAAATAACTAGAAAGGGAAAGGTAATAGAATAGGAAGAGGTCAAGAATTTATTTGGACTTCAGGTTAGAGATTGCCTTCCCTATCAAGGAGGATTTAGGATCTTTGCCTGGAAGTGTTTACATAGATAATTTTACATCCCAAGTAGACTCCAAAGAATTTTTCCTCAGGTGGACAGCAAATATTGGGGGTGTGACGGTCAAGAAAGAGGTGGCTGGGAACATAATTTTTTGGGAGTATAATACACTGGCAGACTTTAGGGATTCCCTGTGAACTGCAATTTCAGAGATGTTGGAAGAGCAGATTGGATTGACTGGGGAGATGATCTTTTTGAGCTATGATACAGACTCGGAATTGCCTAGACATAATAAAGCCTTGCTGAGTCTAATTATGGTGGCTGCCAAAAAAGCAATTACTAGAAAATGGAAATCAAAGTCTAGACCAGCTTTACTAGAAGTAGTGAATATAGTAACAGAGATAAAACAACTGGAATTGTGATCTTTAGTAAAGGGATGGAGCAAACTACATAAAAAAGGGAATTGTGGGAACAAAATATACAGAGAAGGCATGAGGTTTAAGGGGCAGGATTTGAATGAGCCATATAATGCTTAATTGACAGACTGAATGGATTATAAGTGATGTAAGTTTGCAGCTACAGTTGTTTCCATGGTGTCTGTGATGTATAATGTTTACAACTAAAGTAGTGTCAATGTTGTTTGTTTTTCATTTATATACATGTAAGATTGCCTGTGTCATACATGATAATTTAATAAAGATGTTTAGTGGAAAAAAATATAATTATTTGACTCTATTATCTTAACCTTTACTCTTAAGACTACCACCTCCTAACAGATAACTTATTAATTTTAAGACTACCAGCTCCTAACAGATGTACACTATACTACAGATGGCAGCAAGCACTCCTTTACATATGCATATATTACACATATATGTGTTCCAATTATCCATATTACAGCTTACAGCAAGGCATTTGTGCGAATGGTATAGAGCTTTTACTTTAAACCTTTAACTTGCACATAATTGAAGAATTAACAGTTATCAAACAAGATGAACATAGCAAAGCCACCACAGAGAAGTGTATAATTATAAAGAAGTAATAAACCAATTTTATTAAATGTAAAGCTGTGATCAACACAGAGAATAAAACCAGTGATAAGCACTTTCAGCCTATGCCTTCCACAGATCATCAGGAAGGCACAGGCTAAAAGCGCTTATCACTGGTTTTATTCTCTGTGTTGATCACAGCTTTACATTTAATAAAATTGGTTTTATTACTTATTTATAATTATGCACTTCTCTCTGTGGTGGCTTTGCTATGTTCATCTTGTTTGATACAATTTTTTGATTGAGTGAGCCTTTGTGCTACAGACTAATGCATGCGCACTTGCTTTTACAGCTGAGATATGCATGCTCTGCGTCAAATTCAACCTCTGCACCTCCTGATTGTGCGTCAGTTTGGCCACCACCATCATCAGAGTCTGCTGAGACACCGACATCAGGTTGCACAGGGTCCACACTCCCACTGTCATGATCGCCTGTGATAAAAAGCAAGAAACACAGGAAGACATTAATACCTGCAGTACAATATATACTAACAAACTAACAGTGCTGCCACTATTACAGACAGTGCAGCAATACCGCCAGCAGGCCTGAGATCAAAATCACACACACTACAATATTTTTTAAAATTGCTTAGCAGTACTGACATAAAAATATTTGGCTTCCCATCCGCAGAAGATATACTGAATTGTACTCCAGATGGTCCAGGACGAAGTTAAGCAAGAGGTAAGGGCAACATCATCACAATTAACAGTAACACAGGGATAATACATTTTTCCCTTTATATGTGCATTAATTCTAACGTCAAGAAAAATGTGGCTGACAACTCCAACCTAAGCTTATAACTGTAGCAATCTTCAATCCCCCCCAAAAAAAAAGACATGTGACACAGAATTAACATATTCTTTGCAATTATTTTACCATACAGCAGTATTCAACTGTTTAGATAACAAAGTCTACCTGGAATTTCCTCCTGGGATGTGCATGCTGTCTTGGAAGGTGTTGTGCCCACATCCAGTACATGCTGTCCTGCACTCTCTTGGGAGCTCTCTGAATCTCTGATACTGGCCAGGAACTGTTCATTGGGGGTTAGTGGGGGTTCCCTAGCAGGCCCTCCCCTGGTAGCCATTTGGTCATGGTCCACTGCAGCTGCACACCTTTGTGCAGTAGTGATCATGTCAGTGGCCCTGTGGTGCACCTGTTTATATGTTCTGCTGTGGCCACCCATGGCATTCAGGTCGTGTACTATCTGCTGCCATATTTTCATCCTCCATGGCATATCTCAAAAAGCACTATGTTGCCAAAATCTATCAATAATTACTTGAATTTCAGCATCAGTGAAGGGGGTTTTCCTTGGACTGATATACCTGAGTGACATACTTGTAGGTGTCCTAAAAGACAACAGATGTATAATACACATAAGTATCACATAACTACACAATAATTGTTTCCAGATAAAACAGAAAAGGTAGAAAGTCAGTATTACCCATTAGAGAAACATAAAACAGTCCAGAGATGTGAAATACCAACAACAGGCAGGATGCAAAACAGGGAGAGTAACAACAGTGACATATTCTTGTTTGTGGTTGTTCCCCCCCAGAAAGAAGAGTCCATTCTTGTTTGTGCCATAACAACAAGTTATCTTTGCCCCCCCCAGCAAAAGAACAGGGAAATGACCCATTTTGCTAACAAAACATCTCTGAAGAGCTAAAAATGCTATCAAAGGACCTGTCCCTGAAACATTTGCACATAATCACACAGTCCCTCACAAAAAGAACAGGTAAATGACCCATTTTGCTAACAAAACATCTTTGAAATGCTAAAAGTGCTATGAAAGGAATTGTCCCTGAAACATTTGTACATATTTGTGACACAGCCCCCCCCCCACAAAAGAACAGGCAAATGACCTATTTTGCTAACAAAACCTCTTTGAAATGCTAAAAGTGCTAACAAAGGACCTGTCCCTGAAACATTTGTAAATATCTATCACACAGTCCCCACAAAAGAACAGGCAAATGACCCATTTTGCTAAGAAAACATCTTTGAAATGCTAAAAGTGCTATGAAAGGAATTGTCCCTGAAACACTTGTACATATTTGTGACACGACATTCCATTTTCATGTATTGTCAAATCACGTATACCTCTCAAATGACTTGACAAACATGCCCATGCCATCAGTACACTTCTAACATGCATACAGATAAAAGTCTAAAAGCCTTTGCTTCACATTATTGTTAAATACATTCCAGCATATGCAGTATGTAGGTGACAAAATGGGAGCATCCCTGCTGAAGTTCAAAACTCCTCTGTACAGAAATATCCTGAAAAAAAGTGTTTTTGCAGTCTTCCAAACATACAACTCTCCTCACCATCAGTTTGGCTAGCTACATGTTTGCCTTTTTATAATGGTGTAGATTATTAATGGATTGCATCTGTCTTTGTCTGTATTTCATAGGTGCTAATTATAGCATAAGCAGCTGAATTGCATGCTAATCAACCAATCTAACACAGTGGAGCTATTCAACAAGCTATAAAGCATCCATGTGGATTTCATGCTGTTTTTTTGTAGATGTCAAAACATTTGGAGTACAGACGTGGAAAGTCTATACAGACAGAATGTTAGGGGGCTGCTGCTGCTTTAATCCATTTGTATGTGCTAGAGGCTGAAGCCAATGCTACTGCTGCTGCCAATAGGCCTAGGCCGAGAAGGAGAAGAGTTTTCAGGCCTCATTTAACTTATCACAACCCACATGACATGGAAAGAGGGAACCCATCCCAGTGGAAACAAAGGTATGTGTAGCCCTTAGAATCTTAGCTACAGGTACCTTTCAGAGACCAACAGGGGACATACTGGGGTGTCACAGGCATCAGCATACAGGATCCTCCACCACTTCCTGGATGCTATGCTCCAACATGCCAGTGAGCACATATATTTTCCCCGTAGCTCTGAGGAGATGGCCAGAAATATGCAACAGTTCTACTTGGCAGCACACTAACCTGAAGTACTGGGTGCCATATACTGCACTCATCTAGAAATTAAGGCACCACCTAGGGAAAAGGGTAGGCTCTACATTAACAAAAAGAGCTACCACTCTATCAACTACCAAGTTGTGTATGATGCCAAGGGAATCATCTTGAATGTGTATGCTGGCAACCCTGGCAGTTACCATGACTCACATATCTGGCACAACTATGTGGATATCCCATATGGTCATTTACTTTGGGATGCAGGATATGCACTGGAACCATGGCTGATGACACCCATCAGAAATGTACACACACATCCACAGAAGAATGCCATAATGAAGCACATGCTCAAACCACAAATGTCACAGAGTGTGTATTTGGGCTGCTGAAGTCACAGTTCGGGTACCTAGACATCTCTGGGGGAGCCCTGCAGTAGAATCCATGGACATGTACAGACATCTTCACAGTATGTGCCATGCTACACAACATGATCCCGAGGAAACAGCTGCAGCAGGATCAGCAAGAGGAAGGGAGACATATCCTACCACCAATGCAAAGGTCACCATAGTTACAGGCAGATAAGGAGTCAGAGGGGGGAACCATCAGCTGCAGTGGGTGTAAGCAGACATAGGCATGCTCAGTATGCCCTTGCATTGGCTAAGAGACAATGCATAGCACACTCACTCACCACCTAGGGGCCTAAAACCTTCCTCTTACTCACATACATTAACATCGATGCCAAACAACTCACACAACTTTTACCTCCCCATGTATTGGCTTGCATCAGATGGAGTCAGCTCTGAAGTAACACTGTGGCAACTGCTGCATTTACAAGATAAGTCCTGAAACTGCAGTGTATTGTTTAATAATATTATGGCATATCCTTGTATTTCATTACTTAGTACATTAATCAAGTAAAAGGTGGGAGATTTGTACAGAAATTATCTTAAAATATGACAGCAGACACTTATTTGACTTATATGTGTGCATTAGTGAGTAGTAGGCCTCGGGCATCAAAGATTCACACAGTCATACCTCTCAAAAGTACTGACAATCACTGCATGCCCTTAGTTTAGCACCATACATTTGTACTGGAAAATCATTAGAGAGAAGTTAGAAAGTAATAATACATATTACAGTTTCTGACTTCACAACCATCACAAGATCAAACAAAAAGCAGGATGCAAAACAAGGAGAGTAACAAGAGCAACATATCCTTGTTTGTGCCATAGCAGTAATTTACTTTTGCTCACCCTCAAAAAAACAGTCCATTCTTGTTTGTGCCACAACAGTAACTCACCTTTGCTCACCCCAAAAGAACAGTCTATGCTTGTTTGTGCCATAACAGTAACTTAGCTTTGCCCCCCAAAAGAACAGTGTGCCTTTGTATGTGTCATGACAGCAACTCGCCTTTGCCCCCCAAGAGCATTCTATGCTTGTTTGTACTATCCAACCTACCCTTCAGTTGGCACCTAGATATCACATTATTCCCAGTTAATATCCTCACACATTTTAACGACAATGATATAGAATGACTTACACACTGTTTGTGTCAGAGTACTGGTCAGATAACTGATGAATGATAAAGAAACATGGAATGGTAAGACAGAGCTGTATATTTGCAAGCAGTAATCATAGCAGGTTATGTGATCACTAAGTGCCCTTTGTCCAAATATATTAAATTTAATAAATGTACAAATAACAGTTTATGGTTTGATATCAGTGTACATTCTGTTGCAGTTGGTTCTATGAAGAATGACTTCAGTTCTTTGCTGCAAAGCTGTTTCTGTGACAAAGAGGGATAAGGCACCCATCCTGCTTTCTGAAGGTGCATTGGAGTGAAAGTTGAAATCCAGACCTATGTATAAATATCTCATGTGTACTAACATTTTCTACTCTGTATGTCATAGACTGCTTTTGCGACTGCAGTGGTGGTGCTGCGGTAGCGTTGTCGCCTCAAAGTTAGACGTTGCCCATTCGATTCTCAGTTAGAGCATCTTCTGTGTGGCGACATGTGTGAACGGGCGTTCCTTCATTGAAGGTTGTGCGTTAGGCCCGGCAAGCCAGCACGTGAAACTCTACTGCCAATCATTAGCGGACCGGAGTTCCGCTGTGGCGACCCCTAACTGGGAAAAGCCGAAAGACACAAACAAAATGTCATAGACTGCTTTTCTTCATTTCAAGTATTTCTCCCTTTTTTACTGGTTAAGTAGACCACCGAGAAAGTAGACAGCCAAAGAGAGAAGCCAGATAAGGGAAGTAAATACTGTGGGAAGAAATAGCCAGTGAATTGTTATGGATAGGCTTGTATAGGCCCTAGGGCCGATAGCCTAGTACCAACCTATGAACCTATAATCAGTGCTATTGCCTGTGGTAGCAGGTATAAGTGTAGGGCTGCAATACAGATGGTTCTAGGTTTTACTACAGCGTATGCATCTTTTACTGTTGTGACATTGCAGTTTATAACAATGAACTGAAACATGAGCAACTGTTATTTCAGCTCTCTTGTGGCAACAGGTGTTAGTGTAGCACTGTCATGTACATGGTTCTGCATTCAAATACACCATACACAGCATACTCCATACACTTTTACTGTTTTTCCACTTCCCATTATAGTCACTCTTACTTATAACACTTGTCATAGTCTATATGATATTAATTATATGTATGAGGGCTGAGACAGTAATATCATGTCAGTTACTTATTTATCTATGTGTTATCACATTTATTATCAAATGTATGTCTGTGGGTATACTGTGTACTATATTCCCATAAGTATATTTCTGCTCTCTGGAATGCCATGACCTTCACATTTATCAAACACACATACCCAATTGCTTTGGCTTTGCTTGCCACTGTTGCACACTGCTTACCATCGTGCACTATGTTTGCGCAATGGCACATGGTGCGTAACTATTTCAAACAGTGAGCACACTCCCAGTAAACACAATAACTGTAATTGGCAGGAGCCATCATTCTCCATTGCTCTTGATCCATGATAGACATGGCAGATGTTTGTGGAGAGGGTGTGAGATTTAGGACTCAGAGATGGGGTGTCCAGGAGTCCAAGTTTTTTGTTGGACTCCTAGTGAAACGCCACAGAGCCAGGTTGCTGGAGGGGGGGACTATTCTGGGTCCCAGTATAAGTCAGAGGTTTGGGAAAGTTTGGCCCTGGCTGTGAACAGTGCCACCAGTATCCTCTGCACTGGTGAACAATGTAGGCAGCACTACAGTGACCTCTGGAGAAAGAAGAGGGTACCCTCAATGCTTGGATCTAGGAATTTAGGACAGAGAACATTCCACAGATGTGCAAGTATTAACTAGTACAGTGTATGCAACCTTTTTTTACATATAGCATTTTTAGAGTACATATATGGCATAAAAGCTGAATATAGGCAAGACTGGTATTCATAAAGGTATTCTGTTTTGTTTTTTCCACAGCTGGCATAGAGAGAGTGCAATGTTAGGCCCCATGGCACAAGACTGGCTAGGATGAGGGCAGCATGTTGTATGTATGCAGTAGAAGAGTAGTGTTACTGTAGCATTAGAAGTTAGGGATAGCTTGTTTGGTATTTTATACAGTTTTATCTAATTGAGCATGCATATCTCAGCTGTAAAAGCAAGTAGTCTGTAGCACAAACTAAGGCTACAATATTAGACTTTGTCAGAGGTGGTGGGTTCAAATACCTCAATTCCCAAGTATGCAATACTGTTAATTCTTCAATTATGTGTAACTTAAAGGTGTAAAGTAAAAGCTTTATACCAGTGACACACATGACTTGCTGTAGACTGTAATCTGTATAACTGGAACATGCATATGTGCAATATATGCACATGTAAAGGAGTACTTGGTGCAATCTGTAGTATACTTGCTGCAATCTGTAGTATAGTGTGCATCTGTTAGGAGCTGCTAGTCTTAAAAGTAATGGTTATCTGTTAGGGGTTGGTAGTCTTACAAGTAAAGGTCTGACGTACAGGCTAACAGAGAAGGCCTCTGGCTAATGAAGTTCGCAGATGACTGCAAACTAGGAGCCATAGTCAAGTCCCCAAATGATGTGGACATCCTACAGAAGGGCCTCGCTGAGATAGATGCCTGTTGTTGGAGCCATGGCCTCAAGCTCAATGCCAAAAAGTGCAGTGTCATCCCCTTTAGTAAAAACTCTGTACCCATGAACTACCACATAGGCAGCAATCTACGTAACACCGAATGAGTGATAAGAGACCTTGGGACCCAGGTGGACAGTAGTCTCTCCTTTGATAGTCACATCGCCACAGTAGTCAGGAAGTCCTTCTACGTGGCACACCTCATCATAAAAGGATTCTCATCCAGGAAAAAAGAGGTCATTGTTCCCCTCTACTCGACACTCATTAGACTCATTATAGAGTACAATGCCCCTTTTGGAATGTACCTCACAAGACATCTGCAGCAGCTGGAAAGGCCACAGAAGTACCTCACAAAGAGGATTACTGGCCTCAAACAAATGCCTACACTGACCGCTTCAAAAAGCTTCAGCTTTACTCCGTAGCATATTGCCTACTCCGAGGTGATCTCTGCCTAACATATAAAGCTATGTCAAACCCAGAGCTGTTGGACATGCTACACCTAAAGAAATCCCAATCCCTCCAAGCTACATGCTCCAGGGACCTAAACCTTGTCACCACAATAAACAGGACATGCTGGAGGGATAGATTCCTGTCCCAGAGACTTCCCATACTTTGGAACAGGCTACCCATCTATGTCAAGCAAAGTTCTTCATTAGCACTCTTCAAGAAAATCTTGATGAGTGGATGGGAAATATGAAATACACCCCGGGGATCACTTCTGTGTCTCTGCTCGACAGTGGCACAGGAAAATAACTTTCTTGGGTGGCGTAAGCCAGGGAACCTTGTTGGCTAGGCTTACGTAGGCCCTTGGGCCGATAGCCTAGTACCTACCTATGAACCTATGAAGATAAGAGAGTCAAATAATTGCATTAATGCATTGTATTTACATATGAAGATACTAATCTTATCTCTTGTTTTTCTCTCACCCCAACCCTTATCTATTTTTTTTTTGTTTTTTTTTATTTTATATTGTTATGTGTCATCAAAATGTGTCCATGTCATCCATGTGTACCACATCATGAAATGCTCCATGGCACAGAAGGGTAGGGCTACCCCGCAGGATCCACCTGCCTCCACTCCACTGGCCCTGGCACTGTTACCCAGCACATCTGGGAGTCTACCTGGTAGCACCACCTCTGTTGCACCTGCCCTACCTGCCCACTCAGGTAGTTCTGCCTCAGAGGATTGTCCAGGAGTTCCTTCTGGGAGCAGTGGCTGAGGTGGTGAGTTTATCACCCATGCTGAACTGCCAGAGATGGTGCATAGGGTTGTACTTGCACTGTTGGTGCACTCCTATGCTGGATGGAGGGGCTGCTCTCCCATATGTAGGACCAGGAGAAGAAGAAGGAGACATCGAGCAATCCAACCATGGCAGAGTGAGGTGACAGTGATTACAGTCCAATGGGTGAGGACTTGAGTCTCACTGTCAACCAACTAGACAACCATGGATCCTGGATATCCCCACCCTCACCCCATCAATGGTGTCCACCAACCTCTTGTGTCCATGACCGTCCCTGTGTCTTGTCTTCCTGCAATTGCTTCCTCACCTACCCAATTTACCAGAGCCAGACATACCTACGTCCCTTCCCCAACATTCTTCTTTCTCTCAAAAAAAAAACAAAAAAAACTGGGCGCATGTCCCACAGAAAAAAAAAAAATCATCCCGTACATAATGCTCCATTTCACACGTGTCTTCTTGACACACTTGATTCAGTCCAATTGGCTACACAACATGATTGTGTTGTGGTCACCCCTCTCTCTGGAGGTGACAGCTCAAATTCAGCTAATGGTCTGCATATATTATCAGTTTTTACTGTTGAAGAAATTGATAGCTATGGTTCTTTACTACCTCCCTCCTGCACATTCCTATATTGCTTTCTATGTGTTTTTCCCCCTGCTTGATCCCCATTTCACCATTGTCCTATGTTCCCCATTTATTTTCTTTAATGCATTATTGTGTGATAGTGCACATCACGCACCAACTCATAGCAACGGTAATACAAAAGTACTTAAAAGTGTTTGATTCAGTTGTATTCAAACCAAGTAGCATCTGGCTCCAAAAAGGAAAGTACTACTACATTAACTGCAGGTGTATTCTAGACACTCAATACTAACTGTCAGACTTTAGAATCCCCCATTTAATCACTGTCCTATCTTCCCTATTTGTTTTATTTTCTTTATTGTATTATTGCATGATGGTGTGCAATGAGCACCAATGGTAAAGCAAAAGTAATTAAAAGTATTAGATACAGCTGTATTCCAACCCAGTACCATCTGGCCCCAAAAAGGAATGTAGTATCACTGCATTAACTCCTGCTGCCACAAAGTCAGTTAAGTAGCAAGTGTATTCCACAGACACAGTACTGTCATACTTAAGCAATGCTGCCACTGGAATAGTTATATGACATTCCCTTATGTACTAGTCATTTTTACGTTCTTCCTTTTGCCCATCTCGGAGGGCCAAGTAAACAAGATAAGCACAGCCAAACCTTCCATTGATTTCTCCATTGCCTGTGGTTGTACTCAGCACCGCATTGCACAATGGCCAAAAAATAATAAAATAATAATAATAAAAAGCTGACAGAGAAAACACAATTTGCACAGAAATGAAAATGAGGCTGGATGTTAATGAAACAGAACCTGTGAATTGTGCGCTGCTTACTCTTATATCCAACCTTGACAGACATACATGTAACACTTTGTAAGTCTAACTTGACACACCCACCTAAGAATTTGGGATTCAGCAATTCTAATGAGTTCAGACCTCATTTGCATCTTCACAGTGCTGACAGCCCTGAATCTGCACCAGAAGGCAACCGTGTAGCTAGGGAAACTGAAAGGGAGCCAAATTGTTTACATGTTGAAAACAGAACATAGGATATTACTTTGGGATATATCTGCACAGAGGAGTACTGATTTTTACATGATATGCCTGCATTTCATCAGCTACATATTGCATATGCTGACATGTAACTATGAATAGTCTGTTTAATGTATTTTATATTTTGTTATACACATTTACGCTTTTATCTGTCTGCATTACTTACAAGTTTACTGTTCATTTGGGGGTGGGGGAGCAAAGCTGCATTTGTTTTATTGCACAAAAAAAGGATTATGTTGCTATTGTAACTTTCCTTTTGTTGCATCCAGCCTACTGGCACAAGTTAAGGTCAGTTCTGTACAAATCTCACATGTAATTTTTATTCTATCCCTGTAGACTCCTTTCTGTGGCTGTATTCCAAAAGTCTGGAATTCACAGGGAACAACAGCACGGAGTCTACACAGTCGCTTTATAGCTTGTTGAATAGCTCCAGTGTGTTGCTTTGGTTGTTTAACATGCAATTCAGCTGCTTATGCAGTAATTAGCACGTGACAGTGTTTATTTGGTTTGTGCAGGGGTACAAGTTACTACACGGTGCTTACTGAATATAAAACATTCTGCTGCCATATGGGCATCATGCCTCTATGTGCACATGGTGGAAAACCACTGTGTAGGCTTTACTGAATTCCACAGTAAGTGTAAAAGTATAAAATACTCTTTAGGAAGACTTTGGTGATGGATGTGGCTGATAGCTGGGTAAAGACAGCCAGGCAGAAATAGCTGATACATGTACTTTGATGGAAGAGTAAGTCAGGTATATGTGTATATTTATCTATATCTATCTTTAAACATATATATGTGTGTGTGTCTACTTCAGATAATCAAATGTTCACTTTTGCTAACCACTGTTCGCCGGGATGAAAATAATACATTTTCAGTTAAGCAAATGTGAAAAATCAGAGAAGTTTTACAAAGAGAATGGAGGCAGTTGGCCAATATTGGGAAATATGCCCTTTTCCCCATTGTAGTATGATCTCAGAGTTGTTATATAGACTTAGGGGCTATGTTGGGGTGCATCCCCCCCACTTGGGTGGGTTTGACACACTGCTGTGTGTGCGAAGGATGAATGTTGGCCAACTGCTTTTATTGCCAGTGTAAAAGTCTGCTGATGTGAACATTTGCTTAACTGAACGTTTGCTATTTTCATCTCGACGAAGAGGGTTTTGAGTAAGTGAGCATTCAATTATGTGACATAGATCCCTATATATATATATATATATATATATATATATATATATATATATATATATATATATATATATATATATATATACACACACACACCTATATATATATATCTATATTTATCTATCTATATATATATATATATATATACACACACACACACACATATCACACACACACACACACACACATACATATATCTATATCTGTATATATACATATGCACACACACAGACACACACATATCGGTAATCTACCTTTTATCGATGATTGTCTTTACTGAAAAGTGAAAAACTGACCCACTGATCGAAAATTACTGGCTTTTTAGTGAATTTGTGGAACAGTGGGGATTGGGGGATTTGCCTTTTACAGACTTGTACTGGAGTCTTGGAGATGGTATATATAATTTGCAAGGGGAGTGTAGGGGGTCCCCTCTGCAAAAAATGGATTTTTTTTTAAATGTTTTTCCAGTTATTTGTGGATTGAGCATTTCAGCTTGATTATTAGATGTTTGAAGTTTTGAACATTCAATTTAGTGTTTCCATAAATGCAGGTTTTCTACATTTTGGGAAGTAAGGCAGTTAAATGGGCCTAGACCCATGACTGCTATCCAAGACACGAAATTTTGTTATATTTCTGCAATGTAGTTTACTCGTTACTAGCGTTCTAACTTTCTTAGGATAAGACAATATTTTCAGGAGAAAAAAAAAACGACTGTTTGGAATTAAGACTGTATTTCCCATTCCAAATCTTTCATAATTTGCAGATTGGGATGCAACACTTCCCCTGTTGTGTTGTCAGCAATATATTTATGCAAAGGCATGAACCGTGGTAGATGAGTGTATAGTTTCATTAACAGAGAAAACGTGGGTTATCTGATCCATTGAGGAGCTATTGATATTACATTGGCCTTGTCCTGCTTTGTTTTCCTAGGGCCCTCTGTATATTAGTTGGTAGTATGGAAAGGCATATGGCATAGCTCTCACTTAATAGGAGCAGAAAGGAATCTATTTCCAGGCTGAAAACTAGGATTGGAATAGGAAAACCTTCCTGATTGCTGAAATATGTTGGAAACAGATCCTTCTTTGTGATCCTCCGTGTCTCTGTAATATCCTGAAATGTGCTTGGAGCCATTTTCCATTCATGAGTCAGAGTTATCTGTGTGGTGAGTGAATCTGTCATTTGGTTCTGAAATCCAGGGAAATATACTGCTGATGTGTATAGTTTGCTGAATGAAACAAATACTGATTTCTGGCAAAGCTTAAAAATCTGGTACTGTCTTGCTATTGTCTGTATGCAGTTTCACGTGTCCCTGATGGAAATTTGAAAAAAGGTAAGCAGGACCATATAAACTGTTTTCATCTCTTTCACATTGATGAAAAAGAAGAGTGGCTGCGATGGTGCAGTGGTTATCACTGTCAGCTCACATTAAGAAGTTCTCTGGTTCGATTCTTGGCTAGGGTGCCTTCTGTGTGGACTCCGTATGTCCTACCTGCGGTCATGTGGGTTTTCTCCGGGTACTCTGGTTTCCTCCCACATTCCAAGGACATGCAGTAGGTGGATTGGGGACTCTAAATTGGCCATAGGTGTGAGTATGTGAGTGAGTGAGTAGTGCAATGAACTACTGTGACAGGGCTAGCCACCCGGCAGTGTAAACCATGGCTCAAGATGATTGTCACTGTGGAAGTGACACCTTGACCCCATGTGCAAAAAGAGGTTGAGGATGGATGGAAAGAGATTTTCTTTTTGAGACTAGTTGACTTCCAGAGCTAGGCTGCTGATGTGAACCCCACAAGCACAACCTAATTAATCTGTTGCTATATTCAGTACTACAGTGGAAGAATAGTGGGCAATCCTTTAGAGCAGTGGTCCTCAACCACCAGGCTGTGGACCAGTACAGGGCTGTGGATCATTTGGTATCAGGCCACACAGAAACTTTTAGGCAGGAAGTGAAACAAAAAAGTGAAAGTGTGTATGTATGTGTATTTATGTTTCTGCCTGCATGCATGAGTGAATGCATGCATGAAAGTAGAATGTGTGTGTGTGTGAAAGCAAAACAGACTGTGTATGTGTATATGACAGGGTGAAAACTGAGATCGATTGAGCCATTATTTTACACTCACTAAGCAGAGCTTTTGCTGTTTAGCGAGTGTAAAATAAAAATAAATGAAACAGAAAAAATGTGTATGTGTGTGTGTGTGTGTGTGTGTGTGTGTGTGTGTGAATGCGTGCATGAAAGCAGAACAGACTGTGTGTGTGTGTGTGTGTGTGTGTGTGTGTGTGTGTGTGTGTGTGTGTGTGTGTGTTTGTGTGTATGTGTGTGTGTGTATGCTTTTGTCTGCATGTGTGAGTGAACGTGTGCACGAAAGCAGAACAGACTGTATGTGTGTGTGTGTGTGTGTGTGTGTGTGTGTGTGTGTGTGTGTGTGTGTGTGTGTGTGTGTGTGTGTGTATGTGTGTGTGTGTGTGTGCATGAGAGACAAGAGAGAGAGAGAGTGAAGAGTGAGAGCAATGCCTGGCACCAGCAGCATCAGTTAAGAGGTTTGCATACCTCTCGACCATACCTCTTAATCTCTCACACAATAAATCTGAACAGAGAGCCACAAATAATAGGGAGAGATTTTAAATATTGCTCTTATAAACTTAAAAAGTTGATAGATTCAGGAGAAAGGTTTGTATTAGGTTTGCTACCTCTCAACCTCTCGCAGAATGAATCTGGACAAAGACACAAATAATAGAGACAGATTTTAACTATTGCTCTTACAAGCTTAGAAAGTTGCTGGAATAAGCATTGAAAACCCTGCTTCTATTTCCAACATCCTATCTTTGTGAAGCAGGGTTTTCTTCAATGATAGCAACCCAAATAAAATTACAGAGTAGACTGGACATAAGGGGCACACTTTGGGTGTCACTGCCTCCCATCACCCTTAGATGGGACTGTCTCATTGCAGGGAAACGAGCTCAGGGTTTCCACTGATTCTGCATTATGAGTTGTATTTATTATGCACTTTATTACTCTTTATTTTGATGCACATGCGATGGCCGGTCTGTGAAAAATTGTCTTACATGAAATTAGTCTTGGTGCAAACAATGTTGGAGACCACTGCTTTAGCGAGATCTTCTGGGTTCCTCCATCAGATCTCTTCTTTTTTATTTTCTTTGTTTTGTCAGACAGATCTTTGATGGCATTCTAAAGCAATTTATAAGGTATTCACGTCAATATCATTACTTCCATTAAGAACTCAAAGGTACCTTTCTTCAAGGCCAACAATTGTGCGTTCTCTTTCTAAATGTTCAAGATAAACTTGTCTGTACAGACGACTATTCACTGGATACTTGTTTATGGTTTTACTAAATTAAAACGATCACAAAAATAAATTTCCCGAAATTACTGCACCAACAAATTATTTAAAAATGTTAGCATATACTGTGATATAAAGATACAACAAATAGCAGGAATGCATCAGTTGAAAAGAGGCAATGTAGGTAAACCCCCTAATGGTCATTGTTATCAGAAGGCACAAAGTTCAGTGAATTATTTATTTACATTTGATTACCGGTCCAGGCAAGTAGCCCGTTTTCAGTGGAGACCCAGGGATAAAAGCTCCACACAAAGCAAAACACAGATAAAAATATAGACGTAATACCATACAAATTTATATAACAATGTAACAAATTTTTCAACATAAGTAACAAATTAGAAACATGCATACACACACAGACGCATGATACAAAAGTGAAAAATACAATAATAGAGGATTACAGAAATTTAAACAGTGTAAAAATTTTTTTTTTTGAGACAAGTAGTAATTACACTCTATCAGAGAAAACAAATCAAATTTTGCTTGATGAAAAAATATTCAGCTGTAAAAAACTGAAAGAGCAAAAGGAGAGAAAATAGTACGGGAGAGGAGATTATCCAGGGGGGACAACAGAGACAAAGCCACTTGCTTGTGAGATATTCTTTTATTTTTGTTTTAAAAGAAGAGTAGCAGGGGGTGCTTTGTATATTAAGGGGCAGAGCATTCCAGGACTTAGCTATTTTGTTTGAGTAGAGGGAGTCACCATGATATTTATGTGATTTTGTTATTTTGAGTAGTGACTTATCGGAAGACCTTAGGGATCTGCAGTTTGTCTGTAGTTAGATCAACTAAAACTCTCTGTAGGGGCATGAATAAAGACTGTAACTGGAAAAGTTATATAGAATAAGCCTTGAAGTATGTATATATCTTTTTAAAAAAGTGGAACACACTTAATTGATTAATTGCTTTACTGTATAATTGTCAATGAATTCAATTATTGATGTATGAGTTTATATAAAAGCCATGTTTTATTTAAATGTTAATTTACTCTGTAAAGGCTGTTCTAAGCCGAGGTGCTAAGAGAGATTTAATCCTGTGCTTTTCAAGTTTTATGTGATTTTTACACTTGCTGTAAAAATAAATGCGTTTGGAGATATAATTCCCGGTCGTTTGTGGTATAAAACAGTTTTTTGTCTTCAGTGGAGTTAATTAAAACTCTCTGTAGGTTTACAATACTAAACATATACAATACTAAACATATCCTTATAAGTACAAACTCCCTTTGCTTCAAATATAGCAAGGAAGCCAGTTTCTACCTCATCTCATACAAGTGCATACTCATTAAATACAAGGTTTACATTAATATAACCTCAAAGATAAGGTTTACATTAATATAACCTCAAAGTATCTTTGAGGATTTGGCAGATGTAGTCTAATTCTTGGGGCATTATCAACTGTTCTCATATTACTCAGAACTTACCACTATCCCACGTGTCTGTCATCATATTTTTCATTGGCTTAACAAGGTTTTAAAGAAAACCCTAAGGAAAGGCCTGACAAGTATACAACAATGGGAGTACAAAAACTTAATGTGTACACTTTCTGGTGTAATTTCAGCCCCAGAATCTTCTCCTGTCTGAACTCTAGATAAAAATAATTGGATGGAATTTCCCAACTATCTTCAGTATACTTAAGTAAAGGTAGCCCACTCTATTCTCAACCAACCATCCAAATGTTCTTCCCTAATCTCACTGGTTAAGTGGTACTATCCCACAAGAGAACTCCACTCTAAAAACAAATGCCTTGCCTACCAGTAGAACACTGAAGCCTTGTACTCACAACATGTAGCCAAACTCTGAAACCAGATGCCTTCACCCTCAGACAGCCTTAAGCTCAAACAATTTCAAGAAAAGTACCCACAGTTGTCTCCTTAACTCTAGAATTTGCCCTTGCTCTTCCGTTCCTGGTTAATCAGCTGCCCCCTCCCCAAAAAAATTCCTTCTCTCAAAGTAGAGTTTCTGTTCTCATCAATAACTCTACAATTTTGCTCTTTTTACAACTGTTGCTACGAACCATTAACATTTTCTTTTCTGTAACCTTAATCATGCAGATTACTAAATATGTTTTTGGAGATTTTGTCCCTGGGCATCTTTTACTGACGGAGAGTCTTGTATGACACAGATGGCCTTTCTCATTAAGCAAATGTAAATAAATGAACAGAGAAGCTCACTGTATGATTGTTGATATCAAAACCTAAACTGACTCACATAATCATCTACTCAGACATCCAATTTTTTTAATGTGGGCAGTTTCCTACAAATATTTCAAACAGCTTTATTAAATCATCACACTTTAATCTGTAACATGGAACTACATACATTATTAGAATAGAAAACAAACCATAATAACATTTTCCATTGTTATTGTTATTGAGTATACATATATTTTCTTTTTAAAAATTCTCTTTTCTCTCTCTTTTTTTTCGTTATAAACATCTTTATTTAATCCCAACTAAAACAGTGACACAGGTACAAGTGTATTAATATAAAAGATAATGAACTGCAGTAAACACAATTCTTTATTATCAATCACTCCGACATTACATTAATTGTTCACTAGACACCTTCAACAACTGGAAAGGCCACAAAAATACCTCACTAAGAGGATCTTAGATGTTAGACACGTGCCCTATAAGGACAGACTCAAAAAACTCCAGCTATATCCTATCTCTTATCGCCTAGTTAGAGGTGACCTCTGCTTGACCTATAAAGCCATGTCTGACCCACTGACCCAGAGCTGCTAGATATGCTACACCTAAAGAAATCCCAATCCCTCCATGCCACACGCTCCAGGGACCTAAACCTCATTACCATAATGAACAGAACATGCTGGAGGGACAGGTTCCTAACCCAGAGACTTCCCATGCTCTGGAACAAACTTCCCATTCACATCAAGCACAACACTTCACTGGCCCTCTTTAAGAGAAATATTGACAAGTGGATGGGCAATAGGAAGTTCACCCCAAGCATCACTTCAGTGGCCTTGCTTGACAGAAGCACTGGGAACTAACTTTGGGCGGCATGATGCCAGGGAATCTTCTTGGGCTAGGCTTATATAGGCTCCAGGGCCGTTAGCCTAGTACGCACCTATGAACCTATGACCTCCTTCCTTCCCTTAATCCTAAACCCTCCTCCTCTAACGTTATCCATCATGTATTATTCCCACAGATTATATTTACTTCTATGTAATTTCCTCTTTCCTTTTTTTAACGATCCCACTTCCAGTTCTTTTATCCTTTTTACTACATTCAGTACTTCAATGACAGCTGGTTTAGATTTTCATTTTCTAGAAACTGCATTTTTGGCAACCAGTAGCATTAAAGTTAAAAGGCCTTACTGTATCTAGGCAATTCAGAACTTATGTCCCAACTGAAAAGAATAATTTCCTTAGTTACAATGATTTGCTCCCCTAACATTTCTGACACAGCACCCTGTGTGGAATTTTTAACTATGCCAACTAGTTTCATTCCCAGTACACAATTGTTATGGCTAGGCTTGTATAAGCCCTAGGGCCATTAGCCTAGTACCAACTTATGAACCTACCAAGCTATGAACCTATGTTATCAGTTGCCTCTCTGTCTCTCCCCCATCACACCTCCAGCATCTCTACCTGTGGAAACATTCACTGAAGTCTGCCAAGGGTATAAAATATCTAAGTAAACACTTTCAAGAAAAAAATCCTAAACCTTCTGGACTTTGCTGCATACTTGGAAGCCATACAGATTTACTCCTATTGTTTCTTAGTAAAATGCCTCACCAGTTTTTCTTCCCAGTCTTTTCTGACCTCCTCTGATTGATTCTTACAGTTATCTTGCAATAACTTGCAGGTGGTTGGTGTAACAGAGCAAGATGCAGAGGACAGGAAGAAATGGAAACAGTTGATCTGCTGTGGCGACCCCTAATGGGAGCAGCCAAAAGAAGAAGAAGAAGATCTTGCAATAATTGATATGCTCTACTAATTATCCCTTCTTCAACATCAGCTTCTGATCTGGATTTGACTAAAAACTCTAGACTCTGCTGTCCCCTTTCTCTTTGCCTATACTCTGCTATCAATCTGTGGTAGGGAACGCAGTCTCCAGCCTGCAGCCCACAGTTGACTCAGTGAGGTGGAAACAGTGTGAATTTGCTAAGTATAGCAGTTCCATCCTATCTACTTTTCTTTCTATCTGTCTTCCCTACACACACACACACACACACACACACACACACACACACACACACACACACACACACACACACACACAAATGAAGCAAGACTTACCCTCTTTGAAAAAGTACACTGATTCATGCCTTCTCCTGAATTTTGTAACAGAGAGAGCTGCTGTGATTTTTCCTGTAAGTCCTCCAAATCCTTTGATAATGAGTTTGGGATAGCCACTGTCCATGTCACCATTTGTAAATCGCCAGTACTGGTGATCCTATTAAACAAAAGTCACACAAGCCACAAGGTATTAAACAAAAGTAATTTTACAATTTTTGATTTTTTTCTCTATACCAGGATCAAATGGTATCAGTCATTGTCTTAAATTATGCCAGTGAACAGAATCTTACCTTAAATACCAGTTTATTATTTTAAATTAATAAGAAAAAGATGCCACTTTAAAAAGGTCTTTCACGAGACATTTTGCAGGTATAAAATGAAAAGTGCTACAAGCATGTGATCAATTAAAAAAAAAACTAATTTCCAGGTGATCACTATTGCTGCAGAATATATGACCTACAGGAATTAGCTGCAGGCAGCATCCACAAAACTGGCCTGACTAAACTCAGAGTTAAGCAGTTGTGTGGATGCAAGCCAAACCCTCTCTATATGAGGATGCATGCTTGTGTCTTGGTAAACGCTCATGCTGTCTTCATTTATTTCTATTCTTTTTTACACATTATAGTAAGAAAGTTCATGGTTGCTCAGGCAAGGTTGCTTTTTCACTTTTGTACTTTTGGTTATATTTGCTGCTAAAAATTCCAGGAACTGTTTCCTGGAATATGTTATGTTTACGCACAAAAAAGCCTTTATGACTGTGTGCATGAGATCTACCCCAGTCAAGATTCCAGACCAGCAAAATGTGCCAGGTTAGTTCAGAAATGCCTGGATGGGGAGCTATGTACTCCCTGCAGATTATATTTCCCAAAGCCTCAGATACTGGAGTGCCACACCACCCATACCAGCATCTTCCCAAAATGCATTAGCTATCACCTTGCATGATTTTATCAGATTAACAGAAAAGCTTTTTACTGGATGTCAATTGACCTGATGACCCCATCTCCATACCACATTGCTGAACATTCTTAAATGAAAAAGATGTTTTTACTTGAAGGAAGAATATTAGCTTACACAATCTAACTATCCTCCACACTTGGGTAAAACTCAGATGAGGAAACTATCCCATCAAGGTCACTGCTACAAGATGTGTTAAGTACTGGCATAGACACATACTCAGGGCTCTAGCACCCCAAGAAGAGGAGGAAATAGGTGGAGTTGAAGAAGAATGGCAGCGTCTAAAAACAGCATGTGTTAGGGCTACAGAAAAGATATGGGGCTGAGCCAGGTATGGAAATAAGGCACATAAGGAAAGCTGGTGGTGGAATGCTGAAGTCTAGGAAGTCATCAAAAGAAAGAAGGAGGCAGGAAGAAGTGGGAGATAGAAAAGACTGTCCAGGCTAGGAAGGACTACTGGTTGGCTAACAAGGAAACTAAGAAAGAAGTTGCAATAGCAAACAATAGGGCATCGGAGGCACTGTACCAACTTCTGGAAAGTGACTCAGTAAGGGGCCCAAAGAAACTATATCAGGTTGCAAGACAAAGACAAAAGATAAAGAAGATAGTCAGTCACCCTTCATAAGAGATGCCAGCAACAATCTGCTCACCAATCCAGAGGACATCAAAGGCAGATGGAAGGAGTATTTCCAGCAGCTTCTGAATGAAGAAAACCCCACATAAGCTGTACTGCCCCAGAAACAGCCTACGATGAGAGAAAAAGAGGAACCTACACTGGAAGAAATAAGAATAGCAGTAAGGAAAATGAAGTCAGGGAAAACAGCAGGCTCAGATGAGGTCACAGTAGATATGATAAAGCAGCAGGCTCAGATGAGGTCCCAGCAGATGTGATCAAGATGCTGGGTGAGATAGGGGAGAAATGGCTCCTGAGGGTACTCATAGCACTGTGAAGAGAAAGGCATATCCCAGATGACTGGAGAATAAGCATACTCATGCCAGTGTCGAAGAACAAAGGGAGCATCCACAACTGTGGGCAGTACAGAGGCATCAAACTCCTATCACATTGCATGAAAGTTCTGGAAAGGGTGATTGATAAACGGATACTCAGAGCAGTAAAATGTAAGATGGTAGATTAATAGTTCGGATTCAGATCAGGATACAGCACAAGTGTCCCAATGTTTGCAGTGAGACAGATTCTTGAGAAGAGGCTAGAGATGAGGAGAGAGTCCAACTGGGCATTCCTAGACTTGGAGAAAGCATATGACAAGGTCCCAAGAAAGCTGATCTGGGCAGTACTGTGGAGGTTTGAAGCATTGGTAGAATTAGTGCAGGCTATGTACTAGGTCCCAATGACTCAAGTATGAACAGTGTTTGGTCTCACAGAGGGGTTCCCAGTGGGAGTGGGTGTACATCAGGGTTCAGCTGTGAGCCCACTGCTGTTCATACTGGTGATGGACTACATTAGCAAACAGGTTGGAGGGGACGGATCAACAAAGCTGCTGTATGCAGACGATGTGGCATTACAGGCAGACTCTGAGCTAGAACTTCAGCAAAGGATAGGAGAATGGAATGCAAATCTGAAGACACATGGCATGAAACTAAGCACAGATAAGATGGTGGTAATGGCAGCAAATTGGGGAAATCAGAAGAAGCTGAGAACAGAGATAGAAGGGAAGATAGTGGAACAGGTAAACAGCTTCAAGTATCTGGGAGGGGTAGTTGAGGAGAAGGATAGTCTGAATGAAGAGATCAAAGCTAGAATCAGAGGGGTTGCAGCCAACTGGCATAGAGTATCAGGTGTAGTCTATGACAGAAGAATGCCAAAGAATCTGAAAAGTAAGGTGTACAAGACAGTGGTGCAACCAGTACTACTGTATGGTACAGAAATGTGGGCAGTAAAGGCAGAGCAGTTGAAGAAGCTAGAGGTGATGGAAATGAAGTGCCTGAGAAAGGCGGTAGGATGCACACTGTGGGGCAGATGAAGAAATGCGGACATAAGAGCAGAAGCCAAAGTAGCTCCAATTGCAGAAAAGATCAAAGAGAACAGATTACGGTGGTTTGGGCACATGTGTAGAAAAGCAGAAGACAATCTGGTGAGGAAGATTTGGGACAGACAGGAAGAAGGTAAGAGGAAGCGAGAACATCAAGCAGAGGTGGATGGATTCTGTGAAAGAAGAGCTGTGACAGTCAGGCATGAGTGTTGAAGAAGGCAGGAGTGTGTTACTGAATTGAGAGAGTTGGTGAAAGTTAACACGATACCCCAACCCCATGTAGAAGAATGGTGAAAAGGGGGCTGATGATGATGATGATAGACAGATACCTAAAACTAATGCAGCAAGGTGGTATCTAAAAGCTGACATAATATGCTACATATGCATAGCAAATG
Organism: Protopterus annectens; assembly: GCF_019279795.1. Classification (NCBI taxonomy): domain Eukaryota; kingdom Metazoa; phylum Chordata; order Ceratodontiformes; family Protopteridae; genus Protopterus; species Protopterus annectens. The sequence goes on along the minus strand of NC_056744.1, from coordinate 405,699,658 downwards.
ATTTGTACGGGATGTACACATCTTCTGTTATTAAGGAGTATTTGCAAAAAGGAATCCAAAAAGTCACAGAAGAAGCCAGACCCTGGTAATGTGGGCCCCCTGACCCTGACTGGAAATTGCTTACTATGTTGAGAATAAAAGAAATAGCATGAGACAACCATCGCAAAACTATGTCCTCTTCTCTTGTCTTCATAATAGGCAGACAGATGACCAGCTTTCTTGAAGGGATGCGTTCTGTCCAAGTAGCTCCCTTGGCATCCATGGTATGAAGAATTCTTTCTCCTTTTCCTTTATGTTCTGGGAAAAAGACAGGATGATTGACTCAAGTTAAACTATGAAACCTCTTTAGGCATAAAAGAAGGATTTGTTGTTAAGGAAAGGCTGTCCTTGTGAAAATGAGGGTGGGTTTATTCATCTTCACAGCCTGTAACTCAAAAACCATTTTTGCAGATCAGAGCAATGAATAACAGTCTCCCATGTTAACATGAGCTGGTTCGAATGGAAGAACAGTTAACATGTCAAGCACTGAGTTAAGATTCCATGAGGGGGCACCTATTTTTTAGGTGGATGATTATGTAAAACCCATTTTTTGGTGACAGGAGGAGGGTGAGAAGAATTCAAGGACAGACAAGCAAAAATGGCAGACAGACCTTGATTAAAGAATAATAAAGGCCAGAGGGCAGTAACTGAAGTAAATTATCACAAACCAGAGGCAATCTTTTTAGCCTCCTTCAGTACTTGTTGCACATCCTCAGAAAAAAAGGTTCATAGGACATTACTAGGCTACTGCCACTAGGGCCTTTATAAGCCTAACCATGATATACCCTTACCTGAAAGGTGCCTAAAAGGTGTCAGAATTCTGTCATCCAGACCGTTAAAAAGTTTAAGGTCTGGTTATATCAAATAACTCCTGTATTGTATTAGTAAATGTAGTTTGTGGAGAGGGTTTGGTAATTTCCCTTGGCCAGCTTCAAAAGAAGGGACAGCCACTGTTGCCTGGGCCAAAAGAGAATCACCTGCACAATCTTTTGGGAGACCTTCTGCATGTTTAGAAGAACCCTAGATATCAGTAGAAAAGGTATAAAAGCTCAAAGGAACATTTCCATCCATGGGAATGAGGGAGCAACCATCTTCCAAGTCTGTTTGCAAGGAATCCCACAGCAGAATTCTTTAACTGTCTGTTCTGAAAGGAGGTACAAATCTATTTGTGGTATTGCCAACAGTTGGATCAATTCTTGGAAGACCCTCAGTATGCAGTTTCCATTAGTGAGGGTTTGTTCCAGTTTTGATTAGCTTATGTACTACAAAGTTTGTTCTGATGGAAAGTATGAAGCCTGTAGAAAAAAATATGCAGAATTACTACCTCCCAAGTTGTCATAGCAAGTTTGCCAAGGGGGTATGATCTGGCATTCCCATTTGTTTATGTGCTACATCACTATGGTGTTTTCTATAAAAACCTGTGGAGCTCCTGGAGACGAGGGATGATTTAAGCCTTTCAAAGCATTTATTACTGACATCATCTCTTTGACATTTATGTGCTTTTGTCAGTCCTGTTATTCTGTAAGCCTTACACTTTCACAGGCAAACTCTGTAGCTATAACTGAAGAGGAGGCTGAAGAGTGAACAGGAGACCTTCATTTTGAGGGAACTGATCAACTCACTGCAGAACTTCTCTCCTGGCAAACTCCAGCACAGGAATCTGAAACCATGAAGTACTCTGACATTAATTCCAGAGTGGCATGAGATGCCACTCAATTTTTCTCATGTGAAGTCTGTCCAAGAGTATCACAGGTAATCCTAAAAGCCATGTATCCAAATCCTGAGAAATTTATTGGCAGACACCAAGAGACTGACTGGCAAAAGACAGGAAGATCCTTTGATACATCTCTAGTTTGTATTCAGGAAGAAAAGCTCCCTCCCAGGGCAGAATTTAGCAGATATCCCAGGAAATCCTATTCTGTGTGAATGGATGTGAGAAATTTTTTGCAAGTTCACTTGAAATCCCAGAATCAGGAGGAGCTTCTCAACACTTCTCATGGACCCCTGACAGCTGGATAAAGACCCTGCAAATATAAGATGGTCATCCAAATATGGAAAACGTGAATACTTTGAAGTCTGGCAATATGCAATTACTGGAGCTATACACTCTGTAAATACCCAAGGATCAGTAGACAGTCCAAAGGGTAAGACAAAGCCAGATGCAAAGACATTTTAAGAAATGTCTGAAAACTGCCAATGGGAATGTGATGGCAGGCATCTTCTAAATCTAGGTTTCCAGGAAAGGTAGTAAAGAGATAACAGATAACAGGGTCCAAAGGGATAACATTCTGAATTTTAGGATCTTGAAAGAAAAACTGAAAAAGGTGAGGTCCAGCACAGGTTTCACAGTTCCTTCTTTTGCAATAGAAAAATATGTGAATACAACCCTTTGCCCATCTGGTATGGAGCACTCCTTCTATCACACCCAGAGCTAGAGGATCCCAAGATATTTGATTTATTGGATAAGAGTGAACCCCTGAAAAGGAGGGAGAGGCTCTCAAAGCCAGCTCTACCCTTGTTGAATGACTTTCAGAACCCATTTGTCTGAGGTAATGTGGTGCCATAGAGGAATATTTAGACTCAGGGGCAAGTAGTCATTCTGCCTTATCAGACTGTCCTTGATTTTGAGGGGCTTTACATTTCTTTTTATGGCCTCCTTGCCATTGCTTTTAAAAAATGCGTTGGCTGGCACCTTGCTGTTTAAATTGTATTCTGAAAAAGGAAGCTAAGGTGAAAGTAAAATTACTGTCTGCTTTAAAAAAGGAAGGTTGAAAGATTTGGGTCACCCCTTGAAATCATCGGCTCTGTCAGGTCTTTCTACCCATCTACATGGCATTCCTGAGAAGGAAGACATGTAGATGGGTAGAAAGACCTGACAGAACCGAAAAACCTTATACAAGAAAAATAATATTTTGAGGTAAGAAACTGTGCTGACACATCCGAAAAGCATAAATCCTGCCCCTAACACTTAAAAAATGCAATATATCTAAAAATAAGGTCAAAAACTGATTTTTATACAGTTTGTTTACACAAGCATTCATAAGTACAAATATACAGACAAGTAATGACAGTTTGAGAAAATTAATTTTTCTAGCTTAAAATAACATATTTCACAGAAAAATAGTTTTCCTCAGAAAAATCAAAATATGGAAGGTTTTCCCCTTCAAATCTCTAAAGAAGGGCTAGACAGAACTTCCTTATCCTGCAGAGAATTTAAAATATTAGTCTTAACATCCCCTTGTAAATATTTTGAGAATATAACCAAAGAAATTTTCTAATGATTGACCCAGATGCAGCAACTCTGGTGGTAGTATTACAGGCATCATTAAAACACTTTAAATTATGTTTGACTACATACGAAGGAGATAACATACAGGCATTCAAAGAATTCTTGACATCAGAAGAAGGAAGGTTAACAGTTAACTCTATCGTTCTTAAAAAATAGAAGCAAAAACTTTTAACGTGAGCGTGGCATGTTAAAGTTACAGAAGAACAGGCTTTCTTCTAAAATTTGTCAAAAGCTTTACCATCCTTGTCAGAAGGAATGGGATTAACATTAGCAAATAGTTTAACACAAGCAGCTTAGATAATGAAATTACTGCATGGTCTGCTTTAGGGTTTGAAAGCAGATATTTGTGAGTCTGAATTACTTTGTATAACCTATCAGACTTTCTAGCAGGGGAGGGTGGCTGTCATGCAAACTGTGAAGCTAACAGGACATTTTTCTCTAGAGCAGATAAAACAGGAGGGACAACAGTTTCAGGTTGTGAAATGTCCAACAGGAATTTCATTCTGTTCACATTGAAGAACAGAGGAGACTAGTAATTGTTTCATAGTTTAACTGAGAAGGAAGCCTTATAGGTGGGTAGAAAGATCTGACAGAGCCAAGAAACCTTATACAAGAAAAATAAGATTTTGAGGTAAGAAACTGCACTGACACATCCCAAAAGTATAAGTCCTACCCCTAACACTTAAAAAATACTACATATGTAAAAATAAGGTCAGAAACTAATTTACACAGTTTGTTCACACAAGCATTCATGGGTTCATAGGTTCATAGGTAGGTACTAGGCTATTGGCTGTAGGGTCTATATAAGCCTAGCCAAAAAGGTACCCTGACTTCATAAGTAGAAATCTACAGACAAGTAATAACAGTCTGAGAAAATTAATTTTTCTAGCTTAAAATAACATATTCCACAGAAAAAAATAGTTATCCTCGGAAAAATCAAAATATGGAAGATGTTCCCCAGCAGGGAACTTATCTGTCCAGCGTTGAAGGATCACTAGCTGACCACTGACCATTAGTACCACAAGCCCCAGAGAAAGAGTGCACTTCGGCGGAAAAATGCTCTTTAGTTTTTAGAGTTTTGACTTTTTATATGGAGCTCTGCTCAAGCTTCTGGCAGTTAGTGCACGTGGAAGGTGCCTTTAAACTTTGAAAAGCTGGCTGGTCGGTCACATACTTGGCAGGATATAACTCTCACAGCTTCAGCCATTGCAGCAAAACTCTAATGTTGAACATCATGAACGTGCTTCCCACTCTTGCTATACATTGTTAGGAGGTTCACAAACAGATGAACAATTATTCTGATACCTTGTGCTATCTTGCATACTTACAACAATGCAACCCTTTTCTTTGACCACAATACTAATAATTTTTGGTAAACAAAATACCACTTTCTTTCATGAATCTGCAACACAAAATCAGCCCTGACACTAACTTAAGTGCATGACCCATTGTCTACCAAACAGCTTTTACAGTTTACATTTTTTGTAACTTGTACCATTTGTGAGATATTGTAAATCATATGAGGTGCGTTTTAAGCAGAGGGTTTTTGAAACAGAAACTCTCATGAAATAGTATTTCCCTGGCTCACAATCCTTCAGGAGGCAAGGGAATTAATTAGCCTCCTGCTGCTTGGGACCAAATGAGTTAAATGAGAGACGTGACAGTCTGATACCAAAGGAGAAAGCTCAACCTTTTGAGCTTAGAATAAATGGAACCTGCACTGGTTCTTCCTATCTCTGTGGCTTCCAAGACATTCTTTTCTCTTTCAGATGTTCTTAAAGACTTCAATAACCTCTCCTCTGTTTGCAACCTTATAACCTTCTTCATCCTCCTATCCTACTCTGGGCTGATGACATAGTCCTGTTCTGCAGTAATCACTTTCTTCCAATTCTGCAAAAGATCTGCAATCACATTTCCTCCCACTAAAAGAATGGATAGTCATATAGAAGAAAACTCAATTATGGCAACAGAACAAAAGGGCAATAAAAAAGTCATATGGACAAAGGATCATTTGTTGTTAAATAAAATCATAGTGGAGAACTGTATAAAGGTGAAGAATCTAAGTATGGCATGGATTGACAGCAAAAAAGCATTTGATAGTATCCCACATTTATGGATAAAAGAGTGCTTAAAATGTATAAGATTCACCCCACACTGATCAGCTACATTACAGTGACAATGAAACAGTGGCAGATCACTTTGCAATTAAGCCATGATAAAGGGCAAATTATTACTCCATGGATAAAAATTCAAAGGGGAATGAATATTCCAGGGTGAATCTCTGTCACCACTGTTATTCTGCCTTGCCCTTAACCCATTAAGCTGTCTACTCAATAGTTTAGGTCATGGCTATAATTTGGCTCCTAGAAAACAACAAAGTGTAAAGACTTCTCATCTTCTCTTTGTCGATGATTTAAAACTGTACAGCACATCAGATGAGGAACTGAAAGCACAATTCCAAGCTGTCAAAACTTTTTCTGATGATATAGGAATGTCATTTGGTCTTGATAAATGTGCAAAAGCAACCTTTAAAGCAGGAAAACTGCAGCACCAGGAAAACATCAGTTTGGGACAAGAATATGATATAAAAGAACTTGAGCAAGCGGGAGTGTATAAATATTTGGGAACTGATGAAGGATCAATAATAAAACATGAACAAATGTGAAGAAAACTTAGTAAGGAATACTTTCAAAAACAAATTAATGCTGAAAACAGCTTTGGCATCTAGGAACAAAATCCGAGCTATAAACCAATTTGCTCTTTCTGTCCTAACTTACAGTTTTTGGAGTGACTGACTGGCCTTAAAATGTATTGGATAAATTTTACAGGAAAACAAGAAGGATGATTTATGCTCACCAAATGATTTATAAAAATCAGTGCATAACAACATTATATATTCCCCGTTCTGAAGGAGGGATAGGCCTCCTTGAAATTGATTCTCATGTATAGATCTGCAATTGTGGGACTGCACACATATCTGCTGACCTCACAAGACCCAAATGTAGTAAAAGTTTTGAAACATGAGGAGAATAAATCTATGATAACTTTCCTTTAGTCTAGCAGAAGCATATCGGCATCAAGCAGGAATGGAAATCAGACCACAAGTAGATAAAAATCAGGCAGCAACTGAATGTGCCAAAAAAACAAAAGAAAGAATATAAGGTAAAGGAGCAGATGAGAAGTGGAAGACATCACCCCCCTGAGAAGCCAGCAGTTTAACATGTACTGCATGAGATTCCCATTCAATACAGCCTGGAGGGTCTATGCATACACCTGCTCTTGGAAGAAACTGCATCTGTATTTTCCTCCTCATCCCTCAAAATTCAAGAGTGCTGCAGAAAGTGTGCATGAATAAACCCAGAATAATCCCAATAATGCAGAAAGTGTGCATGAATAAACCCAGAATAATCCCAATAATGCAGAAAGTGTGCATGAATATACCCAGAATAATCCCAATAATGCAGAAAGTGTGCATGAATAAACCCAGAATAATCCCAATAATGCAGAAAGTGTGCATGAATAAATCCAGAATAATCCCAATAATGCAGGAAGTGTGCATGAATAAATCCAGAATAATCCCAATAATGTAGGAAGTGTACATGAATAAATCCAGAATAATCCCAATAATGCAGAAAGTGTGCATGAATAAACCCAGAATAATCCCAATAATGCAGAAAGTGTGCATGAATAAACACAGAATAATCCCAATAATGCAGAAAGTGTGCATGAATAAACCCAGAATAATCCCAATAATGCAACAACTGTGCATGAAAAAACCCAGAATAATCCCAATAATGCAGAAAGTGTGCATGAATAAACCCAGAATAATCCCAATAATGCAGAAAGTGTGTATGAATAAACCCAGAATAATCCCAATAATGTAGAAAGTGTGCATGAATAAACCCAGAATAATCCCAATAATGCAGTAAGCGTGCATGAATAAACCCAGAATAATCCCAATAATGCAGAAAGTGTGCACGAATTAACGCAGAACAATCCCAATAATGAAACAACTGTGCATGAATAAACCCAGAATAATCCCAATAATGAAACAACTGTGCATGAATAAACCCAGAATAATCCCAATAATGCAGAAAGTGTGCATGAATAAACCCAGAATAATCCCAATAATGCAGAAAGTGTGCACGAATAAACCCAGAACAATCCCAATAATGCAGAAAGTGTGCATGAATAAACCCAGAATAATCCCGATAATGCAGAAAGTGTGCATGAATAAACCCAGAATAATCCCAATAATGCCACACTGGGCCAGGCAACAATGGCTCTGCATGCTGGTGCAGCTGGTGAGAGAACTGCCATGCTTCCTATCAGAGGCTTGACATGCTTACTCAAGGGTTCATCAGCTTGATCCATATGAATATGAGGGACTTAGGCTTGCAGCTTGAACTGTCTGACCATTATTTCTTTGAAGCATCCTTTTTCCCATAAGGATATGCTCGATATTATGAAAAAAAAGCTACAAAAGCCTATTACAAGAAGTCGTATCTAGCAAAATGGAAAACGTTTCCATCTGGTACAAGAGAAACCAAGACCGATTATATGAGTAGGGATACCCTCATTTTTTGTTTGTCAAATCTGTCAAGCAATTCATGAAGGAAGTTTTCCACCTCAAACCACAAAGGAGGACTACTCCACTACTTTCAGATCTGAGTTTTATTCTGGAGAGGCTGACCTTGGCCTCTTTTGACCTTGGTCATACTTAAGTATATGTCCTGAAAGATATTTCCAATGCCATGATATAAGATAAGAAAAGATTAGTTATCTGTACCCTTCATCGAAGGAAATAAACAAAGGCAGATGCTACCATAGTTATGTTCTTCAGGAATGTCTTGACAGAGTATTTGCAAGATAGCCTTCTGGATCTCTGTCCACATGTTTTCAGAACAGTACAAACTGGATGTGCAATCCAGGAAAGGGGCAAGGTTTAGGGCTTTTATTGTGCAAAGCTTCATCTAAGGTGGCTCAGCAGAACAACCGCTGCTCTTTTCCACCTCCCCACTCTAGAAGTAGCTTTGGGAGTCTTGTCACGTATCAAGAATTCTACTACAGCAGCGATCCACACAAAGAACAGTGCACAGTTGTGAGAGAATCTCATCATAACAGTAGATGTTGTGATATAAGCTCCCTACGACTCCCCCTTCCTCTAGGATAGTTCTGCAGATCTCCAGAAGTAAGACAAGACAGCAGAGAAGAGAAATAACTCCTCCTCCCCTTGCCTACATCTGTATTTACACCTAGCACTTAAGTGCAGGACACCAAAGTTGAGACTCTTTGAAATATAACCTTTTCATGATGGAAGTCTCTTCCCATTACAAGTTATAACTTTCTTTTCATAAAAAAGAATAGAAGATGGCATGGGTAGACTACTTCTTTTAGCCGAAATGCAAGTTTGGATCCTTACAGAATGAGAAGTTAGTCTGTACACGTATGTCCAAGGAGTTCCGTAAGGCATGCTGGTTAGATGGATATTCACCTGTCTAATTCCCATACGTCAGGAATTCTACTGCTGTGATCCACCTTGAACATGTACTACTGTTATAACGAGCTTCTTGCACAGCACTTCTTTCTCCTTGATAACAGGGATTTTTTATGTTATCTCAAATTACAGTTTTATTTTCTGTAACAATCCACACTATGGGAGAATTAAAGCTGTTTGTAACCACAATTATTTTATTTAAACAGCAGACTCTCAGATGTGGAGTATTGCTAGCAATATGCATGCCCATATATATAAATTCTAGTGCAGTCATATGTTCCACTGATTATTACTTTCTAAAGTGAAATATATAATGTTAAAGACTTCATTCACCTTATAATATAACATTTCATCTCAATGGAGGATACTATTTATTCTGCAGTTCAAGTCAAAGGTACATCGTAACTCTAGGCCAAACAGATATTATCCTTCCCTGTAGCTGTGTAAAAGGCTGTATTAAACAATTTTACACAAAAGAGATTTTTATTTTAAGTAAACACATGTTCTGTTTTTCCAAAATGTAAACATAATTGTGTGCACTATCCAAAAAGGAACAATAGGCCATTTGACCTTAACATCTCCATGTTCACATGGGTTTCCACCACACTGCAAAGAAATGTTGGTAAGTTAATTAATTATGCTAAATTACGAGTGGCCTCCGAAAGACATGCGTGAATGGGCATGCCTTCGCTGAAGGTTGGGCGTCAGGCTGGCAACTTGGCACCATAAAAAAATCTACTGCCAATCATTAGCAGACCAGAGTTCCGCTGTGGTGACCCCTAACTGTGAAAAGCTGAAAAGACAAACAACATCATCAGGTGTATGTGTGAATATGAACATGTGAATGCGTCTGTGTGCCCTGTGGTGGACTGACATCACATTCTGGGTTGGTTACTGACTTGCAATGTTGCTAGATGACACCTCCTGGTGATGTGAGCTGACTGAAGACATAAAAAGAATAGAGGGAAATGGGTTCAAATAGTCATAACACATTATTACTTATTGTTTAGCATTGTAAAGGTTTACAAGGCCAAACTGACCAAACTGTTGTGGCCGTTCAGAATTTAGTTTCTGTTCCCTTATCTCATTATGTTCACATGTTTTTTGAAAATATCATGTAATTTAGAAATTGTTATCAGGAAGTCCATAAACCTACTGAAGGAATTAAAGAGATGCTTGCTGAAAAGGGTAGACCATTTGGAATTCTGAGACTTATAAATAGGATTCCTGCAACTGCAACACTGTAGATTTTGAGCCTGGATAGTTTTATGACCTCCATGATGTAAATTAACAAAAAAGAGCTATAGGTACCTTGCTGTGTGTGTTTTCCTTGGCAAAAGACTTTCAGATGTGATAATCAAAATGATGTAATTGCCAAGGAGACAAATTCTTAAAAAAAATGGTGTGTAATGAGGAAGCTTACTAGGATGTAAATGCCAGACAGAGTAAAAAAACTTCTATGCCCTGCTATTTTTAAAATGTGAAAGAATAGGGAACATCTTTTGGGGAGGGAAATACACTCTGTGGAAAGGAAACGTGTTTTGGGATGTAGTTGCCTATTACAGTTACTCATTTTAGAGGATTGTGGTTATAGTTATCAAATATACAACAGGAACCTGTATAACTTCTTTCAAGTCACATGACAGAGAAGACCATATCATTTTGCCATTTGTCAATAACTGCATCATTCATAGATGCTTGAAATGCATCTGAGTACCCACTATATTACTGTAAGGCTATTGACTCTAATTACACTTACTGCAATTATTAGCTGGTCTTTCAAAACACTGAAATGCAATGATAATCAACAATTATGTGGCAACACAACTGATTTTAGACTGCCTGCTTCTTTTTATGAAGACACTTTATTAACTAAATTAGTTCCATGTTTATTTTTGTTATTAATGGTTGAAAAGAAAAATCCAAGGTAGAAATTGACAATGCATTTGTTTTGTTTCTTCTCTCTTCTGCAAAGTAACACATTAAATTTACTTGCTCTGCAAAACGGGCACCTCTTTTTCTCTGAGAAACAAAACTTATTTTTGTATACATGCATTAATTTATCATTTATGACATTAATATTCCAACGCATATTCATGGCAGAAGGTCAAGCAAAAACATTGCCATCTCACAGAAGACTGAGGGATGAGGAGTCTGAACACTGTCAACATTCAGTTCACTACAGACTGAAAGACTGACAAGCTTTTCATTATATGTGCTCCAGTCATCTTATTTTTGTTCTATGTTAACGTGCTTTATTGCCTGAACATCATTACAATTTATGCCATGTGCTACTTAAAACAACATGCAGCAATTACATTGGAATTTGCATGCATCCATTGCATGCAAGAGCCTAATGTATTAACATCTCAACAGGAAAAAAAAACTCTGACTCTTGAGAATTTAACCCATGACCCCCCACATTCCCTGCAGTTGTCACTACCACTGGCCAATAACGAGTTTCTGGACAGGTAGGTGCATGGTTTTCAAGAGCAGTTTTCCTGTCAGCTAGGAAACCACCATGAAGATACATTTTTTTTAACTCACAAGCATTCACTGCAGAGCACGAACCTAGTATTGTATTAAAAAAAAGAAAAGGAAAGGAAAACTCTGACCGTTATCTGTATATTGAACCCAGCCCCCCACCCCCCACCACATTCTGTGCAGTTGTCACTAGTGCTGGACCAGCAAGGAGTATCTAGTCAGTTAAGTACCTCATTTTCCCAACAGCAGTTTTTCCTTTCACTGGTATATTGATACTCGGATTCAAAGAAACTATGAAACAACATTGGACATGAGTGAGAGATTTTTTTCTTAGCGATACCCTATCCCAAACACAGACCAGATAGGATTTACCCACCAAGAGAACTTGCAACAAAAATACTGGTCTTGCAGATGTCACAACAAAGAGAAGAACAAGTTTTCCATGTAAAGAACCTTAGATATGTCTGATGTGCAGGTTCAGATGGCAACATGGTTCCAGCAGAAAGCTATGATCTCAAGAATGCACAACCTGTTTGCAGGGTGATCTCAGATGAAACACTCCTGTCAGAAACTGTTTTAATAGGAAAACATTGAGGAAATAGAAGGATCTGTGGGCAGTCATACTGACATGGCTGCAAGATGTACCTTGGCAAAGTAATACAAAGACCAGAGGCTAGTAACTCACACAAATATTTGAGCACCAGTGGTACAGTCCTAGATAAGGTCATGGTTATTGGCTAGACACCAGCTAGAAAAGTCTTCCACATCATTATAAGATTTATTAGTAGCAAAAAAGAGGTACCTAAAAGGTATCAGAATCCAGCAAGATAATTAAAGATGTCTTAAGGAGTGTATCAAACTTCCTTATCTTGTGTGAGTAGATCCAGATACTGAGAATGCTTGTGGTAATTGTCCCTGTTCAATTCCAAAAAAAGGGAGAGCCAGTTTTGCATGGGTATGAAGAGGGCCACAAAAATATTTTTGGAGAGTCCTTCTGAATATTTAGAATTACTCTGGATATCAGTGGAAAGGGAGGAATGCATAAAGAAACACCCCCTTGCAAGTGAATGGAAAAGACTTCTACTGTCTGTTTTGAAAGTTCTTTTTGAGCCATTACCTAGAACTTGATCAATACCTAGAAGATCCCCTCATTCAAACTGCATTTGTGAGAGTCTGCCCTGGTTCTGTTCAGTTTGTCTGCCACTATGTTTTGCTCTGATGGAAAATAATGTGCTTCAATTATATGTCATTTGTATATCAAACTGATTTGTATAAATGCTTGTGTTGAAAAATGTATTTGTAAAGTTGCATGTGTCACAAATGTATCAACAGTGTGTCCTGCAAGACAGAAAAGAAATATACATGTACATCATATTATACTGTATTGTAAATGATTAAATTTATACATTGTAAAAGAACACACTGGAAGAGAAGAGTTTAAGCTCAGCTCCAGATAACTTTGGAAAATTGTAAGAAATTAAATGACTGGGCCTTGGCCATAAACATGTTCTCCCACAGTCTTGAATGAAACCAGAGATGCAATGTCTGTAAAAAGTATGGTTTATTAGCCCCTGTAGGGAGAGTGGAAGTGTTTTATGGTTTTATGACTTCCAGGAGCTGCAGCAGATCTTACCAAGACACTCTATGTGTGTTATTAGCACATAGGTGCCCATTCCTGTCAGTTTCTAGCAATGGAAGGTTGCATGGAAACCAGAATTCAGATGACCAGATGTATGTGGAATCCATCACTAAAATAATGTTTAATACTAGCTGAGACGGAAGACTCATGGCACTCTGTTTCTTGGAATCTGACATAAAAGGATCCCTCACCTACTTCATCTTGCCTTGCTCTAGTAAGTGACCAGGGAATAGTAACTCTTGAAATCAGTCAGGAAGCTATAGTGAGGTTAGTTAAGTTTTGTTTTTCTGTATCTGTTTGAACCTGTCCACCTGTGTTATTTTTAATATTTACTGTGATTGAAACTCTGGTGTTTATTGTAAATGGATGGTTAGTATTTTCATGTTCTTTTATTGTTTATTATTAAATATATTTAAACTTTTCATTGTGGCTGGTCCTTTAGAGAATATTTTAATCTCTGAGACTACTTATATATATTTGATGACTCTGTGGCCACTCCTGACAGCCTTTCTGCATTGGTCAAACTACCATTTGTATTAATATTAATTTCACTCAGTATAATGGGGTACCCTTGAAAGAGCCTTAGAGTAGCTGGCTTGGGAGTGTCTAGTGACAGTAACTACCTTACAGTCTGGGCACTGGTAAAACTCTTAATATTGTACTTAATATATGAATGTAACTGTGAAAAATATTCAGTGATTTTATTGTAGAATTTCCAACAAGGATGTTGGTAATGCTCAACATTCTGACTATGAACTAAATGCTATTGTTTTGCATCAAAGTAACCAAATATAACACTAAAGCTGATACGTATGTCTACAGCCACTGTATAGCAAAAACCTGGAACTCCCTTCATGCCCACATAACTGACAACAAATCCCCATCACAGTTCAAGAAACTTGTTAAAACTTACTTTTTAAATAATTGACTGTGCTCATATATCCCCGCTGGGTAATGTCTCATTAGAACACTTTACCTAACTTAAGTAAGTCTGCTAAGCCAACCAATCATAGTACCTTACTAACTTAGGACTGTTACTCTACTGCTCATCCCATCTCTCCAGGAGTTAGGGAAAACTACCTCAGCAATGTTGAGCTTTCCATAAGCAACTTAAACCAGGAGAAGACATATTGCAAATCAATTTGTTATCCTTCTCAACTAAAACTAGGCGAAGACATATAATGAATCAATTTGTTATCCTTCTCAACTATAGCGAGCATCATCTGCTCTCTCTGAGCCTTATTCTACATCTCTCTGCTTTTACTCTGATAGTAAACCTATCACAGGAATCCTAAACTTAGGAATATCTTCTAAAATGTAATATTATATTGTAGAGAATGAATGTATCCTATCTGTTAGTTAATATGTATGTCAAAGTCTCTTCTATGGAAATTGCATGTCAAAAGTCTGTCCTTAAAACTATGTTTTGTAAAAAATTGTTCTCTTGGAGCTTTTCTCCTCGGGCCTTCACTGAAAATGGACTTGTAATCCAGTTGGACTCTCCCAATCAGCAAATGTAAAATAAAATAAATAAATAAATAAATAAATAAATCTTGTTTACTATGTAGTATCCCATAGCATTATACTGTTTTACAACTTCTTTTCATTGTATAAACCTTGTTGATCTCTTACTGTCTGATTTGTGTATGTATGTATTTTTATCTGGAGCTTTTCTCCCCAGGCCTCCGCTGAAAATGGACCTGTGTCCAGTCAGACTTTCCAGGTAAACAAATGTAAAATAAAATAAATTAAACTAAATAAAAAGGGGGTATAGCTAGTAAACCTGTGCCAGCATTTTCCAAGTGTGTCTGTGTGTGTGTGTGTGTGTGTGTGTGTATATATATATATATATATATATATATATATATATATATATATATATATGCAACTCAAATCTCAAAGAGTGTTTGTGTGTCAGCTGCTTGGGACGTGGACATGAAGCACTGGTTTCACAGAAAGGATGCTGGAGAACTTAGCTTGGATACATGGCTAAGGACTTAACTCAACAGCTGTGCCCTTGAAATCCTTACTGGTGATCTGGAGAAAGACAGAGAGAGGAACCCGGACCCTGGGCTGAGTGTGTTACCTGTGTACTCTTAAGGGAACCATGCTTGATGCAGACAGCTGCATCTGGAAATACTGGGTGTATCCATTTTTGTTCTAAGTGGACATCCCTCTACAGTGTCAGTGGTGAGGATTCAGACTCCTTGATTACTGGCCCAAAGTGGGGACATCACACCCACCTCCAGTTCTTTTATCTCGTTTACAAAATTTAGTACTTCAATTGCAGTTGGTTTAGATTTTGATTTCCATTTTCCAGTAATAATTGCCTTTTCACAGCCAGTAATATTGGACTTAGTAAGGCCTTACTACGTCTAGGCAATTCAGATCCTCTGTACCATTGCAAAACAATTATATCCATAGTTACAACCATTTGCTCCTCCAACATTTCTGAAAAGTACTCTGCAGGAAATTTTTAACATTTACCAACTCTTTACAATCTTAAAAAATATATCCCCAATTGCCTCTCTCATCATACATCCAGAATTTGCTGACTACCTGAGGAAAAATTTCTCTGAAGTCTGCTTCTGGTATAAAAATGTATACGCAACTTCCAAGCAAAAATCCTAACCAGTTTCTTGGTTTAGCCACTGCTGATTTAGTTCAGCTTGGGGGTCCCTCTTGTTTGTTTACATGATATCAAACTTATCTACTACAGTAATATATGAAGTGTAGGGTCTGGTGACCTTTTTTCTATGTTCTTTTTGTCTTCATATCTGTTGACCATCAGCCTCCCACCCATTGCTCTTGAGACCAATTATTTCCTCATACTGGACATCCTCAGCAGAGAGGTGAGAGATGTCTGTAGGAGTTGTCAAACAAGAACCACAGACACTTTATGTGTCCTCACCTCCATCTACTGATACAGGCTTTGAGGCATTTAATTGCTCTAACCTTCATCTTGGATGGCTGACATAACCACTCATATCACTACATGGGTGTACTGCACCCTCCATGGACATACTTCCTCACTCATATTGCTGAAGGCTACCATCACCACTTTGGGAAAACCAAGTCCACAGCCTTTGGTCTTATGCCATTTCATTGGCTCTAACTGTCTTCTTGCTGATAACAGAAAAAAAATTAGAAAACAGTATCATCCCCCCTCCCTTCCCTAAAGACAAGCAAACTGGTGTTGGCTGCTTACTCCTCTCCTCACTTACCCGGCTTCAACATCACCAAAGCCTCTATTCAAATTCAGGTCACCTGGGACACAATCAGGACTTTATCCCTCCATGTCGTGGAGTCAGGTGGTCTGCTGAGCTTTTACCCTTACGGAATCTTTTACAAGACAATAGTGCTAAAGTTGATCTGGATTCAATTGTCTCTGTTTATAATTAGAGTATTACTGGTACTCTGGAAAAAAAACTGCCTCACTTCAGTTTATCTTTAGGCTACCATTTCTTGTGACTGGTAGTATTATCATGCCCTTCAAGAGTTATGAAGTCAAGGAAGCAGACTGGGCATACTGATAGCATTGGACATGTTTTCTTGAGGACAAACAAGAAGTTATGTACTCATCACAATGTTCCATCTGTGTTGTTCATTTTCATTCTTCCTCAACTGTTGGGTTTGGATCTTATCCTTGGATCTGACTCGGCGTTACTTTAGCTCGTGGCCACCAAAAAGCTGTAGAACTCCTCCCCCACCCATAATGCACTAATCCATAACATACCTCAGATCTTGTTTGCTGTTTGATATACAGTAGGAAGCACTACTACATTTTTAACAGAAGAAGCCATATCAGTAGCTCAACTTAAAGGACAGTGGTGTCCTTATCAGCTCTCATTCTTCCATAAATCAATTGTGAAAAAGGATGGGGGTTGGTGGGTGGGGAGTTGAGGAAGAATGAAAAAGAACAACACAGATGGAACATTATGGTGAGTGCATAACTTCTTTATCTGTTGTCAATTTTCATTCATTCCTCAACTGTTGGGACAGACTCCCCAGCTACCTAAATTCCTCGGTGGACTCTAAGAAAGGATATTCCTGAGCACAGCTGAGCCAAAGGCTGCTCTTCCCCTTGAGACCAGATCTAGTTTGTAAAAAAGGTATGAGGATTGGCCCAAGTTGCAGCTGCACATATTTCATCTATAGAAGCTCCAGAGAGAAAAACTGAAGAAGTAGATATGGATCTAGCTGAATAAGTTCTTAAAGGTCTTGGTAAAAATAGGTCCAATTTGTTGCAGACAAATGATATGCAATCCTTCAGCCGTCTGGCAAAAGTTACCTTTGCAACTGATTTGTTCAATTTAGAATCAGCAAAAGAAACAAATAATTGATCTGTCTTCCTAATTTCTTTTGTTCTATGTAAATAACTGTAATTGTCTGTGGACATCCAATAAATGCAACATATATTCACCTTTGTTCATAAATTCAGAAAAGAAGACTGGCAGATTAATGGCCTGGTTAATATTGGATTCTGACACCATCTTAGGAAGGAATGAAGGATTGGTACGTAACAATACTCTAGCCTTATGAAAAATCAAGTAGGGAGGTTTACAGGACAATGCTTGAAGTTCTTAAATTCTTCTAACAGAGGTGATGGCCACTAGAAAAATAGTTTTCCAGGTCAGAAATTTAAGATCACATTTTTCTGCTAGTTCAAAAGGGGAGTGAATTAATGTCTGCAGTACTAGATTTAAATCCCATGGTGCAGTGGGATCTCTACAGAAGGCCTCAGCAGGATGGTGCCTCTTAAAAAAGCCTTACAAAGCTTAGATGAAGCCAAAGAAGAATTTTGAAACCCAATATAGAAATTGGAAATTGCTGCTAACTGAATTCTAATTGTTGAACTGCAAGCACCCTCATTAAAAACTTTGCCAAAAAGTTAAGAACACCATGTGCAGAGGACAAGAAGAATGTGTTTCTTTTTTTTTTACTTTAAATTATTTTATTTTATTTTAAATTATAATATTTTATCAAATATTACATGAAATCTAAGATCAAATAACATATATACAATTGTGAAACCTATAAATGTCAAATCATTGTATAACTATATACATTGGTGCCTATACAGAAGAAAACAATAAAACATTTAAAATATATTATGAAGAATGATATTTCAGTTCATACATCTTTGTTCATTTTCTGTAATATTTCCAGTATTTTCATCCAGGAGTTAAAAAGTGGTGTAGGTCTGGTAGTTCTGATATTCAATGTAGATATTTCCATATGTCCAACTGTTAAAGATAGATTTTTGAATTCCTTGAATGTGGGAGAAATTGCACTTTTCTAGTGAATGGTAATGACTTTGCGTGCTACTGCAATCAAAGTCCATAGAATTTTGAAGTATTTTTTGAGACACAGTCCGGAATAGAAGAATTGAATAAAATCAATGACTTTGTTAGTTGGAAATTATCATTAAAGACAATCTGAAAAAAAGTAAGTAATATTGCTCCAATATACAGTAAGACATTTACATTCATAAAATACATGTTGCGAGTCAGCTCTTGTTTTAGTTTGACATCTCCAACATTGATCCTCAATAGCAACATTTTTTTGCTAATTTGTGTGGTGTATAGAAACTCCTATTTAAGAATCTCTGTGTGAATAATTGCCAGTATATCAACAATGTTGAATATTTAGAGGATTTTAAAATATATTTTTCCTCTTCATTTGGAGGATGTTTATTTATATGTGTGTAATAATCCCAGTAAGTGTCTACATGATAGACTTTTGTTTTTTAATTTAGCTTCTTCTTTTGGCTTTTCCCAGTTAGGGTTCGCCACAGCGGATCACCTGTCTGCTCATGATTGGCAGTGGAATTTTACGGTGTAGAGTTACCAGCCCTGTGCCCAACCTTCCACAGAAGGCACACACACGCACCCACTCACACCTAGGGCCAATTTAGAGTGTCCAGTCCACCTACAGCATGTCTTTAAGATGTGGGAGGAAACCGGAGCACCCGGAGGAAACCCACACGACCACAAGGAGGACATGCAGACTCCGCACAGAAGGCACCCCAGCTGAAAATCAAACCAGAGAACCTCTTGCTGTGAGGTGGCAACACTAACCGCTGCACCACAGCGGCCACCCCAGACTTTTGTTTTTTTAATAATTTTATAAATATTAGACAAATAACCACTGCCTTGATAAGGCTGATTTGTTATAATAATAAAATATTCTATAAATTTTGGAACTGAATGTCTGACTGTCATTTGCATTTGTTCTATTCCATTTATGAGGTATTGCCTTAGATTTTGCAGGAGTAGCCATAAATCATTATTTATATTATATTTAATGATTATTTGATCATTAGTTAATATTTTCCCTTGCTCTATCAGCTGATGCCAGTAGTTTAATGAGCTTGCCTTGAGTATATTCATTTTCTGAATTTGGGATGTATCAAAAATAGTTGGTGTAAATGCTATAGGAAAAGCTAAAAAGAACCATGAATTAATATTTGGGACTTTGTTAATGTATGTTTTAAATGATAATAATATAATATTTATATATGTTGATGGCAGTTTGCTATTTCTAAGTTTTCCTACTAGGTATTCTTTCAACATCCAAACAAGAGGTGATGGAATTATGGTTAAGCAATCTTGTATATGATTATAATTAAGTTCTATATAGATCTGTTCATGTGTTTGTTTCCAAATAGGTTTGTAATAAGTATTTGACCATAACATTATATTTTTGACAACGGAGGATATAGTGTGTGTCTCAATATCAGGTAAATTAATTCCACCTTCTTCCCAGTTTGGTAAATGCTTATTTATAGCAATTTGGGGTTTGTTTGGAAACCATAAAAAGTTTAGTGTTAGTTTATTATATCTCTGTATGGTATGTTTGGGAGGTGGTAATGAAAAGCTTTGTAGTAGATGCAGTATCTTGGGAAAGATTATTGATTTAATAAGATATAATCTATCTCCCATTGCAAACAGATATTTGTTCCATTTAGATATGATTTGCTCTATCTTGTCTAGTGTCGTTTTGCAATTAAATACAAGTGAATCATTTAAATCTTCCAGTAAATCTGTACCTAAATATGGTAGTTTACGGTCCACTGCTATGTATTTGGAATAATTTTTGTTTATATGCTTCTTTTTGGTATTACATGACATAATTTTTGTTTTATTTTCATTAAAGCATAAACCTGAGACACTTTGAAAATTATTTGTCATTAAATAAAGCCTGTAATGATTTGTCAGCATCTGAGAGAGTTAGAAGTATGTCATCTGCAAAGAGTTGCAGTTTGAGGTTTAACGATTTATTAATGTAGATGCCTTTAATATTATTATCAGATCTAATCTGATTTGCAAATGGTTCTATAAGTAATGCAAATAACAATGGAGATAACGGACAGCCTTGTTTAGTTCCTTTTTTAACCTGTATAGGGCCTGACCTAAGTGATCCTAGTTTAACATATGCTATGGAATCTTTATACAGTGAATGGATGAGGGTGTTAAAAGTTGCAGGAAAATTGTATTCTTTCAATATTATTGTTAGGAAGTTCCATTCAACAGAATCAAAGGCTTTATTAATGTCTAAGGAAATTATATTTAACTGTATGTTTGGATGTTTAGTATAATCTATTATTGATAGGATTTTTTTAAAGATTGTCATATGTATTCCTTCCTTTGATAAAACCTGTCTGGTCTTCATGAATTAGTATAGGAAGAAAATATTTGATCCTGTTTGCATATATTGCCATGAATATTTTGTAATCTATACTTAATAAGGATATTGGTCTGCATGAAGAGCATTGTTTCTCATCTTTACCTGCTTTAATTATTGGTGATATCAGTGAGTATTTCCAAGAGGAAGGGATATTTATATCTTGTTTTACTATGTTATATACCTTTAAGAGTAAGGATATTGCTTGATTAGGTATCATGTTATACATTTCTGGTAATATATTATCTGGATCTGGTGCTTTATTCACTTTAAGCTTTTTGATTTGTGATTTCAGTTCCATCATAGTAATTGATTTACTTATAATTTCTATTTAGTCTTGTGTTAATCGAGTGGGAATTTTGTTTTCTATGTAATTTTTTATATCTTGGTGGGTATTTCTTGAATATTTGAAGTATTATGAGAGTTATATTGGAGTCTAAAGGCTTCTAATATACCATTTAGATCTGTAACGTTTTTCTTTGTATTAGGAATGTATAACTCTTTTATTTGCTTAGACTTTATTATTTTTTTGGTTCTGTTAGCTAGCTGTCTCTGGTGTAATGGGTTTGTGGAATAAGAGTTTAATTTTATCTTTTCTAGATTAATCTTAGTCTTATGGTGTAATATTTCTGTATATTTGTTATTAATTTGTAATAGTTCTTGAACTAAATCTGTATTTCCTTCTTGTATTTCTAATTTCAATTTATCAGCTTTCTTTTGTAATTCTATTATATTTTTATTCCATGTTTTTCTTTTATTGATATACCAAGATATTACTTTACCATATGTATATGTTGTTAATGAGTCCCAAATATATATTTCTGAAATATCTCTTGTGGCATTTAGTTCAAGAAAAGTTTTGATTTCTTTCTCATACAATTCTTTAAAATCCGCTAATTTTGTGATGTAAGCGGGTATTCTTGTAATGTGGTTAATGTTTGTATGTGTTAGTTTTATATCAAAAACTAAAGCATTGCGGTCTGATAGTGGGCAGCTCATTATTTTAACACTTTCTATTTTTATTATTACATCATTAGAAGTGTATATCCTATCAATCAGAAGTGTATATCCTATCAATCAGCTAGTCATATGTCTATGTGAGTAGAAAGAATAAATTAATGAGTCTGGATCAGCAAATTCATTTATATCGTTTATACATGCTGTGTCTATGAACTTTAAAAGTGCCTTTGATACTGGTGATTTTCTTCTTGTGGTTTTTGAATTTGTATATTGCTATTATTAGGCTACCCTTAGATAAATGCATTATTTGTTCAAAATGATGTTTTACTGTTCCTAATCCAAGTCCTGGTATCCAGTATAGGTTAACTAATGTGTATACTTTTCTATATAATTCCATAGACACTAGACCAAACATACCAGATGTGTCTTGATAAGTGTTAATTATTGTGGGAGATATGCCTTCATTACGGATTAGTTTGGCTACTCCTCTCTTCTTTAGTTTGTGTTGAGAGCTTATTAATACTGTGTAGTTATTGATGTCAAGATTGTTTATATCTTTATCTAATAGGTGTGTCTCCGGAAGAAATACTATTTGTGGCTTGTGTATATTTATATACATGTATAGATTTCTCCTTTTATTACTATTATTGAGACCATTCACATTTATAGATAAACATTTTATGTTTAGTTTGTGTTTGTTTTTATATAATAGTATTTATAAATAGTTTTAACCCTTGGTTTGTTTTGTGAGTATGATTCAAACTTTTCTTCATGTAGTGTTTCTGTTTGTTTTCTGTAGACACCAAACCATTCTAAAAAAAAAAACAAAAGAACTCCTAAACTTAAAATATTTAATCATACAAGCCATTTCCTATCCCTATGAGGTAATATACCTCTTTGCTTGACTAGGAAAACTACCCAAGCAAACCTTCTAAATCTGAGAATAATGCTTAGATTACTCTCTCTTAACCTCATTATTTAATGAAACAATATTTACATAACTTAAAACAATAATATAGTCAGCTAATAAATATATGCAAGCATGTATATAGGTATTAAGGTTTATACATGTGACATTTGTAAAACAGTTAATTTGCCAGTTTGGGTTTGTTTTTAAAATGTAAACTTATTTCCAGTCAAGTATCAAGAAAACAAAAAAACAATACTTCTAGTTTAACATTTAAATGTCTTTTCAAAACAAAACAATAATTTAGATAGCTTTCTGATACAGTACACAAGTTTTAATTTATATTTAGAAAGTTACAATTCCTTTATAAGAAATTTGAATTAGATACTTAGATCAAATTTGAGAAAATCATGTTCTTTTCATATCATAGCATCTTCTCTCTCATTATATGTTTAATGTCATTTTGCAAGTAAAGTCTTTATCTTATGACTTTAATGCTGGTTAAATATTCTCTGACATGTAATTTTGCAATTAATATTTCCCATTTTCTCAGTGTGTCAGAAAAGAATTTGCATTTTATCATCCATCTATAGTAGAAAAAGAGGCTTTCTAGTTCACATAATAAGGATCTAGTAAATATAGCATCTGTTTTTATGACTATATAAAATTAACATTCTGTATATAACTTAAAGCTTAATATAGTCAGGTACTCAATAAAGTAGAGGACATGTATTTAAAAGTATTAACATTTTGTTGTAATATGTACATGTATATCATTTTTATTTATGCATATTATTCAAATAATGGTGATTACCAACTTAAAACAATATTTCCTGATATCAAAATAATGTCCCTTTATATGTCTAATGTTCATCTGAATCAACTAAAGTAAAATGTTAACTTAATTTATAGTCTTATTACAATTAATATATAAAGATCTCATTAAGAGGCTTGCAAATATCTATTTATTGAATCTATCCATATGATTTTTGCTGTTTCAGCTTAAGTGACTTAAATGATTAATGATTGTTCATAGTATACAGGGGCTGTGACTTCGTGGCTATTAGAATGTATTAAATATATGTGTCTGTTTAAGTAGTTAGTCTTAAATTGTATTTGTCTTCTTGACTAATTAATTAGACTGCATAATGATTACTCTTTTCTTATTGTACTTATAGTTGTGTTTTGTGCTTCAATATACATATATTTATTCGCGGTTTCAACTTTTGTAGTAGTGTTAGCACTTTAAAAAGCTAGCTCCTTTGAGATTCACATCACAATCCTCTGAAGCTTTATTCGGATGACAATGTACGCAATCATGAAGTGCTTGCAATGGAAAATCGAGTATCTGAGTACTGTTGTGAATATTAATCTAAAGCCAGCAGCTCGTGAACAAAGCGGGAAAGAAAACAAGGATTTTTTCTCTTTTATAGATAACGCGCAAGTGATGTAATTACTTATTTGTAAATCTGCATGGCTGCATTAGAATAATATGAACAACATCACTCCCTTAACCTCTCGCAGATAGAAACCCATTAATCCACAGAAACACAGAAAAACAAATCACCACAACAACATTCTTAGCTGTAAATCTTTAATTTTTTAAAAGTTATTCAATGTAAACTCATTGTCTCTCACGATCTGAAAGCCCCATTCAGAAACAATATGTACCTAGGGATTTTAGCTTTGTAACACATTTATAAGTAGACAGAAGTAAACAGAGAGACAATTATATCAACTTGAATGATATAACACTTCACGTGAATCATGGTATTAATTACTTTATGCATTTTAATATGTTGTAATGAAACTAAGTCCCCAACAGTCAAATGAACATGACTATTCCCACGTTTCTCATTTTTTTACCTAGACATTAGATGTTTCATAGCTAGTCTAATTAGTTTATGTCTATTCTAGATATACTTAGTAAGAGATAAATGAAAAAAGTACGTTATTTCGCTGAGTTTAACAACCAGAACATGTGTTGTTGTTTCTTAAGGCATTAATTAAGCTTTTTTAAGGTATATATGACTTTTAGTTTTTTTGTCCTTTAATTTTTTTTTTCTTCTGTTCAACTGTCTTCCAGCTATTTACCTCTGTATTCCTTTTTGGTGTACTATTTGTCCAGTCCATAGATTCTTGTTGTATCAACATGTTATTGTTAGAAAGATATTTTATTGCTGAATCTGTTGTTTTAAATACTTTTATTCCCTCTGGAAGCTCAATGTGTTTCTGATGTGCCCAAAAAATAAACTTTTTCCATTTACTCCTATAATGGTTTCTTGTAGAAGCCTTATGGGAAGATAAAAGTATATGATGGACAGGGGAATATAGCATCTATTGTCTGGCTACTAACAGAATTGGAGAAACCATGCTGTTAGCTTGAGGTTTGAGATATGCGGATGAATCATGCCTGTCGGATGAGACAGGAGATCTGGAATCGGATCCAGAATCCAAGGTGGATAAAGTAGATGAGGCCAAAGGAAGGGGAAACAAATCTGTTGAGGCCAGTAAGATGCAATGAGGATGACTTTCTTCTTCAACCGGACAACTTTCTGCAGAAACTTTAGAATTAGGGGAGTTAATGGATAAGTATAAAGGAGACCGGGGGGCCAATCGTAGAGTAGAGCATTCCTTGGTGATTCCCCTAGTGGGGGGATCAGGGGAAAGAAGCTGCTGCATTTGTTGTTTAGGGGAGAGGCAAAATGATTGCAGCAAGGCTGGCCCCACTGATGGAAAATCGTTTCTGTCACTTTCAAGTTGAGACACCACTCATGAGGGAGTAAAACAGACCTGGTCAATTTGTCTGCTATCACTTTGGACTTTGCTGGAATGTGCATTGCTATCAGAAAGTGGTTGGAAGAGGTCACCCATTGCCATATTGTGAGGGCTTTTTGACACAAGGGTTAAGACCTTGTTCTTCCTTGTTTTTCATGCACGACTACTGACACGCTGTCTGTCTGTATTGCAACTGTCCTGAAAGGGAGAGAGTCTTGAAAGGCCTGCAACACTAAGAGCACTGCTCACACTTCCAATATGTGTATTGACCTCTTTGGGGAACCAAATGCCTTGGACTGTCTTCCCCAGGAAGTGTCCCCCCACACCCAATCTGAGAAGAATCCGTGGTCACTACAGCCTTGGGTTGAGGGAAAACAAAAGGGCAACCTTGAAGAATTTGAACTGATTGAATCCACCACTAAAGGCATCTCTTGCATGCCTCAGTGATTCTTCTTTGAGCTGACATGGATTAATAAAGAATTGACCATTGTATTGCTAACATCCATTGAAGAATTCGCATATAAAATCTTGCTAGAGGAACTAAAATTCACACTGATCCTCAAGGCCTTAAGCATCAAATGGGCTGAAATTGTAGTACTGTAAATTGTTTTCCTGACCTGGAATCTGATAGTCTGCACTCTTGAGAGAGGAAGAGAAGCTGTCAATGCAGCCGTGTTTAAAACTGCTCCTATGAATTCCGATGTTTGAGACTGTTGTACCTGAGACTTGTTGTAGTTTATGGTTATCCCCAGAATGGAGCAAATCTGGAGTACCTGATCTCTCACTTTTAGTAGTAGATCCCTGGTCAGGGCACATTAATGAGCCAGTTGTCTAAGTATGGAAACACTCAGAATTCCTGCAGTCTCAAGTGAGCTGCCACCTCTGGCATGAATTTGGTGAACACCCCGGGGGCTGTGGTGAGGCCAAAGGGCAGTGCCCTAAACTGGTAATGACCGGCACCCAGATATAAGTGTAAATACCTTCTAGATTGTCTATTCATTTTTATGTGATAGTATGCATCCTGAAGGTCTATCAAGCACATTCAGCTGTCCTTTCCTAGAAAAGTCAAAATGGACTGAACCATGACCATCTGAAACTTTGTGTGTTGACGTGCTTTGTTCAATTCACTGAGATCCAGAACTAATCTCCAGTCCCCTGTTTTCTTTGGCATTAAAAAGAATCTTGAGTAAGTTCCAGATTTTATCTGGTCTGGTGGGACCTCTTGGATGACTCTTTTATTCAAGCACTTTTTATATCAATAGTGCTGCTGCTTTCCTCTGACTGGGTGGAACACTGGGAATTTTGTGTACAGGTGGAGGAAGTAGGGAAAAGGGAACAATATAACCTCTGGAAATAATCTTCTGCACCCATGTATCTTTTGTTATATCTTGCCAGACTCTCTGGTACAGGGATAAATGTCCCCCCTCTCTGCCTCCAAAGATCAGGCCTCTTATCAGGAGTGCTGGTAGGGTTTGTCAGAGAAGGAATCTCTAGACCTTTGGTTATGCAGGCCTCCTCTGCCATGTGGGCATCATCCTCTGCCTCTGGGGAAAGAATCTCCATGTGCATCTTGGAAAGGACTTTGGGAATTCATGAACCACATTTTTCAACCTCCTTGTTGATTCCTAGAGAAGGATCTTTGAGGAGTTGAAAAATGTACTCCCACTGCAGAGAGGGTCTTTGCATCACTTAAAATGGAGAAAATTGATATCTGTGCAGTGACTGAGACCTGGTTCAAGGCTCTAGAGAGCACCCCTTCTTTACCAGGCTATAACTCATACCACACTTTTCGTCCATCTAACCTGGACCAGAACACCAAAGGTGGAGGTGTGTCCATATTCATTAAGGATATCCACACGTCCAGGCTAGTTGCGCAGCATAATGCATCCGAGGTTATCCAAGTGCAACTAACTCTAGGGAAAACTGCAATCCAAATTGTAGCTTGCTACAGATCCCCCTCCATGCCCCAGGATTCCCACTCCTCTTTTCTTGATATACTTTAAAATATTAGGGTTCAACCAATCACCCTAATAATGGGTAATTTCAACTACCCCACCATTAACTGGGGAAACTACTCATGTACCAACTCCTTCACTCAATGCTTTCTGGAATTCATAAATTCCACTTCCCTGGATCAACTTATCCATGCCCCCACCAGGGGCAACAATATCCTAGACCTAGTCATTACCAACATGAGTTACTGATGTTCCACACCTGAAGTCAACTCCTTGTTGGTCAGATCTGACCATAAGCTAATCACCCTAGATATCCACATCCTGCTTCCACCCACCATTAAGTATACCACGGTAAAAAAATTCTCCAAAGCTAACTTCATGCTTCTTAAGACAGAAGTGGCAAACTTCATGACACCCATGCAGATGGACAATACAGTTATGACTGCTGAATCCTACATAAATGCACTCTATAAGCACTTACATGAGTGCATGGATAGTGCTATCCTAAACAGAACCTAGATGCTATCCTCCAAAAAAAAAGCCAATCTGGTGGACCCCTGCCATAAACAAACTACAACAGAAGGAAGAAACTGTTGCAGAAGAGAGTAAAATCCTATGAGTGGAGGAGCTCCCTGATCAGCCTCAGTAAGAAGCTGAGATCCCTTATAATATCCTCTAAAGCTAGGTATGAAAACAAAATTGCCACTGATTCTAAGGACAAACACAAAGCATTCTATAGCCATGTCAAGAATCTCAATGACAACACCCAGATCTGTTCTGAGTTACAGCACAACGGCATGAAAATTACAGAACCAACTGATATTACCAACATCCTGGCAGATAGGTTCAGTGCTAACTTTACCCCCCTCTCACCCGCTAAAGGGCCCATATCTATACAGGAAGAATACAGAGTCCCTGTAATCACATCTATGCAGGTAAAAGCTGCACTCTCTAAAACCAAAACCATAGCATCCATGAGACTGGACAACATCCCAGCCTGCGTTTTACACGAACTTCAGAACAAACTGGCTCCCCACCTAAGCACCATGTTTAATCATAGTCTCACATCAGGCTTTGTGCCCACTGAATGGCGCACAGCAACAGTTATCCCACTCCACAAAGTGGGAGCCACCACTGATCCTGGGGCCTATTCCCCTATTAGCCTGATGAGCCTGGTCTGCAAGGCCATGGAACATATCATTGTGGAACTCATAAACAAAGACATTGGTAACCCCCAAACTCTGGACCCCACCCAATTTGGGTTTGTGAAAGGCAGATCATGCCTTCTGAACCTGATCGACTTCTTTGTGGCAGTCACCAAATCCATAGATGAGGGTAAGGTGCTTCACACAGCCTATTTTGTCCTCGCCAAGGCTTTTGACACCATCCCCCATTCTGGAATTATAGCTAAACTCACTAAACTAGGTATAAATCCCTATGTCAGAAGATGAGTTGCCAACTGGCTCACTGACAGAAACCACACTGTAAAAGTTGCAGACTCCAAATCTGACTTCAAACCAGTGACAAGTGCAGTACCACAGGGTTCAGTCCTGGGACCTCTCCTGTTTGGTATTTACTTCTCTGAAGTACAGACTAACACAGAAGGCCTCTGGCTAATGAAGTTCGCAGATGACTGCAAACTAGGAGCCATAGTCGAGTCCCCAAATGATGTGGACATCCTACAGAAGGGCCTCACTGTGACAGATGCCTGGTGTCAGAGGCATGGCCTCAAGCTCAGTGCAAAAAAGTGCATTGTCATCCTCTTTGGTAAAATCTCTGTACTCATGAACTACCACATAAACGGCAGTCTACTTAATGCTGAATGTGTGATAAGAGACCTTGGGACCCAGGTGGACAGCAGTCTCTCCTTTGATAATCACATCGTCACAGTAGTCAGAAAATCCTTCTCTGTGGCACACCTCATCACAAAAGGGTTCTCATCTAGGAAAAAAGAGGTCATTGTTCCCTTCTACTCGGCACTCATTAGACCCATTATAGAGTACAATGCCCCTTTTGGAATGTACCTCACAAGACATCTTCAGCAGCTGGAAAGGCCACAAAACTACCTCACAAAGAGGATTACTGGCCTCAAACAGATGCCCTACACTGACCATCTCAAAAAGCTCCAGCTTTACTCATATCGACTACTCTGAGGAGATCTCTGCCTAACATATAAAGCTATGTTAAAACCAGAGCTGTTGGACATGCTACACCTAATGAAATCCCAATCCCTCCAAGCTACACTCTCTAGGCACCTAACCTTGTCACCACAATAAACAGGACATGCTGGAGGGATAGATTCCTGTTCCAGAGACTTCCTATGCTCTGGGACAAGCTACCCATCTATGTCAAGCAAAGTTCCTCATAAGCACTCTTCAAGAAAAATCTTGATGAGTGGATGGGAAATAGGAAATACACCCCGGGGATCACTTCTGTGGCTCTGCTTGACAGGGGCACAGGAAATTATCTTTCTTGGGTGGTGTAAGCCAGGGAATCTTGTTGGCTAGCCTTACTTAGGCCCTTGGGCCAATAGCCTAATATGTACCTATAAACCTATGAGCCTATCACACCTGTAGACTGTGTCTTTAACTTTAGGGCCAAACAATGAACTCCTGTCAAATGGAGTACTGACAAATGAGGACTTGAAGGGCTCTGCAAAATCACTCAAGCACATCGTGACATGCCTTCTAATGGAAATGCCTGAACCTGCTGCCTTTGAGGCACCTTCAGCTGCATGGGAGATAAGTATCATGGATGCATTAGAAATAGCCTGTATGGTAGTCAGCTGAGAAGCTGCAGAAGTTTAAGCCTCAGCAGTATCAGTCCCTGAAAGAGATTCAGACAATTCCTTTATCAAATCTCTTTGTAGTGTTGTAAATTGTGCCAGGTAGTTCAATAACCTAAGGGCAAACGTTGCTTTTCAAGTCTGTTCAATGCCCTAGACTCCCTGTCAGGGGGATGAACACAGACACTTTGCTTGGCAAGTTCCTTTTTGTGGCTGCCACCAGGATCATAGCTAGGGTTGCAACCTTTTAAATGGGCCTTAGTGGGACATGGTGGCATGGCCAATATGACACTGGCCACACTGTCTACCATAACATCACCACAGGAGTGGTGAAGGAGATACTGTTATGGGTACAATGGCTGGGGGCTGGAGTTGCTGGCAGCTGGCTGGCTGCTGGAGTAGCTAGCTAGCTAGCTGGCTGCTGGAGTAGCTAGCTAGCTAGCTGACTGTCTGATGGAATGGCTAGCTAGCTGTAGTGGCTAGCTGGCTGCTGAAGTGGCTAGCTGGCTGGCTGCTGCAGTGGCTAGTTGGCAGGCTGGCTGCTGAGGTGGCTAGTTGGCTGGCTGGCTGCCGGAGTTGCTAGCTGGATGGCTGACTGCTGGAGTGGCTGGCTGCTGGAGTGGCTAGCTAGGTGCAGTGGCTAGATGTCTAGCTGCTGGAGTGACTAGCTGGCTGGCTACTGGAGTGACTATCTGACTGGCTGGCTGCTGGAGTGGCTAGCTGGCTGGCTGGTTGCTGGCGTGGCTTGCTGGATGGATGGCTGCTGGAGTGGCTAGCTGGTTGACAGCTGGAGTGGCTGGCTAGCTGACTGGCTGGCTGACTGCTGTAGTGATTAGCTGACTGGCTGCTGGAGTGGCTAGCTGACTGGCTGGCTGCTGGAGTGGCTAGTTGACTGGCTGGCTGGCTGCTGGAGTGGCTGGCTGACTGGCCAGCTGAGGTGGCTAGCTGGCTGACTGGCTGCTGAAGTGGCTAACTGGTTGTCTGACTGCTGGAATGACTAGCTGGCTGGTGGGAGTAGCAGATAGATGGATGAATGACTGGACAGATGGCTTAATGGCTAGATGACTGGCTGGCTGGATGAATGGATGGCTGACTGGCTTGATAGGAAAAAAATCTCAGTCTTTTTCTTTAGCAGTGCTGTAGAAGCACTAAAAACAAACCTCTCTACAGCCGTGATCATTGCAGGACTCTTCCTGCCCCAATCCCCACCCCCTTTATGAACTGCAGGCAACTACTGCACGATTTAAAGCACCTGGACCTAATAGGGAGTAGCTGTGACTGAAGGTCCAGGTGGGTGATGTAACTGAATTGCCGTTGAAAAGCCGGAAGTAATTGTGGCTTTTCCATAGCAATTTAGTGTGATCAAAAAGCAAGACTTTTTAAGTCAGACTACTTTGCACAGCGGTCACCAGGATGAGGCAGCTCAACCCGTGATTGTCCCGCTGATAAAGGGATGTGTGGTAACCTTAATCATAGAGCATCTACGCACTCCCTTTCTTCAGTATTCCTTACCAAATGGTGCAGCCACAATCTGATCTGGCCTTTTGAGGGTTGGCTCAACTGAGTCAGGCTCCTTCCAAGCCTGTCTAGAGATCAAGTCAATGAGCTCATCAGCCGGAGGAGTAACCCAGGAGGTAGACAGGCCAGCTCCAAAGGCTTCTAGGAATACTTATTCCTCTGAGGAAGGGTTATTGGAGGAAACCACCCCTTTGCTTAAGGATATCAAGAATGTCTCCAAATGAGATGTCTTAAGGTGGTGATCTTGAGGACCCTTCTCTTTCACTAAAATCAGTATCCTTGGTGTGGTGACTGACTCCTGAGGGGAGTGTCTCCTCTTGCATTTCCACTTCCTAGGGACTTCCTCGGTGGGATGCTTCAGTGAAGTATTGCAAGAGATTGTAGAGCCCTGCTGGGTAATTGCAGACTTTGAGCTGGCTGTCCCTGTGGCTTAGAATGATGTGTCTCAAAGTACAGAGACATCTGGGATCTAGAGGGAAGATCTAAGGGGGTAGGATACATCCATCCTACTGGAACAGAGAAAACACTTAAAGGCAGATTGCACTGAGCAAAAAGAAGATAATAGAGCTGAGAAGCCAGGTTTCTGGCCCATCAGTTCCTTCTGCCCTGAAGGTAACCTACCCGAGGTGGAAAGGCTCTGATGGGAAGTTGCAGCTCCGAAAACCTAGGACTTGACTCCAATGCATCAGACTCAACAGGGGTGCTTTGGTTCCGGGAGATCAGAGCTGGTGCACTAAGAGAAAGCTTTGGATCCAAAGATAGGGACATCTTTGGATTTGGACCAGATGGACCTGGAAGGCTCAGATCTAGGTCTCCAAAATGATCAGTTGGATTAGAGAAGAGCTGGAATCAGTGGAGTGGTAGAAGGACAGGCTTTCTGACCTGAAGGGGTAGGAGCCAGGAGAACTCCCATCTGTATCTGTGCTGAGAGAAATCTCCTCATAATTTTGTCCATGTCAGCTTCGGTCAAACTCCTGGAAGAATGAGAGGAAGCTAAGGAAGGAGACTTAAGAGTGCCTTTGTTCCAGAAATGGGGAAGATACTCTTGAAGGAACCAGATCCAGACTAGGAGAATATCTGGTCCTGGGTAATAGCCTCAGATATGATGTGCTTGGATCTGAAGAAGGTTTTGTCAGATCCGGTGATGGTCAAATCACAGCAGCCTTTGGATCCAGTTTATGTTTCTTTTTAGACAGCTCTAAAGAAAATGGAGTTGACTTATTCAAAGGCTTCTTTGATTTTGGTTTGGGGAACTGAGCCCCAGCAATACCTCCTGAGAAGGAAGATGGAAGTAATCCCTTCAATATCAGCTTAATTTTTCTGTCCACTATCTCATGCAGATTAAAATTCTTACAAATGTTGCAATCAACTTGAAGGTGGTTCAGGCCCAAGCAATAGACACATAAAGTGTGGATGTTGGAGAACTGCAATTTGTGCCTGCATTTTTCGTATTTTTTAAATCCTGAAGAACCTTTTTCAGACATTCTGCACAGAAGAAGAAATTAAATAATAGAAGGAAAGCTTTACTCTTTTCTATGTAGATTTTATATATATATATATATATATATATATATATATATATATATGTAGATATATATATATATATATATATATATATATATATATATATATATATATATATATATATGTATATACATATAAAGATAAAAGGAGAAAAAGACAGCAACAATGGTATTAAGATATACAGAAGAAGTGTACAATGAAGAAAAGAAATAGGACAACATTATCAACTATGGTAACAAAGAGCTACACTAAGTGTAAAGAGAAGGAAGTATAACAATTAATACATTTTTGAAGATACTTATCATGAAATGAAATGTCACTCGAGAGCTGAAGATGACCATGTCTATTAAAGAAAGCAGCAAACAAGATCTGGGGTATGTTAAGGATGGTGCATTATGGATATGGAGGAGCTTGAAAGCTTTTTGGTAGCCATGAGCTAAAGTAATGGCCGAGTCGGATCCGAAGATTGGACCTGAACCCAGCAGTTGAGGACGGAATGAAAATTGATGACATCAGATCCTGTTTTAGCTACACATTATTCTGTGCGTCTTTCAGAGTTCTTCAAAAAGCAGGCAAGTTTTCTCACAGAAGATCTCTGCTACATCTAACCATCTGGCCAGGTGCTTCTTTGTGGTTGATAGGCTGTGCAGTTTGCCTTATTTATTACACTTTTTCATCTGGTGATTGTAAGGTGGTTACAAAGAATTTTACAACCAAGTTGTCTTTGATTCGGCACAGACTCCCACAACGTACCACTATTGAGTTCTGCAGTATCTTGGCTATGGCTATGATGCCCTTAGAATTTTGCTGATCTGGCTTCTTTCCTGTATGTTACAAATATATCATGAGGTTAATTCTAATTGTGCGCCCAACTTGTTATTTGATCCAGCTCTGCCAGACTTATGAAATCATACCTAGAAACCCCAGGTGCAATAATTTTCTTGACTGTCAGTTCTTGTCTAAATTGTTTGTTTTCCACCTTTTATAATAGGCATTAATTACTCCCAGCCACAAGAAATAATCTCCTCGTCTTGCAATCTTGAATATTACCATATGTCAGGCTGTCCATTTGGGCAAGGTAACTGAGAAGATTGTTTAAATCTATCCATCCATTCATCCGCAAACCCTTTTTCCATTTCTGTACATGAGTCAGGTGTCACTTCAACAGTGACAATCATCTTGAGCCAAGGAGGTCTGAACCTTGGCTCTAGATGTATTTTTAATGAATGTTTCACTTTACTAGAAAAGTTCTCTCAGACTCTGCAACAAGTTGCTGTGAGGGGAAGGTTAGTTTGCTTTTGCTTTCTTGTATTTTTTACTACTTTATTGCCTTCTTCTATTTTGTATATTGTAATTTTGTTTTCTTTACTCTGTGTTTTACTTGTATTCTACTTTTAACTGCAGAATAAAACCGGGAAAGAGACCACAGCTCTGTCTCTTGTGAGTCACACAGAAATTAGAACAAGTCAATTAAGGAGTCACACAGAAGTTAGAACAGGTCAATTAAGGTTAATTATCTGTGAATTGAGGGTGGAGATAGGAACTAAACTTTCTATTTAAGAGGTAACACAAAACATTTCAGAGCTTTACTGGAAAAGCTCACCCAGACTCTGCCACAACTTGCTGTGAGGGAAAGGTCAATTTGGTTTTGCTTTCTTGTATTTTGTACTATTTTATTGCCTTCTTCTATTTTGTATATCGTGATTTGTTTTCCTTAGTCTGTTTTACTTGTATTCTGTTTTTAATTCTATATTAAAACTAGGAAAGAGACCACAGCTGTCTCTTGTGAGCCACACAGAACTTAGAACTGGTCAACTAAGGTTAATTATCTGTGAACTGAGGGTGGAGCTAGGAACTAAACCTTCTATTTAAGGGGTAAAATAAAACATTTCAATGCTTTACTGGAAAAAAAGCAAATTTCACTGATTTCTGGCTCTTTCTGGCTGGGCAGTGAGTGTCTGTGATTCACTTTCCTGATTGGTCTGGTTATTATTCATGGCAACTACCAGGAAAAAGCTACAACAAGCCTACAGACCCTTCCATCATCTGGGACAAGACTATGGATCACCAAACAGGCTGTGGTCAGCTTCTCATCTTGAGATTGGTGTTACTGTTTTGATTCTGGTGACAGAAGAAGCAAAGGAGCATTTCCCCAGCTTGATTTGTTTCTAACTCCAGAATATCTGCCTAAATACTTCATCCTTAAATGTTCAGGGTCTACTTATTAATTTCCCCTCTAGAATTTGGCAGTGCCCTGTATAGACACAGACACCTTGACTGACATTTTACCTGTAAAGGCAAGATTGAAATTTCACCAATACCTAGTTGCACACAAGACAACTAGTTTGCAGTGATAAGCACTGTCTCCAGAGTTGCAAACCTGATAATCTTGATATTGCCTTATATTCTCACTCCAACTGTCTAATCAATAAAAAGGGTCTGTTGCCATGGATATGAACTTTCTCACTACATTCATTACTAGCTTGGTGGATATGGGCATCCTGAGGCATTGTAGAAACTGCCTTATGTTTACTGAGAACCAGTTAAATCTCAAACAAACTGATATGGTATGTGAGAGATGTATTTACACAATGTCACTGGAGGCAAAGATCTCACAGAAAAGTACTCCTAATGTCAATCAGGTTGTCAGCAGTACACATGCTTCACCCATCACACACAATTCAAAGCAGACATATAGACCCTCATATGCTGAGGCACTTAAATGCAACCTTCCTAAACCCCAAAGACCTCCTAGACAAAGTACACATAACAAATACTCTCAGCAGTCCCAAATGCACTTTTTCAAAATAACACCCACATCAACAGCCACATCTCATGGAGCCTCTACTTTTAAGCCCATAAGGCAAGCCACCACATAATCCAAAATTCTGGTCACTGGAGACTCCATCACGAGACACAGAGATGTCCCTCTCACCAGCCTGAATAAGAAAAAAAGTTGCGGTCAGTTGGTTATCAAGGGTTAGGATCTGCTACATTACGCACACACACTCAAGTCATTTGACCATAAGTAGAACAACAGAAAAAAGGGATCAAAACCACTGCAAGGCAGAGTCAGAGAAATAAAAAGCCAAGCAGCAAAAACAAATTCACAGACTCAGCGTACACTATAAAAATGATTGATTTAATATAAAACACAAAGCTTTTGGATAAAACAATCCATCAGTATATCCACATTTCTCCATTCACAAACAAAATGTAAGACTTCATTTCAAACATAATTGTTTGTGAATGGAGAAATGTGGATATAGCGTGTTTTTAAAGGAACTGATTGATTAATTATGGGGTTACTATGATAAGTTGGGCTGTGTCTTGTGATTGTTTGAAAACACTATTTATTGGAGTGTCTGCTTTTAGATAATTTTGCACTGATGAAGGATTGTTTTATCTGAAAGCTTTGTGCTTTATATTAAATCAGTCATTTTTATAACATACTCAGTCTTTGAATTTGTTTTTGTTCATTGGACCAAAAGTACCAGTATGACTCAATATGGCTCAGTCATAGTCCACGTGGGTGTAAATGACCTGAGATGTTCCTCCTTAGGCTATATGAAGAGAGACATCATGCATCTCTCAAAATATGTGTCCCAGGCAGGTATGAGCCTAGCACTGAGCAGCATTTTAACTTCTCCAAGGATGATAAGAACAAAAGATGACTGACTTTAATAATTAGCTTAGTTTCTTGCGTCATTCTAAGGGGATGTAATATTTCTCAGCATGGAAGGAGATGGTCAACTGACCATGCTGCTTTGCCAGGATGGTCTGCACCACTGGGGGACATAGTGTCTTTTTTAGGGAATGCAAAACTGAAAGTACTTCCGACACAGCAAATCAAAATCAAGAAAATCTAATGGTATTACTGCTCAGTGCTAGGAGTCTAAACAAAAAAACTTGACTTCCTAGAAGCTCTTTTTACCCTAGAGAATTCTGACATCTGTGCAATCACTGAGACACAGTTTAAAGCTGCAGAGAGCACACCGACAGTGCAAGGTTATAATGCTTTCCACACATTTAGACCAGCTACTACACAGACAGGGACTAAAGGTGGATGTGTCTTGATTTACATCAGAAATAAATATACCTCAAGGCTGATTAATTCACCATAGGCAAAATCCAATACCACTTCTTTGCAAGCTATAGGTCCTCCTTTATGACCCAGGAAACCCATACCAAGTATTTAAACTTAGAAACAATCACCATCCAACACAATACCATATTCATGGGTGACTTTAATGACCTGACTATTAACTGGGAATCCTAAATGACATGAAACATACAAGCACAGAGACTGCTGGATTTTGTAAACATAAACTCCCTGGACCAGACTGTCAATACATCAACCATGGGTGCAACCATACTGGATTTGACCCTCACTAATATGGAAGAGTGCTACACACCCCCTAGTGTAATGTCTTCCCTGGTAAGTTCAGACCACAAAATTGTCTCCTTTGAAGTAAAAATAAAACACGGACCCCCAGCTAACCCCGGAATATTCAGTAACTACTCCTAAGGCTAATTTCCAGCTATTAAGTGATAACCTGGCAAAATTTCAAAACCCCATAAACCCTAAGAACACTGCTGCTTATACAGAACTGTTGACAGAAACCCTATGCACGCATGTTAACAGCTGCACAGAGGCAGCTGTACTCACCTGGAAGTACAGAATTAATTAAAAAAAAAAAAAAAAAAAACAAGCCACCCTGGTGGAATCACAAAAACAAAAGGCTGTATAACAGAAGGAAAAAAATCATGGCAAAAATTAGGAGTTGCAGCACCCAACAGGATAAAAGCACTCTCATCAAACTAAGCAAACAACTCAAGGGACAAATCAAGTATATCAAAGCAAAAACTGAGGTAAATTTGGCCTCTCAAGCCAAAGAAAACCACAAGGCATTCTTTAGTTATGTCTGCAACCTCAAAGGCAATATGCAATTGTGTGCAGAGCTCATTGTAAATGGAGGCACGTATACTGAGCCTGAAGACATAGCAAACCTCCTGGCTGATAAATTCAGCTCTAACTTTACCCCTATCTCTCCCCCTAAACCTTCTGTCAGGACATACCATCTCTCTCTAAGGCCAAAAACACTGCATCAATGGGCCCAGACAGTATCCCAGGATGCTTTTTAAATAGCATGAAATATGACCTATCAGGCAGTCTGAAACTGCTTTTAACTGTAGCCTCCAAACAGGCTTCATACCTCATGAATAGAGAACTGAGCAACTGTTATCCCTCTGCATAAAGGTGGGCCATCTGCAGACCCTGGAAACTACAGACAAGTCTCACTAGTCTTGTATGCAAAGCCATTGAAAGAATTATCAAGGAAATGATCAATAATGATATAGTAAACCTCCAGACATTGGACCCAACCCAGTCTGGTTTCATCAAGGACAGGTCATTCCTACTCAACCTTGTGGATTTCTTTGTGAAGGTCACCACAGCAATGGATGAGGGCAAAATGGTTCACACTGCCTACCTTCAGCTGGCCAAGGCATTAGACACAACATCCCACTTGGGCATCATTGACAAATTCAAGAGGTTAGGTACAAACCTATATGTTACTTGGTGGACAGCCAATTGACTCACAGACAGGACCCAGGAAATTAGTACTGGGGAGTCCACCTCTACAAAGAGGCCAGTCACAAGTGGATTCTCTCAGGGATTGGTCCTTGGACAGCTCCTTCTCTGCATTTACTTCTCTGAAGTCAAGGCCAATGTCAATGGTCTCTGGCTAACTAAATTTGTATATGATTGCAAATTAAAAGTTGTCATTGAATTCGCCACGGACACAAATGTTCTCCAGGAAGGGTTGACACAGACAAACAGCTGGTGTCAGAGCCATGGACTAAAACTAAATGCCAAGAAATGCATAATAGTATCCTTCGGGAAGTCATCCATCCCTGGTAACTACCATATTGACAACACACCCCCTAGAGCTGACCCAACAGTCATGGACTTGGGGACACACCTAGACAGTAATCTAGTCTTTGACCATCACATGAATACAGTAGTATGGAAATCATTCTATGTTCAGCAAATTATAAACAATCGTATGGAATCTAGATCCAAGGACGTCATTGTTCCACTGTATTCGGCATTCATCAGACCTATCACTGAGTACAATGCCTCCTTTGGTATATACTTAACCAGGCATATCAAACAAATGGTACGTCCAAAGAGGTTCCTCACTAAAAGAATACAGGGCATA